>NW_027284960.1:1533333-2155000 GCF_040894005.1 Engystomops pustulosus
GGGCAGTATAGGAAATAATTAATGGCGAGGGGCAGTATAGGAAATAATTAATGGTGAGGGGCAGTATAGGAAATAATTAATGGTGAGGGGCAGTATAGGAAATAATTAATGGTGAGGGGCAATATAGGAAATAATTATGAGGGGCAGTATAGGAAATAATTAATGGTGGGGGGCAGTATAGGAAATAATTAATTTGAGGGGCAGTATAGGAAATAATTAATGGTGAGGGGCAGTATAGGAAATAATTAATGGCGAGGGGCAGTATAGGAAATAATTAATTTGAGGGGCAGTATAGGAAATAATTAATGGTGAGGGGCAGTATAGGAAATAATTAATGGCGAGGGGCAGTATAGGAAATAATTAATGGTGAGGGGCAGTATAGGAAATAATTAATGGTGAGGGGCAGTATAGGAAATAATTAATGGTGAGGGGCAATATAGGAAATAATTATGAGGGGCAGTATAGGAAATAATTAATGGTGGGGGGCAGTATAGGAAATAATTAATTTGAGGGGCAGTATAGGAAATAATTAATGGTGAGGGGCAGTATAGGAAATAATTAATGGTGGGGGGCAGCATAGGAAATAATTAATGGTGAGGGGCAGTATAGGGAATAATTAATGGTGGAGGGGCAGTATAGGAAATAATTATTTTAAAGGGCAGTATAGGAAATAATTAATGGTGGAGGGGCAGTATAGGAAATAATTAATGGTGGGGGGAAGTATAGGAAATAATTAATTATGAGGGGCAGTATAGGAAATAATTAATGGTGGAGGGGCAGTATAGGAAATAATTAATGGTGAGGGGCAGCATAGGGAATAATTAATTATGAGGGGCAGTATAGGAAATAATTATGATGGGGCAGTATAGGAATTAATTATGAGGGGCAGTATAGGAAATAATTAATGGTGGGGGGCAGTATAGGAAATAATTAATGGTGAGGGGCAGTATAGGAAATAATTAATGGTGAGGGGCAGTATAGGAAATAATTATGAGGGGCAGTATAGGAAATAATTATGAGGGGCAGTATAGGAAATAATTATGAGGGGCAGTATAGGAATTAATTATGAGGGCAGTATAGGAAATAATTATGAGGGGCAGTATAGGAAATAATTATGAGGGGCAGTATAGGAAATAATTAATGGTGGAGGGGCAGTATAGGAAATAATTAATGGTGAGGGGCAGTATAGGAAATAATTAATGGTGAGGGGCAGCATAGGAAATAATGAATGATGGGGGGAAGCATAAGACATAATTAATGGTGGAGGGGCAGTATAGGAAATAATGAATGGTGAGGGGCAACATAGGGAATAATTAATTATGAGGGGCAGTATAGGAATTAATTATGAGGGGCAGCATAGGGAATAATTATGAGGGGCAGTATAGGAAATAATTATGATGGGCAGTATAGGAAATAATTAATGGTGGGGGGCAGTATAGGAAAAAATTAACGGTGAGGGGCAGTATAGGAAATAATTAATGGTGGGGGCAGTATAGGAAATAATTAATTATGAGGGGCAGTATAGGAAATAATTAATCATGATGGGCAGTATAGGAAATAATTAATGATGAGGGGCAGTATAGGAAATAATTAATGGTGGAGGGGCAGTATAGGAAATAATTAATGGTGAGGGGCAGTATAGGAAATAATTAATGGTGAGGGGCAGTATAGGAAATAATTAATTATGAGGGGCAGTATAGGGAATAATTAATGGTGAGGGCAGTATAGGAAATAATTATGAGGGGCAGTATAGGAAATAATTATGAGGGGCAGTATAGGAAATAATTATGAGGGGCAGTATAGGAAATAATTAACGGTGAGGGGCAGTATAGGAAATAATTAATGGTGGGGGCAGTATAGGAAATAATTAATTATGAGGGGCAGTATAGGAAATAATTAATGGTGAGGGGCAGTATAGGAAATAATTAATGGTGAGGGGCAGCATAGGGAATAATTAATTAGGAGGGGCAGTATAGGAAATAATTATGAGGGGCAGTATAGGAAATAATTATGAGGGGCAGTATAGGAAATAATTAATGGTGGGGGGGGCAGTATAGGAAATAATTAATGGTGAGGGGCAGTATAGGAAATAATTAATGGTGAGGGGCAGCATAGGGAATAATTAATTATGAGGGGCAGTATAGGAATTAATTATGAGGGGCAGCATAGGGAATAATTATGAGGGGCAGTATAGGAAATAATTATGATGGGCAGTATAGGAAATAATTAATGGTGAGGGGCAGCATAGGAAATAATTAATTAGGAGGGGCAGTATAGGAAATAATTATGAGGGGCAGTATAGGAAATAATTATGAGGGGCAGTATAGGAAATAATTAATGGTGGGGGGGCAGTATAGGAAATAATTAATGGTGAGGGGCAGTATAGGAAATAATTAATGGTGAGGGGCAGTATAGGAAATAATTAATGGTGAGGGGCAGCATAGGGAATAATTAATTAGGAGGGGCAGTATAGGAAATAATTATGAGGGGCAGTATAGGAAATAATTATGAGGGGCAGTATAGGAAATAATTAATGGTGGGGGGGCAGTATAGGAAATAATTAATGGTGAGGGGCAGTATAGGAAATAATTAATGGTGAGGGGCAGTATAGGAAATAATTAATGGTGAGGGGCAATATAGGAAATAATTATGAGGGGCAGTATAGGAAATAATTAATGGTGGGGGGCAGTATAGGAAATAATTAATTTGAGGGGCAGTATAGGAAATAATTAATGGTGAGGGGCAGTATAGGAAATAATTAATGGCGAGGGGCAGTATAGGAAATAATTAATGGTGAGGGGCAGCATAGGAAATAATTAATGGTGGAAGGGAAGTATAGGGAATAATTAATGGTGAGGGGCAGTATAGGAAATAATTATGATGCGGCAGTATAGGAATTAAGTATGAGGGGCAGTATAGGAAATAATTAATGGTGGAGGGGCAGTATAGAAAATAATTAATGGTGAGGGGCAGTATAGGAAATAATTAATGGTGAGGGGCAGTATAGGAAATAATTATGAGGGGCAGTACAGGAAATAATTATGAGGGGCAGTATAGGAAATAATTATGAGGGGCAGTATAGGAAATAATTATGAGGGGCAGTATAGGAATTAATTATGAGGGCAGTATAGGAAATAATTATGAGGGGCAGTATAGGAAATAATTAATGGTGAGGGGCAGTATAGGAAATAATTAATGGTGAGGGGCAGTATAGGAAATAATTAATGGTGGAGGGGCAGTATAGGAAATAATTAATGGTGAGGGGCAGTATAGGAAATAATTAATGGTGAGGGGCAGCATAGGAAATAATTAATGATGGGGGGAAGCATAAGACATAATTAATGGTGGAAGGGCAGCATAGGAAATATTTAATGGTGGTGGTGTAAGAAATAATTAATTATGAGGGGCTGTCTAGTAATTAATGGGGGGAAGGCATATTCAATAATTAATGGAGAGAGGTCCCAGTATATTAATTAATTAATTGGGACAATATATATAAAATAGTTCAGTAGGAGTGCGGTATATTAAATAAATAATTGAGGGGGGCCCAGTGTATTACGGATGCGGTCACATGTACCGCTATTACTTTTTTAACTTAAGTCCGGCCCTCCAACGGTCTGAGGGGGACCGTGAACGGCCCCCTACATAAAAAGTTTGGGGACCCCTGTATTAGGGGTTTGATTGAATTAGGCACAGTCTGACGATTTTTTTTTTTTTTTTAAACTTAAAGTGACTTAAAATCCAGTTGTGTGCTGCCAGTGTAGGTTAGAAACTAGGCATACAAGAACCCATGCCTATTTTTTTTATTAAAAAGGGCAGTAAAAAGGTTGTGGTGGGCGGGGGCCAATAGTTAGTTATGAGGGGCAGTATAGGAAATAATTAATGGTGAGGGGCAGTATAGGAAATAATTAATGGTGAGGGGCAGCATAGGGAATAATTAATTAGGAGGGGCAGTATAGGAAATAATTAGGAGGGGCAGTATAAGAAATAATTATGAGGGGCAGTATAGGAAATAATTAATGGTGGGGGGGGGGCAGTATTGGAAATAATTAATGGTGAGGGGCAGTATAGGAAATAATTAATGGTGAGGGGCAGTATAGGAAATAATTAATGGTGAGGGGCAGCATAGGGAATAATTAATTAGGAGGGGCAGTATAGGAAATAATTATGAGGGGCAGTATAGGAAATAATTATGAGGGGCAGTATAGGAAATAATTAATGGTGGGGGGCAGTATAGGAAATAATTAAGGGTGAGGGGCAGTATAGGAAATAATTAATGGTGAGGGGCAGTATAGGAAATAATTAATGGAGAGGGACAGTATAGGAAATAATTAATGGTGAGGGGCAGCATAGGGAATAATTAATTATGAGGGGCAGTATGGGAAATAATTATGATGGGGCAGTATAGGAATTAAGTATGAGGGGCAGTATAGGAAATAATTAATGGGGGGGGCAGTATAGGAAATAATTAATGGTGAGGGGCAGTATAGGAAATAATTATGAGGGGCAGTATAGAAATTAATTATGAGGGCAGTATAGGGAATAATTATGAGGGGCAGTATAGGAATTAATTATGAGGGGCAGTATAGGAAATAATTAATGGTGGGGGGCAGTATAGGAAATAATTATGAGGGGCAGTATAGGAAATAATTATGATGGGGCAGTATAGGAAATAATTATGATGGGGCAGTATAGGAATTGGGGGACAGTGAACGGCCCCCTACATAAAAAGTTTGGGGACCCCTGTATTAGGGGTTTGATTGAATTAGGCACAGTCTGACAATTTTTTTTCAAAAACATAAAGTGACTTAAAATCCAGTTGTGTGCTGCCAGTGTAGGTTAGAAACTAGGCATACAAGAACCCATGCCTATTTTTTTTATTAAAAAGGGCAGTAAAAAGGTTGTGGTGGGCGGGGCCAATAGTTAGTTATGAGGGGCAGTATAGGAAATAATTAATGGTGAGGGGCAGTATAGGAAATAATTAATGTTGAGGGGCAGCATAGGGAATAATTAATTAGGAGGGCAGTATAGGAAATAATTATGAGGGGCAGTATAGGAAATAATTATGAAGGGCAGTATAGGAAATAATTAATGGTGGAGGGGCAGTATAGGAAATAATAAATGGTGAGGGGCAGTATAGGAAATAATTAATGGTGAGGGGCAGCATAGGAAATAATTAATGGTGAGGGGCAGTATAGGAAATAATTAATGGTGGAGGGGCAGTATAGGAAATAATTAATGGTGGGGGCAGTATAGGAAATAATTAATTATGAGGGGCAGTTTAGGAAATAATTAATTATGAGAGGCAGTATAGGACATAATTAATGGTGAGGGGCAGTATAGGAAATAATTATGAGGGGCAGTATAGGAAATAATTAATGGTGGAGGGGCAGTATAGGAAATAATTAATTTGAGGGGCAGTATAGGAAATAATTAATGGTGAGGGGCAGTATTGGAAATATTTAATGGTGAGGGGAAGTATAGGAAATAATTAATGGTGAGGGGCAGCATTGGGAATAATTAATTATGAGGGGCAGTATAGGAAATAATTATGAGGGGCAGTATAGGAAATAATTATGAAGGGCAGTATAGGAATTAATTATGAGGGACAGTATAGGAAATAATTATGAGGGGCAGTATAGGAAATAATTATGAGGGGCAGTATAGGAAATAATTAATGGTGGAGGGGCAGTATAGGAAATAATGAATGGTGAGGGGCAGCATAGGGAATAATTAATTATGAGGGGCAGTATAGGAATTAATTATGAGGGGCAGCATAGGGAATAATTATGAGGGGCAGTATAGGAAATAATTATGATGGGCAGTATAGGAAATAATTATGAGGGCAGCATAGGAAATAATTATGAGGGGCAGTATAGGAAATAATTAATGGTGGGGGGCAGTATAGGAAATAATTAACGGTGAGGGGCAGTATAGGAAATAATTAATTATGAGGGGCAGTATAGGAAATAATTAATCATGAGGGGCAGTATAGGAAATAATTAATGGTGAGGGGCAGTATAGGAAATAATTAATGGTGGAGGGGCAGTATAGGAAATAATTAATGGTGAGGGGCAGCATAGGAAATAATTAATGGTGAGGGGCAGCATAGGAAATAATTAATGGTGAGGGGCAGCATAGGAAATAATTAATGGTGGAGGGGCAGTATATGAAATAATTAATTTAAAGGGCAGTATAGGAAATAATTAATGGTGGAGGGGCAGTATAGGAAATAATTAATTATGAGGGGCAGCATAGGAAATAATTAATTATGAGGGGCAGTATAGGAAATAATTATGAGGGGCAGTATAGGAAATAATTATGAGGGGCAGTATAGGAAATAATTAATGGTGGGGGGCAGTATAGGAAATAATTAAGGGTGAGGGGCAGTATAGGAAATAATTAATGGTGAGGGGCAGTATAGGAAATAATTAATGGAGAGGGACAGTATAGGAAATAATTAATGGTGAGGGGCAGTATAGGAAATAATTAATGGTGAGGGGCAGTATAGGAAATAATTAATGGTGGAGGGGCAGTATAGGAAATAATTAATGGTGAGGGGCAGTATAGGAAATAATTAATGGTGAGGGGCAGCATAGGAAATAATTAATGATGGGGGGAAGCATAAGACATAATTAATGGTGGAAGGGCAGCATAGGAAATATTTAATGGTGGTGGTGTAAGAAATAATTAATTATGAGGGGCTGTCTAGTAATTAATGGGGGGAAGGCATATTCAATAATTAATGGAGAGAGGTCCCAGTATATTAATTAATTAATTGGGACAATATATATAAAATAGTTCAGTAGGAGTGCGGTATATTAAATAAATAATTGAGGGGGGCCCAGTGTATTACGGATGCGGTCACATGTACCGCTATTACTTTTTTAACTTAAGTCCGGCCCTCCAACGGTCTGAGGGGGACCGTGAACGGCCCCCTACATAAAAAGTTTGGGGACCCCTGTATTAGGGGTTTGATTGAATTAGGCACAGTCTGACGATTTTTTTTTTTTTTTTAAACTTAAAGTGACTTAAAATCCAGTTGTGTGCTGCCAGTGTAGGTTAGAAACTAGGCATACAAGAACCCATGCCTATTTTTTTTATTAAAAAGGGCAGTAAAAAGGTTGTGGTGGGCGGGGGCCAATAGTTAGTTATGAGGGGCAGTATAGGAAATAATTAATGGTGAGGGGCAGTATAGGAAATAATTAATGGTGAGGGGCAGCATAGGGAATAATTAATTAGGAGGGGCAGTATAGGAAATAATTAGGAGGGGCAGTATAAGAAATAATTATGAGGGGCAGTATAGGAAATAATTAATGGTGGGGGGGGCAGTATTGGAAATAATTAATGGTGAGGGGCAGTATAGGAAATAATTAATGGTGAGGGGCAGTATAGGAAATAATTAATGGTGAGGGGCAGCATAGGGAATAATTAATTATGAGGGGCAGTTTAGGAAATAATTAATTATGAGAGGCAGTATAGGACATAATTAATGGTGAGGGGCAGTATAGGAAATAATTATGAGGGGCAGTATAGGAAATAATTAATTTAAAGGGCAGTATAGGAAATAATTAATGGTGGAGGGGCAGTATAGGAAATAATTAATGGTGGGGGCAGTATAGGAAATAATTAATTATGAGGGGCAGTTTAGGAAATAATTAATTATGAGAGGCAGTATAGGACATAATTAATGGTGAGGGGCAGTATAGGAAATAATTATGAGGGGCAGTATAGGAAATAATTAATGGTGGAGGGGCAGTATAGGAAATAATTAATTTGAGGGGCAGTATAGGAAATAATTAATGGTGAGGGGCAGTATTGGAAATTTTTAATGGTGAGGGGAAGTATAGGAAATAATTAATGGTGAGGGGCAGCATTGGGAATAATTAATTATGAGGGGCAGTATAGGAAATAATTATGAGGGGCAGTATAGGAAATAATTATGAAGGGCAGTATAGGAATTAATTATGAGGGACAGTATAGGAAATAATTATGAGGGGCAGTATAGGAAATAATTATGAGGGGCAGTATAGGAAATAATTAATGGTGGAGGGGCAGTATAGGAAATAATGAATGGTGAGGGGCAGCATAGGGAATAATTAATTATGAGGGGCAGTATAGGAATTAATTATGAGGGGCAGTATAGGAAATAATTATGATGGGCAGTATAGGAAATAATTATGAGGGCAGTATAGGAAATAATTATGAGGGGCAATATAGGAAATAATTAATGGTGGGGGGCAGTATAGGAAATAATTAACGGTGAGGGGCAGTATAGGAAATAATTAATGGTGGGGGGCAGTATAGGAAATAATTAATTATGAGGGGCAGTATAGGAAATAATTAATCATGAGGGGCAGTATAGGAAATAATTAATGGTGAGGGGCAGTATAGGAAATAATTAAAGGTGGAGTGGCAGTATAGGAAATAATTAATGGTGAGGGGCAGCATAGGAAATAATTAATGGTGAGGGGCAGCATAGGAAATAATTAATGGTGAGGGGCAGCATAGGAAATAATTAATTATGAGGGGCAGCATAGGAAATAATTAATTATGAGGGGCAGTATAGGAAATAATTAATGGTGAGGGGCAGTATAGGAAATAATTAATGGGGGGGCAGTATAGGAAATAATTAATGGTGAGGGGCAGTATAGGAAATAATTATGAGGGGCAGTATAGAAATTAATTATGAGGGCAGTATAGGGAATAATTATGAGGGGCAGTATAGGAATTAATTATGAGGGGCAGTATAGGAAATAATTAATGGTGGGGGGCAGTATAGGAAATAATTATGAGGGGCAGTATAGGAAATAATTATGAGGGGCAGTATAGGAAATAATTATGATGGGGCAGTATAGGAATTGGGGGACAGTGAACGGCCCCCTACATAAAAAGTTTGGGGACCCCTGTATTAGGGGTTTGATTGAATTAGGCACAGTCTGACGATTTTTTTTCAAAAACATAAAGTGACTTAAAATCCAGTTGTGTGCTGCCAGTGTAGGTTAGAAACTAGGCATACAAGAACCCATGCCTATTTTTTTTATTAAAAAGGGCAGTAAAAAGGTTGTGGTGGGCGGGGCCAATAGTTAGTTATGAGGGGCAGTATAGGAAATAATTACTGGTGAGGGGCAGTATAGGAAATAATTAATGTTGAGGGGCAGCATAGGGAATAATTAATTAGGAGGGCAGTATAGGAAATAATTATGAGGGGCACTATAGGAAATAATTATGAGGGGCAGTATAGGAAATAATTAATGGTGGAGGGGCAGTATAGGAAATAATAAATGGTGAGGGGCAGTATAGGAAATAATTAATGGTGAGGGGCAGCATAGGAAATAATTAATGGTGAGGGGCAGCATAGGAAATAATTAATGGTGGAGGGGAAGTATAGGAAATAATTAATGGTGAGGGGCAGTATAGGAAATAATTAATGGTGGAGGGGCAGTATAGGAAATAATTAATGGTGGGGGCAGTATAGGAAATAATTAATTATGAGGGGCAGTTTAGGAAATAATTAATTATGAGAGGCAGTATAGGACATAATTAATGGTGAGGGGCAGTATAGGAAATAATTATGAGGGGCAGTATAGGAAATAATTAATGGTGGAGGGGCAGTATAGGAAATAATTAATTTGAGGGGCAGTATAGGAAATAATTAATGGTGAGGGGCAGTATTGGAAATATTTAATGGTGAGGGGAAGTATAGGAAATAATTAATGGTGAGGGGCAGCATTGGGAATAATTAATTATGAGGGGCAGTATAGGAAATAATTATAAGGGGCAGTATAGGAAATAATTATGAAGGGCAGTATAGGAATTAATTATGAGGGACAGTATAGGAAATAATTATGAGGGGCAGTATAGGAAATAATTATGAGGGGCAGTATAGGAAATAATGAATGGTGGAGGGGCAGTATAGGAAATAATGAATGGTGAGGGGCAGCATAGGGAATAATTAATTATGAGGGGCAGTATAGGAATTAATTAATGGTGAGGGGCAGTATAGGAAATAATTATGAGGGGCAGTATAGGAAATAATTGTGAGGGGCAGTATAGGAAATAATTATGAGGGGCAGTATAGGAAATAATTAATGGTGGAGGGGCAGTATAGGAAATAATTAATTTGAGGGGCAGTATAGGAAATAGTTAATTATGAGGGGCAGTATAGGAAATAATTAATTATGAGGGGCAGTATAGGAAATAATTAATGGTGAGGGGCAGTATAGGAAATAATTAATGGTGAGGGGCAGTATAGGAAATAATTAATGGTGGAGGGGCAGCATAGGAAATAATTAATGGTGAGGGGCTGCATAGGAAATAATTAATGGTGGAGGGGCAGTATAGGGAATAATTAATTAGGAGGGGCAGTATAGGAAATAATTATGAGGGGCAGTATAGGAAATAATTATGAGGGGCAGTATAGGAATTAATTATTAGGGGCAGTATAGGAAATAATTATGAGGGGCAGTAGAGGAAATAATTATGAGGGGCAGTATAGGAAATAATTAATGGTGGTGGTGTAAGAAATAATTAATTATGAGGGGCTGTCTAGTAATTAATGGGGGGAAGGCATATTCAATATTTAATGGCGAGAGTTCCCAGTATATTAATTAATTAATTGGGACAATGGGCCACATTTATCACTTTTGTGCGCCTAAGTGTAGTAGTTGCGCCTAAATTCGGGCGCACTGTTTTGCCAGAATTATCACAAGCTACAACCATCTGTGATAAGTATATTTTCTGCCTCTTATTAATCACTTTACTTTAACACAGTTTAGGCGCAGTTTAGGCGCAATGTTAGATTCGGGCACTTACATGTGATCCTGCTACAAGCTCCTCTCTGCTTCTCCCACAGCCCAGAATGAAGATAACACTCACAGCAGCACCCAGGTGTGTGACACCCAGCACCCAGTGACCTCCTCAGCAGGGGCTTCTCCTGGAGGGGATCCCCCAGTGCTGGTCTCCTGCTGCACCCCTGTAATTCTGCACAATATCCCCCTCAGACACTGTGCAGAATTACATGGGGGACACTTGTATGTCGTATCTGCAAACTTCTGCAAGCTTCTGCAAACTTGTGCAAAGTTCTCTTCTCTCTTGCTCTTTTGAGCTCAGGTTTTGCAGAATATTTTGTAAATAGAAGTGATGAACTGTAAATAGTCTGCAGCTCCTGTCTGCAATGTATCTAATGTATCTATTATATGTTCTAGTGTCTGGTTGAGCTTTGCTGCTAGAAATGAGCTCTTCTGCAAAGGGGCTCAGTGCTTTCCTCTCAGATAACGCCACCTTCGAGCTGGAGTGTTTTTGCGCCCGTTTTTGCGCCTAAATGCAAAAGTCGCCCGTGATGAATATCATTAGGAGCAGCAAAACATCTGGAATTGAACGATAGATGAGGGAAAGGTGGTTATTTTTGCTGCGCGGCTAATTTGACGTTTAATCGCAAAAATGGCGCAAAAACGGTGCGCCTAAACGAAAAGGCGCAAAAACAACAGAAAAAACAAGTGATAAATGTGGCCCAATATATATAAAATAGTTCAGTAGGAGTGCGGTATATTAAATAAATAATTGAGGGGGGCCCAGTGTATTACGGATGCGGTCACATGTACCACTATTTCTTTTTAAGCTTAAGTCCGGCCCTCCAACGGTCTGAGGGGGACAGTGAACGGCCCCCTACATAAAAAGTTTGGGGACCCCTGTATTAGGGGTTTGATTGAATTAGGCACAGTCTGACGATTTTTTTTTTTTTTTTTAAACTTAAAGTGACTTAAAATCCAGTTGTGTGCTGCCAGTGTAGGTTAGAAACTAGGCATACAAGAACCCATGCCTATTTTTTTTATTAAAAAGGGCAGTAAAAAGGTTGTGGTGGGCGGGGGCCAATAGTTAGTTATGAGGGGCAGTATAGGAAATAATTAATGGTGAGGGGCAGTATAGGAAATAATTAATGGTGATGGGCAGCATAGGGAATAATTAATTAGGAGGGGCAGTATAGGAAATAATTATGAGGGGCAGTATAGGAAATAATTATGAGGGGCAGTATAGGAATTAATTATGAGGGGCAGTATAGGAAATAATTAATGGTGGGGGGGCAGTATAGGAAATAATTAATTTGAGGGGCAGCATAGGGAATAATTAATTATGAGGGGCAGTATAGGAAATAATTATGAGGGGCAGTATAGGAAATAATTATGAGGGGCAGTATAGGAAATAATTAATGGTGGGGGGGGCAGTATAGGAAATAATTAATGGTGAGGGGCAGTATAGGAAATAATTAATGGTGAGGGGCAGTATAGGAAATAATTAATGGCGAGGGGCAGCATAGGGAATAATTATTTATGAGGGGCAGTATAGGAAATAATTATGATGGGGCAGTATAGGAATTAATTATGAGGGGCAGTATAGGAAATAATTATGATGGGGCAGTATAGGAATTGGGGGACAGTGAACGGCCCCCTACATAAAAAGTTTGGGGACCCCTGTATTAGGGGTTTGATTGAATTAGGCACAGTCTGACGATTTTTTTTTTTTCAAAAACATAAAGTGACTTAAAATCCAGTTGTGTGCTGCCAGTGTAGGTTAGAAACTAGGCATACAAGAACCCATGCCTATTTTTTTTTTTTTTTAAAGGGCAGTTAAAAGGTTGTGGTGGGCGGGGGCTAATAGTTAGTTATTATGAGCAGTATAGGAAATAATTAATGGTGAGGGGCAGTATAGGAAATATTTAATGGTGAGGGGCAGCATAGGGAATAATTAATTATGAGGGGCAGTATAGGAAATAATTATAAGGGGCAGTATAGGAAATAATTATGAGGGGCAGTATAGGAAATAATTAATGGTGGAGGGGCAGTATAGGAAATAATTAATTTGAGGGGCAGTATAGGAAATAATTAATGGTGAGGGGCAGTATTGGAAATAATTAATGGTGAGGGGCAGTATAGGAATCAATTAATTTGAGGGGCAGTATAGGAAATAATTAATGGTGAGGGGCAGCAAAGGGAATAATTAATTATGAGGGGCAGTATAGGAAATAATTAATGGTGAGGGGCAGTATTGGAAATAATTAATGGTGAGGGGCAGTATAGGAAATAATTAATGGTGAGGGGCAGCATAGGGAATATTTAATTATGAGGGGCAGTATAGGAAATAATTATAAGGGGCAGTATAGGAAATAATTATGAGGGGCAGTATAGGAAATAATTATGAGGGGCAGTATAGGAAATAATTAATTTGAGGGGCAGCATAGGAAATAATTAATGGTGAGGGGCAGTATAGGAAATAATTATGAGGGGCAGTATAGGAAATAATTATGAGGGGCAGTATAGAAAATAATTAATTTGAGGGGCAGTATAGGAAATAATTAACGGTGAGGGGCAGTATAGGAAATAATTAATGGTGGAGGGCAGTATAGGAAATAATTATAAGGGGCAGTACAGGAAATAATTATGAGGGGCAGTATAGGAAATAATTATGAGGGGCAGTATAGGAATTAATTATGAGGGCAGTATAGGAAATAATTATGAGGGGCAGTATAGGAAATAATTATGAGGGGCAGTATAGGAAATAATTAATGGTGGAGGGGCAGTATAGGAAATAATTAATGGTGAGGGGCAGCATAGGGAATAATTAATTATGAGGGGCAGTATAGGAAATAATTATGAGGGGCAGTATAGGAAATAATTATGAGGGGCAGTATAGGAAATAATTAATGGTGGGGGGGCAGTATAGGAAATAATTAATGGTGGGGGGGCAGTATAGGAAATAATTAATTTGAGGGGCAGTATAGGAAATAATTAATGGTGAGGGGCAGTATAGGAAATAATTAATGGCGAGGGGCAGTATAGGAAGTAATTAATGGTGAGGGGCAGCATAGGGAATAATTAATTATGAGGGGCAGTATAGGAAATAATTATGATGCGGCAGTATAGGAATTAAGTATGAGGGGCACTATAGGAAATAATTAAAGGTGGGGGGCAGTATAGAAAATAATTAATGGTGAGGGGCAGTATAGGAAATAATTAATGGTGAGGGGCAGTATAGGAAATAATTATGAGGGGCAGTACAGGAAATAATTATGAGGGGCAGTATAGGAAATAATTATGAGGGGCAGTATAGGAAATAATTATGAGGGGCAGTATAGGAATTAATTATGAGGGCAGTATAGGAAATAATTATGAGGGGCAATATAGGAAATAATTAATGGTGAGGGGCAGTATAGGAAATAATTAATGGTGAGGGGAAGTATAGGAAATAATTAATGGTGGAGGGGCAGTATAGGAAATAATTAATGGTGAGGGGCAGTATAGGAAATAATTAATGGTGAGGGGCAGTATAGGAAATAATTAATGGTGAGGGGCAGCATAGGAAATAATTAATGATGGGGGGAAGCATAAGACATAATTAATGGTGGAAGGGCAGCATAGGAAATATTTAATGGTGGTGGTGTAAGAAATAATTAATTATGAGGGGCTGTCTAGTAATTAATGGGGGGAAGGCATATTCAATAATTAATGGAGAGAGGTCCCAGTATATTAATTAATTAATTGGGACAATATATATAAAATAGTTCAGTAGGAGTGCGGTATATTAAATAAATAATTGAGGGGGGCCCAGTGTATTACGGATGCGGTCACATGTACCGCTATTACTTTTTTAACTTAAGTCCGGTCCTCCAACGGTCTGAGGGGGACCGTGAACGGCCCCCTACATAAAAAGTTTGGGGACCCCTGTATTAGGGGTTTGATTGAATTAGGCACAGTCTGACGATTTTTTTTTTTTTCAAAAACATAAAGTGACTTAAAATCCAGTTGTGTGCTGCCAGTGTAGGTTAGAAACTAGGCATACAAGAACCCATGCCTATTTTTTTTATTAAAAAGGGCAGTAAAAAGGTTGTGGTGGGCGGGGGCCAATAGTTAGTTATGAGGGACAGTATAGGAAATAATTAATGGTGAGGGGCAGTATAGGAAATAATTAATGGTGATGGGCAGCATAGGGAATAATTAATTAGGAGGGGCAGTATAGGAAATAATTATGAGGGGCAGTATAGGAAATAATTATGAGGGGCAGTATAGGAATTAATTATGAGGGGCAGTATAGGAAATAATTAATGGTGGGGGGGCAGTATAGGAAATAATTAATTTGAGGGGCAGCATAGGGAATAATTAATTATGAGGGGCAGTATAGGAAATAATTAATGGTGGGGGGCAGTTTAGGAAATAATTAATGGTGAGGGGCAGTATAGGGAATAATTAATGGTGGAGGGGCAGTATAGGAAATAATTATTTTAAAGGGCAGTATAGGAAATAATTAATGGTGGAGGGGCAGTATAGGAAATAATTAATGGTGGGGGGAAGTATAGGAAATAATTAATTATGAGGGGCAGTATAGGAAATAATTAATGGTGGAGGGGCAGTATAGGAAATAATTAATGGTGAGGGGCAGCATAGGGAATAATTAATTATGAGGGGCAGTATAGGAAATAATTATGATGGGGCAGTATAGGAATTAATTATGAGGGGCAGTATAGGAAATAATTAATGGTGAGGGGCAGTATAGGAAATAATTAATGGTGAGGGGCAGTATAGGAAATAATTATGAGGGGCAGTATAGGAAATAATTATGAGGGGCAGTATAGGAAATAATTATGAGGGGCAGTATAGGAAATAATTATGATGGGCAGTATAGGAATTAATTATGAGGGCAGTATAGGAAATAATTATGAGGGGCAGTATAGGAAATAATTATGAGGGGCAGTATAGAAAATAATTAATGGTGGAGGGGCAGTATAGGAAATAATTAATGGTGAGGGGCAGTATAGGAAATAATTAATGGTGAGGGGCAGCATAGGAAATAATTAATGATGGGGGGAAGCATAAGACATAATTAATGGTGGAGGGGCAGTATAGGAAATAATTAATGGTGGTGGTGTAAGAAATAATTAATTATGAGGGGGTGTCTAGTAATTAATGGGGGGAAGGCATATTCAATAATTAATGGTAAGAGGTCCCAGTATATTAATTAATTAATTGGGACAATATATATAAAATAGTTCAGTAGGAGTGCGGTATATTAAATAAATAATTGAGGGGGGCCCAGTGTATTACGGATGCGGTCACATGTAACGCTATTTCTTTTTAAACTTAAGTCCGGCCCTCCAACGGTCTGAGGGGGACAGTGAACGGCCCCCTACATAAAAAGTTTGGGGACCCCTGTATTAGGGGTTTGATTGAATTAGGCACAGTCTGACGATTTTTTTTTTTTTTTCAAAAACTTAAAGTGACTTAAAATCCAGTTGTGTGCTGCCAGTGTAGGTTAGAAACTAGGCATACAAGAACCCATGCCTATTTTTTTTATTAAAAAGGGCAGTAAAAAGGTTGTGGTGGGCGGGGGCCAATAGTTAGTTATGAGGGGCAGTATAGGAAATAATTAATGGTGAGGGGCAGTATAGGAAATAATTAATGGTGAGGGGCAGCATAGGGAATAATTAATTAGGAGGGGCAGTATAGGAAATAATTATGAGGGGCAGTATAGGAAATAATTATGAGGGGCAGTATAGGAAATAATGAATGGTGGGGGGCAGTATAGGAAATAATTAATGGTGAGGGGCAGTATAGGAAATAATTAATGGTGAGGGGCAGTATAGGAAATAATTAATGGTGAGGGGTAGTATAGGAAATAATTATGAGGGGCAGTATAGGAAATAATTAATGGTGGGGGGGCAGTATAGGAAATAATTAATTTGAGGGGCAGTATAGGAAATAATTAATGGTGAGGGGCAGTATAGGAAATAATTAATGGCGAGGGGCAGTATAGGAAATAATTAATGGTGAGGGGCAGCATAGGGAATAATTAATTATGAGGGGCAGTATAGGAAATAATTATGATGCGGCAGTATAGGAATTAAGTATAAGGGGCAGTATAGGAAATAATTAATGGTGGGGGGCAGTATAGAAAATAGTTAATGGTGAGGGGCAGTATAGGAAATAATTAATGGTGAGGGGCAGTATAGGAAATAATTATGAGGGGCAGTACAGGAAATAATTATGAGGGGCAATATAGGAAATAATTATGAGGGGCAGTATAGGAAATAATTATGAGGGGCAGTATAGGAATTAATTATGAGGGGCAGTATAGGAATTAATTATGAGGGCAGTATAGGAAATAATTATGAGGGGCAGTATAGGAAATAATTAATGGTGAGGGGCAGTATAGGAAATAATTAATGGTGAGGGGCAGTATAGGAAATAATTAATGGTGAGGGGCAGCATAGGGAATAATTAATTAGGAGGGGCAGTATAGGAAATAATTATGAGGGGCAGTATAGGAAATAATTATGAGGGGCAGTATAGGAAATAATTAATGGTGAGGGGCAGCATAGGGAATAATTAATTATGAGGGGCAGTATAGGAAATAATTATGATGGGGCAGTATAGGAATTAAGTATGAGGGGCAGTATAGGAAATAATTAATGGGGGGGCAGTATAGGAAATAATTAATGGTGAGGGGCAGTATAGGAAATAATTATGAGGGGCAGTATAGAAATTAATTATGAGGGCAGTATAGGGAATAATTATGAGGGGCAGTATAGGAATTAATTATGAGGGGCAGTATAGGAAATAATTAATGGTGGGGGGCAGTATAGGAAATAATTATGAGGGGCAGTATAGGAAATAATTATGAGGGGCAGTATAGGAAATAATTATGATGGGGCAGTATAGGAATTGGGGGACAGTGAACGGCCCCCTACATAAAAAGTTTGGGGACCCCTGTATTAGGGGTTTGATTGAATTAGGCACAGTCTGACGATTTTTTTTCAAAAACATAAAGTGACTTAAAATCCAGTTGTGTGCTGCCAGTGTAGGTTAGAAACTAGGCATACAAGAACCCATGCCTATTTTTTTTATTAAAAAGGGCAGTAAAAAGGTTGTGGTGGGCGGGGCCAATAGTTAGTTATGAGGGGCAGTATAGGAAATAATTAATGGTGAGGGGCAGTATAGGAAATAATTAATGTTGAGGGGCAGCATAGGGAATAATTAATTAGGAGGGCAGTATAGGAAATAATTATGAGGGGCAGTATAGGAAATAATTATGAGGGGCAGTATAGGAAATAATTAATGGTGGAGGGGCAGTATAGGAAATAATAAATGGTGAGGGGCAGTATAGGAAATAATTAATGGTGAGGGGCAGCATAGGAAATAATTAATGGTGAGGGGCAGCATAGGAAATAATTAATGGTGGAGGGGAAGTATAGGAAATAATTAATTTAAAGGGCAGTATAGGAAATAATTAATGGTGGAGGGGCAGTATAGGAAATAATTAATGGTGGGGGCAGTATAGGAAATAATTAATTATGAGGGGCAGTTTAGGAAATAATTAATTATGAGAGGCAGTATAGGACATAATTAATGGTGAGGGGCAGTATAGGAAATAATTATGAGGGGCAGTATAGGAAATAATTAATGGTGGAGGGGCAGTATAGGAAATAATTAATTTGAGGGGCAGTATAGGAAATAATTAATGGTGAGGGGCAGTATTGGAAATATTTAATGGTGAGGGGAAGTATAGGAAATAATTAATGGTGAGGGGCAGCATTGGGAATAATTAATTATGAGGGGCAGTATAGGAAATAATTATGAGGGGCAGTATAGGAAATAATTATGAAGGGCAGTATAGGAATTAATTATGAGGGACAGTATAGGAAATAATTATGAGGGGCAGTATAGGAAATAATTATGAGGGGCAGTATAGGAAATAATTAATGGTGGAGGGGCAGTATAGGAAATAATGAATGGTGAGGGGCAGCATAGGGAATAATTAATTATGAGGGGCAGTATAGGAATTAATTATGAGGGGCAGTATAGGAAATAATTATGATGGGCAGTATAGGAAATAATTATGAGGGCAGTATAGGAAATAATTATGAGGGGCAATATAGGAAATAATTAATGGTGGGGGGCAGTATAGGAAATAATTAACGGTGAGGGGCAGTATAGGAAATAATTAATGGTGGGGTGCAGTATAGGAAATAATTAATTATGAGGGGCAGTATAGGAAATAATTAATCATGAGGGGCAGTATAGGAAATAATTAATGGTGAGGGGCAGTATAGGAAATAATTAAAGGTGGAGTGGCAGTATAGGAAATAATTAATGGTGAGGGGCAGCATAGGAAATAATTAATGGTGAGGGGCAGCATAGGAAATAATTAATGGTGAGGGGCAGCATAGGAAATAATTAATTATGAGGGGCAGCATAGGAAATAATTAATTATGAGGGGCAGTATAGGAAATAATTAATGGTGAGGGGCAGTATAGGAAATAATTAATGGGGGGGCAGTATAGGAAATAATTAATGGTGAGGGGCAGTATAGGAAATAATTATGAGGGGCAGTATAGAAATTAATTATGAGGGCAGTATAGGGAATAATTATGAGGGGCAGTATAGGAATTAATTATGAGGGGCAGTATAGGAAATAATTAATGGTGGGGGGCAGTATAGGAAATAATTATGAGGGGCAGTATAGGAAATAATTATGAGGGGCAGTATAGGAAATAATTATGATGGGGCAGTATAGGAATTGGGGGACAGTGAACGGCCCCCTACATAAAAAGTTTGGGGACCCCTGTATTAGGGGTTTGATTGAATTAGGCACAGTCTGACGATTTTTTTTCAAAAACATAAAGTGACTTAAAATCCAGTTGTGTGCTGCCAGTGTAGGTTAGAAACTAGGCATACAAGAACCCATGCCTATTTTTTTTATTAAAAAGGGCAGTAAAAAGGTTGTGGTGGGCGGGGCCAATAGTTAGTTATGAGGGGCAGTATAGGAAATAATTACTGGTGAGGGGCAGTATAGGAAATAATTAATGTTGAGGGGCAGCATAGGGAATAATTAATTAGGAGGGCAGTATAGGAAATAATTATGAGGGGCACTATAGGAAATAATTATGAGGGGCAGTATAGGAAATAATTAATGGTGGAGGGGCAGTATAGGAAATAATAAATGGTGAGGGGCAGTATAGGAAATAATTAATGGTGAGGGGCAGCATAGGAAATAATTAATGGTGAGGGGCAGCATAGGAAATAATTAATGGTGGAGGGGAAGTATAGGAAATAATTAATGGTGAGGGGCAGTATAGGAAATAATTAATGGTGGAGGGGCAGTATAGGAAATAATTAATGGTGGGGGCAGTATAGGAAATAATTAATTATGAGGGGCAGTTTAGGAAATAATTAATTATGAGAGGCAGTATAGGACATAATTAATGGTGAGGGGCAGTATAGGAAATAATTATGAGGGGCAGTATAGGAAATAATTAATGGTGGAGGGGCAGTATAGGAAATAATTAATTTGAGGGGCAGTATAGGAAATAATTAATGGTGAGGGGCAGTATTGGAAATATTTAATGGTGAGGGGAAGTATAGGAAATAATTAATGGTGAGGGGCAGCATTGGGAATAATTAATTATGAGGGGCAGTATAGGAAATAATTATAAGGGGCAGTATAGGAAATAATTATGAAGGGCAGTATAGGAATTAATTATGAGGGACAGTATAGGAAATAATTATGAGGGGCAGTATAGGAAATAATTATGAGGGGCAGTATAGGAAATAATGAATGGTGGAGGGGCAGTATAGGAAATAATGAATGGTGAGGGGCAGCATAGGGAATAATTAATTATGAGGGGCAGTATAGGAATTAATTAATGGTGAGGGGCAGTATAGGAAATAATTATGAGGGGCAGTATAGGAAATAATTGTGAGGGGCAGTATAGTAAATAATTATGAGGGGCAGTATAGGAAATAATTAATGGTGGAGGGGCAGTATAGGAAATAATTAATTTGAGGGGCAGTATAGGAAATAGTTAATTATGAGGGGCAGTATAGGAAATAATTAATTATGAGGGGCAGTATAGGAAATAATTAATGGTGAGGGGCAGTATAGGAAATAATTAATGGTGAGGGGCAGCATAGGGAATAATTAATTAGGAGGGGCAGTATAGGAAATAATTATGAGGGGCAGTATAGGAAATAATTATGAGGGGCAGTATAGGAAATAATTAATGGTGGGGGGGCAGTATAGGAAATAATTAACGGTGAGGGGCAGTATAGGAAATAATTAATGGTGGGGGGCAGTATAGGAACTAATTAATTATGAGGGGCAGTATAGGAAATAATTAATCATGAGGGGCAGTATAGGAAATAATTAATGGTGAGGGGCAGTATAGGAAATAATTAATGGTGGAGGGGCAGCATAGGAAATAATTAATGGTGAGGGGCTGCATAGGAAATAATTAATGGTGGAGGGGCAGTATAGGGAATAATTAATTAGGAGGGGCAGTATAGGAAATAATTATGAGGGGCAGTATAGGAAATAATTATGAGGGGCAGTATAGGAATTAATTATGAGGGGCAGTATAGGAAATAATTATGAGGGGCAGTAGAGGAAATAATTATGAGGGGCAGTATAGGAAATAATTAATGGTGGTGGTGTAAGAAATAATTAATTATGAGGGGCTGTCTAGTAATTAATGGGGGGAAGGCATATTCAATATTTAATGGCGAGAGGTCCCAGTATATTAATTAATTAATTGGGACAATGGGCCACATTTATCACTTTTGTGCGCCTAAGTGTAGTAGTTGCGCCTAAATTCGGGCGCACTGTTTTGCCAGAATTATCACAAGCTACAACCATCTGTGATAAGTATATTTTCTGCCTCTTATTAATCACTTTACTTTAACACAGTTTAGGCGCAGTTTAGGCGCAGTTTAGGCGCAATGTTAGATTCGGGCACTTACATGTGATCCTGCTACAAGCTCCTCTCTGCTTCTCCCACAGCCCAGAATGAAGATAACACTCACAGCAGCACCCAGGTGTGTGACACCCAGCACCCAGTGACCTCCTCAGCAGGGGCTTCTCCTGGAGGGGATCCCCCAGTGCTGGTCTCCTGCTGCACCCCTGTAATTCTGCACAATATCCCCCTCAGACACTGTGCAGAATTACATGGGGGACACTTGTATGTCGTATCTGCAAACTTCTGCAAACTTGTGCAAAGTTCTCTTCTCTCTTGCTCTTTTGAGCTCAGGTTTTGCAGAATATTTTGTAAATAGAAGTGATGAACTGTAAATAGTCTGCAGCTCCTGTCTGCAATGTATCTAATGTATCTATTATATGTTCTAGTGTCTGGTTGAGCTTTGCTGCTAGAAATGAGCTCTTCTGCAAAGGGGCTCAGTGCTTTCCTCTCAGATAACGCCACCTTCGAGCTGGAGTGTTTTTGCGCCCGTTTTTGCGCCTAAATGCAAAAGTCGCCCGTGATGAATATCATTAGGAGCAGCAAAACATCTGGAATTGAACGATAGATGAGGGAAAGGTGGTTATTTTTGCTGCGCGGCTAATTTGACGTTTAATCGCAAAAATGGCGCAAAAACGGTGCGCCTAAACGAAAAGGCGCAAAAACAACAGAAAAAACAAGTGATAAATGTGGCCCAATATATATAAAATAGTTCAGTAGGAGTGCGGTATATTAAATAAATAATTGAGGGGGGCCCAGTGTATTACGGATGCGGTCACATGTACCACTATTTCTTTTTAAGCTTAAGTCCGGCCCTCCAACGGTCTGAGGGGGACAGTGAACGGCCCCCTACATAAAAAGTTTGGGGACCCCTGTATTAGGGGTTTGATTGAATTAGGCACAGTCTGACGATTTTTTTTTTTTTTTAAACTTAAAGTGACTTAAAATCCAGTTGTGTGCTGCCAGTGTAGGTTAGAAACTAGGCATACAAGAACCCATGCCTATTTTTTTTATTAAAAAGGGCAGTAAAAAGGTTGTGGTGGGCGGGGGCCAATAGTTAGTTATGAGGGGCAGTATAGGAAATAATTAATGGTGAGGGGCAGTATAGGAAATAATTAATGGTGATGGGCAGCATAGGAAATAATTAATTAGGAGGGGCAGTATAGGAAAAAATTATGAGGGGCAGTATAGGAAATAATTATGAGGGGCAGTATAGGAATTAATTATGAGGGGCAGTATAGGAAATAATTAATGGTGGGGGGGCAGTATAGGAAATAATTAATTTGAGGGGCAGCATAGGGAATAATTAATTATGAGGGGCAGTATAGGAAATAATTAATGGTGGGGGGCAGTATAGGAAATAATTAATGGTGAGGGGCAGTATAGGGAATAATTAATGGTGGAGGGGCAGTATAGGAAATAATTAATGGTGAGGGGCAGCATAGGGAATAATTAATTATGAGG
Source organism: Engystomops pustulosus (assembly GCF_040894005.1). Taxonomy (NCBI): domain Eukaryota; kingdom Metazoa; phylum Chordata; class Amphibia; order Anura; family Leptodactylidae; genus Engystomops; species Engystomops pustulosus. The sequence continues at coordinate 1,556,576 of NW_027284960.1, forward strand.
GGCAGTATAGGAAATAATTATGATGGGGCAGTATAGGAATTAATTATGAGGGGCAGTATAGGAAATAATTAATGGTGGGGGGCAGTATAGGAAATAATTAATGGTGAGGGGCAGTATAGGAAATAATTATTGGTGAGGGGCAGTATAGGAAATAATTATGAGGGGCAGTATAGGAAATAATTATGAGGGGCAGTATAGGAAATAATTATGAGGGGCAGTATAGGAAATAATTATGAGGGGCAGTATAGGAATTAATTATGAGGGCAGTATAGGAAATAATTATGAGGGACAGTATAGGAAATAATTAATGGTGAGGGGCAGTATAGGAAATAATTAATGGTGGAGGGGCAGTATAGGAAATAATTAATGGTGAGGGGCAGTATAGGAAATAATTAATGGTGAGGGGCAGCATAGGAAATAATTAATGATGGGGGGAAGCATAAGACATAATTAATGGTGGAGGGGCAGTATAGGAAATAATTAATGGTGGTGGTGTAAGAAATAATTAATTATGAGGGGGTGTCTAGTAATTAATGGGGGGAAGGCATATTCAATAATTAATGGTAAGAGGTCCCAGTATATTAATTAATTAATTGGGACAATATATATAAAATAGTTCAGTAGGAGTGCGGTATATTAAATAAATAATTGAGGGGGGCCCAGTGTATTACGGATGCGGTCACATGTAACGCTATTTCTTTTTAAACTTAAGTCCGGCCCTCCAACGGTCTGAGGGGGACAGTGAACGGCCCCCTACATAAAAAGTTTGGGGACCCCTGTATTAGGGGTTTGATTGAATTAGGCACAGTCTGACGATTTTTTTTTTTTTTCAAAAACTTAAAGTGACTTAAAATCCAGTTGTGTGCTGCCAGTGTAGGTTAGAAACTAGGCATACAAGAACCCATGCCTATTTTTTTTATTAAAAAGGGCAGTAAAAAGGTTGTGGTGGGTGGGGGCCAATAGTTAGTTATGAGGGGCAGTATAGGAAATAATTAATGGTGAGGGGCAGTATAGGAAATAATTAATGGTGAGGGGCAGCATAGGGCATAATTAATTAGGAGGAGCAGTATAGGAAATAATTATGAGGGGCAGTATAGGAAATAATTAATGGTGGGGGGGCAGTATAGGAAATAATTAATGGTGAGGGGCAGTATAGGAAATAATTAATGGTGAGGGGCAGTATAGGAAATAATTAATGGTGAGGGGCAGTATAGGAAATAATTATGAGGGGCAGTATAGGAAATAATTAATGGTGGGGGGGCAGTATAGGAAATAATTAATTTGAGGGGCAGTATAGGAAATAATTAATGGTGAGGGGCAGTATAGGAAATAATTAATGGCGAGGGGCAGTATAGGAAATAATTAATGGTGAGGGGCAGCATAGGGAATAATTAATTATGAGGGGCAGTATAGGAAATAATTATGATGCGGCAGTATAGGAATTAAGTATGAGGGGCAGTATAGGAAATAATTAATGGTGGGGGGGCAGTATAGAAAATAATTAATGGTGAGGGGCAGTATAGGAAATAATTAATGGTGAGGGGCAGTATAGGAAATAATTATGAGGGGCAGTACAGGAAATAATTATGAGGGGCAGTATAGGAAATAATTATGAGGGGCAGTATAGGAAATAATTATGAGGGGCAGTATAGGAAATAATTATGAGGGGCAGTATAGGAAATAATTATGAAGGGCAGTATAGGAAATAATTAATGGTGAGGGGCAGTATAGGAAATAATTAATGGTGGAGGGGCAGTATAGGAAATAATTAATGGTGGGGGCAGTATAGGAAATAATTAATTATGAGGGGCAGTTTAGGAAATAATTAATTATGAGAGGCAGTATAGGACATAATTAATGGTGAGGGGCAGTATAGGAAATAATTATGAGGGGCAGTATAGGAAATAATTATGAAGGGCAGTATAGGAATTAATTATGAGGGACAGTATAGGAAATAATTATGAGGGGCAGTATAGGAAATAATTATGAGGGGCAGTATAGGAAATAATTAATGGTGGAGGGGCAGTATAGGAAATAATGAATGGTGAGGGGCAGCATAGGGAATAATTAATTATGAGGGGCAGTATAGGAATTAATTAATGGTGAGGGGCAGTATAGGAAATAATTATGAGGGGCAGTATAGGAAATAATTGTGAGGGGCAGTATAGGAAATAATTATGAGGGGCAGTATAGGAAATAATTAATGGTGGAGGGGCAGTATAGGAAATAATTAATTTGAGGGGCAGTATAGGAAATAGTTAATTATGAGGGGCAGTATAGGAAATAATTAATTATGAGGGGCAGTATAGGAAATAATTAATGGTGAGGGGCAGTATAGGAAATAATTAATGGTGAGGGGCAGCATAGGGAATAATTAATTAGGAGGGGCAGTATAGGAAATAATTATGAGGGGCAGTATAGGAAATAATTATGAGGGGCAGTATAGGAAATAATTAATGGTGGGGGGGCAGTATAGGAAATAATTAACGGTGAGGGGCAGTATAGGAAATAATTAATGGTGGGGGGCAGTATAGGAACTAATTAATTATGAGGGGCAGTATAGGAAATAATTAATCATGAGGGGCAGTATAGGAAATAATTAATGGTGAGGGGCAGTATAGGAAATAATTAATGGTGGAGGGGCAGCATAGGAAATAATTAATGGTGAGGGGCTGCATAGGAAATAATTAATGGTGGAGGGGCAGTATAGGGAATAATTAATTAGGAGGGGCAGTATAGGAAATAATTATGAGGGGCAGTATAGGAAATAATTATGAGGGGCAGTATAGGAATTAATTATGAGGGGCAGTATAGGAAATAATTATGAGGGGCAGTAGAGGAAATAATTATGAGGGGCAGTATAGGAAATAATTAATGGTGGTGGTGTAAGAAATAATTAATTATGAGGGGCTGTCTAGTAATTAATGGGGGGAAGGCATATTCAATATTTAATGGCGAGAGGTCCCAGTATATTAATTAATTAATTGGGACAATGGGCCACATTTATCACTTTTGTGCGCCTAAGTGTAGTAGTTGCGCCTAAATTCGGGCGCACTGTTTTGCCAGAATTATCACAAGCTACAACCATCTGTGATAAGTATATTTTCTGCCTCTTATTAATCACTTTACTTTAACACAGTTTAGGCGCAGTTTAGGCGCAGTTTAGGCGCAATGTTAGATTCGGGCACTTACATGTGATCCTGCTACAAGCTCCTCTCTGCTTCTCCCACAGCCCAGAATGAAGATAACACTCACAGCAGCACCCAGGTGTGTGACACCCAGCACCCAGTGACCTCCTCAGCAGGGGCTTCTCCTGGAGGGGATCCCCCAGTGCTGGTCTCCTGCTGCACCCCTGTAATTCTGCACAATATCCCCCTCAGACACTGTGCAGAATTACATGGGGGACACTTGTATGTCGTATCTGCAAACTTCTGCAAGCTTCTGCAAACTTGTGCAAAGTTCTCTTCTCTCTTGCTCTTTTGAGCTCAGGTTTTGCAGAATATTTTGTAAATAGAAGTGATGAACTGTAAATAGTCTGCAGCTCCTGTCTGCAATGTATCTAATGTATCTATTATATGTTCTAGTGTCTGGTTGAGCTTTGCTGCTAGAAATGAGCTCTTCTGCAAAGGGGCTCAGTGCTTTCCTCTCAGATAACGCCACCTTCGAGCTGGAGTGTTTTTGCGCCCGTTTTTGCGCCTAAATGCAAAAGTCGCCCGTGATGAATATCATTAGGAGCAGCAAAACATCTGGAATTGAACGATAGATGAGGGAAAGGTGGTTATTTTTGCTGCGCGGCTAATTTGACGTTTAATCGCAAAAATGGCGCAAAAACGGTGCGCCTAAACGAAAAGGCGCAAAAACAACAGAAAAAACAAGTGATAAATGTGGCCCAATATATATAAAATAGTTCAGTAGGAGTGCGGTATATTAAATAAATAATTGAGGGGGGCCCAGTGTATTACGGATGCGGTCACATGTACCACTATTTCTTTTTAAGCTTAAGTCCGGCCCTCCAACGGTCTGAGGGGGACAGTGAACGGCCCCCTACATAAAAAGTTTGGGGACCCCTGTATTAGGGGTTTGATTGAATTAGGCACAGTCTGACGATTTTTTTTTTTTTTTAAAACTTAAAGTGACTTAAAATCCAGTTGTGTGCTGCCAGTGTAGGTTAGAAACTAGGCATACAAGAACCCATGCCTATTTTTTTTATTAAAAAGGGCAGTAAAAAGGTTGTGGTGGGCGGGGGCCAATAGTTAGTTATGAGGGGCAGTATAGGAAATAATTAATGGTGAGGGGCAGTATAGGAAATAATTAATGGTGATGGGCAGCATAGGGAATAATTAATTAGGAGGGGCAGTATAGGAAAAAATTATGAGGGGCAGTATAGGAAATAATTATGAGGGGCAGTATAGGAATTAATTATGAGGGGCAGTATAGGAAATAATTAATGGTGGGGGGGCAGTATAGGAAATAATTAATTTGAGGGGCAGCATAGGGAATAATTAATTATGAGGGGCAGTATAGGAAATAATTAATGGTGGGGGGCAGTATAGGAAATAATTAATGGTGAGGAGCAGTATAGGGAATAATTAATGGTGGAGGGGCAGTATAGGAAATAATTATTTTAAAGGGCAGTATAGGAAATAATTAATGGTGGAGGGGCAGTATAGGAAATAATTAATGGTGGGGGGAAGTATAGGAAATAATTAATTATGAGGGGCAGTATAGGAAATAATTAATGGTGGAGGGGCAGTATAGGAAATAATTAATGGTGAGGGGCAGCATAGGGAATAATTAATTATGAGGGGCAGTATAGGAAATAATTATGAGGGGCAGTATAGGAAATAATTAATGGTGGGGGGCAGTATAGGAAATAATTAATGGTGAGGGGTAGTATAGGAAATAATTAATGGTGAGGGGCAGTATAGGAAATAATTATGAGGGGCAGTATAGGAAATAATTATGAGGGGCAGTATAGGAAATAATTATGAGGGGCAGTATAGGAAATAATTATGAGGGGCAGTATAGGAATTAATTATGAGGGCAGTATAGGAAATAATTATGAGGGGCAGTATAGGAAATAATTATGAGGGGCAGTATAGGAAATAATTAATGGTGGAGGGGCAGTATAGGAAATAATTAATGGTGAGGGGCAGTATAGGAAATAATTAATGGTGAGGGGCAGCATAGGAAATAATTAATGATGGGGGGAAGCATAAGACATAATTAATGGTGGAGGGGCAGTATAGGAAATAATTAATGGTGGTGGTGTAAGAAATAATTAATTATGAGGGGGTGTCTAGTAATTAATGGGGGGAAGGCATTTCAATAATTAATGGTAAGAGGTCCCAGTATATTAATTAATTAATTGGGACAATATATATAAAATAGTTCAGTAGGAGTGCGGTATATTAAATAAATAATTGAGGGGGGCCCAGTGTATTACGGATGCGGTCACATGTAACGCTATTTCTTTTTAAACTTAAGTCCGGCCCTCCAACGGTCTGAGGGGGACAGTGAACGGCCCCCTACATAAAAAGTTTGGGGACCCCTGTATTAGGGGTTTGATTGAATTAGGCACAGTCTGACGATTTTTTTTTTTTTTCAAAAACTTAAAGTGACTTAAAATCCAGTTGTGTGCTGCCAGTGTAGGTTAGAAACTAGGCATACAAGAACCCATGCCTATTTTTTTTATTAAAAAGGGCAGTAAAAAGGTTGTGGTGGGCGGGGGCCAATAGTTAGCTATGAGGGGCAGTATAGGAAATAATTAATGGTGAGGGGCAGTATAGGAAATAATTAATGGTGAGGGGCAGCATAGGGAATAATTAATTAGGAGGAGCAGTATAGGAAATAATTATGAGGGGCAGTATAGGAAATAATTATGAGGGGCAGTATAGGAAATAATTAATGGTGGGGGGCAGTATAGGAAATAATTAATTTGAGGGGCAGTATAGGAAATAATTAATGGTGAGGGGCAGTATAGGAAATAATTAATGGTGAGGGGCAGCATAGGAAATAATTAATGATGGGGGGAAGCATAAGACATAATTAATGGTGGAGGGGCAGTATAGGAAATAATGAATTGTGAGGGGCAGCATAGGGAATAATTAATTATGAGGGGCAGTATAGGAATTAATTATGAGGGGCAGCATAGGGAATAATTATGAGGGGCAGTATAGGAAATAATTATGATGGGCAGTATAGGAAATAATTAATGGTGAGGGGCAGTATAGGAAATAATTAATGGTGAGGGGCAGTATAGGAAATAATTAATGGTGAGGGGCAGTATAGGAAATAATTAATTATGAGGGGCAGTATAGGAAATAATTAATGGTGGGGGGAGCAGTATAGGAAATAATTAATTTGAGGGGCAGTATAGGAAATAATTAATGGTGAGGGGCAGTATAGGAAATAATTAATGGCGAGGGGCAGTATAGGAAATAATTAATGGTGAGGGGCAGCATAGGGAATAATTAATTATGAGGGGCAGTATAGGAAATAATTATGATGCGGCAGTATAGGAATTAAGTATGAGGGGCAGTATAGGAAATAATTAATGGTGGGGGGGGCAGTATAGAAAATAATTAATGGTGAGGGGCAGTATAGGAAATAATTAATGGTGAGGGGCAGTATAGGAAATAATTATGAGGGGCAGTATAGGAAATAATTATGAGGAGCAGTATAGGAAATAATTATGAGGGGCAGTATAGGAAATAATTATGAGGGGCAGTATAGGAAATAATTATGAAGGGCAGTATAGGAAATAATTAATGGTGGAGGGGCAGTATAGGAAATAATTAATGGTGAGGGGCAGTATAGGAAATAATTAATGGTGGAGGGGCAGTATAGGAAATAATTAATTGTGAGGGGCAGTATAGGAAATAATTAATGGTGAGGGGCAGCATAGGAAATAATTAATGGTGGAGGGGCAGCATAGGAAATAATTAATGGTGGAGGGGAAGTATAGGAAATAATTAATTTAAAGGGCAGTATAGGAAAAAATTAATGGTGGAGGGGCAGTATAGGAAATAATTAATGGTGAGGGGCAGTATAGGAAATAATTAATTATGAGGGGCAGTTTAGGAAATAATTAATTATGAGAGGCAGTATAGGACATAATTAATGGTGAGGGGCAGTATAGGAAATAATTATGAGGGGCAGTATAGGAAATAATTAATGGTGGAGGGGCAGTATAGGAAATAATTAATTTGAGGGGCAGTATAGGAAATAATTAATGGTGAGGGGCAGTATTGGAAATATTTAATGGTGAGGGGAAGTATAGGAAATAATGAATGGTGAGGGGCAGCATTGGGAATAATTAATTATGAGGGGCAGTATAGGAAATAATTATGAGGGGTAGTATAGGAAATAATTATGAAGGGCAGTATAGGAATTAATTATGAGGGACAGTATAGGAAATAATTATGAGGGGCAGTATAGGAAATAATTATGAGGGGCAGTATAGGAAATAATTAATGGTGGAGGGGCAGTATAGGAAATAATGAATGGTGAGGGGCAGCATAGGGAATAATTAATTATGAGGGGCAGTATAGGAATTAATTATGAGGGGCAGCATAGGGAATAATTATGAGGGGCAGTATAGGAAATAATTATGATGGGCAGTATAGGAAATAATTATGAGGGCAGTATAGGAAATAATTATGAGGGGCAGTATAGGAAATAATTAATGGTGGGGGGCAGTATAGGAAATAATTAACGGTGAGGGGCAGTATAGGAAATAATTAATGGTGGGGGGCAGTATAGGAAATAATTAATTATGAGGGGCAGTATAGGAAATAATTAATCATGAGGGGCAGTATAGGAAATAATTAATGGTGAGGGGCAGTATAGGAAATAATTAATGGTGAGGGGCAGTATAGGAAATAATTATGAGGGGCAGTATAGGAAATAATTGTGAGGGGCAGTATAGGAAATAATTATGAGGGGCGGTATAGGAAATAATTCATGGTGGAGGGGCAGTATAGGAAATAATTAATTTGAGGGGCAGTATAGGAAATAATTAATGGTGAGGGGCAGTATAGGAAATAATTAATGGTGAGGGGCAGCATAGGGAATAATTAATTAGGAGGGGCAGTATAGGAAATAATTATGAGGGGCAGTATAGGAAATAATTATGAGGGGCAGTATAGGAAATAATTAATGGTGGGGGGGCAGTATAGGAAATAATTAATGGTGAGGGGCAGTATAGGAAATAATTAATGGTGAGGGGCAGCATAGGGAATAATTAATTGTGAGGGGCAGTATAGGAAATAATTATGAGGGGCAGTATAGGAAATAATTAATGGTGGAGGGGCAGCATAGGAAATAATGAATGGTGAGGGGCAGCATAGGGAATAATTAATTATGAGGGGCAGTATAGGAAATAATTATGAGGGGCAGTATAGGAAATAATTATGAGGGGCAGTATAGGAAATAATTATGAGGGGCAGTATAGGAAATAATTATGAGGGGCAGTAGAGGAAATAATTATGAGGGGCAGTATAGGAAATAATTAATGGTGGTGGTGTAAGAAATAATTAATTATGAGGGGCTGTCTAGTAATTAATGGGGGGAAGGCATATTCAATATTTAATGGCGAGAGGTCCCAGTATATTAATTAATTAATTGGGACAATGGGCCACATTTATCACTTTTGTGCGCCTAAGTGTAGTAGTTGCGCCTAAATTCGGGCGCACTGTTTTGCCAGAATTATCACAAGCTACAACCATCTGTGATAAGTATATTTTCTGCCTCTTATTAATCACTTTACTTTAACACAGTTTAGGCGCAGTTTAGGCGCAGTTTAGGCGCAATGTTAGATTCGGGCACTTACATGTGATCCTGCTACAAGCTCCTCTCTGCTTCTCCCACAGCCCAGAATGAAGATAACACTCACAGCAGCACCCAGGTGTGTGACACCCAGCACCCAGTGACCTCCTCAGCAGGGGCTTCTCCTGGAGGGGATCCCCCAGTGCTGGTCTCCTGCTGCACCCCTGTAATTCTGCACAATATCCCCCTCAGACACTGTGCAGAATTACATGGGGGACACTTGTATGTCGTATCTGCAAACTTCTGCAAGCTTCTGCAAACTTGTGCAAAGTTCTCTTCTCTCTTGCTCTTTTGAGCTCAGGTTTTGCAGAATATTTTGTAAATAGAAGTGATGAACTGTAAATAGTCTGCAGCTCCTGTCTGCAATGTATCTAATGTATCTATTATATGTTCTAGTGTCTGGTTGAGCTTTGCTGCTAGAAATGAGCTCTTCTGCAAAGGGGCTCAGTGCTTTCCTCTCAGATAACGCCACCTTCGAGCTGGAGTGTTTTTGCGCCCGTTTTTGCGCCTAAATGCAAAAGTCGCCCGTGATGAATATCATTAGGAGCAGCAAAACATCTGGAATTGAACGATAGATGAGGGAAAGGTGGTTATTTTTGCTGCGCGGCTAATTTGACGTTTAATCGCAAAAATGGCGCAAAAACGGTGCGCCTAAACGAAAAGGCGCAAAAACAACAGAAAAAACAAGTGATAAATGTGGCCCAATATATATAAAATAGTTCAGTAGGAGTGCGGTATATTAAATAAATAATTGAGGGGGGCCCAGTGTATTACGGATGCGGTCACATGTACCACTATTTCTTTTTAAGCTTAAGTCCGGCCCTCCAACGGTCTGAGGGGGACAGTGAACGGCCCCCTACATAAAAAGTTTGGGGACCCCTGTATTAGGGGTTTGATTGAATTAGGCACAGTCTGACGATTTTTTTTTTTTTTTTAAACTTAAAGTGACTTAAAATCCAGTTGTGTGCTGCCAGTGTAGGTTAGAAACTAGGCATACAAGAACCCATGCCTATTTTTTTTATTAAAAAGGGCAGTAAAAAGGTTGTGGTGGGCGGGGGCAAATAGTTAGTTATGAGGGGCAGTATAGGAAATAATTAATGGTGAGGGGCAGTATAGGAAATAATTAATGGTGATGGGCAGCATAGGGAATAATTAATTAGGAGGGGCAGTATAGGAAAAAATTATGAGGGGCAGTATAGGAAATAATTATGAGGGGCAGTATAGGAATTAATTATGAGGGGCAGTATAGGAAATAATTAATGGTGGGGGGGCAGTATAGGAAATAATTAATTTGAGGGGCAGCATAGGGAATAATTAATTATGAGGGGCAGTATAGGAAATAATTAATGGTGGGGGGCAGTATAGGAAATAATTAATGGTGAGGGGCAGTATAGGGAATAATTAATGGTGGAGGGGCAGTATAGGAAATAATTAATGGTGAGGGGCAGCATAGGGAATAATTAATTATGAGGGGCAGTATAGGAAATAATTATGATGGGGCAGTATAGGAATTAATTATGAGGGGCAGTATAGGAAATAATTAATGGTGGGGGGCAGTATAGGAAATAATTAATGGTGAGGGGCAGTATAGGAAATAATTAATGGTGAGGGGCAGTATAGGAAATAATTATGAGGGGCAGTATAGGAAATAATTATGAGGGGCAGTATAGGAAATAATTATGAGGGGCAGTATAGGAAATAATTATGAGGGGCAGTATAGGAATTAATTATGAGGGCAGTATAGGAAATAATTATGAGGGGCAGTATAGGAAATAATTATGAGGGGCAGTATAGGAAATAATTAATGGTGGAGGGGCAGTATAGGAAATAATTAATGGTGAGGGGCAGTATAGAAAATAATTAATGGTGAGGGGCAGCATAGGAAATAATTAATGATGGGGGGAAGCATAAGACATAATTAATGGTGGAGGGGCAGTATAGGAAATAATTAATGGTGGTGGTGTAAGAAATAATTAATTATGAGGGGGTGTCTAGTAATTAATGGGGGGAAGGCATATTCAATAATTAATGGTAAGAGGTCCCAGTATATTAATTAATTAATTGGGACAATATATATAAAATAGTTCAGTAGGAGTGCGGTATATTAAATAAATAATTGAAGGGGGCCCAGTGTATTACGGATGCGGTCACATGTAACGCTATTTCTTTTTAAACTTAAGTCCGGCCCTCCAACGGTCTGAGGGGGACAGTGAACGGCCCCCTACATAAAAAGTTTGGGGACCCCTGTATTAGGGGTTTGATTGAATTAGGCACAGTCTGACGATTTTTTTTTTTTTTTTCAAAAACTTAAAGTGACTTAAAATCCAGTTGTGTGCTGCCAGTGTAGGTTAGAAACTAGGCATACAAGAACCCATGCCTATTTTTTTTATTAAAAAGGGCAGTAAAAAGGTTGTGGTGGGCGGGGGCCAATAGTTAGCTATGAGGGGCAGTATAGGAAATAATTAATGGTGAGGGGCAGTATAGGAAATAATTAATGGTGAGGGGCAGCATAGGGAATAATTAATTAGGAGGAGCAGTATAGGAAATAATTATGAGGGGCAGTATAGGAAATAATTATGAGGGGCAGTATAGGAAATAATTAATGGTGGGGGGGCAGTATAGGAAATAATTAATTTGAGGGGCAGTATAGGAAATAATTAATGGTGAGGGGCAGTATAGGAAATAATTAATGGTGAGGGGCAGCATAGGAAATAATTAATGATGGGGGGAAGCATAAGACATAATTAATGGTGGAGGGGCAGTATAGGAAATAATGAATTGTGAGGGGCAGCATAGGGAATAATTAATTATGAGGGGCAGTATAGGAATTAATTATGAGGGGCAGCATAGGGAATAATTATGAGGGGCAGTATAGGAAATAATTATGATGGGCAGTATAGGAAATAATTAATGGTGGGGGCAGTATAGGAAAAAATTAACGGTGAGGGGCAGTATAGGAAATAATTAATGGTGGGGGCAGTATAGGAAATAATTAATTATGAGGGGCAGTATAGGAAATAATTAATCATGAGGGGCAGTATAGGAAATAATTAATGGTGAGGGGCAGTATAGGAAATAATTAATGGTGAGGGGCAGTATAGGAAATAATTAATGGTGAGGGGCAGTATAGGAAATAATTAATTATGAGGGGCAGTATAGGAAATAATTAATGGTGGGGGGGCAGTATAGGAAATAATTAATTTGAGGGGCAGTATAGGAAATAATTAATGGTGAGGGGCAGTATAGGAAATAATTAATGGCGAGGGGCAGTATAGGAAATAATTAATGGTGAGGGGCAGCATAGGGAATAATTAATTATGAGGGGCAGTATAGGAAATAATTATGATGCGGCAGTATAGGAATTAAGTATGAGGGGCAGTATAGGAAATAATTAATGGTGGGGGGGCAGTATAGAAAATAATTAATGGTGAGGGGCAGTATAGGAAATAATTAATGGTGAGGGGCAGTATAGGAAATAATTATGAGGGGCAGTATAGGAAATAATTATGAGGAGCAGTATAGGAAATAATTATGAGGGGCAGTATAGGAAATAATTATGAGGGGCAGTATAGGAAATAATTATGAAGGGCAGTATAGGAAATAATTAATGGTGGAGGGGCAGTATAGGAAATAATTAATGGTGAGGGGCAGTATAGGAAATAATTAATGGTGGAGGGGCAGTATAGGAAATAATTAATTGTGAGGGGCAGTATAGGAAATAATTAATGGTGAGGGGCAGCATAGGAAATAATTAATGGTGGAGGGGCAGCATAGGAAATAATTAATGGTGGAGGGGAAGTATAGGAAATAATTAATTTAAAGGGCAGTATAGGAAATAATTAATGGTGGAGGGGCAGTATAGGAAATAATTAATGGTGAGGGGCAGTATAGGAAATAATTAATTATGAGGGGCAGTTTAGGAAATAATTAATTATGAGAGGCAGTATAGGACATAATTAATGGTGAGGGGCAGTATAGGAAATAATTATGAGGGGCAGTATAGGAAATAATTAATGGTGGAGGGGCAGTATAGGAAATAATTAATTTGAGGGGCAGTATAGGAAATAATTAATGGTGAGGGGCAGTATTGGAAATATTTAATGGTGAGGGGAAGTATAGGAAATAATGAATGGTGAGGGGCAGCATTGGGAATAATTAATTATGAGGGGCAGTATAGGAAATAATTATGAGGGGTAGTATAGGAAATAATTATGAAGGGCAGTATAGGAATTAATTATGAGGGACAGTATAGGAAATAATTATGAGGGGCAGTATAGGAAATAATTATGAGGGGCAGTATAGGAAATAATTAATGGTGGAGGGGCAGTATAGGAAATAATGAATGGTGAGGGGCAGCATAGGGAATAATTAATTATGAGGGGCAGTATAGGAATTAATTATGAGGGGCAGCATAGGGAATAATTATGAGGGGCAGTATAGGAAATAATTATGATGGGCAGTATAGGAAATAATTATGAGGGCAGTATAGGAAATAATTATGAGGGGCAGTATAGGAAATAATTAATGGTGGGTGGCAGTATAGGAAATAATTAACGGTGAGGGGCAGTATAGGAAAAAATTAATGGTGGGGGGCAGTATAGGAAATAATTAATTATGAGGGGCAGTATAGGAAATAATTAATCATGAGGGGCAGTATAGGAAATAATTAATGGTGAGGGGCAGTATAGGAAATAATTAATGGTGGAGGGGCAGTATAGGAAATAATTAATGGTGAGGGGCAGCATAGGAAATAATTAATGGTGAGGGGCAGCATAGGAAATAATTAATGGTGGAGGGGCAGTATAGGAAATAATTAATGGTGGAGGGGCAGTATAGGAAATAATTAATTATGAGGGGCAGCATAGGAAATAATTAATTATGAGGGGCAGTATAGGAAATAATTAATTATGAGGGGCAGTATAGGAAATAATGAATGGTGAGGGGCAGTATAGGAAATAATTATGAGGGGCAGTATAGGAAATAATTGTGAGGGGCAGTATAGGAAATAATTATGAGGGGCGGTATAGGAAATAATTAATGGTGGAGGGGCAGTATAGGAAATAATTAATTTGAGGGGCAGTATAGGAAATAGTTAATTATGAGGGGCAGTATAGGAAATAATTAATTATGAGGGGCAGTATAGGAAATAATTAATGGTGAGGGGCAGTATAGGAAATAATTAATGGTGAGGGACAGCATAGGGAATAATTAATTAGGAGGGGCAGTATAGGAAATAATTATGAGGGGCAGTATAGGAAATAATTATGAGGGGCAGTATAGGAAATAATTAATGGTGGGGGGGCAGTATAGGAAATAATTAATGGTGAGGGGCAGTATAGGAAATAATTAATGGTGAGGGGCAGCATAGGGAATAATTAATTGTGAGGGGCAGTATAGGAAATAATTATGAGGGGCAGTATAGGAAATAATTAATGGTGGAGGGGCAGCATAGGAAATAATGAATGGTGAGGGGCAGCATAGGGAATAATTAATTATGAGGGGCAGTATAGGAATTAATTATGAGGGGCAGCATAGGGAATAATTATGAGGGGCAGTATAGGAAATAATTATGATGGGCAGTATAGGAAATAATTATGAGGGCAGTATAGGAAATAATTATGAGGGGCAGTATAGGAAATAATTATGAGGGGCAGTATAGGAAATAATTAACGGTGAGGGGCAGTATAGGAAATAATTAATGGTGGGGGGCAGTATAGGAAATAATTAATTATGAGGGGCAGTATAGGAAATAATTAATCATGAGGGGCAGTATAGGAAATAATTAATGGTGAGGGGCAGTATAGGAAATAATTAATGGTGGGGGGGCAGTATAGGAAATAATTAATGGTGAGGGGCTGCATAGGAAATAATTAATGGTGGAGGGGCAGTATAGGGAATAATTAATTAGGAGGGGCAGTATAGGAAATAATTATGAGGGGCAGTATAGGAAATAATTAATGGTGAGGGGCAGTATAGGAAATAATTAATGGTGAGGGGCAGTATAGGAAATAATTAATGGTGAGGGGCAGTATAGGAAATAATTAATGGTGAGGGGCAGTATAGGAAATAATTATGAGGGGCAGTATAGGAAATAATTAATGGTGGGGGGGCAGTATAGGAAATAATTAATGGTGAGGGGCAGTATAGGAAATAATTAATGGTGAGGGGCAGTATAGGAAATAATTAATGGCGAGGGGCAGTATAGGAAATAATTAATGGTGAGGGGCAGCATAGGGAATAATTAATTATGAGGGGCAGTATAGGAAATAATTATGATGCGGCAGTATAGGAATTAAGTATGAGGGGCAGTATAGGAAATAATTAATGGTGGGGGGGGCAGTATAGAAAATAATTAATGGTGAGGGGCAGTATAGGAAATAATTAATGGTGAGGGGCAGTATAGGAAATAATTATGAGGGGCAGTACAGGAAATAATTATGAGGGGCAGTATAGGAAATAATTATGAGGGGCAGTATAGGAAATAATTATGAGGGGCAGTATAGGAAATAATTATGAAGGGCAGTATAGGAAATAATTAATGGTGGAGGGGCAGTATAGGAAATAATTAATGGTGAGGGGCAGTATAGGAAATAATTAATGGTGGAGGGGCAGTATAGGAAATAATTAATGGTGAGGGGCAGTATAGGAAATAATTAATGGTGAGGGGCAGCATAGGAAATAATTAATGGTGGAGGGGCAGCATAGGAAATAATTAATGGTGGAGGGGAAGTATAGGAAATAATTAATTTAAAGGGCAGTATAGGAAATAATTAATGGTGGAGGGGCAGTATAGGAAATAATTAATGGTGGGGGCAGTATAGGAAATAATTAATTATGAGGGGCAGTTTAGGAAATAATTAATTATGAGAGGCAGTATAGGACATAATTAATGGTGAGGGGCAGTATAGGAAATAATTAATGGTGGAGGGGCAGTATAGGAAATAATTAATTTGAGGGGCAGTATAGGAAATAATTAATGGTGAGGGGCAGTATTGGAAATATTTAATGGTGAGGGGAAGTATAGGAAATAATGAATGGTGAGGGGCAGCATTGGGAATAATTAATTATGAGGGGCAGTATAGGAAATAATTATGAGGGGCAGTATAGGAAATAATTATGAAGGGCAGTATAGGAATTAATTATGAGGGACAGAATAGGAAATAATTAATGGTGAGGGGCAGCATAGGAAATAATTAATGGTGAGGGGCAGCATAGGAAATAATTAATGGTGGAGGGGCAGTATAGGAAATAATTAATGGTGGAGGGGCAGTATAGGAAATAATTAATTATGAGGGGCAGCATAGGAAATAATTAATTATGAGGGGCAGTATAGGAAATAATTAATTATGAGGGGCAGTATAGGAAATAATTAATGGTGAGGGGCAGTATAGGAAATAATTATGAGGGGCAGTATAGGAAATAATTGTGAGGGGCAGTATAGGAAATAATTAATGGTGAGGGGCTGCATAGGGAATAATTAATTAGGAGGGGCAGTATAGGAAATAATTATGAGGGGCAGTATAGGAAATAATTATGAGGGGCAGTATAGGAAATAATTAATGGTGGGGGGGCAGTATAGGAAATAATTAATGGTGAGGGGCAGTATAGGAAATAATTAATGGTGAGGGGCAGCATAGGGAATAATTAATTGTGAGGGGCAGTATAGGAAATAATTATGAGGGGCAGTATAGGAAATAATTAATGGTGGAGGGGCAGCATAGGAAATAATGAATGGTGAGGGGCAGCATAGGGAATAATTAATTATGAGGGGCAGTATAGGAATTAATTATGAGGGGCAGCATAGGGAATAATTATGAGGGGCAGTATAGGAAATAATTATGATGGGCAGTATAGGAAATAATTATGAGGGCAGTATAGGAAATAATTATGAGGGGCAGTATAGGAAATAATTAACGGTGAGGGGCAGTATAGGAAATAATTAATGGTGGGGGGCAGTATAGGAAATAATTAATTATGAGGGGCAGTATAGGAAATAATTAATCATGAGGGGCAGTATAGGAAATAATTAATGGTGAGGGGCAGTATAGGAAATAATTAATGGTGGGGGGGCAGTATAGGAAATAATTAATGGTGAGGGGCTGCATAGGAAATAATTAATGGTGGAGGGGCAGTATAGGGAATAATTAATTAGGAGGGGCAGTATAGGAAATAATTATGAGGGGCAGTATAGGAAATAATTATGAGGGGCAGTAGAGGAAATAATTATGAGGGGCAGTATAGGAAATAATTAATGGTGGTGGTGTAAGAAATAATTAATTATAAGGGGCTGTCTAGTAATTAATGGGGGGAAGGCATATTCAATATTTAATGGCGAGAGGTCCCAGTATATTAATTAATTAATTGGGACAATGGGCCACATTTATCACTTTTGTGCGCCTAAGTGTAGTAGTTGCGCCTAAATTCGGGCGCACTGTTTTGCCAGAATTATCACAAGCTACAACCATCTGTGATAAGTATATTTTCTGCCTCTTATTAATCACTTTACTTTAACACAGTTTAGGCGCAGTTTAGGCGCAGTTTAGGCGCAATGTTAGATTCGGGCACTTACATGTGATCCTGCTACAAGCTCCTCTCTGCTTCTCCCACAGCCCAGAATGAAGATAACACTCACAGCAGCACCCAGGTGTGTGACACCCAGCACCCAGTGACCTCCTCAGCAGGGGCTTCTCCTGGAGGGGATCCCCCAGTGCTGGTCTCCTGCTGCACCCCTGTAATTCTGCACAATATCCCCCTCAGACACTGTGCAGAATTACATGGGGGACACTTGTATGTCGTATCTGCAAACTTCTGCAAGCTTCTGCAAACTTGTGCAAAGTTCTCTTCTCTCTTGCTCTTTTGAGCTCAGGTTTTGCAGAATATTTTGTAAATAGAAGTGATGAACTGTAAATAGTCTGCAGCTCCTGTCTGCAATGTATCTAATGTATCTATTATATGTTCTAGTGTCTGGTTGAGCTTTGCTGCTAGAAATGAGCTCTTCTGCAAAGGGGCTCAGTGCTTTCCTCTCAGATAACGCCACCTTCGAGCTGGAGTGTTTTTGCGCCCGTTTTTGCGCCTAAATGCAAAAGTCGCCCGTGATGAATATCATTAGGAGCAGCAAAACATCTGGAATTGAACGATAGATGAGGGAAAGGTGGTTATTTTTGCTGCGCGGCTAATTTGACGTTTAATCGCAAAAATGGCGCAAAAACGGTGCGCCTAAACGAAAAGGCGCAAAAACAACAGAAAAAACAAGTGATAAATGTGGCCCAATATATATAAAATAGTTCAGTAGGAGTGCGGTATATTAAATAAATAATTGAGGGGGGCCCAGTGTATTACGGATGCGGTCACATGTACCACTATTTCTTTTTAAGCTTAAGTCCGGCCCTCCAACGGTCTGAGGGGGACAGTGAACGGCCCCCTACATAAAAAGTTTGGGGACCCCTGTATTAGGGGTTTGATTGAATTAGGCACAGTCTGACGATTTTTTTTTTTTTTTTAAACTTAAAGTGACTTAAAATCCAGTTGTGTGCTGCCAGTGTAGGTTAGAAACTAGGCATACAAGAACCCATGCCTATTTTTTTTTATTAAAAAGGGCAGTAAAAAGGTTGTGGTGGGTGGGGGCCAATAGTTAGTTATGAGGGGCAGTATAGGAAATAATTAATGGTGAGGGGCAGTATAGGAAATAATTAATGGTGATGGGCAGCATAGGGAATAATTAATTAGGAGGGGCAGTATAGGAAAAAATTATGAGGGGCAGTATAGGAAATAATTATGAGGGGCAGTATAGGAATTAATTATGAGGGGCAGTATAGGAAATAATTAATGGTGGGGGGGCAGTATAGGAAATAATTAATTTGAGGGGCAGCATAGGGAATAATTAATTATGAGGGGCAGTATAGGAAATAATTAATGGTGGGGGGCAGTATAGGAAATAATTAATGGTGAGGGGCAGTATAGGGAATAATTAATGGTGGAGGGGCAGTATAGGAAATAATTATTTTAAAGGGCAGTATAGGAAATAAATAATGGAGGAGGGGCAGTATAGGAAATAATTAATTATGAGGGGCAGTATAGGAAATAATTAATGGTGGAGGGGCAGTATAGGAAATAATTAATGGTGAGGGGCAGCATAGGGAATAATTAATTATGAGGGGCAGTATAGGAAATAATTATGATGGGGCAGTATAGGAATTAATTATGAGGGGCAGTATAGGAAATAATTAATGGTGGGGGGCAGTATAGGAAATAATTAATGGTGAGGGGCAGTATAGGAAATAATTAATGGTGAGGGGCAGTATAGGAAATAATTATGAGGGGCAGTATAGGAAATAATTATGAGGGGCAGTATAGGAAATAATTATGAGGGGCAGTATAGGAAATAATTATGAGGGGCAGTATAGGAAATAATTATGAGGGGCAGTATAGGAATTAATTATGAGGGCAGTATAGGAAATAATTATGAGGGGCAGTATAGGAAATAATTATGAGGGGCAGTATAGGAAATAATTATGAGGGGCAGTATAGGAAATAATTAATGGTGGAGGGGCAGTATAGGAAATAATTAATGATGAGGGGCAGTATAGGAAATAATTATGATGGGGCAGTATAGGAATTAATTATGAGGGGCAGTATAGGAAATAATTAATGGTGGGGGGCAGTATAGGAAATAATTAATGGTGAGGGGCAGTATAGGAAATAATTAATGGTGAGGGGCAGTATAGGAAATAATTAATGGTGAGGGGCAGTATAGGAAATAATTATGAGGGGCAGTATAGGAAATAATTATGAGGGGCAGTATAGGAAATAATTATGAGGGGCAGTATAGGAAATAATTATGAGGGGCAGTATAGGAATTAATTATGAGGGCAGTATAGGAAATAATTATGAGGGGCAGTATAGGAAATAATTATGAGGGGCAGTATAGGAAATAATTATGAGGGGCAGTATAGGAAATAATTAATGGTGGAGGGGCAGTATAGGAAATAATTAATGGTGAGGGGCAGTATAGGAAATAATTAATGGTGGGGGGCAGCATAGGAAATAATTAATGATGGGGGGAAGCATAAGACATAATTAATTATGAGGGGCAGTATAGGAAATAATGAATTGTGAGGGGCAGCATAGGGAATAATTAATTATGAGGGGCAGTATAGGAATTAATTATGAGGGGCAGCATAGGGAATAATTATGAGGGGCAGTATAGGAAATAATTATGAGGGGCAGTATAGGAAATAATTAACGGTGAGGGGCAGTATAGGAAATAATTAATGTTGGGGGGGCAGTATAGGAAATAATTAATTATGAGGGGCAGTATAGGAAATAATTAATGGTGAGGGGCAGTATAGGAAATAATTAATGGTGAGGGGCAGCATAGGGAATAATTAATTAGGAGGGGCAGTAAAGGAAATAATTATGAGGGGCAGTATAGGAAATAATTATGAGGGGCAGTATAGGAAATAATTAATGGTGGGGGGGCAGTATAGGAAATAATTAATGGTGAGGGGCAGTATAGGAAATAATTAATGGTGAGGTGCAGCATAGGGAATAATTAATTATGAGGGGCAGTATAGGAATTAATTATGAGGGGCAGCATAGGGAATAATTATGAGGGGCAGTATAGGAAATAATTATGATGGGCAGTATAGGAAATAATTATGAGGGCAGTATAGGAAATAATTATGAGGGGCAGTATAGGAAATAATTATGAGGGGCAGTATAGGAAATAATTAACGGTGAGGGGCAGTATAGGAAATAATTAATGGTGGGGGCAGTGTAGGAAATAATTAATTATGAGGGGCAGTATAGGAAATAATTAATCAAGAGGGGCAGTATAGGAAATAATTAATGGTGAGGGGCAGTATAGGAAATAATTAATGGTGGAGGGGCAGTATAGGAAATAATTAATGGTGAGGGGCAGCATAGGAAATAATTAATGGTGAGGGGCAGCATAGGAAATAATTAATGGTGGAGGGGCAGTATAGGGAATAATTAATTAGGAGGGGCAGTATAGGAAATAATTATGAGGGGCAGTATAGGAAATAATTATGAGGGGCAGTATAGGAAATAATTATGAGGGGCAGTAGAGGAAATAATTATGAGGGGCAGTATAGGAAATAATTAATGGTGGTGGTGTAAGAAATAATTAATTATGAGGGGCTGTCTAGTAATTAATGGGGGGAAGGCATATTCAATATTTAATGGCGAGAGGTCCCAGTATATTAATTAATTAATTGGGACAATGGGCCACATTTATCACTTTTGTGCGCCTAAGTGTAGTAGTTGCGCCTAAATTCGGGCGCACTGTTTTGCCAGAATTATCACAAGCTACAACCATCTGTGATAAGTATATTTTCTGCCTCTTATTAATCACTTTACTTTAACACAGTTTAGGCGCAGTTTAGGCGCAGTTTAGGCGCAATGTTAGATTCGGGCACTTACATGTGATCCTGCTACAAGCTCCTCTCTGCTTCTCCCACAGCCCAGAATGAAGATAACACTCACAGCAGCACCCAGGTGTGTGACACCCAGCACCCAGTGACCTCCTCAGCAGGGGCTTCTCCTGGAGGGGATCCCCCAGTGCTGGTCTCCTGCTGCACCCCTGTAATTCTGCACAATATCCCCCTCAGACACTGTGCAGAATTACATGGGGGACACTTGTATGTCGTATCTGCAAACTTCTGCAAGCTTCTGCAAACTTGTGCAAAGTTCTCTTCTCTCTTGCTCTTTTGAGCTCAGGTTTTGCAGAATATTTTGTAAATAGAAGTGATGAACTGTAAATAGTCTGCAGCTCCTGTCTGCAATGTATCTAATGTATCTATTATATGTTCTAGTGTCTGGTTGAGCTTTGCTGCTAGAAATGAGCTCTTCTGCAAAGGGGCTCAGTGCTTTCCTCTCAGATAACGCCACCTTCGAGCTGGAGTGTTTTTGCGCCCGTTTTTGCGCCTAAATGCAAAAGTCGCCCGTGATGAATATCATTAGGAGCAGCAAAACATCTGGAATTGAACGATAGATGAGGGAAAGGTGGTTATTTTTGCTGCGCGGCTAATTTGACGTTTAATCGCAAAAATGGCGCAAAAACGGTGCGCCTAAACGAAAAGGCGCAAAAACAACAGAAAAAACAAGTGATAAATGTGGCCCAATATATATAAAATAGTTCAGTAGGAGTGCGGTATATTAAATAAATAATTGAGGGGGGCCCAGTGTATTACGGATGCGGTCACATGTACCACTATTTCTTTTTAAGCTTAAGTCCGGCCCTCCAACGGTCTGAGGGGGACAGTGAACGGCCCCCTACATAAAAAGTTTGGGGACCCCTGTATTAGGGGTTTGATTGAATTAGGCACAGTCTGACGATTTTTTTTTTTTTTTTAAACTTAAAGTGACTTAAAATCCAGTTGTGTGCTGCCAGTGTAGGTTAGAAACTAGGCACACAAGAACCCATGCCTATTTTTTTTATTAAAAAGGGCAGTAAAAAGGTTGTGGTGGGCGGGGGCCAATAGTTAGTTATGAGGGGCAGTATAGGAAATAATTAATGGTGAGGGGCAGTATAGGAAATAATTAATGGTGATGGGCAGCATAGGGAATAATTAATTAGGAGGGGCAGTATAGGAAAAAATTATGAGGGGCAGTATAGGAAATAATTATGAGGGGCAGTATAGGAATTAATTATGAGGGGCAGTATAGGAAATAATTAATGGTGGGGGGGGGGGCAGTATAGGAAATAATTAATTTGAGGGGCAGCATAGGGAATAATTAATTATGAGGGGCAGTATAGGAAATATTAAGAGGGGCAGTATAGGAAATAATTATGAGGGGCAGTATAGGAAATAATTAATGGTGGGGGGGCAGTATAGGAAATAATTAATGGTGAGGGGCAGTATAGGAAATAATTAATGGTGAGGGGCAGTATAGGAAATAATTAATGGTGAGGGGCAGCATAGGGAATAATTATTTATGAGGGGCAGTATAGGAAATAATTATGATGGGGCAGTATAGGAATTAATTATGAGGGGCAGTATAGGAAATAATTATGATGGGGCAGTATAGGAATTGGGGGACAGTGAACGGCCCCCTACATAAAAAGTTTGGGGACCCCTGTATTAGGGGTTTGATTGAATTAGGCACAGTCTGACGATTTTTTTTTTTTCAAAAACATAAAGTGACTTAAAATCCAGTTGTGTGCTGCCAGTGTAGGTTAGAAACTAGGCATACAAGAACCCATGCCTATTTTTTTTTTTTTTTTAAAGGGCAGTTAAAAGGTTGTGGTGGGCGGGGGCTAATAGTTAGTTATTATGAGCAGTATAGGAAATAATTAATGGTGAGGGGCAGTATAGGAAATATTTAATGGTGAGGGGCAGCATAGGGAATAATTAATTATGAGGGGCAGTATAGGAAATAATTATAAGGGGCAGTATAGGAAATAATTATGAGGGGCAGTATAGGAAATAATTAATGGTGGAGGGGCAGTATAGGAAATAATTAATTTGAGGGGCAGTATAGGAAATAATTAATGGTGAGGGGCAGTATTGGAAATAATTAATGGTGAGGGGTAGTATAGAAATCAATTAATTTGAGGGGCAGTATAGGAAATAATTAATGGTGAGGGGCAGCAAAGGGAATAATTAATTATGAGGGGCAGTATAGGAAATAATTAATGGTGAGGGGCAGTATTGGAAATAATTAATGGTGAGGGGCAGTATAGGAAATAATTAATGGTGAGGGGCAGCATAGGGAATATTTAATTATGAGGGGCAGTATAGGAAATAATTATAAGGGGCAGTATAGGAAATAATTATGAGGGGCAGTATAGGAAATAATTATGAGGGGCAGTATAGGAAATAATTAATTTGAGGGGCAGCATAGGAAATAATTAACGGTGAGGGGCAGTATAGGAAATAATTATGAGGGGCAGTATAGGAAATAATTATGAGGGGCAGTATAGAAAATAATTAATTTGAGGGGCAGTATAGGAAATAATTAACGGTGAGGGGCAGTATAGGAAATAATTAATGGTGGAGGGCAGTATAGGAAATAATTATAAGGGGCAGTATAGGAAATAATTATGAGGGGCAGTATAGGAAATAATTATTAGGGGCAGTATAGGAAATAATTAATGGTGGAGGGGCAGTATAGGAAATAATTAATGGTGAGGGGCAGCATAGGGAATAATTAATTATGAGGGGCAGTATAGGAAATAATTATGAGGGGCAGTATAGGAAATAATTATGAGGGGCAGTATAGGAAATAATTATGAGGGGCAGTATAGGAATTAATTATGAGGGCAGTATAGGAAATAATTATGAGGGGCAATATAGGAAATAATTAATGGTGAGGGGCAGTATAGGAAATAATTAATGGTGAGGGGCAGTATAGGAAATAATTAATGGTGGAGGGGCAGTATAGGAAATAATTAATGGTGAGGGGCAGTATAGGAAATAATTAATGGTGAGGGGCAGTATAGGAAATAATTAATGGTGAGGGGCAGCATAGGAAATAATTAATAGTGAGGGGCAGCATAGGAAATAATTAATGATGGGGGGAAGCATAAGACATAATTAATGGTGGAAGGGCAGCATAGGAAATATTTAATGGTGGTGGTGTAAGAAATAATTAATTATGAGGGGCTGTCTAGTAATTAATGGGGGGAAGGCATATTCAATAATTAATGGAGAGAGGTCCCAGTATATTAATTAATTAATTGGGACAATATATATAAAATAGTTCAGTAGGAGTGCGGTATATTAAATAAATAATTGAGGGGGGCCCAGTGTATTACGGATGCGGTCACATGTACCGCTATTACTTTTTTAACTTAAGTCCGGCCCTCCAACGGTCTGAGGGGGACCGTGAACGGCCCCCTACATAAAAAGTTTGGGGACCCCTGTATTAGGGGTTTGATTGAATTAGGCACAGTCTGACGATTTTTTTTTTTTTCAAAAACATAAAGTGACTTAAAATCCAGTTGTGTGCTGCCAGTGTAGGTTAGAAACTAGGCATACAAGAACCCATGCCTATTTTTTTTATTAAAAAGGGCAGTAAAAAGGTTGTGGTGGGCGGGGGCCAATAGTTAGTTATGAGGGGCAGTATAGGAAATAATTAATGGTGAGGGGCAGTATAGGAAATAATTAATGGTGATGGGCAGCATAGGGAATAATTAATTAGGAGGGGCAGTATAGGAAATAATTATGAGGGGCAGTATAGGAAATAATTATGAGGGGCAGTATAGGAAATAATTATGAGGGGCAGTATAGGAAATAATTAATGGTGGGGGGGCAGTATAGGAAATAATTAATTTGAGGGGCAGCATAGGGAATAATTAATTATGAGGGGCAGTATAGGAAATAATTAATGGTGGGGGGCAGTATAGGAAATAATTAATGGTGAGGGGCAGTATAGGGAATAATTAATGGTGGAGGGGCAGTATAGGAAATAATTATTTTAAAGGGCAGTATAGGAAATAATTAATGGTGGAGGGGCAGTATAGGAAATAATTAATTGTGGGGGGAAGTATAGGAAATAATTAATTATGAGGGGCAGTATAGGAAATAATTAATGGTGGAGGGGCAGTATAGGAAATAATTAATGGTGAGGGGCAGCATAGGGAATAATTAATTATGAGGGGCAGTATAGGAAATAATTATGATGGGGCAGTATAGGAATTAATTATGAGGGGCAGTATAGGAAATAATTAATGGTGGGGGGCAGTATAGGAAATAATTAATGGTGAGGGGCAGTATAGGAAATAATTAATGGTGGGGGGGCAGTATAGGAAATAATTATGAGGGGCAGTATAGGAAATAATTATGAGGGGCAGTATAGGAAATAATTATGAGGGGCAGTATAGGAATTAATTATGAGGGCAGTATAGGAAATAATTACGAGGGGCAGTATAGGAAATAATTATGAGGGGCAGTATAGGAAATAATTAATGGTGGAGGGGCAGTATAGGAAATAATTAATGGTGAGGGGCAGTATAGGAAATAATTAATGGTGAGGGGCAGTATAGGAAATAATTAATGGTGGAGGGGCAGTATAGGAAATAATTAATGGTGAGGGGCAGTATAGGAAATAATTAATGGTGAGGGGCAGCATAGGAAATAATTAATGATGGGGGGAAGCATAAGACATAATTAATGGTGGAGGGGCAGTATAGGAAATAATTAATGGTGGTGGTGTAAGAAATAATTAATTATAAGGGGGTGTCTAGTAATTAATGGGGGGAAGGCATATTCAATAATTAATGGTAAGAGGTCCCAGTATATTAATTAATTAATTGGGACAATATATATAAAATACAGGCAGTCCCCGGGTTACATACAAGATAGGGTCTGGAGGTTTGTTCTTAAGTTGAATTTGTATGTAAGTCGAAACTGTATATTTTATCATGGAAGTTCTAGACAATTTTTTTTCTTTTGCCCCAGTGACAATTGGAGTTTAAAAATTTTTGGTGTAATTGGACCAAGAATTATCAATAAAGCTTCATTACAGACATCTTACAGCTGATCATTGCAGTCTGGGACTATAGTAAAGCAGCCAGAGAGCTTCACCAGAGGTCACAGTGGGCAGAGGGGTCCGTCTGTAACTATGGGTTGTCTGTAAGTCGGGTGTCCTTAAGTAGGGGACCGCCTGTAGTTCAGTAGGAGTGCGGTATATTAAATAAATAATTGAGGGGGGCCCAGTGTATTACGGATGCGGTCACATGTAACGCTATTTCTTTTTAAACTTAAGTCCGGCCCTCCAACGGTCTGAGGGGGACAGTGAACGGCCCCCTACATAAAAAGTTTAGGGACCGCTGTATTAGGGGTTTGATTGAATTAGGCACAGTCTGACGATTTTTTATTTTTTTTCAAAAACTTAAAGTGACTTAAAATCCAGTTGTGTGCTGCCAGTGTAGGTTAGAAACTAGGCATACAAGAACCCATGCCTATTTTTTTTATTAAAAAGGGCAGTAAAAAGGTTGTGGTGGGCGGGGGCCAATAGTTAGTTATGAGGGGCAGTATAGGAAATAATTAATGGTGAGGGGCAGTATAGGAAATAATTAATGGTGAGGGGCAGCATAGGGAATAATTAATTAGGAGGGGCAGTATAGGAAATAATTATGAGGGGCAGTATAGGAAATAATTATGAGGGGCAGTATAGGAAATAATTAATGGTGGGGGGGGGCAGTATAGGAAATAATTAATGGTGAGGGGCAGTATAGGAAATAATTAATGGTGAGGGGCAGTATAGGAAATAATTATGAGGGGCAGTATAGGAAATAATTAATGGTGGGGGGGCAGTATAGGAAATAATTAATGGTGAGGGGCAGTATAGGAAATAATTAATGGTGAGGGGCAGTATAGGAAATAATTAATGGTGGAGGGGCAGTATAGGAAATAATTAATGGTGAGGGGCAGTATAGGAAATAATTAATGGTGAGGGGCAGTATAGGAAATAATTAATGGTGAGGGGCAGCATAGGAAATAATTAATGATGGGGGGAAGCATAAGACATAATTAATGGTGGAAGGGCAGCATAGGAAATATTTAATGGTGGTGGTGTAAGAAATAATTAATTATGAGGGGCTGTCTAGTAATTAATGGGGGGAAGGCATATTCAATAATTAATGGAGAGAGGTCCCAGTATATTAATTAATTAATTGGGACAATATATATAAAATAGTTCAGTAGGAGTGCGGTATATTAAATAAATAATTGAGGGGGGCCCAGTGTATTACGGATGCGGTCACATGTACCGCTATTACTTTTTTAACTTAAGTCCGGCCCTCCAACGGTCTGAGGGGGACCGTGAACGGCCCCCTACATAAAAAGTTTGGGGACCCCTGTATTAGGGGTTTGATTGAATTAGGCACAGTCTGACGATTTTTTTTTTTTTTTTAAACTTGAAGTGACTTAAAATCCAGTTGTGTGCTGCCAGTGTAGGTTAGAAACTAGGCATACAAGAACCCATGCCTATTTTTTTTATTAAAAAGTACAGTAAAAAGGTTGTGGTGGGCGGGGGCCAATAGTTAGTTATGAGGGGCAGTATAGGAAATAATTAATGGTGAGGGGCAGTATAGGAAATAATTAATGGTGAGGGGCAGCATAGGGAATAATTAATTAGGAGGGGCAGTATAGGAAATAATTAGGAGGGGCAGTATAAGAAATAATTATGAGGGGCAGTATAGGAAATAATTAATGGTGGGGGGGGGGCAGTATTGGAAATAATTAATGGTGAGGGGCAGTATAGGAAATAATTAATGGTGAGGGGCAGTATAGGAAATAATTAATGGTGAGGGGCAGCATAGGGAATAATTAATTAGGAGGGGCAGTATAGGAAATAATTATGAGGGGCAGTATAGGAAATAATTATGAGGGGCAGTATAGGAAATAATTAATGGTGGGGGGCAGTATAGGAAATAATTAAGGGTGAGGGGCAGTATAGGAAATAATTAATGGTGAGGGGCAGTATAGGAAATAATTAATGGAGAGGGACAGTATAGGAAATAATTAATGGTGAGGGGCAGCATAGGGAATAATTAATTATGAGGGGCAGTATAGGAAATAATTATGATGGGGCAGTATAGGAATTAAGTATGAGGGGCAGTATAGGAAATAATTAATGGGGGGGCAGTATATGAAATAATTAATGGTGAGGGGCAGTATAGGAAATAATTATGAGGGGCAGTATAGAAATTAATTATGAGGGCAGTATAGGGAATAATTATGAGGGGCAGTATAGGAATTAATTATGAGGGGCAGTATAGGAAATAATTAATGGTGGGGGGCAGTATAGGAAATAATTATGAGGGGCAGTATAGGAAATAATTATGAGGGGCAGTATAGGAAATAATTATGATGGGGCAGTATAGGAATTGGGGGACAGTGAACGGCCCCCTACATAAAAAGTTTGGGGACCCCTGTATTAGGGGTTTGATTGAATTAGGCACAGTCTGACAATTTTTTTTCAAAAACATAAAGTGACTTAAAATCCAGTTGTGTGCTGCCAGTGTAGGTTAGAAACTAGGCATACAAGAACCCATGCCTATTTTTTTTATTAAAAAGGGCAGTAAAACGGTTGTGGTGGGCGGGGCCAATAGTTAGTTATGAGGGGCAGTATAGGAAATAATTAATGGTGAGGGGCAGTATAGGAAATAATTAATGTTGAGGGGCAGCATAGGGAATAATTAATTAGGAGGGCAGTATAGGAAATAATTATGAGGGGCAGTATAGGAAATAATTATGAAGGGCAGTATAGGAAATAATTAATGGTGGAGGGGAAGTATAGGAAATAATTAATTTAAAGGGCAGTATAGGAAATAATTAATGGTGGAGGGGCAGTATAGGAAATAATTAATGGTGGGGGCAGTATAGGAAATAATTAATGGTGAGGGGCAGCATAGGGAATATTTAATTATGAGGGGCAGTATAGGAAATAATTATAAGGGGCAGTATAGGAAATAATTATGAGGGGCAGTATAGGAAATAATAATGAGGGGCAGTATAGGAAATAATTAATTTGAGGGGCAGCATAGGAAATAATTAACGGTGAGGGGCAGTATAGGAAATAATTATGAGGGGCAGTATAGGAAATAATTATGAGGGGCAGTATAGGAAATAATTAACGGTGAGGGGCAGTATAGGAAATAATTAACGGTGAGGGGCAGTATAGGAAATAATTAATGGTGGAGGGCAGTATAGGAAATAATTATAAGGGGCAGTATAGGAAATAATTATGAGGGGCAGTATAGGAAATAATTATGAGGGGCAGTATAGGAATTAATTATGAGGGCAGTATAGGAAATAATTATGAGGGGCAGTATAGGAAATAATTATGAGGGGCAGTATAGGAAATAATTAATGGTGGAGGGGCAGTATAGGAAATAATTAATGGTGAGGGGCAGCATAGGGAATAATTAATTATGAGGGGCAGTATAGGAAATAATTATGAGGGGCAGTATAGGAAATAATTAATGGTGGGGGGGCAGTATAGGAAATAATTAATAGTGGGGGGGGCAGTATAGGAAATAATTAATTTGAGGGGCAGTATAGGAAATAATTAATGGTGAGGGGCAGTATAGGAAATAATTAATGGCGAGGGGCAGTATAGGAAATAATTAATGGTGAGGGGCAGCATAGGGAATAATTAATTATGAGGGGCAGTATAGGAAATAATTATGATGCGGCAGTATAGGAATTAAGTATGAGGGGCAGTATAGGAAATAATTAATGGTGGGGGGGCAGTATAGAAAATAATTAATGGTGAGGGGCAGTATAGGAAATAATTAATGGTGAGGGGCAGTATAGGAAATAATTATGAGGGGCAGTACAGGAAATAATTATGAGGGGCAGTATAGGAAATAATTATGAGGGGCAGTATAGGAAATAATTATGAGGGGCAGTATAGGAATTAATTATGAGGGCAGTATAGGAAATAATTATGAGGGGCAATATAGGAAATAATTAATGGTGAGGGGCAGTATAGGAAATAATTAATGGTGAGGGGCAGTATAGGAAATAATTAATGGTGGAGGGGCAGTATAGGAAATAATTAATGGTGAGGGGCAGTATAGGAAATAATTAATGGTGAGGGGCAGTATAGGAAATAATTAATGGTGAGGGGCAGCATAGGAAATAATTAATAGTGAGGGGCAGCATAGGAAATAATTAATGATGGGGGGAAGCATAAGACATAATTAATGGTGGAAGGGCAGCATAGGAAATATTTAATGGTGGTGGTGTAAGAAATAATTAATTATGAGGGGCTGTCTAGTAATTAATGGGGGGAAGGCATATTCAATAATTAATGGAGAGAGGTCCCAGTATATTAATTAATTAATTGGGACAATATATATAAAATAGTTCAGTAGGAGTGCGGTATATTAAATAAATAATTGAGGGGGGCCCAGTGTATTACGGATGCGGTCACATGTACCGCTATTACTTTTTTAACTTAAGTCCGGCCCTCCAACGGTCTGAGGGGGACCGTGAACGGCCCCCTACATAAAAAGTTTGGGGACCCCTGTATTAGGGGTTTGATTGAATTAGGCACAGTCTGACGATTTTTTTTTTTTTCAAAAACATAAAGTGACTTAAAATCCAGTTGTGTGCTGCCAGTGTAGGTTAGAAACTAGGCATACAAGAACCCATGCCTATTTTTTTTATTAAAAAGGGCAGTAAAAAGGTTGTGGTGGGCGGGGGCCAATAGTTAGTTATGAGGGGCAGTATAGGAAATAATTAATGGTGAGGGGCAGTATAGGAAATAATTAATGGTGATGGGCAGCATAGGGAATAATTAATTAGGAGGGGCAGTATAGGAAATAATTATGAGGGGCAGTATAGGAAATAATTATGAGGGGCAGTATAGGAATTAATTATGAGGGGCAGTATAGGAAATAATTAATGGTGGGGGGGCAGTATAGGAAATAATTAATTTGAGGGGCAGCATAGGGAATAATTAATTATGAGGGGCAGTATAGGAAATAATTAATGGTGGGGGGCAGTATAGGAAATAATTAATGGTGAGGGGCAGTATAGGGAATAATTAATGGTGGAGGGGCAGTATAGGAAATAATTATTTTAAAGGGCAGTATAGGAAATAATTAATGGTGGAGGGGCAGTATAGGAAATAATTAATTGTGGGGAGAAGTATAGGAAATAATTAATTATGAGGGGCAGTATAGGAAATAATTAATGGTGGAGGGGCAGTATAGGAAATAATTAATGGTGAGGGGCAGCATAGGGAATAATTAATTATGAGGGGCAGTATAGGAAATAATTATGAGGGGCAGTATAGGAAATAATTATGAGGGGCAGTATAGGAAATAATTAATGGTGGAGGGGCAGTATAGGAAATAATTAATGGTGAGGGGCAGTATAGGAAATAATTAATGGTGAGGGGCAGTATAGGAAATAATTAATGGTGGAGGGGCAGTATAGGAAATAATTAATGGTGAGGGGCAGTATAGGAAATAATTAATGGTGAGGGGCAGTATAGGAAATAATTAATGGTGAGGGGCAGCATAGGAAATAATTAATGATGGGGGGAAGCAT
This sequence comes from Engystomops pustulosus, assembly GCF_040894005.1. Lineage (NCBI taxonomy): Eukaryota > Metazoa > Chordata > Amphibia > Anura > Leptodactylidae > Engystomops > Engystomops pustulosus. The sequence continues at coordinate 1,588,438 of NW_027284960.1, forward strand.
AAGACATAATTAATGGTGGAAGGGCAGCATAGGAAATATTTAATGGTGGTGGTGTAAGAAATAATTAATTATGAGGGGCTGTCTAGTAATTAATGGGGGGAAGGCATATTCAATAATTAATGGAGAGAGGTCCCAGTATATTAATTAATTAATTGGGACAATATATATAAAATAGTTCAGTAGGAGTGCGGTATATTAAATAAATAATTGAGGGGGGCCCAGTGTATTACGGATGCGGTCACATGTACCGCTATTACTTTTTTAACTTAAGTCCGGCCCTCCAACGGTCTGAGGGGGACCGTGAACGGCCCCCTACATAAAAAGTTTGGGGACCCCTGTATTAGGGGTTTGATTGAATTAGGCACAGTCTGACGATTTTTTTTTTTTTCAAAAACATAAAGTGACTTAAAATCCAGTTGTGTGCTGCCAGTGTAGGTTAGAAACTAGGCATACAAGAACCCATGCCTATTTTTTTTATTAAAAAGGGCAGTAAAAAGGTTGTGGTGGGCGGGGGCCAATAGTTAGTTATGAGGGGCAGTATAGGAAATAATTAATGGTGAGGGGCAGTATAGGAAATAATTAATGGTGAGGGGCAGTATAGGAAATAATTAATGGTGAGGGGCAGTATAGGAAATAATTATGAGGGGCAGTATAGGAAATAATTATGAGGGGCAGTATAGGAAATAATTATGAGGGGCAGTATAGGAATTAATTATGAGGGCAGTATAGGAAATAATTATGAGGGGCAGTATAGGAATTAATTATGAGGGGCAGTATAGGAAATAATTAATGGTGGGGGCAGTATAGGAAATAATTAATGGTGAGGGGCAGTATAGGAAATAATTAATGGTGAGGGGCAGTATAGGAAATAATTATGAGGGGCAGTATAGGAAATAATTATGAGGGGCAGTATAGGAAATAATTATGAGGGGCAGTATAGGAAATAATTATGAGGGGCAGTATAGGAATTAATTATGAGGGCAGTATAGGAAATAATTATGAGGGGCAGTATAGGAAATAATTATGAGGGGCAGTATAGGAAATAATTAATGGTGGAGGGGCAGTATAGGAAATAATTAATGGTGAGGGGCAGTATAGGAAATAATTAATGGTGAGGGGCAGCATAGGAAATAATTAATGATGGGGGGAAGCATAAGACATAATTAATGGTGGAGGGGCAGTATAGGAAATAATTAATGGTGGTGGTGTAAGAAATAATTAATTATAAGGGGGTGTCTAGTAATTAATGGGGGGAAGGCATATTCAATAATTAATGGTAAGAGGTCCCAGTATATTAATTAATTAATTGGGACAATATATATAAAATAGTTCAGTAGGAGTGCGGTATATTAAATAAATAATTGAGGGGGGCCCAGTGTATTACGGATGCGGTCACATGTAACGCTATTTCTTTTTAAACTTAAGTCCGGCCCTCCAACGGTCTGAGGGGGACAGTGAACGGCCCCCTACATAAAAAGTTTAGGGACCCCTGTATTAGGGGTTTGATTGAATTAGGCACAGTCTGACGATTTTTTTTTTTTTTTTCAAAAACTTAAAGTGACTTAAAATCCAGTTGTGTGCTGCCAGTGTAGGTTAGAAACTAGGCATACAAGAACCCATGCCTATTTTTTTTATTAAAAAGGGCAGTAAAAAGGTTGTGGTGGGCGGGGGCCAATAGTTAGTTATGAGGGGCAGTATAGGAAATAATTAATGGTGAGGGGCAGTATAGGAAATAATTAATGGTGAGGGGCAGCATAGGGAATAATTAATTAGGAGGGGCAGTATAGGAAATAATTATGAGGGGCAGTATAGGAAATAATTATGAGGGGCAGTATAGGAAATAATTAATGGTGGGGGGCAGTATAGGAAATAATTAATGGTGAGGGGCAGTATAGGAAATAATTAATGGTGAGGGGCAGTATAGGAAATAATTAATGGTGAGGGGCAGTATAGGAAATAATTATGAGGGGCAGTATAGGAAATAATTAATGGTGGGGGGGCAGTATAGGAAATAATTAATTTGAGGGGCAGTATAGGAAATAATTAATTTGAGGGGCAGTATAGGAAATAATTAATGGTGAGGGGCAGTATAGGAAATAATTAATGGCGAGGGGCAGTATAGGAAATAATTAATGGTGAGGGGCAGCATAGGGAATAATTAATTATGAGGGGCAGTATAGGAAATAATTATGATGCGGCAGTATAGGAATTAAGTATGAGGGGCAGTATAGGAAATAATTAATGGTGGGGGGGCAGTATAGAAAATAATTAATGGTGAGGGGCAGTATAGGAAATAATTATGAGGGGCAGTACAGGAAATAATTATGAGGGGCAGTACAGGAAATAATTATGAGGGGCAGTATAGGAAATAATTATGAGGGGCAGTATAGGAATTAATTATGAGGGCAGTATAGGAAATAATTATGAGGGGCAGTATAGGAAATAATTAATGGTGAGGGGCAGTATAGGAAATAATTAATGGTGAGGGGCAGTATAGGAAATAATTAATGGTGGAGGGGCAGTATAGGAAATAATTAATGGTGAGGGGCAGTATAGGAAATAATTAATGGTGAGGGGCAGTATAGGAAATAATTAATGGTGAGGGGCAGCATAGGAAATAATTAATGATGGGGGGAAGCATAAGACATAATTAATGGTGGAAGGGCAGCATAGGAAATATTTAATGGTGGTGGTGTAAGAAATAATTAATTATGAGGGGCTGTCTAGTAATTAATGGGGGGAAGGCATATTCAATAATTAATGGAGAGAGGTCCCAGTATATTAATTAATTAATTGGGACAATATATATAAAATAGTTCAGTAGGAGTGCGGTATATTAAATAAATAATTGAGGGGGGCCCAGTGTATTACGGATGCGGTCACATGTACCGCTATTACTTTTTTAACTTAAGTCCGGCCCTCCAACGGTCTGAGGGGGACCGTGAACGGCCCCCTACATAAAAAGTTTGGGGACCCCTGTATTAGGGGTTTGATTGAATTAGGCACAGTCTGACGATTTTTTTTTTTTTCAAAAACATAAAGTGACTTAAAATCCAGTTGTGTGCTGCCAGTGTAGGTTAGAAACTAGGCATACAAGAACCCATGCCTATTTTTTTTATTAAAAAGGGCAGTAAAAAGGTTGTGGTGGGCGGGGGCCAATAGTTAGTTATGAGGGGCAGTATAGGAAATAATTAATGGTGAGGGGCAGTATAGGAAATAATTAATGGTGAGGGGCAGTATAGGAAATAATTAATGGTGAGGGGCAGTATAGGAAATAATTATGAGGGGCAGTATAGGAAATAATTATGAGGGGCAGTATAGGAAATAATTATGAGGGGCAGTATAGGAAATAATTATGAGGGGCAGTATAGGAATTAATTATGAGGGCAGTATAGGAAATAATTATGAGGGGCAGTATAGGAATTAATTATGAGGGGCAGTATAGGAAATAATTAATGGTGGGGGCAGTATAGGAAATAATTAATGGTGAGGGGCAGTATAGGAAATAATTAATGGTGAGGGGCAGTATAGGAAATAATTATGAGGGGCAGTATAGGAAATAATTATGAGGGGCAGTATAGGAAATAATTATGAGGGGCAGTATAGGAATTAATTATGAGGGCAGTATAGGAAATAATTATGAGGGGCAGTATAGGAAATAATTATGAGGGGCAGTATAGGAAATAATTAATGGTGGAGGGGCAGTATAGGAAATAATTAATGGTGAGGGGCAGTATAGGAAATAATTAATGGTGAGGGGCAGCATAGGAAATAATTAATGATGGGGGGAAGCATAAGACATAATTAATGGTGGAGGGGCAGTATAGGAAATAATTAATGGTGGTGGTGTAAGAAATAATTAATTATAAGGGGGTGTCTAGTAATTAATGGGGGGAAGGCATATTCAATAATTAATGGTAAGAGGTCCCAGTATATTAATTAATTAATTGGGACAATATATATAAAATAGTTCAGTAGGAGTGCGGTATATTAAATAAATAATTGAGGGGGGCCCAGTGTATTACGGATGCGGTCACATGTAACGCTATTTCTTTTTAAACTTAAGTCCGGCCCTCCAACGGTCTGAGGGGGACAGTGAACGGCCCCCTACATAAAAAGTTTAGGGACCCCTGTATTAGGGGTTTGATTGAATTAGGCACAGTCTGACGATTTTTTTTTTTTTTTTCAAAAACTTAAAGTGACTTAAAATCCAGTTGTGTGCTGCCAGTGTAGGTTAGAAACTAGGCATACAAGAACCCATGCCTATTTTTTTTATTAAAAAGGGCAGTAAAAAGGTTGTGGTGGGCGGGGGCCAATAGTTAGTTATGAGGGGCAGTATAGGAAATAATTAATGGTGAGGGGCAGTATAGGAAATAATTAATGGTGATGGGCAGCATAGGGAATAATTAATTAGGAGGGGCAGTATAGGAAAAAATTATGAGGGGCAGTATAGGAAATAATTATGAGGGGCAGTATAGGAATTAATTATGAGGGGCAGTATAGGAAATAATTAATGGTGGGGGGCAGTATAGGAAATAATTAATTTGAGGGGCAGCATAGGGAATAATTAATTATGAGGGGCAGTATAGGAAATAATTAATGGTGGGGGGCAGTATAGGAAATAATTAATGGTGAGGGGCAGTATAGGGAATAATTAATGGTGGAGGGGCAGTATAGGAAATAATTAATGGTGAGGGGCAGTATAGGAAATAATTATGAGGGGCAGTATAGGAAATAATTAATGGTGGGGGGGCAGTATAGGAAATAATTAATTTGAGGGGCAGTATAGGAAATAATTAATTTGAGGGGCAGTATAGGAAATAATTAATGGTGAGGGGCAGTATAGGAAATAATTAATGGCGAGGGGCAGTATAGGAAATAATTAATGGTGAGGGGCAGCATAGGGAATAATTAATTATGAGGGGCAGTATAGGAAATAATTATGATGCGGCAGTATAGGAATTAAGTATGAGGGGCAGTATAGGAAATAATTAATGGTGGGGGGGCAGTATAGAAAATAATTAATGGTGAGGGGCAGTATAGGAAATAATTAATGGTGAGGGGCAGTATAGGAAATAATTATGAGGGGCAGTATAGGAAATAATTAATGGTGGGGGGGCAGTATAGGAAATAATTAATTTGAGGGGCAGTATAGGAAATAATTAATTTGAGGGGCAGTATAGGAAATAATTAATGGTGAGGGGCAGTATAGGAAATAATTAATGGCGAGGGGCAGTATAGGAAATAATTAATGGTGAGGGGCAGCATAGGGAATAATTAATTATGAGGGGCAGTATAGGAAATAATTATGATGCGGCAGTATAGGAATTAAGTATGAGGGGCAGTATAGGAAATAATTAATGGTGGGGGGGCAGTATAGAAAATAATTAATGGTGAGGGGCAGTATAGGAAATAATTAATGGTGAGGGGCAGTATAGGAAATAATTATGAGGGGCAGTACAGGAAATAATTATGAGGGGCAGTATAGGAATTAATTATGAGGGCAGTATAGGAAATAATTATGAGGGGCAGTATAGGAAATAATTATGAGGGGCAGTATAGGAATTAATTATGAGGGCAGTATAGGAAATAATTATGAGGGGCAGTATAGGAAATAATTAATGGTGAGGGGCAGTATAGGAAATAATTAATGGTGAGGGGCAGTATAGCAAATAATTAATGGTGGAGGGGCAGTATAGGAAATAATTAATGGTGAGGGGCAGTATAGGAAATAATTAATGGTGAGGGGCAGTATAGGAAATAATTAATGGTGAGGGGCAGCATAGGAAATAATTAATGATGGGCGGAAGCATAAGACATAATTAATGGTGGAAGGGCAGCATAGGAAATATTTAATGGTGGTGGTGTAAGAAATAATTATTTATGAGGGGCTGTCTAGTAATTAATGGGGGGAAGGCATATTCAATCATTAATGGAGAGAGGTCCCAGTATATTAATTAATTAATTGGGACAATATATATAAAATAGTTCAGTAGGAGTGCGGTATATTAAATAAATAATTGAGGGGGGCCCAGTGTATTACGGATGCGGTCACATGTACCGCTATTACTTTTTTAACTTAAGTCCGGCCCTCCAACGGTCTGAGGGGGACCGTGAACGGCCCCCTACATAAAAAGTTTGGGGACCCCTGTATTAGGGGTTTGATTGAATTAGGCACAGTCTGACGATTTTTTTTTTTTTCAAAAACATAAAGTGACTTAAAATCCAGTTGTGTGCTGCCAGTGTAGGTTAGAAACTAGGCATACAAGAACCCATGCCTATTTTTTTTATTAAAAAGGGCAGTAAAAAGGTTGTGGTGGGCGGGGGCCAATAGTTAGTTATGAGGGGCAGTATAGGAAATAATTAATGGTGAGGGGCAGTATAGGAAATAATTAATGGTGAGGGGCAGTATAGGAAATAATTAATGGTGAGGGGCAGTATAGGAAATAATTATGAGGGGCAGTATAGGAAATAATTATGAGGGGCAGTATAGGAAATAATTAATGGTGAGGGGCAGTATAGGAAATAATTATGAGGGGCAGTACAGGAAATAATTATGAGGGGCAGTAAAGGAAATAATTATGAGGGGCGATATAGGAAATAAATATGAGGGGCAGTATAGGAATTAATTATGAGGGCAGTATAGGAAATAATTATGAGGGGCAGTATAGGAAATAATTAATGGTGAGGGGCAGTATAGGAAATAATTATGAGGGGCAGTATAGGAAATAATTATGAGGGGCAGTATAGGAAATAATTATGAGGGGCAGTATAGGAATTAATTATGAGGGCAGTATAGGAAATAATTATGAGGGGCAGTATAGGAAATAATTATGAGGGGCAGTATAGGAAATAATTAATGGTGGAGGGGCAGTATAGGAAATAATTAATGGTGAGGGGCAGTATAGGAAATAATTAATGGTGAGGGGCAGCATAGGAAATAATTAATGATGGGGGGAAGCATAAGACATAATTAATGGTGGAGGGGCAGTATAGGAAATAATTAATGGTGCTGGTGTAAGAAATAATTAATTATAAGGGGGTGTCTAGTAATTAATGGGGGGAAGGCATATTCAATAATTAATGGTAAGAGGTCCCAGTATATTAATTAATTAATTGGGACAATATATATAAAATAGTTCAGTAGGAGTGCGGTATATTAAATAAATAATTGAGGGGGGCCCAGTGTATTACGGATGCGGTCACATGTAACGCTATTTCTTTTTAAACTTAAGTCCGGCCCTCCAACGGTCTGAGGGGGACAGTGAACGGCCCCCTACATAAAAAGTTTAGGGACCCCTTTTTTATTAAAAAGGGCAGTAAAAAGGTTGTGGTGGGCGGGGGCCAATAGTTAGTTATGAGGGGCAGTATAGGAAATAATTAATGGTGAGGGGCAGTATAGGAAATAATTAATGGTGAGGGGCAGCATAGGGAATAATTAATTAGGAGGGGCAGTATAGGAAATAATTATGAGGGGCAGTATAGGAAATAATTATGAGGGGCAGTATAGGAAATAATTAATGGTGGGGGGGCAGTATAGGAAATAATTAATGGTGAGGGGCAGTATAGGAAATAATTAATGGTGAGGGGCAGTATAGGAAATAATTAATGGTGAGGGGCAGTATAGGAAATAATTATGAGGGGCAGTATAGGAAATAATTAATGGTGGGGGGGCAGTATAGGAAATAATTAATTTGAGGGGCAGTATAGGAAATAATTAATTTGAGGGGCAGTATAGGAAATAATTAATGGTGAGGGGCAGTATAGGAAATAATTAATGGCGAGGGGCAGTATAGGAAATAATTAATGGTGAGGGGCAGCATAGGGAATAATTAATTATGAGGGGCAGTATAGGAAATAATTATGATGCGGCAGTATAGGAATTAAGTATGAGGGGCAGTATAGGAAATAATTAATGGTGGGGGGGCAGTATAGAACATAATTAATGGTGAGGGGCAGTATAGGAAATAATTAATGGTGAGGGGCAGTATAGGAAATAATTATGAGGGGCAGTACAGGAAATAATTATGAGGGGCAGTAAAGGAAATAATTATGAGGGGCAGTATAGCAAATAATTAATGGTGGAGGGGCAGTATAGGAAATAATTAATGGTGAGGGGCAGTATAGGAAATAATTAATGGTGAGGGGCAGTATAGGAAATAATTAATGGTGAGGGGCAGCATAGGAAATAATTAATGATGGGGGGAAGCATAAGACATAATTAATGGTGGAAGGGCAGCATAGGAAATATTTAATGGTGGTGGTGTAAGAAATAATTAATTATGAGGGGCTGTCTAGTAATTAATGGGGGGAAGGCATATTCAATAATTAATGGAGAGAGGTCCCAGTATATTAATTAATTAATTGGGACAATATAGATAAAATAGTTCAGTAGGAGTGCGGTATATTAAATAAATAATTGAGGGGGGCCCAGTGTATTACGGATGCGGTCACATGTACCGCTATTACTTTTTTAACTTAAGTCCGGCCCTCCAACAGTCTGAGGGGGACCGTGAACGGCCCCCTACATAAAAAGTTTGGGGACCCCTGTATTAGGGGTTTGATTGAATTAGGCACAGTCTGACGATTTTTTTTTTTTTTTTTAAACTTAAAGTGACTTAAAATCCAGTTGTGTGCTGCCAGTGTAGGTTAGAAACTAGGCATACAAGAACCCATGCCTATTTTTTTTATTAAAAAGGGCAGTAAAAAGGTTGTGGTGGGCGGGGCCAATAGTTAGTTATGAGGGGCAGTATAGGAAATAATTAATGGTGAGGGGCAGTATAGGAAATAATTAATGTTGAGGGGCAGCATAGGGAATAACTAATTAGGAGGGCAGTATAGGAAATAATTATGAGGGGCACTATAGGAAATAATTATGAGGGGCAGTATAGGAAATAATTAATGGTGGAGGGGCAGTATAGGAAATAATAAATGGTGAGGGGCAGTATAGGAAATAATTAATGGTGAGGGGCAGCATAGGAAATAATTAATGGTGAGGGGCAGCATAGGAAATAATTAATGGTGGAGGGGAAGTATAGGAAATAATTAATGGTGAGGGGCAGTATAGGAAATAATTAATGGTGGAGGGGCAGTATAGGAAATAATTAATGGTGGGGGCAGTATAGGAAATAATTAATTATGAGGGGCAGTTTAGGAAATAATTAATTATGAGAGGCAGTATAGGACATAATTAATGGTGAGGGGCAGTATAGGAAATAATTATGAGGGGCAGTATAGGAAATAATTAATGGTGGAGGGGCAGTATAGGAAATAATTAATTTGAGGGGCAGTATAGGAAATAATTAATGGTGAGGGGCAGTATTGGAAATATTTAATGGTGAGGGGAAGTATAGGAAATAATTAATGGTGAGGGGCAGCATTGGGAATAATTAATTATGAGGGGCAGTATAGGAAATAATTATGAGGGGCAGTATAGGAAATAATTATGAAGGGCAGTATAGGAATTAATTATGAGGGACAGTATAGGAAATAATTATGAGGGGCAGTATAGGAAATAATTATGAGGGGCAGTATAGGAAATAATTAATGGTGGAGGGGCAGTATAGGAAATAATGAATGGTGAGGGGCAGCATAGGAAATAATTAATTATGAGGGGCAGTATAGGAATTAATTAATGGTGAGGGGCAGTATAGGAAATAATTATGAGGGGCAGTATAGGAAATAATTGTGAGGGGCAGTATAGGAAATAATTATGAGGGGCAGTATAGGAAATAATTAATGGTGGAGGGGCAGTATAGGAAATAATTAATTTGAGGGGCAGTATAGGAAATAGTTAATTATGAGGGGCAGTATAGGAAATAATTAATTATGAGGGGCAGTATAGGAAATAATTAATGGTGAGGGGCAGTATAGGAAATAATTAATGGTGAGGGGCAGCATAGGGAATAATTAATTAGGAGGGGCAGTATAGGAAATAATTATGAGGGGCAGTATAGGAAATAATTATGAGGGGCAGTATAGGAAATAATTAATGGTGGGGGGGCAGTATAGGAAATAATTAACGGTGAGGGGCAGTATAGGAAATAATTAATGGTGGGGGGCAGTATAGGAACTAATTAATTATGAGGGGCAGTATAGGAAATAATTAATCATGAGGGGCAGTATAGGAAATAATTAATGGTGAGGGGCAGTATAGGAAATAATTAATGGTGGAGGGGCAGCATAGGAAATAATTAATGGTGAGGGGCTGCATAGGAAATAATAAATGGTGGAGGGGCAGTATAGGGAATAATTAATTAGGAGGGGCAGTATAGGAAATAATTATGAGGGGCAGTATAGGAAATAATTATGAGGGGCAGTATAGGAATTAATTATGAGGGGCAGTATAGGAAATAATTATGAGGGGCAGTAGAGGAAATAATTATGAGGGGCAGTATAGGAAATAATTAATGGTGGTGGTGTAAGAAATAATTAATTATGAGGGGCTGTCTAGTAATTAATGGGGGGAAGGCATATTCAATATTTAATGGCGAGAGGTCCCAGTATATTAATTAATTAATTGGGACAATGGGCCACATTTATCACTTTTGTGCGCCTAAGTGTAGTAGTTGCGCCTAAATTCGGGCGCACTGTTTTGCCAGAATTATCACAAGCTACAACCATCTGTGATAAGTATATTTTCTGCCTCTTATTAATCACTTTACTTTAACACAGTTTAGGCGCAGTTTAGGCGCAGTTTAGGCGCAATGTTAGATTCGGGCACTTACATGTGATCCTGCTACAAGCTCCTCTCTGCTTCTCCCACAGCCCAGAATGAAGATAACACTCACAGCAGCACCCAGGTGTGTGACACCCAGCACCCAGTGACCTCCTCAGCAGGGGCTTCTCCTGGAGGGGATCCCCCAGTGCTGGTCTCCTGCTGCACCCCTGTAATTCTGCACAATATCCCCCTCAGACACTGTGCAGAATTACATGGGGGACACTTGTATGTCGTATCTGCAAACTTCTGCAAGCTTCTGCAAACTTGTGCAAAGTTCTCTTCTCTCTTGCTCTTTTGAGCTCAGGTTTTGCAGAATATTTTGTAAATAGAAGTGATGAACTGTAAATAGTCTGCAGCTCCTGTCTGCAATGTATCTAATGTATCTATTATATGTTCTAGTGTCTGGTTGAGCTTTGCTGCTAGAAATGAGCTCTTCTGCAAAGGGGCTCAGTGCTTTCCTCTCAGATAACGCCACCTTCGAGCTGGAGTGTTTTTGCGCCCGTTTTTGCGCCTAAATGCAAAAGTCGCCCGTGATGAATATCATTAGGAGCAGCAAAACATCTGGAATTGAACGATAGATGAGGGAAAGGTGGTTATTTTTGCTGCGCGGCTAATTTGACGTTTAATCGCAAAAATGGCGCAAAAACGGTGCGCCTAAACGAAAAGGCGCAAAAACAACAGAAAAAACAAGTGATAAATGTGGCCCAATATATATAAAATAGTTCAGTAGGAGTGCGGTATATTAAATAAATAATTGAGGGGGGCCCAGTGTATTACGGATGCGGTCACATGTACCACTATTTCTTTTTAAGCTTAAGTCCGGCCCTCCAACGGTCTGAGGGGGACAGTGAACGGCCCCCTACATAAAAAGTTTGGGGACCCCTGTATTAGGGGTTTGATTGAATTAGGCACAGTCTGACGATTTTTTTTTTTTTTTTAAACTTAAAGTGACTTAAAATCCAGTTGTGTGCTGCCAGTGTAGGTTAGAAACTAGGCATACAAGAACCCATGCCTATTTTTTTTATTAAAAAGGGCAGTAAAAAGGTTGTGGTGGGCGGGGGCCAATAGTTAGTTATGAGGGGCAGTATAGGAAATAATTAATGGTGAGGGGCAGTATAGGAAATAATTAATGGTGATGGGCAGCATAGGGAATAATTAATTAGGAGGGGCAGTATAGGAAAAAATTATGAGGGGCAGTATAGGAAATAATTATGAGGGGCAGTATAGGAATTAATTATGAGGGGCAGTATAGGAAATAATTAATGGTGGGGGGGCAGTATAGGAAATAATTAATTTGAGGGGCAGCATAGGGAATAATTAATTATGAGGGGCAGTATAGGAAATAATTAATGGTGGGGGGCAGTATAGGAAATAATTAATGGTGAGGAGCAGTATAGGGAATAATTAATGGTGGAGGGGCAGTATAGGAAATAATTATTTTAAAGGGCAGTATAGGAAATAATTAATGGTGGAGGGGCAGTATAGGAAATAATTAATGGTGGGGGGAAGTATAGGAAATAATTAATTATGAGGGGCAGTATAGGAAATAATTAATGGTGGAGGGGCAGTATAGGAAATAATTAATGGTGAGGGGCAGCATAGGGAATAATTAATTATGAGGGGCAGTATAGGAAATAATTATGATGGGGCAGTATAGGAATTAATTATGAGGGGCAGTATAGGAAATAATTAATGGTGGGGGGCAGTATAGGAAATAATTAATGGTGAGGGGTAGTATAGGAAATAATTAATGGTGAGGGGCAGTATAGGAAATAATTATGAGGGGCAGTATAGGAAATAATTATGAGGGGCAGTATAGGAAATAATTATGAGGGGCAGTATAGGAATTAATTATGAGGGCAGTATAGGAAATAATTATGAGGGGCAGTATAGGAAATAATTATGAGGGGCAGTATAGGAAATAATTAATGGTGGAGGGGCAGTATAGGAAATAATTAATGGTGAGGGGCAGTATAGGAAATAATTAATGGTGAGGGGCAGCATAGGAAATAATTAATGATGGGGGGAAGCATAAGACATAATTAATGGTGGAGGGGCAGTATAGGAAATAATTAATGGTGGTGGTGTAAGAAATAATTAATTATGAGGGGGTGTCTAGTAATTAATGGGGGGAAGGCATATTCAATAATTAATGGTAAGAGGTCCCAGTATATTAATTAATTAATTGGGACAATATATATAAAATAGTTCAGTAGGAGTGCGGTATATTAAATAAATAATTGAGGGGGGCCCAGTGTATTACGGATGCGGTCACATGTAACGCTATTTCTTTTTAAACTTAAGTCCGGCCCTCCAACGGTCTGAGGGGGACAGTGAACGGCCCCCTACATAAAAAGTTTGGGGACCCCTGTATTAGGGGTTTGATTGAATTAGGCACAGTCTGACGATTTTTTTTTTTTTTCAAAAACTTAAAGTGACTTAAAATCCAGTTGTGTGCTGCCAGTGTAGGTTAGAAACTAGGCATACAAGAACCCATGCCTATTTTTTTTATTAAAAAGGGCAGTAAAAAGGTTGTGGTGGGCGGGGGCCAATAGTTAGCTATGAGGGGCAGTATAGGAAATAATTAATAGTGAGGGGCAGTATAGGAAATAATTAATGGTGAGGGGCAGCATAGGGAATAATTAATTAGGAGGAGCAGTATAGGAAATAATTATGAGGGGCAGTATAGGAAATAATTATGAGGGGCAGTATAGGAAATAATTAATGGTGGGGGGGCAGTATAGGAAATAATTAATTTGAGGGGCAGTATAGGAAATAATTAATGGTGAGGGGCAGTATAGGAAATAATTAATGGTGAGGGGCAGCATAGGAAATAATTAATGATGGGGGGAAGCATAAGACATAATTAATGGTGGAGGGGCAGTATAGGAAATAATGAATTGTGAGGGGCAGTATAGGAAATAATTAATAATGGGGGGGCAGTATAGGAAATAATTAATTTGAGGGGCAGTATAGGAATTAATTATGAGGGGCAGCATAGGGAATAATTATGAGGGGCAGTATAGGAAATAATTATGATGGGCAGTATAGGAAATAATTAATGGTGGGGGCAGTATAGGAAATAATTAATGGTGAGGGGCAGTATAGGAAATAATTAATGGTGGGGGCAGTATAGGAAATAATTAATTATGAGGGGCAGTATAGGAAATAATTAATCATGAGGGGCAGTATAGGAAATAATTAATGGTGAGGGGCAGTATAGGAAATAATTAATGGTGAGGGGCAGTATAAGAAATAATTAATGGTGAGGGGCAGTATAGGAAATAATTAATGGTGAGGGGCAGTATAGGAAATAATTAATGGTGAGGGGCAGCATAGGAAATAATTAATTTGAGGGGCAGTATAGGAAATAATTAATGGTGAGGGGCAGTATAGGAAATAATTAATGGCGAGGGGCAGTATAGGAAATAATTAATGGTGAGGGGCAGCATAGGGAATAATTAATTATGAGGGGCAGTATAGGAAATAATTATGATGCGGCAGTATAGGAATTAAGTATGAGGGGCAGTATAGGAAATAATTAATGGTGGGGGGGCAGTATAGAAAATAATTAATGGTGAGGGGCAGTATAGGAAATAATTAATGGTGAGGGGCAGTATAGGAAATAGTTATGAGGGGCAGTATAGGAAATAATTATGAGGAGCAGTATAGGAAATAATTATGAGGGGCAGTATAGGAAATAATTATGAGGGGCAGTATAGGAAATAATTATGAAGGGCAGTATAGGAAATAATTAATGGTGGAGGGGCAGTATAGGAAATAATTAATGGTGAGGGGCAGTATAGGAAATAATTAATGGTGGAGGGGCAGTATAGGAAATAATGAATGGTGAGGGGCAGCATAGGGAATAATTAATTATGAGGGGCAGTATAGGAATTAATTATGAGGGGCAGCATAGGGAATAATTATGAGGGGCAGTATAGGAAATAATTATGATGGGCAGTATAGGAAATAATTATGAGGGCAGTATAGGAAATAATTATGAGGGGCAGTATAGGAAATAATTAATGGTGGGGGGCAGTATAGGAAATAATTAACGGTGAGGGGCAGTATAGGAAATAATTAATGGTGGGGGGCAGTATAGGAAATAATTAATGGTGAGGGGCACTATAGGAAATAATTAATGGTGAGGGGCAGTATAGGAAATAATTAATGGTGAGGGGCAGTATAGGAAATAATTAATGGTGAGGGGCAGTATAGGAAATAATTATGAGGGGCAGTATAGGAAATAATTGTGAGGGGCAGTATAGGAAATAATTATGAGGGGCGGTATAGGAAATAATTCATGGTGGAGGGGCAGTATAGGAAATAATTAATGGTGAGGGGCAGTATAGGAAATAATTAATGGTGAGGGGCAGCATAGGGAATAATTAATTAGGAGGGGCAGTATAGGAAATAATTATGAGGGGCAGTATAGGAAATAATTATGAGGGGCAGTATAGGAAATAATTAATGGTGGGGGGGCAGTATAGGAAATAATTAATGGTGAGGGGCAGTATAGGAAATAATTAATGGTGAGGGGCAGCATAGGGAATAATTAATTGTGAGGGGCAGTATAGGAAATAATTATGAGGGGCAGTATAGGAAATAATTAATGGTGGAGGGGCAGCATAGGAAATAATGAATGGTGAGGGGCAGCATAGGGAATAATTAATTATGAGGGGCAGTATAGGAATTAATTATGAGGGGCAGCATAGGGAATAATTATGAGGGGCAGTATAGGAAATAATTATGATGGGCAGTATAGGAAATAATTATGAGGGCAGTATAGGAAATAATTATGAGGGGCAGTATAGGAAATAATTAACGGTGAGGGGCAGTATAGGAAATAATTAATGGTGGGGGGCAGTATAGGAAATAATTAATTATGAGGGGCAGTATAGGAAATAATTAATCATGAGGGGCAGTATAGGAAATAATTAATGGTGAGGGGCAGTATAGGAAATAATTAATGGTGGGGGGGCAGTATAGGAAATAATTAATGGTGAGGGGCTGCATAGGAAATAATTAATGGTGGAGGGGCAGTATAGGGAATAATTAATTAGGAGGGGCAGTATAGGAAATAATTATGAGGGGCAGTATAGGAAATAATTATGAGGGGCAGTATAGGAAATAATTATGAGGGGCAGTATAGGAAATAATTATGAGGGGCAGTATAGGAAATAATTATGAGGGGCAGTATAGGAAATAATTAATGGTGGAGGGGCAGTATAGGAAATAATTAATGGTGAGGGGCAGTATAGGAAATAATTAATGGTGGAGGGGCAGTATAGGAAATAATTAATGGTGAGGGGCAGTATAGGAAATAATTAATGGTGAGGGGCAGCATAGGAAATAATTAATGGTGGAGGGGCAGCATAGGAAATAATTAATGGTGGAGGGGAAGTATAGGAAATAATTAATTTAAAGGGCAGTATAGGAAATAATTAATGGTGGAGGGGCAGTATAGGAAATAATTAATGGTGGGGGCAGTATAGGAAATAATTAATTATGAGGGGCAGTTTAGGAAATAATTAATTATGAGAGGCAGTATAGGACATAATTAATGGTGAGGGGCAGTATAGGAAATAATTATGAGGGGCAGTATAGGAAATAATTAATGGTGGAGGGGCAGTATAGGAAATAATTAATTTGAGGGGCAGTATAGGAAATAATTAATGGTGAGGGGCAGTATTGGAAATATTTAATGGTGAGGGGAAGTATAGGAAATAATGAATGGTGAGGGGCAGCATTGGGAATAATTAATTATGAGGGGCAGTATAGGAAATAATTATGAGGGGCAGTATAGGAAATAATTATGAAGGGCAGTATAGGAATTAATTATGAGGGACAGTATAGGAAATAATTAATGGTGAGGGGCAGCATAGGAAATAATTAATGGTGAGGGGCAGCATAGGAAATAATTAATGGTGGAGGGGCAGTATAGGAAATAATTAATGGTGGAGGGGCAGTATAGGAAATAATTAATTATGAGGGGCAGCATAGGAAATAATTAATTATGAGGGGCAGTATAGGAAATAATTAATTATGAGGGGCAGTATAGGAAATAATTAATGGTGAGGGGCAGTATAGGAAATAATTATGAGGGGCAGTATAGGAAATAATTGTGAGGGGCAGTATAGGAAATAATTAATGGTGAGGGGCAGCATAGGGAATAATTAATTAGGAGGGGCAGTATAGGAAATAATTATGAGGGGCAGTATAGGAAATAATTATGAGGGGCAGTATAGGAAATAATTAATGGTGGGGGGGCAGTATAGGAAATAATTAATGGTGAGGGGCAGTATAGGAAATAATTAATGGTGAGGGGCAGCATAGGGAATAATTAATTGTGAGGGGCAGTATAGGAAATAATTATGAGGGGCAGTATAGGAAATAATTAATGGTGGAGGGGCAGCATAGGAAATAATGAATGGTGAGGGGCAGCATAGGGAATAATTAATTATGAGGGGCAGTATAGGAATTAATTATGAGGGGCAGCATAGGGAATAATTATGAGGGGCAGTATAGGAAATAATTATGATGGGCAGTATAGGAAATAATTATGAGGGCAGTATAGGAAATAATTATGAGGGGCAGTATAGGAAATAATTATGAGGGGCAGTATAGGAAATAATTAACGGTGAGGGGCAGTATAGGAAATAATTAATGGTGGGGGGCAGTATAGGAAATAATTAATTATGAGGGGCAGTATAGGAAATAATTAATCATGAGGGGCAGTATAGGAAATAATTAATGGTGAGGGGCAGTATAGGAAATAATTAATGGTGGGGGGGCAGTATAGGAAATAATTAATGGTGAGGGGCTGCATAGGAAATAATTAATGGTGGAGGGGCAGTATAGGGAATAATTAATTAGGAGGGGCAGTATAGGAAATAATTATGAGGGGCAGTATAGGAAATAATTATGAGGGGCAGTATAGGAAATAATTATGAGGGGCAGTATAGGAAATAATTATGAGGGGCAGTAGAGGAAATAATTATGAGGGGCAGTATAGGAAATAATTAATGGTGGTGGTGTAAGAAATAATTAATTATGAGGGGCTGTCTAGTAATTAATGGGGGGAAGGCATATTCAATATTTAATGGCGAGAGGTCCCAGTATAATAATTAATTAATTGGGACAATGGGCCACATTTATCACTTTTGTGCGCCTAAGTGTAGTAGTTGCGTCTAAATTCGGGCGCACTGTTTTGCCAGAATTATCACAAGCTACAACCATCTGTGATAAGTATATTTTCTGCCTCTTATTAATCACTTTACTTTAACACAGTTTAGGCGCAGTTTAGGCGCAATGTTAGATTCGGGCACTTACATGTGATCCTGCTACAAGCTCCTCTCTGCTTCTCCCACAGCCCAGAATGAAGATAACACTCACAGCAGCACCCAGGTGTGTGACACCCAGCACCCAGTGACCTCCTCAGCAGGGGCTTCTCCTGGAGGGGATCCCCCAGTGCTGGTCTCCTGCTGCACCCCTGTAATTCTGCACAATATCCCCCTCAGACACTGTGCAGAATTACATGGGGGACACTTGTATGTCGTATCTGCAAACTTCTGCAAGCTTCTGCAAACTTGTGCAAAGTTCTCTTCTCTCTTGCTCTTTTGAGCTCAGGTTTTGCAGAATATTTTGTAAATAGAAGTGATGAACTGTAAATAGTCTGCAGCTCCTGTCTGCAATGTATCTAATGTATCTATTATATGTTCTAGTGTCTGGTTGAGCTTTGCTGCTAGAAATGAGCTCTTCTGCAAAGGGGCTCAGTGCTTTCCTCTCAGATAACGCCACCTTCGAGCTGGAGTGTTTTTGCGCCCGTTTTTGCGCCTAAATGCAAAAGTCGCCCGTGATGAATATCATTAGGAGCAGCAAAACATCTGGAATTGAACGATAGATGAGGGAAAGGTGGTTATTTTTGCTGCGCGGCTAATTTGACGTTTAATCGCAAAAATGGCGCAAAAACGGTGCGCCTAAACGAAAAGGCGCAAAAACAACAGAAAAAACAAGTGATAAATGTGGCCCAATATATATAAAATAGTTCAGTAGGAGTGCGGTATATTAAATAAATAATTGAGGGGGGCCCAGTGTATTACGGATGCGGTCACATGTACCACTATTTCTTTTTAAGCTTAAGTCCGGCCCTCCAACGGTCTGAGGGGGACAGTGAACGGCCCCCTACATAAAAAGTTTGGGGACCCCTGTATTAGGGGTTTGATTGAATTAGGCACAGTCTGACGATTTTTTTTTTTTTTTTTAAACTTAAAGTGACTTAAAATCCAGTTGTGTGCTGCCAGTGTAGGTTAGAAACTAGGCATACCAGAACCCATGCCTATTTTTTTTATTAAAAAGGGCAGTAAAAAGGTTGTGGTGGGCGGGGGCCAATAGTTAGTTATGAGGGGCAGTATAGGAAATAATTAATGGTGAGGGGCAGTATAGGAAATAATTAATGGTGATGGGCAGCATAGGGAATAATTAATTAGGAGGGGCAGTATAGGAAATAATTATGAGGGGCAGTATAGGAAATAATTATGAGGGGCAGTATAGGAATTAATTATGAGGGGCAGTATAGGAAATAATTAATGGTGGGGGGGCAGTATAGGAAATAATTAATTTGAGGGGCAGCATAGGGAATAATTAATTATGAGGGGCAGTATAGGAAATAATTAATGGTGGGGGGCAGTATAGGAAATAATTAATGGTGAGGGGCAGTATAGGGAATAATTAATGGTGGAGGGGCAGTATAGGAAATAATTATTTTAAAGGGCAGTATAGGAAATAATTAATGGTGGAGGGGCAGTATAGGAAATAATTAATGGTGGGGGGAAGTATAGGAAATAATTAATTATGAGGGGCAGTATAGGAAATAATTAATGGTGGAGGGGCAGTATAGGAAATAATTAATGGTGAGGGGCAGCATAGGGAATAATTAATTATGAGGGGCAGTATAGGAAATAATTATGATGGGGCAGTATAGGAATTAATTATGAGGGGCAGTATAGGAAATAATTAATGGTGGGGGGCAGTATAGGAAATAATTAATGGTGAGGGGCAGTATAGGAAATAATTAATTGTGAGGGGCAGTATAGGAAATAATTATGAGGGGCAGTATAGGAAATAATTATGAGGGGCAGTATAGGAAATAATTAATGGTGGAGGGGCAGTATAGGAAATAATTAATGGTGAGGGGCAGTATAGGAAATAATTAATGGTGAGGGGCAGCATAGGAAATAATTAATGATGGGGGGAAGCATAAGACATAATTAATGGTGGAGGGGCAGTATAGGAAATAATGAATTGTGAGGGGCAGCATAGGGAATAATTAATTATGAGGGGCAGTATAGGAATTAATTATGAGGGGCAGCATAGGGAATAATTATGAGGGGCAGTATAGGAAATAATTATGATGGGCAGTATAGGAAATAATTAATGGTGGGGGCAGTATAGGAAAAAATTTACGGTGAGGGGCAGTATAGGAAATAATTAATGGTGGGGGCAGTATAGGAAATAATTAATTATGAGGGGCAGTATAGGAAATAATTAATCATGAGGGGCAGTATAGGAAATAATTAATGGTGAGGGGCAGTATAGGAAATAATTAATGGTGAGGGGCAGTATAGGAAATAATTAATGGTGAGGGGCAGTATAGGAAATAATTAATTATGAGGGGCAGTATAGGAAATAATTAATGGTGAGGGGCAGTATAGGAAATAATTATGAGGGGCAGTATAGGAAATAATTATGAGGGGCAGTATAGGAAATAATTATGAGGGGCAGTATAGGAAATAATTAACGGTGAGGGGCAGTATAGGAAATAATTAATGGTGGGGGGCAGTATAGGAAATAATTAATTATGAGGGGCAGTATAGGAAATAATTAATGGTGAGGGGCAGTATAGGAAATAATTAATGGTGAGGGGCAGTATAGGAAATAATTAATGGTGAGGGGCAGTATAGGAAATAATTATGATGGGCAGTATAGGAAATAATTATGAGGGCAGTATAGGAAATAATTATGAGGGGCAGTATAGGAAATAATTATGAGGGGCAGTATAGGAAATAATTAACGGTGAGGGGCAGTATAGGAAATAATTAATGGTGGGGGCAGTATAGGAAATAATTAATTATGAGGGGCAGTATAGGAAATAATTAATCAAGAGGGGCAGTATAGGAAATAATTAATGGTGAGGGGCAGTATAGGAAATAATTAATGGTGGAGGGGCAGTATAGGAAATAATTAATGGTGAGGGGCAGCATAGGAAATAATTAATGGTGAGGGGCAGCATAGGAAATAATTAATGGTGGAGGGGCAGTATAGGGAATAATTAATTAGGAGGAGCAATATAGGAAATAATTATGAGGGGCAGTATAGGAAATAATTATGAGGGGCAGTATAGGAAATAATTATGAGGGGCAGTAGAGGAAATAATTATGAGGGGCAGTATAGGAAATAATTAATGGTGGTGGTGTAAGACATAATTAATTATAAGGGGCTGTCTAGTAATTAATGGGGGGAAGGCATATTCAATATTTAATGGCGAGAGGTCCCAGTATATTAATTAATTAATTGGGACAATGGGCCACATTTATCACTTTTGTGCGCCTAAGTGTAGTAGTTGCGCCTAAATTCGGGCGCACTGTTTTGCCAGAATTATCACAAGCTACAACCATCTGTGATAAGTATATTTTCTGCCTCTTATTAATCACTTTACTTTAACACAGTTTAGGCGCAGTTTAGGCGCAGTTTAGGCGCAATGTTAGATTCGGGCACTTACATGTGATCCTGCTACAAGCTCCTCTCTGCTTCTCCCACAGCCCAGAATGAAGATAACACTCACAGCAGCACCCAGGTGTGTGACACCCAGCACCCAGTGACCTCCTCAGCAGGGGCTTCTCCTGGAGGGGATCCCCCAGTGCTGGTCTCCTGCTGCACCCCTGTAATTCTGCACAATATCCCCCTCAGACACTGTGCAGAATTACATGGGGGACACTTGTATGTCGTATCTGCAAACTTCTGCAAGCTTCTGCAAACTTGTGCAAAGTTCTCTTCTCTCTTGCTCTTTTGAGCTCAGGTTTTGCAGAATATTTTGTAAATAGAAGTGATGAACTGTAAATAGTCTGCAGCTCCTGTCTGCAATGTATCTAATGTATCTATTATATGTTCTAGTGTCTGGTTGAGCTTTGCTGCTAGAAATGAGCTCTTCTGCAAAGGGGCTCAGTGCTTTCCTCTCAGATAACGCCACCTTCGAGCTGGAGTGTTTTTGCGCCCGTTTTTGCGCCTAAATGCAAAAGTCGCCCGTGATGAATATCATTAGGAAAACATCTGGAATTGAACGATAGATGAGGGAAAGGTGGTTATTTTTGCTGCGCGGCTAATTTGACGTTTAATCGCAAAAATGGCGCAAAAACGGTGCGCCTAAACGAAAAGGCGCAAAAACAACAGAAAAAACAAGTGATAAATGTGGCCCAATATATATAAAATAGTTCAGTAGGAGTGCGGTATATTAAATAAATAATTGAGGGGGGCCCAGTGTATTACGGATGCGGTCACATATACCACTATTTCTTTTTAAGCTTAAGTCCGGCCCTCCAACGGTCTGAGGGGGACAGTGAACGGCCCCCTACATAAAAAGTTTGGGGACCCCTGTATTAGGGGTTTGATTGAATTAGGCACAGTCTGACGATTTTTTTTTTTTTTCAAAAACTTAAAGTGACTTAAAATCCAGTTGTGTGCTGCCAGTGTAGGTTAGAAACTAGGCATACAAGAACCCATGCCTATTTTTTTTATTAAAAAGGGCAGTAAAAAGGTTGTGGTGGGCGGGGGCCAATAGTTAGTTATGAGGGGCAGTATAGGAAATAATTAATGGTGAGGGGCAGTATAGGAAATAATTAATGGTGAGGGGCAGCATAGGGAATAATTAATTAGGAGGAGCAGTATAGGAAATAATTATGAGGGGCAGTATAGGAAATAATTATGAGGGGCAGTATAGGAAATAATTAATGGTGGGGGGGCAGTATAGGAAATAATTAATTTGAGGGGCAGTATAGGAAATAATTAATGGTGAGGGGCAGTATAGGAAATAATTAATGGCGAGGGGCAGTATAGGAAATAATTAATGGTGAGGGGCAGCATAGGGAATAATTAATTATGAGGGGCAGTATAGGAAATAATTATGATGCGGCAGTATAGGAATTAAGTATGAGGGGCAGTATAGGAAATAATTAATGGTGGGGGGGCAGTATAGAAAATAATTAATGGTGAGGGGCAGTATAGGAAATAATTAATGGTGAGGGGCAGTATAGGAAATAATTATGAGGGGCAGTATAGGAAATAATTATGAGGAGCAGTATAGGAAATAATTATGAGGGGCAGTATAGGAAATAATTATGAAGGGCAGTATAGGAAATAATTATGAAGGGCAGTATAGGAAATAATTAATGGTGGAGGGGCAGTATAGGAAATAATTAATGGTGAGGGGCAGTATAGGAAATAATTAATGGTGGAGGGGCAGTATAGGAAATAATTAATTGTGAGGGGCAGTATAGGAAATAATTAATGGTGAGGGTCAGCATAGGAAATAATTAATGGTGGAGGGGCAGCATAGGAAATAATTAATGGTGGAGGGGAAGTATAGGAAATAATTAATTTAAAGGGCAGTATAGGAAATAATTAATGGTGGAGGGGCAGTATAGGAAATAATTAATGGTGAGGGGCAGTATAGGAAATAATTAATTATGAGGGGCAGTTTAGGAAATAATTAATTATGAGAGGCAGTATAGGACATAATTAATGGTGAGGGGCAGTATAGGAAATAATTATGAGGGGCAGTATAGGAAATAATTAATGGTGGAGGGGCAGTATAGGAAATAATTAATTTGAGGGGCAGTATAGGAAATAATTAATGGTGAGGGGCAGTATTGGAAATATTTAATGGTGAGGGGAAGTATAGGAAATAATGAATGGTGAGGGGCAGCATTGGGAATAATTAATTATGAGGGGCAGTATAGGAAATAATTATGAGGGGTAGTATAGGAAATAATTATGAAGGGCAGTATAGGAATTAATTATGAGGGACAGTATAGGAAATAATTATGAGGGGCAGTATAGGAAATAATTATGAGGGGCAGTATAGGAAATAATTAATGGTGGAGGGGCAGTATAGGAAATAATGAATGGTGAGGGGCAGCATAGGGAATAATTAATTATGAGGGGCAGTATAGGAATTAATTATGAGGGACAGCATAGGGAATAATTATGAGGGGCAGTATAGGAAATAATTATGATGGGCAGTATAGGAAATAATTATGAGGGCAGTATAGGAAATAATTATGAGGGGCAGTATAGGAAATAATTAATGGTGGGGGGCAATATAGGAAATAATTAACGGTGAGGGGCAGTATAGGAAATAATTAATGGTGGGGGGCAGTATAGGAAATAATTAATTATGAGGGGCAGTATAGGAAATAATTAATCATGAGGGGCAGTATAGGAAATAATTAATGGTGAGGGGCAGTATAGGAAATAATTAATGGTGAGGGGCAGTATAGGAAATAATTATGAGGGGCAGTATAGGAAATAATTGTGAGGGGCAGTATAGGAAATAATTATGAGGGGCGGTATAGGAAATAATTCATGGTGGAGGGGCAGTATAGGAAATAATTAATTTGAGGGGCAGTATAGGAAATAGTTAATTATGAGGGGCAGTATAGGAAATAATTAATGGTGAGGGGCAGCATAGGGAATAATTAATTAGGAGGGGCAGTATAGGAAATAATTATGAGGGGCAGTATAGGAAATAATTATGAGGGGCAGTATAGGAAATAATTAATGGTGGGGGGGCAGTATAGCAAATAATAAATGGTGAGGGGCAGTATAGGAAATAATTAATGGTGAGGGGCAGCATAGGGAATAATTAATTGTGAGGGGCAGTATAGGAAATAATTATGAGGGGCAGTATAGGAAATAATTAATGGTGGGGGGCAATATAGGAAATAATTAACGGTGAGGGGCAGTATAGGAAATAATTAATGGTGGGGGGCAGTATAGGAAATAATTAATTATGAGGGGCAGTATAGGAAATAATTAATCATGAGGGGCAGTATAGGAAATAATTAATGGTGAGGGGCAGTATAGGAAATAATTAATGGTGAGGGGCAGTATAGGAAATAATTATGAGGGGCAGTATAGGAAATAATTGTGAGGGGCAGTATAGGAAATAATTATGAGGGGCGGTATAGGAAATAATTCATGGTGGAGGGGCAGTATAGGAAATAATTAATTTGAGGGGCAGTATAGGAAATAATTAATGGTGAGGGGCAGTATAGGAAATAATTAATGGTGAGGGGCAGCATAGGGAATAATTAATTAGGAGGGGCAGTATAGGAAATAATTATGAGGGGCAGTATAGGAAATAATTATGAGGGGCAGTATAGGAAATAATTAATGGTGGGGGGGCAGTATAGCAAATAATAAATGGTGAGGGGCAGTATAGGAAATAATTAATGGTGAGGGGCAGCATAGGGAATAATTAATTGTGAGGGGCAGTATAGGAAATAATTATGAGGGGCAGTATAGGAAATAATTAATGGTGGAGGGGCAGCATAGGAAATAATGAATGGTGAGGGGCAGCATAGGGAATAATTAATTATGAGGGGCAGTATAGGAATTAATTATGAGGGGCAGCATAGGGAATAATTATGAGGGGCATTATAGGAAATAATTATGATGGGCAGTATAGGAAATAATTATGAGGGCAGTATAGGAAATAATTATGAGGGGCAGTATAGGAAATAATTATGAGGGGCAGTATAGGAAATAATTAATGGTGGGCGGGGCAGTATAGGAAATAATTAACGGTGAGGGGCAGTATAGGAAATAATTAATGGTGGGGGGCAGTATAGGAAATAATTAATTATGAGGGGCAGTATAGGAAATAATTAATCATGAGGGGCAGTATAGGAAATAATTAATGGTGAGGGGCAGTATAGGAAATAATTAATGGTGGAGGGGCAGCATAGGAAATAATTAATGGTGAGGGGCTGCATAGGAAATAATTAATGGTGGAGGGGCAGTATAGGGAATAATTAATTAGGAGGGGCAGTATAGGAAATAATTATGAGGGGCAGTATAGGAATTAATTATGAGGGGCAGTATAGGAAATAATTATGAGGGGCAGTAGAGGAAATAATTATGAGGGGCAGTATAGGAAATAATTAATGGTGGTGGTGTAAGAAATAATTAATTATGAGGGGCTGTCTAGTAATTAATGGGGGGAAGGCATATTCAATATTTAATGGCGAGAGGTCCCAGTATATTAATTAATTAATTGGGACAATGGGCCACATTTATCACTTTTGTGCGCCTAAGTGTAGTAGTTGCGCCTAAATTCGGGCGCACTGTTTTGCCAGAATTATCACAAGCTACAACCATCTGTGATAAGTATATTTTCTGCCTCTTATTAATCACTTTACTTTAACACAGTTTAGGCGCAGTTTAGGCGCAGTTTAGGCGCAATGTTAGATTCGGGCACTTACATGTGATCCTGCTACAAGCTCCTCTCTGCTTCTCCCACAGCCCAGAATGAAGATAACACTCACAGCAGCACCCAGGTGTGTGACACCCAGCACCCAGTGACCTCCTCAGCAGGGGCTTCTCCTGGAGGGGATCCCCCAGTGCTGGTCTCCTGCTGCACCCCTGTAATTCTGCACAATATCCCCCTCAGACACTGTGCAGAATTACATGGGGGACACTTGTATGTCGTATCTGCAAACTTCTGCAAGCTTCTGCAAACTTGTGCAAAGTTCTCTTCTCTCTTGCTCTTTTGAGCTCAGGTTTTGCAGAATATTTTGTAAATAGAAGTGATGAACTGTAAATAGTCTGCAGCTCCTGTCTGCAATGTATCTAATGTATCTATTATATGTTCTAGTGTCTGGTTGAGCTTTGCTGCTAGAAATGAGCTCTTCTGCAAAGGGGCTCAGTGCTTTCCTCTCAGATAACGCCACCTTCGAGCTGGAGTGTTTTTGCGCCCGTTTTTGCGCCTAAATGCAAAAGTCGCCCGTGATGAATATCATTAGGAGCAGCAAAACATCTGGAATTGAACGATAGATGAGGGAAAGGTGGTTATTTTTGCTGCGCGGCTAATTTGACGTTTAATCGCAAAAATGGCGCAAAAACGGTGCGCCTAAACGAAAAGGCGCAAAAACAACAGAAAAAACAAGTGATAAATGTGGCCCAATATATATAAAATAGTTCAGTAGGAGTGCGGTATATTAAATAAATAATTGAGGGGGGCCCAGTGTATTACGGATGCGGTCACATGTACCACTATTTCTTTTTAAGCTTAAGTCCGGCCCTCCAACGGTCTGAGGGGGACAGTGAACGGCCCCCTACATAAAAAGTTTGGGGACCCCTGTATTAGGGGTTTGATTGAATTAGGCACAGTCTGACGATTTTTTTTTTTTTTTTAAACTTAAAGTGACTTAAAATCCAGTTGTGTGCTGCCAGTGTAGGTTAGAAACTAGGCACACAAGAACCCATGCCTATTTTTTTTATTAAAAAGGGCAGTAAAAAGGTTGTGGTGGGCGGGGGCCAATAGTTAGTTATGAGGGGCAGTATAGGAAATAATTAATGGTGAGGGGCAGTATAGGAAATAATTAATGGTGAGGGGCAGCATAGGAAATAATTAATGGTGGAGGGGAAGTATAGGAAATAATTAATTTAAAGGGCAGTATAGGAAATAATTAATGGTGGAGGGGCAGTATAGGAAATAATTAATGGTGGGGGCAGTATAGGAAATAATTAATTATGAGGGGCAGTTTAGGAAATAATTAATTATGAGAGGCAGTATAGGACATAATTAATGGTGAGGGGCAGTATAGGAAATAATTATGAGGGGCAGTATAGGAAATAATTAATGGTGGAGGGGCAGTATAGGAAATAATTAATTTGAGGGGCAGTATAGGAAATAATTAATGGTGAGGGGCAGTATTGGAAATAATTAATTGTGAGGGGCAGTATAGGAAATAATTAATGGTGAGGGGCAGCATAGGAAATAATTAATGGTGGAGGGGCAGCATAGGAAATAATTAATGGTGGAGGGGAAGTATAGGAAATAATTAATTTAAAGGGCAGTATAGGAAATAATTAATGGTGGAGGGGCAGTATAGGAAATAATTAATGCTGGGGGCAGTATAGGAAATAATTAATTATGAGGGGCAGTTTAGGAAATAATTAATTATGAGAGGCAGTATAGGACATAATTAATGGTGAGGGGCAGTATAGGAAATAATTATGAGGGGCAGTATAGGAAATAATTAATGGTGGAGGGGCAGTATAGGAAATAATTAATTTGAGGGGCAGTATAGGAAATAATTAATGGTGAGGGGCAGTATTGGAAATATTTAATGGTGAGGGGAAGTATAGGAAATAATGAATGGTGAGGGGCAGCATTGGGAATAATTAATTATGAGGGGCAGTATAGGAAATAATTATGAGGGGCAGTATAGGAAATAATTATGAGGGGCAGCATAGGAAATAATTAATGGTGGTGGTGTAAGACATAATTAATTATAAGGGGCTGTCTAGTAATTAATGGGGGGAAGGCATATTCAATATTTAATGGCGAGAGGTCCCAGTATATTAATTAATTAATTGGGACAATGGGCCACATTTATCACTTTTGTGCGCCTAAGTGTAGTAGTTGCGCCTAAATTCGGGCGCACTGTTTTGCCAGAATTATCACAAGCTACAACCATCTGTGATAAGTATATTTTCTGCCTCTTATTAATCACTTTACTTTAACACAGTTTAGGCGCAGTTTAGGCGCAGTTTAGGCGCAATGTTAGATTCGGGCACTTACATGTGATCCTGCTACAAGCTCCTCTCTGCTTCTCCCACAGCCCAGAATGAAGATAACACTCACAGCAGCACCCAGGTGTGTGACACCCAGCACCCAGTGACCTCCTCAGCAGGGGCTTCTCCTGGAGGGGATCCCCCAGTGCTGGTCTCCTGCTGCACCCCTGTAATTCTGCACAATATCCCCCTCAGACACTGTGCAGATTTACATGGGGGACACTTGTATGTCGTATCTGCAAACTTCTGCAAGCTTCTGCAAACTTGTGCAAAGTTCTCTTCTCTCTTGCTCTTTTGAGCTCAGGTTTTGCAGAATATTTTGTAAATAGAAGTGATGAACTGTAAATAGTCTGCAGCTCCTGTCTGCAATGTATCTAATGTATCTATTATATGTTCTAGTGTCTGGTTGAGCTTTGCTGCTAGAAATGAGCTCTTCTGCAAAGGGGCTCAGTGCTTTCCTCTCAGATAACGCCACCTTCGAGCTGGAGTGTTTTTGCGCCCGTTTTTGCGCCTAAATGCAAAAGTCGCCCGTGATGAATATCATTAGGAGCAGCAAAACATCTGGAATTGAACGATAGATGAGGGAAAGGTGGTTATTTTTGCTGCGCGGCTAATTTGACGTTTAATCGCAAAAATTGCGCAAAAACGGTGCGCCTAAACGAAAAGGCGCAAAAACAACAGAAAAAACAAGTGATAAATGTGGCCCAATATATATAAAATAGTTCAGTAGGAGTGCGGTATATTAAATAAATAATTGAGGGGGGCCCAGTGTATTACGGATGCGGTCACATGTACCACTATTTCTTTTTAAGCTTAAGTCCGGCCCTCCAACGGTCTGAGGGGGACAGTGAACGGCCCCCTACATAAAAAGTTTGGGGACCCCTGTATTAGGGGTTTGATTGAATTAGGCACAGTCTGACGATTTTTTTTTTTTTTTTAAACTTAAAGTGACTTAAAATCCAGTTGTGTGCTGCCAGTGTAGGTTAGAAACTAGGCACACAAGAACCCATGCCTATTTTTTTTATTAAAAAGGGCAGTAAAAAGGTTGTGGTGGGCGGGGGCCAATAGTTAGTTATGAGGGGCAGTATAGGAAATAATTAATGGTGAGGGGCAGTATAGGAAATAATTAATGGTGAGGGGCAGCATAGGGAATAATTAATTAGGAGGAGCAGTATAGGAAATAATTATGAGGGGCAGTATAGGAAATAATTATAAAGGGGGAATATAGGAAATAATTAATGGTGGGGGGCAGTATAGGAAATAATTAATGGTGAGGGGCAGTATAGGAAATAATTAATGGTGAGGGGCAGTATAGGAAATAATTAATGGTGAGGGGCAGTATAGGAAATAATTATGAGGGGCAGTATAGGAAATAATTAATGGTGGGGGGGCAGTATAGGAAATAATTAATTTGAGGGGCAGTATAGGAAATAATTAATGGTGAGGGGCAGTATAGGAAATAATTAATGGCGAGGGTCAGTATAGGAAATAATTAATGGTGAGGGGCAGCATAGGGAATAATTAATTATGAGGGGCAGTATAGGAAATAATTATGATGCGGCAGTATAGGAATTAAGTATGAGGGGCAGTATAGGAAATAATTAATGGTGGGGGGGCAGTATAGAAAATAATTAATGGTGAGGGGCAGTATAGGAAATAATTAATGGTGAGGGGCAGTATAGGAAATAATTATGAGGGGCAGTACAGGAAATAATTATGAGGGGCAGTATAGGAAATAATTATGAGGGGCAGTATAAGAAATAATTATGAGGGGCAGTATAGGAAATAATTATGAGGGGCAGTATAGGAAATAATTATGAAGGGCAGTATAGGAAATAATTAATGGTGGAGGGGCAGTATAGGAAATAATTAATGGTGAGGGGCAGTATAGGAAATAATTAATGGTGGAGGGGCAGTATAGGAAATAATTAATTGTGAGGGGCAGTATAGGAAATAATTAATGGTGAGGGGCAGCATAGGAAATAATTAATGGTGGAGGGGAAGTATAGGAAATAATTAATTTAAAGGGCAGTATAGGAAATAATTAATGGTGGAGGGGCAGTATAGGAAATAATTAATGGTGGGGGCAGTATAGGAAATAATTAATTATGAGGGGCAGTTTAGGAAATAATTAATTATGAGAGGCAGTATAGGACATAATTAATGGTGAGGGGCAGTATAGGAAATAATTATGAGGGGCAGTATAGGAAATAATTAATGGTGGAGGGGCAGTATAGGAAATAATTAATTTGAGGGGCAGTATAGGAAATAATTAATGGTGAGGGGCAGTATTGGAAATAATTAATTGTGAGGGGCAGTATAGGAAATAATTAATGGTGAGGGGCAGCATAGGAAATAATTAATGGTGGAGGGGCAGCATAGGAAATAATTAATGGTGGAGGGGAAGTATAGGAAATAATTAATTTAAAGGGCAGTATAGGAAATAATTAATGGTGGAGGGGCAGTATAGGAAATAATTAATGGTGGGGGCAGTATAGGAAATAATTAATTATGAGGGGCAGTTTAGGAAATAATTAATTATGAGAGGCAGTATAGGACATAATTAATGGTGAGGGGCAGTATAGGAAATAATTATGAGGGGCAGTATAGGAAATAATTAATGGTGGAGGGGCAGTATAGGAAATAATTAATTTGAGGGGCAGTATAGGAAATAATTAATGGTGAGGGGCAGTATTGGAAATATTTAATGGTGAGGGGAAGTATAGGAAATAATGAATGGTGAGGGGCAGCATTGGGAATAATTAATTATGAGGGGCAGTATAGGAAATAATTATGAGGGGCAGTATAGGAAATAATTATGAAGGGCAGTATAGGAATTAATTATGAGGGACAGTATAGGAAATAATTATGAGGGGCAGTATAGGAAATAATTATGAGGGGCAGCATAGGAAATAATTAATGGTGAGGGGCAGCATAGGAAATAATTAATGGTGGAGGGGCAGTATAGGAAATAATTAATGGTGGAGGGGCAGTATAGGAAATAATTAATTATGAGGGGCAGTATAGGAAATAATTAATTATGAGGGGCAGTATAGGAAATAATTAATGGTGAGGGGCAGTATAGGAAATAATTATGAGGGGCAGTATAGGAAATAATTGTGAGGGGCAGTATAGGAAATAATTAATGGTGGAGGGGCAGTATAGGAAATAATTAATTTGAGGGGCAGTATAGGAAATAGTTAATTATGAGGGGCAGTATAGGAAATAATTAATTATGAGGGGCAGTATAGGAAATAATTAATGGTGAGGGGCAGTATAGGAAATAATTAATGGTGAGGGGCAGCATAGGGAATAATTAATTAGGAGGGGCAGTATAGGAAATAATTATGAGGGGCAGTATAGGAAATAATTATGAGGGGCAGTATAGGAAATAATTAATGGTGGGGGGGCAGTATAGGAAATAATTAATGGTGAGGGGCAGTATAGGAAATAATTAATGGTGAGGGGCAGCATAGGGAATAATTAATTGTGAGGGGCAGTATAGGAAATAATTATGAGGGGCAGTATAGGAAATAATTAATGGTGGAGGGGCAGCATAGGAAATAATGAATGGTGAGGGGCAGCATAGGGAATAATTAATTATGAGGGGCAGTATAGGAATTAATTATGAGGGGCAGCATAGGGAATAATTATGAGGGGCAGTATAGGAAATAATTATGATGGGCAGTATAGGAAATAATTATGAGGGCAGTATAGGAAATAATTATGAGGGGCAGTATAGGAAATAATTATGAGGGGCAGTATAGGAAATAATTAACGGTGAGGGGCAGTATAGGAAATAATTAATGGTGGGGGCAGTATAGGAAATAATTAATTATGAGGGGCAGTATAGGAAATAATTAATCATGAGGGGCAGTATAGGAAATAATTAATGGTGAGGGGCAGTATAGGAAATAATTAATGGTGGAGGGGCAGCATAGGAAATAATTAATGGTGAGGGGCTGCATAGGAAATAATTAATGGTGGAGGGGCAGTATAGGGAATAATTAATTAGGAGGGGCAGTATAGGAAATAATTATGAGGGGCAGTATAGGAAATAATTATGAGGGGCAGTATAGGAAATAATTATGAGGGGCAGTATAGGAAATAATTATGAGGGGCAGTAGAGGAAATAATTATGAGGGGCAGTATAGGAAATAATTAATGGTGGTGGTGTAAGAAATAATTAATTATGAGGGGCTGTCTAGTAATTAATGGGGGGAAGGCATATTCAATATTTAATGGCGAGAGGTCCCAGTATATTAATTAATTAATTGGGACAATGGGCCACATTTATCACTTTTGTGCGCCTAAGTGTAGTAGTTGCGCCTAAATTCGGGCGCACTGTTTTGCCAGAATTATCACAAGCTACAACCATCTGTGATAAGTATATTTTCTGCCTCTTATTAATCACTTTACTTTAACACAGTTTAGGCGCAGTTTAGGCGCAGTTTAGGCGCAATGTTAGATTCGGGCACTTACATGTGATCCTGCTACAAGCTCCTCTCTGCTTCTCCCACAGCCCAGAATGAAGATAACACTCACAGCAGCACCCAGGTGTGTGACACCCAGCACCCAGTGACCTCCTCAGCAGGGGCTTCTCCTGGAGGGGATCCCCCAGTGCTGGTCTCCTGCTGCACCCCTGTAATTCTGCACAATATCCCCCTCAGACACTGTGCAGAATTACATGGGGGACACTTGTATGTCGTATCTGCAAACTTCTGCAAGCTTCTGCAAACTTGTGCAAAGTTCTCTTCTCTCTTGCTCTTTTGAGCTCAGGTTTTGCAGAATATTTTGTAAATAGAAGTGATGAACTGTAAATAGTCTGCAGCTCCTGTCTGCAATGTATCTAATGTATCTATTATATGTTCTAGTGTCTGGTTGAGCTTTGCTGCTAGAAATGAGCTCTTCTGCAAAGGGGCTCAGTGCTTTCCTCTCAGATAACGCCACCTTCGAGCTGGAGTGTTTTTGCGCCCGTTTTTGCGCCTAAATGCAAAAGTCGCCCGTGATGAATATCATTAGGAGCAGCAAAACATCTGGAATTGAACGATAGATGAGGGAAAGGTGGTTATTTTTGCTGCGCGGCTAATTTGACGTTTAATCGCAAAAATGGCGCAAAAACGGTGCGCCTAAACGAAAAGGCGCAAAAACAACAGAAAAAACAAGTGATAAATGTGGCCCAATATATATAAAATAGTTCAGTAGGAGTGCGGTATATTAAATAAATAATTGAGGGGGGCCCAGTGTATTACGGATGCGGTCACATGTACCACTATTTCTTTTTAAGCTTAAGTCCGGCCCTCCAACGGTCTGAGGGGGACAGTGAACGGCCCCCTACATAAAAAGTTTGGGGACCCCTGTATTAGGGGTTTGATTGAATTAGGCACAGTCTGACGATTTTTTTTTTTTTTTTAAACTTAAAGTGACTTAAAATCCAGTTGTGTGCTGCCAGTGTAGGTTAGAAACTAGGCATACAAGAACCCATGCCTATTTTTTTTATTAAAAAGGGCAGTAAAAAGGTTGTGGTGGACGGGGGCCAATAGTTAGTTATGAGGGGCAGTATAGGAAATAATTAATGGTGAGGGGCAGTATAGGAAATAATTAATGGTGATGGGCAGCATAGGGAATAATTAATTAGGAGGGGCAGTATAGGAAATAATTATGAGGGGCAGTATAGGAAATAATTATGAGGGGCAGTATAGGAATTAATTATGAGGGGCAGTATAGGAAATAATTAATGGTGGGGGGCAGTATAGGAAATAATTAATTTGAGGGGCAGCATAGGGAATAATTAATTATGAGGGGCAGTATAGGAAATAATTAATGGTGGGGGGCAGTATAGGAAATAATTAATGGTGAGGGGCAGTATAGGGAATAATTAATGGTGGAGGGGCAGTATAGGAAATAATTATTTTAAAGGGCAGTATAGGAAATAATTAATGGTGGAGGGGCAGTATAGGAAATAATTAATGGTGGGGGGAAGTATAGGAAATAATTAATTATGAGGGGCAGTATAGGAAATAATTAATGGTGGAGGGGCAGTATAGGAAATAATTAATGGTGAGGGGCAGCATAGGGAATAATTAATTATGAGGGCAGTATAGGAAATAATTATGAGGGGCAGTATAGGAAATAATTATGAGGGGCAGTATAGGAAATAATTAATGGTGGAGGGGCAGTATAGGAAATAATTAATGGTGAGGGGCAGTATAGGTAATAATTAATGGTGAGGGGCAGCATAGGAAATAATTAATGATGGGGGGAAGCATAAGACATAATTAATGGTGGAGGGGCAGTATAGGAAATAATGAATGGTGAGGGGCAACATAGGGAATAATTAATTATGAGGGGCAGTATAGGAATTAATTATGAGGGGCAGCATAGGGAATAATTATGAGAGGCAGTATAGGAAATAATTATGATGGGCAGTATAGGAAATAATTAATGGTGGGGGGCAGTATAGGAAAAAATTAACGGTGAGGGGCAGTATAGGAAATAATTAATGGTGGGGGCAGTATAGGAAATAATTAATTATGAGGGGCAGTATAGGAAACAATTAATCATGATGGGCAGTATAGGAAATAATTAATGATGAGGGGCAGTATAGGAAATAATTAATGGTGGAGGGGCAGTATAGGAAATAATTAATGGTGAGGGGCAGTATAGGAAATAATTAATGGTGAGGGGCAGTATAGGAAATAATTAATTATGAGGGGCAGTATAGGGAATAATTAATGGTGAGGGCAGTATAGGAAATAATTATGAGGGGCAGTATAGGAAATAATTATGAGGGCAGTATAGGAAATAATTATGAGGGGCAGTATAGGAAATAATTATGAGGGGCAGTATAGGAAATAATTAACGGTGAGGGGCAGTATAGGAAATAATTAATGGTGGGGGCAGTATAGGAAATAATTTATTATGAGGGGCAGTATAGGAAATAATTAATGGTGAGGGGCAGTATAGGAAATAATTAATGGTGAGGGGCAGCATAGGGAATAATTAATTAGGAGGGGCAGTATAGGAAATAATTATGAGGGGCAGTATAGGAAATAATTATGAGGGGCAGTATAGGAAATAATTAATGGTGGGGGGGCAGTATAGGAAATAATTAATGGTGAGGGGCAGTATAGGAAATAATTAATGGTGAGGGGCAGCATAGGGAATAATTAATTATGAGGGGCAGTATAGGAATTAATTATGAGGGGCAGCATAGGGAATAATTATGAGGGGCAGTATAGGAAATAATTATGATGGGCAGTATAGGAAATAATTATGAGGGCAGTATAGGAAATAATTATGAGGGGCAGTATAGGAAATAATTATGAGGGGCAGTATAGGAAATAATTAACGGTGAGGGGCAGTATAGGAAATAATTAATGGTGGGTGCAGTATAGGAAATAATTAATTATGAGGGGCAGTATAGGAAATAATTAATCAAGAGGGGCAGTATAGGAAATAATTAATGGTGAGGGGCAGTATAGGAAATATATAATGGTGGAGGGGCAGTATAGGAAATAATTAATGGTGAGGGGCAGCATAGGAAATAATTAATGGTGAGGGGCAGCATAGGAAATAATTAATGGTGGAGGGGCAGTATAGGGAATAATTAATTAGGAGGGGCAGTATAGGAAATAATTATGAGGGGCAGTATAGGAAATAATTATGAGGGGCAGTATAGGAAATAATTATGAGGGGCAGTAGAGGAAATAATTATGAGGGGCAGTATAGGAAATAATTAATGGTGGTGGTGTAAGAAATAATTAATTATGAGGGGCTGTCTAGTAATTAATGGGGGGAAGGCATATTCAATATTTAATGGCGAGAGGTCCCAGTATATTAATTAATTAATTGGGACAATGGGCCACATTTATCACTTTTGTGCGCCTAAGTGTAGTAGTTGCGCCTAAATTCGGGCGCACTGTTTTGCCAGAATTATCACAAGCTACAACCATCTGTGATAAGTATATTTTCTGCCTCTTATTAATCACTTTACTTTAACACAGTTTAGGCGCAGTTTAGGCGCAGTTTAGGCGCAATGTTAGATTCGGGCACTTACATGTGATCCTGCTACAAGCTCCTCTCTGCTTCTCCCACAGCCCAGAATGAAGATAACACTCACAGCAGCACCCAGGTGTGTGACACCCAGCACCCAGTGACCTCCTCAGCAGGGGCTTCTCCTGGAGGGGATCCCCCAGTGCTGGTCTCCTGCTGCACCCCTGTAATTCTGCACAATATCCCCCTCAGACACTGTGCAGAATTACATGGGGGACACTTGTATGTCGTATCTGCAAACTTCTGCAAGCTTCTGCAAACTTGTGCAAAGTTCTCTTCTCTCTTGCTCTTTTGAGCTCAGGTTTTGCAGAATATTTTGTAAATAGAAGTGATGAACTGTAAATAGTCTGCAGCTCCTGTCTGCAATGTATCTAATGTATCTATTATATGTTCTAGTGTCTGGTTGAGCTTTGCTGCTAGAAATGAGCTCTTCTGCAAAGGGGCTCAGTGCTTTCCTCTCAGATAACGCCACCTTCAAGCTGGAGTGTTTTTGCGCCCGTTTTTGCGCCTAAATGCAAAAGTCGCCCGTGATGAATATCATTAGGAGCAGCAAAACATCTGGAATTGAACGATAGATGAGTGTTAGGGATTTTTATGCAGGGCCCCAACAGCCCTCTTGACTTTTGTAAGGTGAGTCCTAATTAACCCTTTCATGATTGAACATAAGGACCAAGACATACACGTCAAAGTCTTAGTCAAGATCTTCTCCTCTTTAATAATCAAAATGCATAATATATATCAGACAGAAGAGTCATCAAAGGGGTGTTGTATGAATGGAGATAAGGACTTAGATTCTATTGGCCATTATGTTTTTGTACCAGCACATTCTGGGAAAAATGACTAGGCCTTGTTTACAGCCATGCTTATCTACACAATGGCTCCTAGAAGCTTCTTCATAACCAAAATAAATAACAAGAATACAGAGGCCCGAAGGACGGTAAGAAATGCCAAGGATATTGTGAAAAGGCAAACAACAGTTTAAATGAGAAAAATAGCTGAATTAAAACATTTAACCCTATAGCTTCTAAGAGGGAAGCATACCCCCCCCCCCCCCCAAGGTGGCCGCTGTATCTAAGATGGCGGACAGTAGTCAAGATGGCGTCCGAAACCAGTGCGACCTCCTTAACAATTCCCCCCTTTGAGCTTTGCTGGCCTGTAACTCCATCCTGAGCGACCTCCTCAAGCTCCAGGTACCCACAGGTAGGCTAAGCCCGTACCTGCTGGACTTGTTAACTCTTCACCAGATCCCCTGGAGGCTGGTCACTCAGGGGTTACAGGCCCGCACACTCAAATCACATCACTGAGTCCCCATAGTCCATAGGTTTGTAAACAGGCAGCATCATCCTCCGCTCCGGGCACTTCTCCTGTCGTGGTTCCTACCGCCTGGACGGACATCTGGGACATGGTGGACTTGATGAGGGGGACCACACAACACGCAATAAGTGACAAGAGCAAAATCACAATCCCCAATATCACCCCCACTTAAAGGAAACCCTTCCAATCCCCCAACCACAAAATGAAGGACAAAGTGTCCACCCCAGAGTTTCTCTTGAGTTCCCTGGACAGTCCTTCAATCTTTTCACGAGCATGGGTAATGGATCCATAGGGGGCGATGTCATCTGGGATGTATATGCGACAAGCCACTCCCACCATCTTACAGACTCCTCCCTTCTCAGCAAGGGTCATGTTCCAAAG
This sequence comes from Engystomops pustulosus, assembly GCF_040894005.1. Lineage (NCBI taxonomy): Eukaryota > Metazoa > Chordata > Amphibia > Anura > Leptodactylidae > Engystomops > Engystomops pustulosus. The sequence goes on from NW_027284960.1 coordinate 1,626,767, forward strand.
CCGTGCGGTTCTGGGAAGCATCTCGAATATATTCCCAAATCTCTGTTGATTACAATAAAAAAAAACAGTTACCCAACCAACATCTTTGCTCATATCTGATTGTGGGCCTTGTACTCATCTGGGACCCCCCTTGGTGCTCCCACTGTATCTATATAAACGTTGTCATCTAGGTGCTTCTCTCAGACCTCCAGAATCCTTTGCGATTCTCTACCTTTTCTTATGTGTCTGATCAAACTTATCCCTGGGGATCACGAGGAAGGAATGCACAAACCTTATCACAGTACACTCACCTTCCCAGCCTCTAGGCCTGACCTGACTCTCCTATCCCCACAAATCCAGTACACATCAGACACTGCTAATACAGGGTTACCTGTGCTGTCAATGTTAAAGAAGGTCATTGTCTTGTTGCACCAACCATAGGTAAAGTCTCCTACCCTGGGGGCATCCTGGTCAGCCCTATAGATACAGTGATAGTCATGGTTGGGGTGTCCCTGAGCATACAGTCAGTCAGAAGAGACCAGCTAGCAAGAAGAATAGGTTAATCTGCAATAGAAAGCGTGGAAGCATGCCAACTTCCCTCTAGCTTCACAGACGTGGCACTGGTCAGCAGGACTTGGAAAGGACCGTCATAGCGAGGCTCCAGACTCTCTCTCTGATGTCTCTTTACCACCACGTAGTCTCCAGGCTTCAGGTTATGCGTCCTGAGGTCTCTGTCTGCATCTGAAAAAGGAATCAGAAACACTTTTGCCGACCTTTTTCAAGGCCTGGCTCAACTGTGTGGCATGTTCCACCTGGTTTCCTGCCATCATCTATAGAGTCTGTGGGAAGTAGAGGCCTAGTCTGGGTGCACAGCCGAAGAGTACTTCAAAGGAGGACAATCCCATCTTTCTGTTGGGGGTGTTCCTAACTGTATGGTGGGCAGCAGGAAAGCACTCACGCCATGGTTTCCCTGTTTCTTCCATGGCCTCCTGGATCTCTAACTTAAGGGTGCCGTTTAGTCTTTCAATCCCACCACTAACTTGGGGATGCTAAGGGGTGTTCAGGGCCTGTTCTACACCCAGGAGGGACAAGGTTTCAGTATTTACCTGTCTAGTGAAGTGGGTTCTGCAACCGGACTCTATGGTCTCTGGAAGTCCAAACCTGCAGAAAAATCTCACTCACCAACTTCTTGGCTGCAGCTCTGGCAGTAGCCTTGGTCATGGGAGAAGCTTCTGGCCACCCTGGAAAGAGATCAATGCACACAAGCACGTACTCCTACGTAACACTTTTTGGTAGCTGGATAAAATCCATCTGCAGTCTCTGGAAGGGATACAGCAGCTTGGGTGTCACCTTCCGTTGGGTCTTTACCACCTTACCCGGGTTGTGGTGGGCACAGACTATACAGGCTTTCACTAGTCTAGTGACAGGGGTAGTAAAACCCGGGGCAAACCACTGGTGGTTTATGAGCACTAGCATGGCCATTTGGAATATGTGTGTGTGTCCGTGGGCTACTTGACTTACTGTCGGGTGCAGGGCTCCGGGCAGGCACACCCTCTCTCCCAGCATCCAGGTCTCATCGGCATCTGGGCTCCAGCTTTCCTCCACTCTTCCTTCACTTCTGATGACTCTCGGGCCACCAGGGACTGGAACACCTGTGGATCAAACTTTTAGCTCAGAACTCACGGCTGAGACTTCAGGACAGTCTCCGGGCTCCATCTGTGCAGCTGCCTTCGCCATCCCGTCAGCCACATACTTGCCCTTGGCTTGTGGAGTTACCAAATTGTGTGTGCTTTTAGTTTTACTATCCCCACCTCTTATGGAAGTAAGAGAGCATCCATGAGCTCTTTAACCAGCGTGCCATGCTTAGAGGGGGTCCCTGCAGAGGTGAGGAAATCTCTAGCCTTCCATAAGGGTTCATAGTCGTGTTTAGACCCCAGAACTATACCTTGAGTATAGATGTTTGCCCTTTTACCTTCCACCAGCTGTAGCACTTCCGTGAGTGCCGTCACTTCACCTCCTGCGCTGACCTGTGTGGAGGAAGTGGTTCTGCTTGTACTACCTCATGTGCGCCACTGACCACTATATATCCAGTGTAGAACCGTCTGTCTTCTCCTGCAGACCTGGAGCCATCTATGAGAAAAAACTCAACATCTGGGTTAATCACCCTTCTCTCCCCCCCTCTCTGAATCCTGGCAGACTGGCGACAGAATGAAGGATTCAGAGCTGTGCACCTTATCAGTGTATCCTGGGGCATCAGGAGTGCACACTGGAGTCTGAGCTGTCTGGCCTTGGCTCACATGCTTGGGGTGAGGACACTGTGCAAGGTATGTGGGGTTTGCACTGCAACTGAGTGATCTAGGGTCTGGTACCAACTCACTGACCTTGCTGAGCAGATTGCTGGCTGCAGCTACTGACACATGAGGGGCTCCCCTCACGACTGAGTCTAACTGGGCATAATAGTTGGGCCACTGGGGAGGCCACCACGTTCCTGGGCTAAGACACCTGTGGCCTAGATACTTAGTGCAAAATAAAATAAAATGTCTGGTTCAGTGGCATGTGCCTAGGTACAGGGCAGACTTGCCAGCTTAGGGCTATGGAATGCATCAACTGCCTCCTGACTAAGGGCAAATGGGGAAGAGGCAATGCAGTCAGAAAGGGGCAGCATTGGGCTGGAGGCAGCAGACCTTATCCCAGGCCTGCAGGAGCTGGCCAGTGCTAGAAACATATGAAGAGGCTTAGGGCCTCAGGGCAGGGGGCACATTCTGGACTGCCAGCTTTCTCTCCTCTGTCAGGTGTCTGCCTGTGGCTGAGAAGCAGTGGCCTAGGAAGACCACCTTCTCCTGGCAGTACCGGAGTTTGTCTCTGGGAACTTTGCAATCCTTCTGGAACAGAAAGCACATAAGGTCAATAAATGCATCCTGGGAAACAAAAACAGTAGGTCCTCCGCATACTGAAAAGGAGAACATCCAGTAAGGGGCCAGTCTGTCAGTCTACTCCGTGTAGGGCCGTGGGGTATTGGCTGGGTGAGTTTTACCCCCCCTTGTGGGAATCTACATCAGGTATACTGGAATACTGAACTGGTAAAGGCAAATAGGTACTGGCAATCCTCATGTAGGGGCCCAGAGAGGAAAACATTTGCCAAATCAATAACAGTGAATAATATGTCACTCTCAGGGACTGCTGCCAGTTTGGGCTAGGGACCACTGGGCTTCAGTGCACTCATTGGCAGCTTAGAGGTCATGGACCATCCTACATGCGTCCGGCTGTTCTTTCTGGGTCTTTTCTTAACCGGGAATGGGCTAAAACCATCATCGGACTAGCAGGGGAGAGTTCTACAATGAAAGGCGATAACTCTGTTTGGGGGGGCTGTTCTCGCTGACATCCTTGTCCGTAACCACCCCCCCCTGTCTTGCCCTGTGGGGGCCGTCTCCGCCACTCACTAAAGTAATGTCTCCTCCCCGCAACGCCCACTTGGGTTGGCCGGTTGAGACTTCCGGAGATGTTGTCAGTCTCACTTTGGCGTGGTCTGTGAAACATCCTCTATTCCCTCTGTACGTCAATGTGTCAGAGTCCTCCACCTCATCTCCAGCCCAGTGTTCTGTGCTACCTATAAAGTTCTGGCCAGACTCCAACGTCTCAATAAAATCCAGGTACACTTAAGATGGTTTTTAATCAAAAAGGAACAAAAGTCAGTCATAGGCTCTGTAATACAGTTGGGGGCTTGTTCCTGCTTAGTCTGTTCGTGGGTTACACAGGAGGACATCACATCATACTGTATCCCTGTTCCACAACCAAATAAATTCCTTCAAGTCTTTTTTAGATTGTCAGGGAGAAGTCTAAATGCAGCGATCTGCCCCCTTCTGTAAACAACTTTAGCTTACTGTAGCGTCAAGGTCAGAACAGAACACAAAGTGATAACACAGCTCAGACAGAGCCCAAGATTTTTGGAGAACTTCAGCGTCAAGGCCATGTACATGTCTTCACAAAACAAAACGCAGCTCCAACAACCCCCACCGTTTTGTTAACCCCTTAAATGCCAGAGACATTGTAACACTTTTTCATAGTAATTTTTCTCTAATTGTCGGGATCAATAAATTTGAATAATACTCAAACAACCTCCATCCCTCACTCCAAGACCCCTGGCAGATGCCCCAAGCATGGTCAGCTGTTATCCTACAGAGCCCCACAACAGCTTTTATGGCTGCCAACAGCAATCAACTTTCAGGGACTTGAATCGAATATAACTTAAAATGGCCGCCACTGAGAAATAAACTGTCTTAAGATGGCCGCCACTGAAGAATGGTAGGGCGTGTCATCTTCTCTAACCACCAGATACAGGGGTGGAGTCTGGATTACAGGGGCCATTTTTCACTCCAAGGAAAATATAATTAAATCTCTTTTTCTCAAATTCTTTCCACATCAAAAACTTTGAAATGTCCCTTATCGCCTGTCTCTTTCTTCATTGAGCACTCTGAAGGATCCCTGTCACTCTGTCCTGGTCCGTCCGTCAGTCAGAGGCTCTAAGTGTCTGTTTCCAAAGTTTTCTCACTTGTACAATCATCAGATCATCTGACACATCCCAAATCCTTCAATATTACTTTTCATTTCAACACAAAACTACCAGCCCTTATGTCCGATCATGTCAACTTGCACTTTTCCATCAGTCCTACTTAACTCAACAACCTGTCTCTGTGCATCTTTCCCCTTCATGTGGGACACAATCTTCCTTCTTGCCTATGTCTGCAATGCAACGCACTTGGCTCAATTCCAATTCACTCTGCTGTGCTCTCTGTATCTACAACTACGATACCGTTACAGGGACTCATCCCCAAAGATTCAGCGTATGCCAACATCTCGATTTATTGACAAACAAAGAAACTAGCTACCAGAGGATATCTCACAAAGGACGCTACACCAAGCCACTGCCTGACTAGACTGACTAAAACATGCTGCCGTCCTCCACTAGTTCTCACAGTCACACGAGACCGCTCAGACTCCCGAAGAAAGTCTAGCGCTCACCTGATCAGGGCGGGTCTCCGCAATCTGAACTCTGTCACAATCTATGGGAAAAACCAGTCCCAAACAAACAGTACCCCAGACACTATGATAATCCGACTATCACAACAGAATATCTCCCACTCTAGCATTGCAGACATCTAAGGGTTACTACTTCCCGTCTCACAGCTTCAGCTAACACCACAGACTGTCTGACCATCCGTCTCTGTCCAGAGTCTGTCCAGTCTCTGTCCATCACCTTACAAAGTGGTTCTTTGCCAAAAACTCTGAGCTTAGGTTACAGTGAACAACAGTGGCAAATACATAACACAGAGACAGTCTTACCCGGTCCGTCCAACCAGTGAACCAGAAGTGACATATCAAGGTAGACAATAAAAAACAGCTTACCCTGAGAGCTCTCTGGTCAGTTCCGTTCACCGAGCCGTCGGGGACACTTCACGGAGGCTGTCTCGGTGCTGTTGTTGTTTACTCCTAAGCCCACCCAGGGACGCCAAATATTGTTAGGGATTTTTATGCAGGGCCCCAACAGCCCTCTTGACTTTTGTAAGGTGAGTCCTAATTAACCCTTTCATGATTGAACATAAGGACCAAGACATACACGTCAAAGTCTTAGTCAAGATCTTCTCCTCTTTAATAATCAAAATGCATAATATATATCAGACAGAAGAGTCATCAAAGGGGTGTTGTATGAATGGAGATAAGGACTTAGATTCTATTGGCCATTATGTTTTTGTACCAGCACATTCTGGGAAAAATGACTAGGCCTTGTTTACAGCCATGCTTATCTACACAATGGCTCCTAGAAGCTTCTTCATAACCAAAATAAATAACAAGAATACAGAGGCCCGAAGGACGGTAAGAAATGCCAAGGATATTGTGAAAAGGCAAACAACAGTTTAAATGAGAAAAATAGCTGAATTAAAACATTTAACCCTATAGCTTCTAAGAGGGAAGCATACCCCCCCCCCCCAAGGTGGCCGCTGTATCTAAGATGGCGGACAGTAGTCAAGATGGCGTCCGAAACCAGTGCGACCTCCTTAACATGAGGGAAAGGTGGTTATTTTTGCTGCGCGGCTAATTTGACGTTTAATCGCAAAAATGGCGCAAAAACGGTGCGCCTAAACGAAAAGGCGCAAAAACAACAGAAAAAAACAAGTGATAAATGTGGCCCAATATATATAAAATAGTTCAGTAGGAGTGCGGTATATTAAATAAATAATTGAGGGGGGCCCAGTGTATTACGGATGCGGTCACATGTACCACTATTTCTTTTTAAGCTTAAGTCCGGCCCTCCAACGGTCTGAGGGGGACAGTGAACGGCCCCCTACATAAAAAGTTTGGGGACCCCCGTATTAGGGGTTTGATTGAATTAGGCACAGTCTGACGATTTTTTTTTTTTTTTTAAACTTAAAGTGACTTAAAATCCAGTTGTGTGCTGCCAGTGTAGGTTAGAAACTAGGCAAACAAGAACCCATGCCTATTTTTTTTATTAAAAAGGGCAGTAAAAAGGTTGTGGTGGGCGGGGGCCAATAGTTAGTTATGAGGGGCAGTATAGGAAATAATTAATGGTGAGGGGCAGTATAGGAAATAATTAATGGTGATGGGCAGCATAGGGAATAATTAATTAGGAGGGGCAGTATAGGAAAAAATTATGAGGGGCAGTATAGGAAATAATTATGAGGGGCAGTATAGGAATTAATTATGAGGGGCAGTATAGGAAATAATTAATGGTGGGGGGGGCAGTATAGGAAATAATTAATTTGAGGGGCAGCATAGGGAATAATTAATTATGAGGGGCAGTATAGGAAATAATTAATGGTGGGGGGCAGTATAGGAAATAATTAATGGTGAGGGGCAGTATAGGGAATAATTAATGGTGGAGGGGCAGTATAGGAAATAATTATTTTAAAGGGCAGTATAGGAAATAATTAATGGTGGAGGGGCAGTATAGGAAATAATTAATGGTGGAGGGAAGTATAGGAAATAATTAATTATGAGGGGCAGTATAGGAAATAATTAATGGTGGAGGGGCAGTATAGGAAATAATTAATGGTGAGGGGCAGCATAGGGAATAATTAATTATGAGGGGCAGTATAGGAAATAATTATGATGGGGCAGTATAGGAATTAATTATGAGGGGCAGTATAGGAAATAATTAATGGTGGGGGGCAGTATAGGAAATAATTAATGGTGAGGGGCAGTATAGGAAATAATTATGAGGGGCAGTATAGGAAATAATTATGAGGGGCAGTATAGGAAATAATTATGAGGGGCAGTATAGGAAATAATTAATGGTGGAGGGGCAGTATAGGAAATAATTAATGGTGAGGGGCAGTATAGGAAATAATTAATGGTGAGGGGCAGCATAGGAAATAATTAATGATGGGGGGAAGCATAAGACATAATTAATGGTGGAGGGGCAGTATAGGAAATAATTAATGGTGGTGGTGTAAGAAATAATTAATTATGAGGGGGTGTCTAGTAATTAATGGGGGGAAGGCATATTCAATAATTAATGGTAAGAGGTCCCAGTATATTAATTAATTAATTGGGACAATATATATAAAATAGTTCAATAGGAGTGCGGTATATTAAATAAATAATTGAGGGGGGCCCAGTGTATTACGGATGCGGTCACATGTAACGCTATTTCTTTTTGAACTTAAGTCCGGCCCTCCAACGGTCTGAGGGGGACAGTGAACGGCCCCCTACATAAAAAGTTTGGGGACCCCTGTATTAGGGGTTTGATTGAATTAGGCACAGTCTGACGATTTTTTTTTTTTTTTCAAAAACTTAAAGTGACTTAAAATCCAGTTGTGTGCTGCCAGTGTAGGTTAGAAACTAGGCATACAAGAACCCATGCCTATTTTTTTTATTAAAAAGGGCAGTAAAAAGGTTGTGGTGGGCGGGGGCCAATAGTTAGTTATGAGGGGCAGTATAGGAAATAATTAATGGTGAGGGGCAGTATAGGAAATAATTAATGGTGAGGGGCAGCATAGGGAATAATTAATTAGGAGGGGCAGTATAGGAAATAATTATGAGGGGCAGTATAGGAAATAATTATGATGGGCAGTATAGGAAATAATTAATGGTGGGGGGCAGTATAAGAAATAATTAATGGTGAGGGGCAGTATAGGAAATAATTAATGGTGAGGGGCAGTATAGGAAATAATTATGAGGGGCAGTATAGGAAATAATTAATGGTGGGGGGCAGTATAGGAAATAATTAATTTGAGGGGCAGTATAGGAAATAATTAATGGTGAGGGGCAGTATAGGAAATAATTAATGGCGAGGGGCAGTATAGGAAATAATTAATGGTGAGGGGCAGCATAGGGAATAATTAATTATGAGGGGCAGTATAGGAAATAATTATGATGCGGCAGTATAGGAATTAAGTATGAGGGGCAGTATAGGAAATAATTAATGGTGGGGGGGCAGTATAGAAAATAATTAATGGTGAGGGGCAGTATAGGAAATAATTATGAGGGGCAGTACAGGAAATAATTATGAGGGGCAGTATAGGAAATAATTATGAGGGGCAGTATAGGAAATAATTATGAGGGGCAGTATAGGAATTAATTATGAGGGGCAGTATAGGAATTAATTATGAGGGCAGTATAGTAAATAATTATGAGGGGCAGTATAGGAAATAATTAATGGTGAGGGGCAGTATAGGAAATAATTAATGGTGAGGGGCAGTATAGGAAATAATTAATGGTGGAGGGGCAGTATAGGAAATAATTAATGGTGAGGGGCAGTATAGGAAATAATTAATGGTGAGGGGCAGTATAGGAAATAATTAATGGTGAGGGGCAGCATAGGAAATAATTAATGATGGGGGGAAGCATAAGACATAATTAATGGTGGAAGGGCAGCATAGGAAATATTTAATGGTGGTGGTGTAAGAAATAATTAATTATGAGGGGCTGTCTAGTAATTAATGGGGGGAAGGCATATTCAATAATTAATGGAGAGAGGTCCCAGTATATTAATTAATTAATTGGGACAATATATATAAAATAGTTCAGTAGGAGTGCGGTATATTAAATAAATAATTGAGGGGGGCCCAGTGTATTACGGATGCGGTCACATGTACCGCTATTACTTTTTTAACTTAAGTCCGGCCCTCCAACGGTCTGAGGGGGTCCGTGAACGGCCCCCTACATAAAAAGTTTGGGGACCCCTGTATTAGGGGTTTGATTGAATTAGGCACAGTCTGACGATTTTTTTTTTTTTCAAAAACATAAAGTGACTTAAAATCCAGTTGTGTGCTGCCAGTGTAGGTTAGAAACTAGGCATACAAGAACCCATGCCTATTTTTTTTATTAAAAAGGGCAGTAAAAAGGTTGTGGTGGGCGGGGGCCAATAGTTAGTTATGAGGGGCAGTATAGGAAATAATTAATGGTGAGGGGCAGTATAGGAAATAATTAATGGTGAGGGGCAGTATAGGAAATAATTATGAGGGGCAGTATAGGAAATAATTATGAGGGGCAGTATAGGAAATATTTATGAGGGGCAGTATAGGAAATAATTATGAGGGGCAGTATAGGAATTAATTATGAGGGCAGTATAGGAAATAATTATGAGGGGCAGTATAGGAATTAATTATGAGGGGCAGTATAGGAAATAATTAATGGTGGGGGGCAGTATAGGAAATAATTAATGGTGAGGGGCAGTATAGGAAATAATTAATGGTGAGGGGCAGTATAGGAAATAATTATGAGGGGCAGTATAGGAAATAATTATGAGGGGCAGTATAGGAAATAATTATGAGGGGCAGTATAGGAATTAATTATGAGGGCAGTATAGGAAATAATTATGAGGGGCAGTATAGGAAATAATTATGAGGGGCAGTATAGGAAATAATTAATGGTGGAGGGGCAGTATAGGAAATAATTAATGGTGAGGGGCAGTATAGGAAATAATTAATGGTGAGGGGCAGCATAGGAAATAATTAATGATGGGGGGAAGCATAAGACATAATTAATGGTGGAGGGGCAGTATAGGAAATAATTAATGGTGGTGGTGTAAGAAATAATTAATTATAAGGGGGTGTCTAGTAATTAATGGGGGGAAGGCATATTCAATAATTAATGGTAAGAGGTCCCAGTATATTAATTAATTAATTGGGACAATATATAAAAAATAGTTCAGTAGGAGTGCGGTATATTAAATAAATAATTGAGGGGGGCCCAGTGTATTACGGATGCGGTCACATGTAACGCTATTTCTTTTTAAACTTAAGTCCGGCCCTCCAACGGTCTGAGGGGGACAGTGAACGGCCCCCTACATAAAAAGTTTAGGGACCCCTGTATTAGGGGTTTGATTGAATTAGGCACAGTCTGACGATTTTTTTTTTTTTTTCAAAAACTTAAAGTGACTTAAAATCCAGTTGTGTGCTGCCAGTGTAGGTTAGAAACTAGGCATACAAGAACCCATGCCTATTTTTTTTATTAAAAAGGGCAGTAAAAGGTTGTGGTGGGCGGGGGCCAATAGTTAGTTATGAGGGGCAGTATAGGAAATAATTAATGGTGAGGGGCAGTATAGGAAATAATTAATGGTGAGGGGCAGCATAGGGAATAATTAATTAGGAGGGGCAGTATAGGAAATAATTATGAGGGGCAGTATAGGAAATAATTATGAGGGGCAGTATAGGAAATAATTAATGGTGGGGGGGCAGTATAGGAAATAATTCATGGTGAGGGGCAGTATAGGAAATAATTAATGGTGAGGGGCAGTATAGGAAATAATTAATGGTGAGGGGCAATATAGGAAATAATTATGAGGGGCAGTATAGGAAATAATTAATGGTGGGGGGCAGTATAGGAAATAATTAATTTGAGGGGCAGTATAGGAAATAATTAAGGGTGAGGGGCAGTATAGGAAATAATTAATGGCGAGGGGCAGTATAGGAAATAATTAATGGTGAGGGGCAGCATAGGAAATAATTAATGGTGGAGGGGCAGTATAGGGAATAATTAATGGTGAGGGGCAGTATAGGAAATAATTATGATGCGGCAGTATAGGAATTAAGTATGAGGGGCAGTATAGGAAATAATTAATGGTGGGGGGGCAGTATAGAAAATAATTAATGGTGAGGGGCAGTATAGGAAATAATTAATGGTGAGGGGCAGTATAGGAAATAATTATGAGGGGCAGTACAGGAAATAATTATGAGGGGCAGTATAGGAAATAATTATGAGGGGCAGTATAGGAAATAATTATGAGGGGCAGTATAGGAATTAATTATGAGGGCAGTATAGGAAATAATTATGAGGGGCAGTATAGGAAATAATTAATGGTGAGGGGCAGTATAGGAAATAATTAATGGTGAGGGGCAGTATAGGAAATAATTAATGGTGGAGGGGCAGTATAGGAAATAATTAATGGTGAGGGGCAGTATAGGAAATAATTAATGGTGAGGGGCAGCATAGGAAATAATTAATGATGGGGGGAAGCATAAGACATAATTAATGGTGGAAGGGCAGCATAGGAAATATTTAATGGTGGTGGTGTAAGAAATAATTAATTATGAGGGGCTGTCTAGTAATTAATGGGGGGAAGGCATATTCAATAATTAATGGAGAGAGGTCCCAGTATATTAATTAATTAATTGGGACAATATATATAAAATAGTTCAGTAGGAGTGTGGTATATTAAATAAATAATTGAGGGGGGCCCAGTGTATTACGGATGCGGTCACATGTACCGCTATTACTTTTTGAACTTAAGTCCGGCCCTCCAACGGTCTGAGGGGGACCGTGAACGGCCCCCTACATAAAAAGTTTGGGGACCCCTGTATTAGGGGTTTGATTGAATTAGGCACAGTCTGACGATTTTTTTTTTTTTTTTAAACTTAAAGTGACTTAAAATCCAGTTGTGTGCTGCCAGTGTAGGTTAGAAACTAGGCATACAAGAACCCATGCCTATTTTTTTTATTAAAAAGGGCAGTAAAAAGGTTGTGGTGGGCGGGGGCCAATAGTTAGTTATGAGGGGCAGTATAGGAAATAATTAATGGTGAGGGGCAGTATAGGAAATAATTAATGGTGAGGGGCAGCATAGGGAATAATTAATTAGGAGGGGCAGTATAGGAAATAATTAGGAGGGGCAGTATAAGAAATAATTATGAGGGGCAGTATAGGAAATAATTAATGGTGGGGGGGGCAGTATTGGAAATAATTAATGGTGAGGGGCAGTATAGGAAATAATTAATGGTGAGGGGCAGTATAGGAAATAATTAATGGTGAGGGGCAGCATAGGGAATAATTAATTAGGAGGGGCAGTATAGGAAATAATTATGAGGGGCAGTATAGGAAATAATTATGAGGGGCAGTATAGGAAATAATTAATGGTGGGGGGCAGTATAGGAAATAATTAAGGGTGAGGGGCAGTATAGGAAATAATTAATGGTGAGGGGCAGTATAGGAAATAATTAATGGAGAGGGACAGTATAGGAAATAATTAATGGTGAGGGGCAGCATAGGGAATAATTAATTATGAGGGGCAGTATAGGAAATAATTATGATGGGGCAGTATAGGAATTAAGTATGAGGGGCAGTATAGGAAATAATTAATGGGGGGGGCAGTATAGGAAATAATTAATGGTGAGGGGCAGTATAGGAAATAATTATGAGGGGCAGTATAGAAATTAATTATGAGGGCAGTATAGGGAATAATTATGAGGGGCAGTATAGGTAATAATTAATGGTGGGGGGCAGTATAGGAAATAATTATGAGGGGCAGTATAGGAAATAATTATGATGGGGCAGTATAGGAAATAATTATGATGGGGCAGTATAGGAATTGGGGGACAGTGAACGGCCCCCTACATAAAAAGTTTGGGGACCCCTGTATTAGGGGTTTGATTGAATTAGGCACAGTCTGACAATTTTTTTTCAAAAACATAAAGTGACTTAAAATCCAGTTGTGTGCTGCCAGTGTAGGTTAGAAACTAGGCATACAAGAACCCATGCCTATTTTTTTTATTAAAAAGGGCAGTAAAAAGGTTGTGGTGGGCGGGGCCAATAGTTAGTTATGAGGGGCAGTATAGGAAATAATTAATGGTGAGGGGCAGTATAGGAAATAATTAATGTTGAGGGGCAGCATAGGGAATAATTAATTAGGAGGGCAGTATAGGAAATAATTATGAGGGGCAGTATAGGAAATAATTATGAAGGGCAGTATAGGAAATAATGAATGGTGGAGGGGCAGTATAGGAAATAATAAATGGTGAGGGGCAGTATAGGAAATAATTAATGGTGAGGGGCAGCATAGGAAATAATTAATGGTGAGGGGCAGTATAGGAAATAATTAATGGTGGAGGGGCAGTATAGGAAATAATTAATGGTGGGGGCAGTATAGGAAATAATTAATTATGAGGGGCAGTTTAGGAAATAATTAATTATGAGAGGCAGTATAGGACATAATTAATGGTGAGGGGCAGTATAGGAAATAATTATGAGGGGCAGTATAGGAAATAATTAATGGTGGAGGGGCAGTATAGGAAATAATTAATTTGAGGGGCAGTATAGGAAATAATTAATGGTGAGGGGCAGTATTGGAAATATTTAATGGTGAGGGGAAGTATAGGAAATAATTAATGGTGAGGGGCAGCATTGGGAATAATTAATTATGAGGGGCAGTATAGGAAATAATTATGAGGGGCAGTATAGGAAATAATTATGAAGGGCAGTATAGGAATTAATTATGAGGGACAGTATAGGAAATAATTATGAGGGGCAGTATAGGAAATAATTAATGGTGGAAGGGCAGTATAGGAAATAATGAATGGTGAGGGGCAGCATAGGGAATAATTAATTATGAGGGGCAGTATAGGAATTAATTATGAGGGGCAGCATAGGGAATAATTATGAGGGGCAGTATAGGAAATAATTATGATGGGCAGTATAGGAAATAATTATGAGGGCAGCATAGGAAATAATTATGAGGGGCAGTATAGGAAATAATTAATGGTGGGGGGCAGTATAGGAAATAATTAACGGTGAGGGGCAGTATAGGAAATAATTAATTATGAGGGGCAGTATAGGAAATAATTAATCATGAGGGGCAGTATAGGAAATAATTAATGGTGAGGGGCAGTATAGGAAATAATTAATGGTGGAGGGGCAGTATAGGAAATAATTAATGGTGAGGGGCAGCATAGGAAATAATTAATGGTGAGGGGCAGCATAGGAAATAATTAATGGTGAGGGGCAGCATAGGAAATAATTAATGGTGGAGGGGCAGTATATGAAATAATTAATTTAAAGGGCAGTATAGGAAATAATTAATGGTGGAGGGGCAGTATAGGAAATAATTAATTATGAGGGGCAGCATAGGAAATAATTAATTATGAGTGGCAGTATAGGAAATAATTAATGGTGAGGGGCAGTATAGGAAATAATTATGAGGGGCAGTATAGGAAATAATTGTGAGGGGCAGTATAGGAAATAATTATGAGGGGCAGTATAGGAAATAATTAATGGTGGAGGGGCAGTATAGGAAATAATTAATTTGAGGGGCAGTATAGGAAATAGTTAATTATGAGGGGCAGTATAGGAAATAATTAATTATGAGGGGCAGTATAGGAAATAATTAATGGTGAGGGGCAGTATAGGAAATAATTAATGGTGAGGGGCAGCATAGGGAATAATTAATTAGGAGGGGCAGTATAGGAAATAATTATGAGGGGCAGTATAGGAAATAATTATGAGGGGCAGTATAGGAAATAATTAATGGTGGGGGGGCAGTATAGGAAATAATTAACGGTGAGGGGCAGTATAGGAAATAATTAATGGTGGGGGGCAGTATAGGAAATAATTAATTATGAGGGGCAGTATAGGAAATAATTAATCATGAGGGGCAGTATAGGAAATAATTAATGGTGAGGGGCAGTATAGGAAATAATTAATGGTGGAGGGGCAGCATAGGAAATAATTAATGGTGAGGGGCTGCATAGGAAATAATTAATGGTGGAGGGGCAGTATAGGGAATAATTAATTAGGAGGGGCAGTATAGGAAATAATTATGAGGGGCAGTATAGGAAATAATTATGAGGGGCAGTATAGGAATTAATTATGAGGGGCAGTATAGGAAATAATTATGAGGGGCAGTAGAGGAAATAATTATGAGGGGCAGTATAGGAAATAATTAATGGTGGTGGTGTAAGAAATAATTAATTATGAGGGGCTGTCTAGTAATTAATGGGGGGAAGGCATATTCAATATTTAATGGCGAGAGGTCCCAGTATATTAATTAATTAATTGGGACAATGGGCCACATTTATCACTTTTGTGCGCCTAAGTGTAGTAGTTGCGCCTAAATTCGGGCGCACTGTTTTGCCAGAATTATCACAAGCTACAACCATCTGTGATAAGTATATTTTCTGCCTCTTATTAATCACTTTACTTTAACACAGTTTAGGCGCAGTTTAGGCCCAGTTTAGGCGCAATGTTAGATTCGGGCACTTACATGTGATCCTGCTACAAGCTCCTCTCTGCTTCTCCCACAGCCCAGAATGAAGATAACACTCACAGCAGCACCCAGGTGTGTGACACCCAGCACCCAGTGACCTCCTCAGCAGGGGCTTCTCCTGGAGGGGATCCCCCAGTGCTGGTCTCCTGCTGCACCCCTGTAATTCTGCACAATATCCCCCTCAGACACTGTGCAGAATTACATGGGGGACACTTGTATGTCGTATCTGCAAACTTCTGCAAGCTTCTGCAAACTTGTGCAAAGTTCTCTTCTCTCTTGCTCTTTTGAGCTCAGGTTTTGCAGAATATTTTGTAAATAGAAGTGATGAACTGTAAATAGTCTGCAGCTCCTGTCTGCAATGTATCTAATGTATCTATTATATGTTCTAGTGTCTGGTTGAGCTTTGCTGCTAGAAATGAGCTCTTCTGCAAAGGGGCTCAGTGCTTTCCTCTCAGATAACGCCACCTTCGAGCTGGAGTGTTTTTGCGCCCGTTTTTGCGCCTAAATGCAAAAGTCGCCCGTGATGAATATCATTAGGAGCAGCAAAACATCTGGAATTGAACGATAGATGAGGGAAAGGTGGTTATTTTTGCTGCGCGGCTAATTTGACGTTTAATCGCAAAAATGGCGCAAAAACGGTGCGCCTAAACGAAAAGGCGCAAAAACAACAGAAAAAACAAGTGATAAATGTGGCCCAATATATATAAAATAGTTCAGTAGGAGTGCGGTATATTAAATAAATAATTGAGGGGGGCCCAGTGTATTACGGATGCGGTCACATGTACCACTATTTCTTTTTAAGCTTAAGTCCGGCCCTCCAACGGTCTGAGGGGGACAGTGAACGGCCCCCTACATAAAAAGTTTGGGGACCCCTGTATTAGGGGTTTGATTGAATTAGGCACAGTCTGACGATTTTTTTTTTTTTTTAAACTTAAAGTGACTTAAAATCCAGTTGTGTGCTGCCAGTGTAGGTTAGAAACTAGGCATACAAGAACCCATGCCTATTTTTTTTATTAAAAAGGGCAGTAAAAAGGTTGTGGTGGGCGGGGGCCAATAGTTAGTTATGAGGGGCAGTATAGGAAATAATTAATGGTGAGGGGCAGTATAGGAAATAATTAATGGTGATGGGCAGCATAGGGAATAATTAATTAGGAGGGGCAGTATAGGAAAAAATTATGAGGGGCAGTATAGGAAATAATTATGAGGGGCAGTATAGGAATTAATTATGAGGGGCAGTATAGGAAATAATTAATGGTGGGGGGGCAGTATAGGAAATAATTAATTTGAGGGGCAGCATAGGGAATAATTAATTATGAGGGGCAGTATAGGAAATAATTATGATGGGGCAGTATAGGAATTAATTATGAGGGGCAGTATAGGAAATAATTAATGGTGGGGGGCAGTATAGGAAATAATTAATGGTGAGGGGCAGTATAGGAAATAATTAATGGTGAGGGGCAGTATAGGAAATAATTAATGGTGAGGGGCAGTATAAGGAATAATTAATGGTGGAGGGGCAGTATAGGAAATAATTAATGGTGAGGGGCAGCATAGGGAATAATTAATTATGAGGGGCAGTATAGGAAATAATTATGATGGGGCAG
This sequence comes from Engystomops pustulosus, assembly GCF_040894005.1. NCBI lineage: Eukaryota > Metazoa > Chordata > Amphibia > Anura > Leptodactylidae > Engystomops > Engystomops pustulosus. The sequence goes on from NW_027284960.1 coordinate 1,643,840, forward strand.
TATAGGAATTAATTATGAGGGGCAGTATAGGAAATAATTAATGGTGGGGGGCAGTATAGGAAATAATTAATGGTGAGGGGCAGTATAGGAAATAATTAATGGTGAGGGGCAGTATAGGAAATAATTATGAGGGGCAGTATAGGAAATAATTATGAGGGGCAGTATAGGAAATAATTATGAGGGGCAGTATAGGAATTAATTATGAGGGCAGTATAGGAAATAATTATGAGGGGCAGTATAGGAAATAATTATGAGGGGCAGTATAGGAAATAATTATGAGGGGCAGTATAGGAATTAATTATGAGGGCAGTATAGGAAATAATTATGAGGGGCAGTATAGGAAATAATTATGAGGGGCAGTATAGGAAATAATTAATGGTGGAGGGGCAGTATAGGAAATAATTAATGGTGAGGGGCAGCATAGGAAATAATTAATGATGGGGGGAAGCATAAGACATAATTAATGGTGGAGGGGCAGTATAGGAAATAATTAATGGTGGTGGTGTAAGAAATAATTAATTATGAGGGGGTGTCTAGTAATTAATGGGGGGAAGGCATATTCAATAATTAATGGTAAGAGGTCCCAGTATATTAATTAATTAATTGGGACAATATATATAAAATAGTTCAGTAGGAGTGCGGTATATTAAATAAATAATTGAGGGGGGCCCAGTGTATTACGGATGCGGTCACATGTAACGCTATTTCTTTTTAAACTTAAGTCCGGCCCTCCAACGGTCTGAGGGGGACAGTGAACGGCCCCCTACATAAAAAGTTTGGGGACCCCTGTATTAGGGGTTTGATTGAATTAGGCACAGTCTGACGATTTTTTTTTTTTTTCAAAAACTTAAAGTGACTTAAAATCCAGTTGTGTGCTGCCAGTGTAGGTTAGAAACTAGGCATACAAGAACCCATGCCTATTTTTTTTATTAAAAAGGGCAGTAAAAAGGTTGTGGTGGGTGGGGGCCAATAGTTAGTTATGAGGGGCAGTATAGGAAATAATTAATGGTGAGGGGCAGTATAGGAAATAATTAATGGTGAGGGGCAGCATAGGGAATAATTAATTAGGAGGAGCAGTATAGGAAATAATTATGAGGGGCAGTATAGGAAATAATTATGAGGGGCAGTATAGGAAATAATTAATGGTGGGGGGCAGTATAGGAAATAATTAATGGTGAGGGGCAGTATAGGAAATAATTAATGGTGAGGGGCAGTATAGGAAATAATTAATGGTGAGGGGCAGTATAGGAAATAATTATGAGGGGCAGTATAGGAAATAATTAATGGTGGGGGGGCAGTATAGGAAATAATTAATTTGAGGGGCAGTATAGGAAATAATTAATGGTGAGGGGCAGTATAGGAAATAATTAATGGCGAGGGGCAGTATAGGAAATAATTAATGGTGAGGGGCAGCATAGGGAATAATTAATTATGAGGGGCAGTATAGGAAATAATTATGATGCGGCAGTATAGGAATTAAGTATAAGGGGCAGTATAGGAAATAATTAATGGTGGGGGGGCAGTATAGAAAATAATTAATGGTGAGGGGCAGTATAGGAAATAATTAATGGTGAGGGGCAGTATAGGAAATAATTATGAGGGGCAGTACAGGAAATAATTATGAGGGGCAGTATAGGAAATAATTATGAGGGGCAGTATAGGAAATAATTATGAGGGGCAGTATAGGAAATAATTATGAAGGACAGTATAGGAAATAATTAATGGTGGAGGGGCAGTATAGGAAATAATTAATGGTGAGGGGCAGTATAGGAAATAATTAATGTTGGAGGGGCAGTATAGGAAATAATTAATGGTGAGGGGCAGTATAGGAAATAATTAATGGTGAGGGGCAGTATAGGAAATAATTAATGGTGAGGGGCAGTATAGGAAATAATTAATGGCGAGGGGCAGTATAGGAAATAATTAATGGTGAGGGGCAGCATAGGGAATAATTAATTATGAGGGGCAGTATAGGAAATAATTATGATGCGGCAGTATAGGAATTAAGTATGAGGGGCAGTATAGGAAATAATTAATGGTGGGGGGCAGTATAGAAAATAATTATGAGGGGCAGTATAGGAAATAATTATGAGGGGCAGTATAGGAAATAATTATGAGGGGCAGTATAGGAAATAATTAATGGTGAGGGGCAGTATAGGAAATAATTAATGGTGAGGGGCAGTATAGGAAATAATTATGAGGGGCAGTACAGGAAATAATTATGAGGGGCAGTATAGGGAATAATTATGAGGGGCAGTATAGGAAATAATTATGAGGGGCAGTACAGGAAATAATTATGAGGGGCAGTATAGGAAATAATTATGAGGGGCAGTATAGGAAATAATTATGAGGGGCAGTATAGGAAATAATTAATGGTGAGGGGCAGTATAGGAAATAATTAATGGTGGAGGGGCAGTATAGGAAATAATTAATGGTGAGGGGCAGCATAGGAAATAATTAATGGTGGAGGGGCAGCATAGGAAATAATTAATGGTGAGGGGCAGTATAGGAAATAATTAATTTAAAGGGCAGTATAGGAAATAATTAATGGTGGAGGGGCAGTATAGTAAATAATTAATGGTGGGGGCAGTATAGGAAATAATTAATTATGAGGGGCAGCATAGGAAATAATTATGAGGGGCAGTATAGGAAATAATTATGAGGGGCAGTATAGGAAATAATTATGAGGGGCAGTATAGGAAATAATTATGAAGGACAGTATAGGAAATAATTAATGGTGGAGGGGCAGTATAGGAAATAATTAATGGTGAGGGGCAGTATAGGAAATAATTAATGTTGGAGGGGCAGTATAGGAAATAATTAATGGTGAGGGGCAGTATAGGAAATAATTAATGGTGAGGGGCAGTATAGGAAATAATTAATGGTGAGGGGCAGTATAGGAAATAATTAATGGCGAGGGGCAGTATAGGAAATAATTAATGGTGAGGGGCAGCATAGGGAATAATTAATTATGAGGGGCAGTATAGGAAATAATTATGATGCGGCAGTATAGGAATTAAGTATGAGGGGCAGTATAGGAAATAATTAATGGTGGGGGGGCAGTATAGAAAATAATTAATGGTGAGGGGCAGTATAGGAAATAATTAATGGTGAGGGGCAGTATAGGAAATAATTATGAGGGGCAGTACAGGAAATAATTATGAGGGGCAGTATAGGAAATAATTATGAGGGGCAGTATAGGAAATAATTATGAGGGGCAGTATAGGAAATAATTATGAGGGGCAGTATAGGAAATAATTATGAAGGGCAGTATAGGAAATAATTAATGGTGGAGGGGCAGTATAGGAAATAATTAATGGTGAGGGGCAGTATAGGAAATAATTAATGGTGGAGGGGCAGTATAGGAAATAATTAATGGTGAGGGGCAGTATAGGAAATAATTAATGGTGAGGGGCAGCATAGGAAATAATTAATGGTGGAGGGGCAGCATAGGAAATAATTAATGGTGGAGGGGAAGTATAGGAAATAATTAATTTAAAGGGCAGTATAGGAAATAATTAATGGTCGAGGGGCAGTATAGTAAATAATTAATGGTGGGGGCAGTATAGGAAATAATTAATTATGAGGGGCAGTTTAGGAAATAATTAATTATGAGAGGCAGTATAGGACATAATTAATGGTGAGGGGCAGTATAGGAAATAATTATGAGGGGCAGTATAGGAAATAATTAATGGTGGAGGGGCAGTATAGGAAATAATTAATTTGAGGGGCAGTATAGGAAATAATTAATGGTGAGGGGCAGTATTGGAAATATTTAATGGTGAGGGGAAGTATAGGAAATAATGAATGGTGAGGGGCAGCATTAGGAATAATTAATTATGAGGGGCAGTATAGGAAATAATTATGAGGGGCAGTATAGGAAATAATTATGAAGGGCAGTATAGGAATTAATTATGAGGGACAGTATAGGAAATAATTATGAGGGGCAGTATAGGAAATAATTATGAGGGGCAGTATAGGAAATAATTAATGGTGGAGGGGCAGTATAGGAAATAATTAATGGTGAGGGGCAGCATAGGAAATAATTAATGGTGAGGGGCAGCATAGGAAATAATTAATGGTGGAGGGGCAGTATAGGAAATAATTAATGGTGGAGGGGCAGTATAGGAAATAATTAATTATGAGGGGCAGCATAGGAAATAATTAATTATGAGGGGCAGTATAGGAAATAATTAATTATGAGGGGCAGTATAGGAAATAATTAATGGTGAGGGGCAGTATAGGAAATAATTATGAGGGGCAGTATAGGAAATAATTGTGAGGGGCAGTATAGGAAATAATTATGAGGGGCGGTATAGGAAATAATTAATGGTGGAGGGGCAGTATAGTAAATAATTAATGGTGGGGGCAGTATAGGAAATAATTAATTATGAGGGGCAGTTTAGGAAATAATTAATTATGAGAGGCAGTATAGGACATAATTAATGGTGAGGGGCAGTATAGGAAATAATTATGAGGGGCAGTATAGGAAATAATTAATGGTGGAGGGGCAGTATAGGAAATAATTAATTTGAGGGGCAGTATAGGAAATAATTAATGGTGAGGGGCAGTATTGGAAATATTTAATGGTGAGGGGAAGTATAGGAAATAATGAATGGTGAGGGGCAGCATTGGGAATAATTAATTATGAGGGGCAGTATAGGAAATAATTATGAGGGGCAGTATAGGAAATAATTATGAAGGGCAGTATAGGAATTAATTATGAGGGACAGTATAGGAAATAATTATGAGGGGCAGTATAGGAAATAATTATGAGGGGCAGTATAGGAAATAATTAATGGTGGAGGGGCAGTATAGGAAATAATTAATGGTGAGGGGCAGCATAGGAAATAATTAATGGTGAGGGGCAGCATAGGAAATAATTAATGGTGGAGGGGCAGTATAGGAAATAATTAATGGTGGAGGGGCAGTATAGGAAATAATTAATTATGAGGGGCAGCATAGGAAATAATTAATTATGAGGGGCAGTATAGGAAATAATTAATTATGAGGGGCAGTATAGGAAATAATTAATGGTGAGGGGCAGTATAGGAAATAATTATGAGGGGCAGTATAGGAAATAATTGTGAGGGGCAGTATAGGAAATAATTATGAGGGGCGGTATAGGAAATAATTAATGGTGGAGGGGCAGTATAGGAAATAATTAATTTGAGGGGCAGTATAGGAAATAGTTAATTATGAGGGGCAGTATAGGAAATAATTAATTATGAGGGGCAGTATAGGAAATAATTAATGGTGAGGGGCAGTATAGAAAATAATTATTAGTGAGGGGCAGCATAGGGAATAATTAATTAGGAGGGGCAGTATAGGAAATAATTATGAGGGGCAGTATAGGAAATAATTATGAGGGGCAGTATAGGAAATAATTAATGGTGGGGGGGCAGTATAGGAAATAATTAATGGTGAGGGGCAGTATAGGAAATAATTAATGGTGAGGGGCAGCATAGGGAATAATTAATTGTGAGGGGCAGTATAGGAAATAATTATGAGGGGCAGTATAGGAAATAATTAATGGTGGAGGGGCAGCATAGGAAATAATGAATGGTGAGGGGCAGCATAGGGAATAATTAATTATGAGGGGCAGTATAGGAATTAATTATGAGGGGCAGCATAGGGAATAATTATGAGGGGCAGTATAGGAAATAATTATGATGGGCAGTATAGGAAATAATTATGAGGGCAGTATAGGAAATAATTATGAGGGGCAGTATAGGAAATAATTATGAGGGGCAGTATAGGAAATAATTAACGGTGAGGGGCAGTATAGGAAATAATTAATGGTGGGGGGCAGTATAGGAAATAATTAATTATGAGGGGCAGTATAGGAAATAATTAATCATGAGGGGCAGTATAGGAAATAATTAATGGTGAGGGGCAGTATAGGAAATAATTAATGGTGGGGGGGCAGTATAGGAAATAATTAATGGTGAGGGGCTGCATAGGAAATAATTAATGGTGAGGGGCAGTAAAGAAAATAATTAATGGTGAGGGGCAGTATAGGAAATAATTAATGGTGGGGGGGCAGTATAGGAAATAATTAATTTGAGGGGCAGTATAGGAAATAATTAATGGTGAGGGGCAGTATAGGAAATAATTAATGGCGAGGGGCAGTATAGGAAATAATTAATGGTGAGGGGCAGCATAGGGAATAATTAATTATGAGGGGCAGTATAGGAAATAATTATGATGCGGCAGTATAGGAATTAAGTATGAGGGGCAGTATAGGAAATAATTAATGGTGGGGGGGCAGTATAGAAAATAATTAATGGTGAGGGGCAGTATAGGAAATAATTATGAGGGGCAGTACAGGAAATAATTATGAGGGGCAGTATAGGAAATAATTATGAGGGGCAGTATAGGAAATAATTATGAGGGGCAGTATAGGAATTAATTATGATGGGCAGTATAGGAATTAATTATGAGGGCAGTATAGGAAATAATTATGAGGGGCAGTATAGGAAATAATTAATGGTGAGGGGCAGTATAGGAAATAATTAATGGTGAGGGGCAGTATAGGAAATAATTAATGGTGGAGGGGCAGTATAGGAAATAATTAATGGTGAGGGGCAGTATAGGAAATAATTAATGGTGAGGGGCAGTATAGGAAATAATTAATGGTGAGGGGCAGCATAGGAAATAATTAATGATGGGGGGAAGCATAAGACATAATTAATGGTGGAAGGGCAGCATAGGAAATATTTAATGGTGGTGGTGTAAGAAATAATTAATTATGAGGGGCTGTCTAGTAATTAATGGGGGGAAGGCATATTCAATAATTAATGGAGAGAGGTCCCAGTATATTAATTAATTAATTGGGACAATATATATAAAATAGTTCAGTAGGAGTGCGGTATATTAAATAAATAATTGAGGGGGGCCCAGTGTATTACGGATGCGGTCACATGTACCGCTATTACTTTTTTAACTTAAGTCCGGCCCTCCAACGGTCTGAGGGGGACCGTGAACGGCCCCCTACATAAAAAGTTTGGGGACCCCTGTATTAGGGGTTTGATTGAATTAGGCACAGTCTGACGATTTTTTTTTTTTTCAAAAACATAAAGTGACTTAAAATCCAGTTGTGTGCTGCCAGTGTAGGTTAGAAACTAGGCATACAAGAACCCATGCCTATTTTTTTTATTAAAAAGGGCAGTAAAAAGGTTGTGGTGGGCGGGGGCCAATAGTTAGTTATGAGGGGCAGTATAGGAAATAATTAATGGTGAGGGGCAGTATAGGAAATAATTAATGGTGAGGGGCAGTATAGGAAATAATTAATGGTGAGGGGCAGTATAGGAAATAATTATGAGGGGCAGTATAGGAAATAATTATGAGGGGCAGTATAGGAAATATTTATGAGGGGCAGTATAGGAAATAATTATGAGGGGCAGTATAGGAATTAATTATGAGGGCAGTATAGGAAATAATTATGAGGGGCAGTATAGGAATTAATTATGAGGGGCAGTATAGGAAATAATTAATGGTGGGGGGCAGTATAGGAAATAATTAATGGTGAGGGGCAGTATAGGAAATAATTAATGGTGAGGGGCAGTATAGGAAATAATTATGAGGGGCAGTATAGGAAATAATTATGAGGGGCAGTATAGGAAATAATTATGAGGGGCAGTATAGGAAATAATTATGAGGGGCAGTATAGGAATTAATTATGAGGGCAGTATAGGAAATAATTATGAGGGGCAGTATAGGAAATAATTATGAGGGGCAGTATAGGAAATAATTAATGGTGGAGGGGCAGTATAGGAAATAATTAATGGTGAGGGGCAGTATAGGAAATAATTAATGGTGAGGGGCAGCATAGGAAATAATTAATGATGGGGGGAAGCATAAGACATAATTAATGGTGGAGGGGCAGTATAGGAAATAATTAATGGTGGTGGTGTAAGAAATAATTAATTATAAGGGGGTGTCTAGTAATTAATGGGGGGAAGGCATATTCAATAATTAATGGTAAGAGGTCCCAGTATATTAATTAATTAATTGGGACAATATATATAAAATAGTTCAGTAGGAGTGCGGTATATTAAATAAATAATTGAGGGGGGCCCAGTGTATTAGGGATGCGGTCACATGTAACGCTATTTCTTTTTAAACTTAAGTCCGGCCCTCCAACGGTCTGAGGGGGACAGTGAACGGCCCCCTACATAAAAAGTTTAGGGACCCCTGTATTAGGGGTTTGATTGAATTAGGCACAGTCTGACGATTTTTTTTTTTTTTTCAAAAACTTAAAGTGACTTAAAATCCAGTTGTGTGCTGCCAGTGTAGGTTAGAAACTAGGCATACAAGAACCCATGCCTATTTTTTTTATTAAAAAGGGCAGTAAAAGGTTGTGGTGGGCGGGGGCCAATAGTTAGTTATGAGGGGCAGTATAGGAAATAATTAATGGTGAGGGGCAGTATAGGAAATAATTAATGGTGAGGGGCAGCATAGGGAATAATTAATTAGGAGGGGCAGTATAGGAAATAATTATGAGGGGCAGTATAGGAAATAATTAATGGTGGGGGGGCAGTATAGGAAATAATTAATGGTGAGGGGCAGTATAGGAAATAATTAATGGTGAGGGGCAGTATAGGAAATAATTAATGGTGAGGGGCAATATAGGAAATAATTATGAGGGGCAGTATAGGAAATAATTAATGGTGGGGGGCAGTATAGGAAATAATTAATTTGAGGGGCAGTATAGGAAATAATTAATGGTGAGGGGCAGTATAGGAAATAATTAATGGCGAGGGGCAGTATAGGAAATAATTAATGGTGAGGGGCAGCATAGGAAATAATTAATGGTGGAGGGGCAGTATAGGGAATAATTAATGGTGAGGGGCAGTATAGGAAATAATTATGATGCGGCAGTATAGGAATTAAGTATGAGGGGCAGTATAGGAAATAATTAATGGTGGGGGGGCAGTATAGAAAATAATTAATGGTGAGGGGCAGTATAGGAAATAATTAATGGTGAGGGGCAGTATAGGAAATAATTATGAGGGGCAGTACAGGAAATAATTATGAGGGGCAGTATAGGAAATAATTATGAGGGGCAGTATAGGAAATAATTATGAGGGGCAGTATAGGAATTAATTATGAGGGCAGTATAGGAAATAATTATGAGGGGCAGTATAGGAAATAATTAATGGTGAGGGGCAGTATAGGAAATAATTAATGGTGAGGGGCAGTATAGGAAATAATTAATGGTGGAGGGGCAGTATAGGAAATAATTAATGGTGAGGGGCAGTATAGGAAATAATTAATGGTGAGGGGCAGCATAGGAAATAATTAATGATGGGGGGAAGCATAAGACATAATTAATGGTGGAAGGGCAGCATAGGAAATATTTAATGGTGGTGGTGTAAGAAATAATTAATTATGAGGGGCTGTCTAGTAATTAATGGGGGGAAGGCATATTCAATAATTAATGGAGAGAGGTCCCAGTATATTAATTAATTAATTGGGACAATATATATAAAATAGTTCAGTAGGAGTGCGGTATATTAAATAAATAATTGAGGGGGGCCCAGTGTATTACGGATGCGGTCACATGTACCGCTATTACTTTTTTAACTTAAGTCCGGCCCTCCAACGGTCTGAGGGGGACCGTGAACGGCCCCCTACATAAAAAGTTTGGGGACCCCTGTATTAGGGGTTTGATTGAATTAGGCACAGTCTGACGATTTATTTTTTTTTTTTAAACTTAAAGTGACTTAAAATCCAGTTGTGTGCTGCCAGTGTAGGTTAGAAACTAGGCATACAAGAACCCATGCCTATTTTTTTTATTAAAAAGGGCAGTAAAAAGGTTGTGGTGGGCGGGGGCCAATAGTTAGTTATGAGGGGCAGTATAGGAAATAATTAATGGTGAGGGGCAGTATAGGAAATAATTAATGGTGAGGGGCAGCATAGGGAATAATTAATTAGGAGGGGCAGTATAGGAAATAATTAGGAGGGGCAGTATAAGAAATAATTATGAGGGGCAGTATAGGAAATAATTAATGGTGGGGGGGGGCAGTATTGGAAATAATTAATGGTGAGGGGCAGTATAGGAAATAATTAATGGTGAGGGGCAGTATAGGAAATAATTAATGGTGAGGGGCAGCATAGGGAATAATTAATTATGAGGGGCAGTATAGGAAATAATTATGATGGGGCAGTATAGGAATTAAGTATGAGGGGCAGTATAGGAAATAATTAATGGGGGGGGCAGTATAGGAAATAATTAATGGTGAGGGGCAGTATAGGAAATAATTATGAGGGGCAGTATAGAAATTAATTATGAGGGCAGTATAGGGAATAATTATGAGGGGCAGTATAGGAATTAATTATGAGGGGCAGTATAGGAAATAATTAATGGTGGGGGGCAGTATAGGAAATAATTATGAGGGGCAGTATAGGAAATAATTATGATGGGGCAGTATAGGAAATAATTATGATGGGGCAGTATAGGAATTGGGGGACAGTGAACGGCCCCCTACATAAAAAGTTTGGGGACCCCTGTATTAGGGGTTTGATTGAATTAGGCACAGTCTGACAATTTTTTTTCAAAAACATAAAGTGACTTAAAATCCAGTTGTGTGCTGCCAGTGTAGGTTAGAAACTAGGCATACAAGAACCCATGCCTATTTTTTTTATTAAAAAGGGCAGTAAAAAGGTTGTGGTGGGCGGGGCCAATAGTTAGTTATGAGGGGCAGTATAGGAAATAATTAATGGTGAGGGGCAGTATAGGAAATAATTAATGTTGAGGGGCAGCATAGGGAATAATTAATTAGGAGGGCAGTATAGGAAATAATTATGAGGGGCAGTATAGGAAATAATTATGAAGGGCAGTATAGGAAATAATTAATGGTGGAGGGGCAGTATAGGAAATAATAAATGGTGAGGGGCAGTATAGGAAATAATTAATGGTGAGGGGCAGCATAGGAAATAATTAATGGTGAGGGGCAGTATAGGAAATAATTAATGGTGGAGGGGCAGTATAGGAAATAATTAATGGTGGGGGCAGTATAGGAAATAATTAATTATGAGGGGCAGTTTAGGAAATAATTAATTATGAGAGGCAGTATAGGACATAATTAATGGTGAGGGGCAGTATAGGAAATAATTATGAGGGGCAGTATAGGAAATAATTAATGGTGGAGGGGCAGTATAGGAAATAATTAATTTGAGGGGCAGTATAGGAAATAATTAATGGTGAGGGGCAGTATTGGAAATATTTAATGGTGAGGGGAAGTATAGGAAATAATTAATGGTGAGGGGCAGCATAGGAAATAATTAATGATGGGGGGAAGCATAAGACATAATTAATGGTGGAAGGGCAGCATAGGAAATATTTAATGGTGGTGGTGTAAGAAATAATTAATTATGAGGGGCTGTCTAGTAATTAATGGGGGGAAGGCATATTCAATAATTAATGGAGAGAGGTCCCAGTATATTAATTAATTAATTGGGACAATATATATAAAATAGTTCAGTAGGAGTGCGGTATATTAAATAAATAATTGAGGGGGGCCCAGTGTATTACGGATGCGGTCACATGTACCGCTATTACTTTTTTAACTTAAGTCCGGCCCTCCAACGGTCTGAGGGGGACCGTGAACGGCCCCCTACATAAAAAGTTTGGGGACCCCTGTATTAGGGGTTTGATTGAATTAGGCACAGTCTGACGATTTATTTTTTTTTTTTAAACTTAAAGTGACTTAAAATCCAGTTGTGTGCTGCCAGTGTAGGTTAGAAACTAGGCATACAAGAACCCATGCCTATTTTTTTTATTAAAAAGGGCAGTAAAAAGGTTGTGGTGGGCGGGGGCCAATAGTTAGTTATGAGGGGCAGTATAGGAAATAATTAATGGTGAGGGGCAGTATAGGAAATAATTAATGGTGAGGGGCAGCATAGGGAATAATTAATTAGGAGGGGCAGTATAGGAAATAATTAGGAGGGGCAGTATAAGAAATAATTATGAGGGGCAGTATAGGAAATAATTAATGGTGGGGGGGGGGCAGTATTGGAAATAATTAATGGTGAGGGGCAGTATAGGAAATAATTAATGGTGAGGGGCAGTATAGGAAATAATTAATGGTGAGGGGCAGCATAGGGAATAATTAATTAGGAGGGGCAGTATAGGAAATAATTATGAGGGGCAGTATAGGAAATAATTATGAGGGGCAGTATAGGAAATAATTATGATGGGGCAGTATAGGAATTAAGTATGAGGGGCAGTATAGGAAATAATTAATGGGGGGGGCAGTATAGGAAATAATTAATGGTGAGGGGCAGTATAGGAAATAATTATGAGGGGCAGTATAGAAATTAATTATGAGGGCAGTATAGGGAATAATTATGAGGGGCAGTATAGGAATTAATTATGAGGGGCAGTATAGGAAATAATTAATGGTGGGGGGCAGTATAGGAAATAATTATGAGGGGCAGTATAGGAAATAATTATGATGGGGCAGTATAGGAAATAATTATGATGGGGCAGTATAGGAATTGGGGGACAGTGAACGGCCCCCTACATAAAAAGTTTGGGGACCCCTGTATTAGGGGTTTGATTGAATTAGGCACAGTCTGACAATTTTTTTTCAAAAACATAAAGTGACTTAAAATCCAGTTGTGTGCTGCCAGTGTAGGTTAGAAACTAGGCATACAAGAACCCATGCCTATTTTTTTTATTAAAAAGGGCAGTAAAAAGGTTGTGGTGGGCGGGGCCAATAGTTAGTTATGAGGGGCAGTATAGGAAATAATTAATGGTGAGGGGCAGTATAGGAAATAATTAATGTTGAGGGGCAGCATAGGGAATAATTAATTAGGAGGGCAGTATAGGAAATAATTATGAGGGGCAGTATAGGAAATAATTATGAAGGGCAGTATAGGAAATAATTAATGGTGGAGAAGCAGTATAGGAAATAATAAATGGTGAGGGGCAGTATAGGAAATAATTAATGGTGAGGGGCAGCATAGGAAATAATTAATGGTGAGGGGCAGCATAGGAAATAATTAATGGTGGAGGGGCAGTATAGGAAATAATTAATGGTGGGGGCAGTATAGGAAATAATTAATTATGAGGGGCAGTTTAGGAAATAATTAATTATGAGAGGCAGTATAGGACATAATTAATGGTGAGGGGCAGTATAGGAAATAATTATGAGGGGCAGTATAGGAAATAATTAATGGTGGAGGGGCAGTATAGGAAATAATTAATGGTGAGGGGCAGTATAGGAAATAATTAATGGTGAGGGGCAGTATTGGAAATATTTAATGGTGAGGGGAAGTATAGGAAATAATTAATGGTGAGGGGCAGCATTGGGAATAATTAATTATGAGGGGCAGTATAGGAAATAATTATGAGGGGCAGTATAGGAAATAATTATGAAGGGCAGTATAGGAATTAATTATGAGGGACAGTATAGGAAATAATTATGAGGGGCAGTATAGGAAATAATTATGAGGGGCAGTATAGGAAATAATTAATGGTGGAGGGGCAGTATAGGAAATAATGAATGGTGAGGGGCAGCATAGGGAATAATTAATTATGAGGGGCAGTATAGGAATTAATTATGAGGGGCAGCATAGGGAATAATTATGAGGGGCAGTATAGGAAATAATTATGATGGGCAGTATAGGAAATAATTATGAGGGCAGCATAGGAAATAATTATGAGGGGCAGTATAGGAAATAATTAATGGTGGGGGGCAGTATAGGAAATAATTAACGGTGAGGGGCAGTATAGGAAATAATTAATTATGAGGGGCAGTATAGGAAATAATTAATCATGAGGGGCAGTATAGGAAATAATTAATGGTGAGGGGCAGTATAGGAAATAATTAATGGTGGAGGGGCAGTATAGGAAATAATTAATGGTGAGGGGCAGCATAGGAAATAATTAATGGTGAGGGGCAGCATAGGAAATAATTAATGGTGAGGGGCAGCATAGGAAATAATTAATGGTGGAGGGGCAGTATATGAAATAATTAATTTAAAGGGCAGTATAGGAAATAATTAATGGTGGAGGGGCAGTATAGGAAATAATTAATTATGAGGGGCAGCATAGGAAATAATTAATTATGAGGGGCAGTATAGGAAATAATTAATGGTGAGGGGCAGTATAGGAAATAATTATGAGGGGCAGTATAGGAAATAATTGTGAGGGGCAGTATAGGAAATAATTATGAGGGGCAGTATAGGAAATAATTAATGGTGGAGGGGCAGTATAGGAAATAATGAATGGTGAGGGGCAGCATAGGGAATAATTAATTATGAGGGGCAGTATAGGAATTAATTATGAGGGGCAGCATAGGGAATAATTATGAGGGGCAGTATAGGAAATAATTATGATGGGCAGTATAGGAAATAATTATGAGGGTAGCATAGGAAATAATTATGAGGGGCAGTATAGGAAATAATTAATGGTGGGGGGCAGTATAGGAAATAATTAACGGTGAGGGGCAGTATAGGAAATAATTAATTATGAGGGGCAGTATAGGAAATAATTAATCATGAGGGGCAGTATAGGAAATAATTAATGGTGAGGGGCAGTATAGGAAATAATTAATGGTGGAGGGGCAGTATAGGAAATAATTAATGGTGAGGGGCAGTATAGGAAATAATTATGAGGGGCAGCATAGGAAATAATTAATGGTGAGGGGCAGCATAGGAAATAATTAATGGTGAGGGGCAGCATAGGAAATAATTAATGGTGGAGGGGCAGTATATGAAATAATTAATTTAAAGGGCAGTATAGGAAATAATTAATGGTGGAGGGGCAGTATAGGAAATAATTAATTATGAGGGGCAGCATAGGAAATAATTAATTATGAGGGGCAGTATAGGAAATAATTAATGGTGAGGGGCAGTATAGGAAATAATTATGAGGGGCAGTATAGGAAATAATTGTGAGGGGCAGTATAGGAAATAATTATGAGGGGCAGTATAGGAAATAATTAATGGTGGAGGGGCAGTATAGGAAATAATTAATTTGAGGGGCAGTATAGGAAATAGTTAATTATGAGGGGCAGTATAGGAAATAATTAATTATGAGGGGCAGTATAGGAAATAATTAATGGTGAGGGGCAGTATAGGAAATAATTAATGGTGAGGGGCAGCATAGGGAATAATTAATTAGGAGGGGCAGTATAGGAAATAATTATGAGGGGCAGTATAGGAAATAATTATGAGGGGCAGTATAGGAAATAATTAATGGTGGGGGGGCAGTATAGGAAATAATTAACGGTGAGGGGCAGTATAGGAAATAATTAATGGTGGGGGGCAGTATAGGAAATAATTAATTATGAGGGGCAGTATAGGAAATAATTAATCATGAGGGGCAGTATAGGAAATATATAATGGTGAGGGGCAGTATAGGAAATAATTAATGGTGGAGGGGCAGCATAGGAAATAATTAATGGTGAGGGGCTGCATAGGAAATAATTAATGGTGGAGGGGCAGTATAGGGAATAATTAATTAGGAGGGGCAGTATAGGAAATAATTATGAGGGGCAGTATAGGAAATAATTATGAGGGGCAGTATAGGAATTAATTATGAGGGGCAGTATAGGAAATAATTATGAGGGGCAGTAGAGGAAATAATTATGAGGGGCAGTATAGGAAATAATTAATGGTGGTGGTGTAAGAAATAATTAATTATGAGGGGCTGTCTAGTAATTAATGGGGGGAAGGCATATTCAATATTTAATGGCGAGAGGTCCCAGTATATTAATTAATTAATTGGGACAATGGGCCACATTTATCACTTTTGTGCGCCTAAGTGTAGTAGTTGCGCCTAAATTCGGGCGCACTGTTTTGCCAGAATTATCACAAGCTACAACCATCTGTGATAAGTATATTTTCTGCCTCTTATTAATCACTTTACTTTAACACAGTTTAGGCGCAGTTTAGGCGCAATGTTAGATTCGGGCACTTACATGTGATCCTGCTACAAGCTCCTCTCTGCTTCTCCCACAGCCCAGAATGAAGATAACACTCACAGCAGCACCCAGGTGTGTGACACCCAGCACCCAGTGACCTCCTCAGCAGGGGCTTCTCCTGGAGGGGATCCCCCAGTGCTGGTCTCCTGCTGCACCCCTGTAATTCTGCACAATATCCCCCTCAGACACTGTGCAGAATTACATGGGGGACACTTGTATGTCGTATCTGCAAACTTCTGCAAGCTTCTGCAAACTTGTGCAAAGTTCTCTTCTCTCTTGCTCTTTTGAGCTCAGGTTTTGCAGAATATTTTGTAAATAGAAGTGATGAACTGTAAATAGTCTGCAGCTCCTGTCTGCAATGTATCTAATGTATCTATTATATGTTCTAGTGTCTGGTTGAGCTTTGCTGCTAGAAATGAGCTCTTCTGCAAAGGGCCTCAGTGCTTTCCTCTCAGATAACGCCACCTTCGAGCTGGAGTGTTTTTGCGCCCGTTTTTGCGCCTAAATGCAAAAGTCGCCCGTGATGAATATCATTAGGAGCAGCAAAACATCTGGAATTGAACGATAGATGAGGGAAAGGTGGTTATTTTTGCTGCGCGGCTAATTTGACGTTTAATCGCAAAAATGGTGCAAAAACGGTGCGCCTAAACGAAAAGGCGCACCGTCCGAAAAGTCCGGCCCTCCAACGGTCTGAGGGGGACAGTGGACGGCCCCCTACATAAAAAGTTTGGGGACCCCTGTATTAGGGGTTTGATTGAATTAGGCACAGTCTGACGATTTTTATTTTTTTTTTTAAACTTAAAGTGACTTAAAATCCAGTTGTGTGCTGCCAGTGTAGGTTAGAAACTAGGCATACAAGAACCCATGCCTATTTTTTTTATTAAAAAGGGCAGTAAAAAGGTTGTGGTGGGCGGGGGCCAATAGTAAGTTATGAGGGGCAGTATAGGAAATAATTAATGGTGAGGGGCAGTATAGGAAATAATTAATGGTGAGGGGCAGCATAGGGAATAATTAATTAGGAGGGGCAGTATAGGAAATAATTATGAGGGGCAGTATAGGAAATAATTATGAGGGGCAGTATAGGAAATAATTAATGGTGGGGGGGCAGTATAGGAAATAATTAATTTGAGGGGCGGTATAGGAAATAATTAATGTTGAGGGGCAGTATAGGAAATAATTAATGGTGAGGGGCAGCATAGGGAATAATTAATAGTGGAGGGGCAGTATAGGAAATAATTAATTATGAGGGGCAGTATAGGAAATAATTAATGGTGGAGGGGCAGTATAGGAAATAATTAATGGTGAGGGGCAGCATAGGGAATAATTAATTATGAGGGGCAGTATAGGAAATAATTAATGGTGGGGGGCAGTATAGGAAATAATTAATGGTGAGGGGCAGTATAGGAAATAATTAATGGTGAGGGGCAGTATAGGGAATAA
The DNA here is from genome assembly GCF_040894005.1 of Engystomops pustulosus. Classification (NCBI taxonomy): domain Eukaryota; kingdom Metazoa; phylum Chordata; class Amphibia; order Anura; family Leptodactylidae; genus Engystomops; species Engystomops pustulosus. The sequence continues at coordinate 1,661,218 of NW_027284960.1, forward strand.
TTAATGGTGGAGGAGCAGTATAGGAAATAATTATGAGGGGCATTATATGAAATAATTAATGGTGAGGGGCAGTATAGGAAATAATTAATGGTGAGGGGTAGCATAGGAAATAATTAATGGTGGAGGGGCAGTATAGGAAATAATTAATGGTGGAGGGGCAGTATAGGAAATAATTAATGGTGAGGGGCAGTATAGGAAATAATTAATGGTGAGGGGCAGTATAGGAAATAATTATGAGGGGCAGTATAGGAAATAATTATGAGGGGCAATATAGGAAATAATTAATGGTGGAGGGGCAGTATAGGAAATAATTAATGGTGAGGGGCAGTATAGGAAATATTTAATGGTGAGGGGCAGTATAGGAAATAATTAATGGTGAGGGGCAGTATAGGAAATAATTAATGGTGGAGGGGCAGTATAGGAAATAATTAATGGTGAGGGGCAGTATAGGAAATAATTAATGGTGAGGGGCAGCATAGGAAATAATTAATGGTGGGGGCAGTATAGGAAATAATTAATGGTGGAGGGGCAGTATAGGAAATAATTAATTTAAGGGGCAGTATAGGAAATAATTAATGATGAGGGGCAGTATAGGAAATAATTATGAGGGGCAGTATAGGAAATAATTAATGGTGAGGGGCAGTATAGGAAATAATTATGAGGGGCAGTATAGGAAATAATTGTGAGGGGCAGTATAGGAAATAATTATGAGGGGCAGTATAGGAAATAATTAATTTGAGGGGCAGTATAGGAAATAGTTAATTATGAGGGGCAGTATAGGAAATAATTAATTATGAGGGGCAGTATAGGAAATAATTATTGGTGAGGGGCAGTATAGGAAATAATGAATGGTGAGGGGCAGCATAGGGAATAATTATGAGGGGCAGTATAGGAAATAATTATCATGGGCAGTATAGGAAATAATTATGAGGGCAGTATAGGAAATAATTATGAGGGGCAGTATAGGAAATAATTAATGGTGAGGGGCAGTATAGGAAATAATTATGAGGGGCAGTATAGGAAATAATTGTGAGGGGCAGTATAGGAAATAATTATGAGGGGCAGTATAGGAAATAATTAATTTGAGGGGCAGTATAGGAAATAGTTAATTATGAGGGGCAGTATAGGAAATAATTAATTATGAGGGGCAGTATAGGAAATAATTATTGGTGAGGGGCAGTATAGGAAATAATGAATGGTGAGGGGCAGCATAGGGAATAATTATGAGGGGCAGTATAGGAAATAATTATCATGGGCAGTATAGGAAATAATTATGAGGGCAGTATAGGAAATAATTATGAGGGGCAGTATAGGAAATAATTAACGGTGAGGGGCAGTATAGGAAATAATTAATTTGAGGGGCAGTATAGGAAATAGTTAATTATGAGGGGCAGTATAGGAAATAATTAATTATGAGGGGCAGTATAGGAAATAATTATGAGGGGCAGTATAGGAAATAATTATGAGGGGCGGTATAGGAAATAATTAATGGTGGGGGGCAGTATAGGAAATAATTAATGGTGAGGGGCAGTATAGGAAATAATTAATGGTGAGGGGCAGCATAGGGAATAATTAATTGTGAGGGGCAGTATAGGAAATAATTATGAGGGGCGGTATAGGAAATAATTAATGGTGGCGGGGCAGTATAGGAAATAATTACTGGTGAGGGGCAGCATAGGGAATAATTAATTGTGAGGGGCAGTATAGGAAATAATTAACGGTGAGGGGCAGTATAGGAAATAATTAATGGTGGGGGGCAGTATAGGAAATAATTAATTATGAGGGGCAGTATAGGAAATAATTAATGGTGAGGGGCAGCATAGGGAATAATTAATTAGGAGGGGCAGTATAGGAAATAATTATGAGGGGCAGTATAGGAAATAATTATGAGGGACGGTATAGGAAATAATTAATGGTGGGGGGCAATATAGGAAATAATTAATGGTGAGGGGCAGTATAGGAAATAATTAATGGTGAGGGGCAGCATAGGGAATAATTAATTGTGAGGGGCAGTATAGGAAATAATTATGAGGGGCGGTATAGGAAATAATTAATGGTGGGGGGCAGTATAGGAAATAATTAATTATGAGGGGCAGTATAGGAAATAATTAATGGTGAGGGGCAGCATAGGGAATAATTAATTAGGAGGGGCAGTATAGGAAATAATTATGAGGGGCAGTATAGGAAATAATTATGAGGGACGGTATAGGAAATAATTAATGGTGGGGGGCAGTATAGGAAATAATTAATGGTGAGGGGCAGTATAGGAAATAATTAATGGTGAGGGGCAGCATAGGGAATAATTAATTGTGAGGGGCAGTATAGGAAATAATTATGAGGGGCGGTATAGGAAATAATTAATGGTGGCGGGGCAGTATAGGAAATAATTACTGGTGAGGGGCAGCATAGGGAATAATTAATTAGGAGGGGCAGTATAGGAAATAATTATGAGGGGCAGTATAGGAAATAATTATGAGGGACGGTATAGGAAATAATTAATGGTGGGGGGCAATATAGGAAATAATTAATGGTGAGGGGCAGTATAGGAAATAATTAATTATGAGGGGCAGTATAGGAAATAATTAATGGTGAGGGGCAGTATAGGAAATAATTAATGGTGAGGGGCAGCATAGGGAATAATTAATTAGGAGGGACAGTATAGGAAATAATTATGAGGGGCAGTATAGGAAATAATTATGAGGGGCAGTATAGGAAATAATTAATGGTGGAGGGGCAGTATAGGAAATAATGAATGGTGAGGGGCAGCATAGGGAATAATTATGAGGGGCAGTATAGGAAATAATTATGATGGGCAGTATAGGAAATAATTATGAGGGCAGTATAGGAAATAATTATGAGGGGCAGTATAGGAAATAATTAATGGTGGAGGGGCAGTATAGGAAATAATTAATGGTGAGGGGCAGCATAGGAAATAATTAATGGTGAGGGGCAGCATAGGAAATAATTAATGGTGGGGGCAGTATAGGAAATAATTAATGGTGAGGGGTAGCATAGGAAATAATTAATGGTGAGGGGCAGAATAGGAAATAATTATGAGGGGCAGAATAGGAAATAATTAATGGTGAGGGGCAGCATAGGGAATAATTAATTATGAGGGGCAGTATAGGAAATAATTATGAGGGGCAGTATAGGAAATATTTAATGGTGAGGGGCAGTATAGGAAATAATTAATGGTGAGGGGCAGTATAGGAAATAATTAATGGTGGAGGGGCAGTATAGGAAATAATTAATGGTGAGGGGCAGTATAGGAAATAATTAATGGTGAGGGGCAGCATAGGAAATAGTTAATGATGGGGGGAAGCATAAGATATAATTAATGGTGGAGGGGCAGTATAGGAAATAATTAATTTAAAGGGCAGTATAGGAAATAATTAATGGTGGAGGGGCAGTATAGGAAATAATTAATGTTGGGGGGCAGTATAGGAAATAATTAATTATGAGGGGCAGTATAGGAAATAATTAATGGTGAGGGGCAGTATAGGAAATAATTAATGGTGAGGGGCAGTATAGGAAATAATTAATGGTGAGGGGCAGCATAGGGAATAATTAATTATGAGGGGCAGTATAGGAAATAATTATGAGGGGCAGTATAGGAAATATTTAATGGTGAGGGGCAGTATAGGAAATAATAAATGGTGAGGGGCAGTATAGGAAATAATTAATGGTGGAGGGGCAGTATAGGAAATAATTAATGGTGAGGGGCAGTATAGGAAATAATTAATGGTGAGGGGCAGCATAGGAAATAGTTAATGATGGGGGGAAGCATAAGACATAATTAATGGTGGAGGGGCAGTATAGGAAATAATTAATTTAAAGGGCAGTATAGGAAATAATTATTGGTGGAGGGGCAGTATAGGAAATAATTAATGTTGGGGGGCAGTATAGGAAATAATTAATTATGAGGGGCAGTATAGGAAATAATTAATGGTGGAGGGGCAGTATAGGAAATAATTAATGGTGAGGGGCAGCATAGGGAATAATTAATTATGAGGGGCAATATAGGAAATAATTATGAGGGGCAGTATAGGAAATAATTAATGGTGGAGGGGCAGTATAGGAAATAATTAATGGTGGAGGGGCAGTATAGGAAATAATTAATTTGAGGGGCAGTATAGGAACTAATTAATGGTGAGGGGCAGTATAGGAAATAATTATGAGGGGCAGCATAGGAAATAATTATGAGGGGCAGTATAGGAAATAATTATGAGGGGCAGTATAGGAAATAATTAATGGTGAGGGGCAGCATAGGAAATAATTAATAGTGGGGGCAGTATAGGAAATAATTAATGGTGAGGGGTAGCATAGGAAATAATTAATGGTGGAGGGGCAGTATAGGAAATAATTAATGGTGGAGGGGCAGTATAGGAAATAATTAATTTGAGGGGCAGTATAGGAAATAATTAATGGTGGAGGGGCAGTATAGGAAATAATTAATGGTGAGGGGCAGTATAGGAAATAATTATGAGGGGCAGTATAGGAATTAATTATGAGGGGCAGTATAGGAAATAATTATGAGGGGCAGTATAGGAAATAATTAATGGTGAAGGGCAGTATAGGAAATAATTATGAGGGGCAGTATGAGAAATAATTATGAGGGGCAGTATAGGAAATAATTAATGGTGAAGGGCAGTATAGGAAATAATTATGAGGGGCAGTATAGGAAATAATTAATGGTGAGGGGCAGCATAGGAAATAATTAATGGTGGAGGGGCAGTATAGGAAATATTTAATTTGAGGGGCAGTAAAGGGAAATAATTATGAGGGGCAGTATAGGAAATAATTAATGGTGGAGGGGCAGTATAGGAAATAATTAATGGTGGAGGGGCAGTATAGGAAATAATTAATTTGAGGGGCAGTAGAGGAAATAATTATGAGGGGCAGTATAGGAAATAAATATGAGGGGCAGTATAGGAAATAGTTAATGATGGGGGGAAGCATAAGACATAATTAATGGTGGAGGGGCAGTATAGGAAATAATTAATTTAAAGGGCAGTATAGGAAATAATTAATGGTGGAGGGGCAGTATAGGAAATAATTAATGTTGGGGGGCAGTATAGGAAATAATTAATGGTGGGGGGTAGTATAGAAAATAATTAATGGTGAGGGGCAGCATAGGGAATAATTAATTAGGAGGGGCAGTATAGGAAATAATTATGAGGGGCAGTATAGGAAATAATTATGAGGGGCAGTATAGGAAATAATTAATGGTGGAGGGGCAGTATAGGAAATAATGAATGGTGAGGGGCAGCATAGGGAATAATTATGAGGGGCAGTATAGGAAATAATTATGATGGGCAGTATAGGAAATAATTATGAGGGGCAGTATAGGAAATAATTAATGGTGGAGGGGCAGTATAGGAAATAATTAATGGTGAGGGGCAGCATAGGAAATAATTAATGGTGAGGGGTAGCATAGGAAATAATTAATGGTGGAGGGGCAGTATAGGAAATAATTAATGGTGGAGGGGCAGTATAGGAAATAATTAATTTGAGGGGCAGTATAGGAAATAATTAATGGTGAGGGGCAGTATAGGAAATAATTATGAGGGCAGTATAGGAAATAATTATGAGGGGCAGTATAGGAAATAATTAACGGTGAGGGGCAGTATAGGAAATAATTAATTTGAGGGGCAGTATAGGAAATAGTTAATTATGAGGGGCAGTATAGGAAATAATTAATTATGAGGGGCAGTATAGGAAATAATTATGAGGGGCAGTATAGGAAATAATTATGAGGGGCGGTATAGGAAATAATTAATGGTGGGGGGCAGTATAGGAAATAATTAATGGTGAGGGGCAGTATAGGAAATAATTAATGGTGAGGGGCAGCATAGGGAATAATTAATTGTGAGGGGCAGTATAGGAAATAATTATGAGGGGCGGTATAGGAAATAATTAATGGTGGGGGGGCAGTATAGGAAATAATTAATGGTGAGGGGCAGTATAGGAAATAATTACTGGTGAGGGGCAGCATAGGGAATAATTCATTAGGAGGGGCAGTATAGGAAATAATTATGAGGGGCAGTATAGGAAATAATTATGAGGGGTGGTATAGGAAATAATTAATGGTGGGGGGCAATATAGGAAATAATTAATGGTGAGGGGCAGTATAGGAAATAATTAATTATGAGGGGCAGTATAGGAAATAATTAATGGTGAGGGGCAGTATAGGAAATAATTAATGGTGAGGGGCAGCATAGGGAATAATTAATTAGGAGGGACAGTATAGGAAATAATTATGAGGGGCAGTATAGGAAATAATTATGAGGGGCAGTATAGGAAATAATTAATGGTGGAGGGGCAGTATAGGAAATAATGAATGGTGAGGGGCAGCATAGGGAATAATTATGAGGGGCAGTATAGGAAATAATTATGATGGGCAGTATAGGAAATAATTATGAGGGCAGTATAGGAAATAATTATGAGGGGCAGTATAGGAAATAATTAATGGTGGAGGGGCAGTATAGGAAATAATTAATGGTGAGGGGCAGCATAGGAAATAATTAATGGTGAAAGGCAGCATAGGAAATAATTAATGGTGGGGGCAGTATAGGAAATAATTAATGGTGGAGGGGCAGTATAGGAAATAATTAATGGTGGAGGGGCAGTATAGGAAATAATTAATTTGAGGGGCAGTATAGGAAATAATTAATGGTGAGGGGCAGTATAGGAAATAATTAATGGTGAGGGGCAGTATAGGAAATAATTAATTTGAGGGGCAGTATAGGAAATAATTAATTTGAGGGGCAGAATAGGAAATAATTATGAGGGGCAGTATAGGAAATAATTAATGGTGAGGGGCAGCATAGGGAATAATTAATTATGAGGGGCAGTATAGGAAATAATTATGAGGGGCAGTATAGGAAATATTTAATGGTGAGGGGCAGTATAGGAAATAATTAATGGTGAGGGGCAGTATAGGAAATAATTAATAGTGGAGGGGCAGTATAGGAAATAATTAATGGTGAGGGGCAGTATAGGAAATAATTAATGGTGAGGGGCAGCATAGGAAATAGTTAATGATGGGGGGAAGCATAAGATATAATTAATGGTGGAGGGGCAGTATAGGAAATAATTAATTTAAAGGGCAGTATAGGAAATAATTAATGGTGGAGGGGCAGTATAGGAAATAATTAATGTTGGGGGGCAGTATAGGAAATAGATAATTATGAGGGGCAGTATAGGAAATAATTAATGGTGAGGGGCAGAATAGGAAATAATTATGAGGGGCAGTATAGGAAATAATTAATGGTGAGGGGCAGCATAGGGAATAATTAATTATGAGGGGCAGTGTAGGAAATAATTATGAGGGGCAGTATAGGAAATATTTAATGGTGAGGGGCAGTATAGGAAATAATTAATGGTGAGGGGCAGTATAGGAAATAATTAATGGTGGAGGGGCAGTATAGGAAATAATTAATGGTGAGGGGCAGTATAGGAAATAATTAATGGTGGGGGCAGTATAGGAAATAATTAATGGTGAGGGGTAGCATAGGAAATAATTAATGGTGGAGGGGCAGTATAGGAAATAATTAATGGTGGAGGGGCAGTATAGGAAATAATTAATGGTGAGGGGCAGTATAGGAAATAATTAATGGTGAGGGGCAGTATAGGAAATAATTAATTTGAGGGGCAGTATAGGAAATAATTAATGGTGAGGGGCAGAATAGGAAATAATTATGAGGGGCAGTATAGGAAATAATTAATGGTGAGGGGAAGCATAGGGAATAATTAATTATGAGGGGCAGTATAGGAAATAATTATGAGGGGCAGTATAGGAAATATTTAATGGTGAGGGGCAGTATAGGAAATAATTAATGGTGAGGGGCAGTATAGGAAATAATTAATGGTGAGGGGCAGTATAGGAAATAATTAATGTTGGAGGGGCAGTATAGGAAATAATTAATGGTGAGGGGCAGTATAGGAAATAATTAATGGTGAGGGGCAGTATAGGAAATAATTAATGGTGAGGGGCAGTATAGGAAATAATTAATTTGAGGGGCAGTATAGGAAATAATTAATGGTGAGGGGCAGAATAGGAAATAATTATGAGGGGCAGTATAGGAAATAATTAATGGTGAGGGGCAGCATAGGGAATAATTAATTATGAGGGGCAGTATAGGAAATAATTATGAGGGGCAGTATAGGAAATATTTAATGGTGAGGGGCAGTATAGGAAATAATTAATGGTGAGGGGCAGTATAGGAAATAATTAATGGTGGAGGGGCAGTATGGGAAATAATTAATGGTGAGGGGCAGTATAGGAAATAGTTAATGGTGAGGGGCAGCATAGGAAATAGTTAATGATGGGGGGAAGCATAAGATATAATTAATGGTGGAGGGGCAGTATAGGAAATAATTAATTTAAAGGGCAGTATAGGAAATAATTAATGGTGGAGGGGCAGTATAGGAAATAATTAATGTTGGGGGGCAGTATAGGAAATAATTAATTATGAGGGGCAGTATAGGAAATAATTAATGGTGAGGGGCAGAATAGGAAATAATAATGAGGGGCAGTATAGGAAATAATTAATGGTGAGGGGCAGCATAGGGAATAATTAATTATGAGGGGCAGTATAGGAAATAATTATGAGGGGCAGTATAGGAAATATTTAATGGTGAGGGGCAGTATAGGAAATAATTAATGGTGAGGGGCAGTATAGGAAATAATTAATGGTGGAGGGGCAGTATAGGAAATAATTAATGGTGAGGGGCAGTATAGGAAATAATTAATGGTGAGGGGCAGCATAGGAAATAGTTAATGATGGGGGGAAGCATAAGACATAATTAATGGTGGAGGGGCAGTATAGGAAATAATTAATTTAAAGGGCAGTATAGGAAATAATTAATGGTGGAGGGGCAGTATAGGAAATAATTAATGTTGGGGGGCAGTATAGGAAATAATTAATTATGAGGGGCAGTATAGGAAATAATTAATGGTGGAGGGGCAGTATAGGAAATAATTAATGGTGAGGGGCAGCATAGGGAATAATTAATTATGAGGGGCAATATAGGAAATAATTTTGAGGGGCAGTATAGGAAATAATTAATGGTGGAGGGGCAGTATAGGAAATAATTAATGGTGGAGGGGCAGTATAGGAAATAATTAATTTGAGGGGCAGTATAGGAACTAATTAATGGTGAGGGGCAGTATAGGAAATAATTATGAGGGGCAGTATAGGAAATAATTAATGGTGAGGGGCAGCATAGGAAATAATTAATGGTGGGGGCAGTATAGGAAATAATTAATGGTGAGGGGTAGCATAGGAAATAATTAATGGTGGAGGGGCAGTATAGGAAATAATTAATGGTGGAGGGGCAGTATAGGAAATAATTAATTTGAGGGGCAGTATAGGAAATAATTAATGGTGAGGGGCAGCATAGGGAATAATTAATTAGGAGGGGCAGTATAGGAAATAATTATGAGGGGCAGTATAGGAAATAATTATGAGGGGCGGTATAGGAAATAATTAATGGTGGGGGGCAGTATAGGAAATAATTAATGGTGAGGGGCAGTATAGGAAATAATTATGAGGGGCAGTATAGGAAATAATTATGAGGGGCGGTATAGGAAATAATTAATGGTGGGGGGCAGTATAGGAAATAATTAATGGTGAGGGGCAGTATAGGAAATAATTAATTATGAGGGGCAGTATAGGAAATAATTAATGGTGAGGGGCAGTATAGGAAATAATTAATGGTGAGGGGCAGCATAGGGAATAATTAATTAGGAGGGGCAGTATAGGAAATAATTATGAGGGGCAGTATAGGAAATAATTATGAGGGGCAGTATAGGAAATAATTATGAGGGGCATTATTTGAAATAATTAATGGTGAGGGGCAGTATAGGAAATAATTAATGGTGAGGGGCAGTATAGGAAATAATTAATTTGAGGGGCAGTATAGGAAATAATTAATTTGAGGGGCAGTATAGGAAATAATTATGAGGGGCAGTATAGGAAATAATTATGAGGGGCAGTATAGGAAATAATTATGAGGGGCATTATAGGAAATAATTATGAGGGGCAGTATAGGAAATAATTAATGGTGAGGGGCAGTATAGGGAATAGTTAATGATGGGGGGCAGCATAGGAAATAGTTAATGATGGGGGGAAGCATAAGACATAATTAATGGTGGAGGGGCAGTATAGGAAATAATTAATTTAAAGGGCAGTATAGGAAATAATTAATGGTGGAGGGGCAGTATAGGAAATAATTAATGTTGGGGGGCAGTATAGGAAATAATTAATGGTGGGGGGCAGTATAGGAAATAATTAATGGTGAGGGGCAGCATAGGGAATAATTAATTAGGAGGGGCAGTATAGGAAATAATTATGAGGGGCAGTATAGGAAATAATTATGAGGGGCAGTATAGGAAATAATTAATGGTGGAGGGGCAGTATAGGAAATAATGAATGGTGAGGGGCAGCATAGGGAATAATTAATTATGAGGGGCAGTATAGGAAATAATTATGATGGGCAGTATAGGAAATAATTATGAGGGGCAGTATAGGAAATAATTAATGGTGGAGGGGCAGTATAGGAAATAATTAATGGTGAGGGGCAGCATAGGAAATAATTAATGGTGAGGGGCAGCATAGGAAATAATTAATAGTGAGGGGCAGTATAGGAAATAATTAATGGTGAGGGGCAGCATAGGAAATAGTTAATGATGGGGGGAAGCATAAGACATAATTAATGGTGGAGGGGCAGTATAGGAAATAATTAATTTAAAGGGCAGTATAGGAAATAATTAATGGTGGAGGGGCAGTATAGGAAATAATTAATGTTGGGGGGCAGTATAGGAAATAATTAATTATGAGGGGCAGTATAGGAAATAATTATGAGGGGCAGTATAGGAAATAATTATGAGGGGCGGTATAGGAAATAATTAATGGTGGGGGGCAGTATAGGAAATAATTAATGGTGAGGGGCAGTATAGGAAATAATTAATGGTGAGGGGCAGCATAGGGAATAATTAATTGTGAGGGGCAGTATAGGAAATAATTATGAGGGGCGGTATAGGAAATAATTAATGGTGGGGGGGGCAGTATAGGAAATAATTAATGGTGAGGGGCAGTATAGGAAATAATTAATGGTGAGGGGCAGCATAGGGAATAATTAATTGTGAGGGGCAGTATAGGAAATAATTATGAGGGGCAGTATAGTAAATAATTAATGGTGGGGGGCAGTATAGGAAATAATTAATGGTGAGGGGCAGCATAGGGAATAATTAATTAGGAGGGGCAGTATAGGAAATAATTATGAGGGGCGGTATAGGAAATAATTAATGGTGGGGGGCAGTATAGGAAATAATTAATGGTGAGGGGCAGTATAGGAAATAATTAATTATGAGGGGCAGTATAGGAAATAATTAATGGTGAGGGGCAGTATAGGAAATAATTAATGGTGAGGGGCAGCATAGGGAATAATTAATTAGGAGGGGCAGTATAGGAAATAATTATGAGGGGCAGTATAGGAAATAATTATGAGGGGCAGTATAGGAAATAATTAATGGTGGAGGGGCAGTATAGGAAATAATGAATGTTGAGGGGCAGCATAGGGAATAATTATGAGGGGCAGTATAGGAAATAATTATGATGGGCAGTGTAGGAAATAATTATGAGGGCAGTATAGGAAATAATTATGAGGGGCAGTATAGGAAATAATTAATGGTGAGGGGCAGTATAGGAAATAATTAATGGTGAGGGGCAGCATAGGAAATAATTAATGGTGGGGGCAGTATAGGAAATAATTAATGGTGAGGGGTAGCATAGGAAATAATTAATGGTGGAGGGGCAGTATAGGAAATAATTAATGGTGGAGGGGCAGTATAGGAAATAATTAATTTGAGGGGCAGTATAGGAAATAATTAATGGTGAGGGGCAGCATAGGGAATAATTAATTAGGAGGGGCAGTATAGGAAATAATTATGAGGGGCAGTATAGGAAATAATTATGAGGGGCGGTATAGGAAATAATTAATGGTGGGGGGCAGTATAGGAAATAATTAATGGTGAGGGGCAGTATAGGAAATAATTATGAGGGGCAGTATAGGAAATAATTATGAGGGGCGGTATAGGAAATAATTAATGGTGGGGGGCAGTATAGGAAATAATTAATGGTGAGGGGCAGTATAGGAAATAATTAATTATGAGGGGCAGTATAGGAAATAATTAATGGTGAGGGGCAGTATAGGAAATAATTAATGGTGAGGGGCAGCATAGGGAATAATTAATAAGAAGGGGCAGTATAGGAAATAATTATGAGGGGCAGTATAGGAAATAATTATGAGGGGCAGTATAGGAAATAATTAATGGTGGAGGGGCAGTATAGGAAAAAATGAATGGTGAGGGGCAGCATAGGGAATAATTATGAGGGGCAGTATGGGAAATAATTATGATGGGCAGTATAGGAAATAATTATGAGGGCAGTATAGGAAATAATTATGAGGGGCAGTATAGGAAATAATTAATGGTGAGGGGCAGTATAGGAAATAATTAATGGTGAGGGGCAGCATAGGAAATAATTAATGGTGGGGGCAGTATAGGAAATAATTAATGGTGAGGGGTAGCATAGGAAATAATTAATGGTGGAGGGGCAGTATAGGAAATAATTAATGGTGGAGGGGCAGTATAGGAAATAATTAATTTGAGGGGCAGTATAGGAAATAATTAATGGTGAGGGGCAGTATAGGAAATAATTATGAGGGGCAGTATAGGAAATAATTATGAGGGGCAGTATAGGAAATAATTATGAGGGGCATTATATGAAATAATTAATGGTGAGGGGCAGTATAGGAAATAATTAATGGTGAGGGGCAGTATAGGAAATAATTAATTTGAGGGGCAGTATAGGAAATAATTAATTTGAGGGGCAGTATAGGAAATAATTATGAGGGGCAGTATAGGAAATAATTATGAGGGGCAGTATAGGAAATAATTATGAGGGGCATTATAGGAAATAATTATGAGGGGCAGTATAGGAAATAATTAATGGTGAGGGGCAGTATAGGGAATAGTTAATGATGGGGGGCAGCATAGGAAATAGTTAATGATGGGGGGAAGCATAAGACATAATTAATGGTGGAGGGGCAGTATAGGAAATAATTAATTTAAAGGGCAGTATAGGAAATAATTAATGGTGGAGGGGCAGTATAGGAAATAATTAATGTTGGGGGGCAGTATAGGAAATAATTAATGGTGGGGGGCAGTATAGGAAATAATTAATGGTGAGGGGCAGCATAGGGAATAATTAATTAGGAGGGGCAGTATAGGAAATAATTATGAGGGGCAGTATAGGAAATAATTATGAGGGGCAGTATAGGAAATAATTAATGGTGGAGGGGCAGTATAGGAAATAATGAATGGTGAGGGGCAGCATAGGGAATAATTATAAGGGGCAGTATAGGAAATAATTATGATGGGCAGTATAGGAAATAATTATGAGGGCAGTATAGGAAATAATTATGAGGGGCAGTATAGGAAATAATTAATGGTGGAGGGGCAGTATAGGAAATAATTAATGGTGAGGGGCAGCATAGGAAATAATTAATGGTGAGGGGCAGCATAGGAAATAATTAATGGTGGGGGCAGTATAGGAAATAATTTATGGTGAGGGGTAGCATAGGAAATAATTAATGGTGGAGGGGCAGTATAGGAAATAATTAATTTGAGGGGCAGTATAGGAAATAATTAATGGTGGAGGGGCAGTATAGGAAATAATTAATTATGAGGGGCAGTATAGGAAATAATTATGAGGGGCAGTATAGGAAATAATTATGAGGGGCGGTATAGGAAATAATTAATGGTGGGGGGCAGTATAGGAAATAATTAATGTTGAGGGGCAGTATAGGAAATAATTAATGGTGAGGGGCAGCATAGGGAATAATTAATTGTGAGGGGCAGTATAGGAAATAATTATGAGGGGCGGTATAGGAAATAATTAATGGTGGGGGGCAGTATAGGAAATAATTAATGGTGAGGGGCAGTATAGGAAATAATTAATGGTGAGGGGCAGCATAGGAAATAATTAATGATGGGGGGAAGCATAAGACATAATTAATGGTGAGGGGCAGTATAGGAAATAATTAATGGTGATGGTGTAAGAAATAATTAATTATGAGGGGCTGTCTAGTAATTAATGGGGGGAAGGCATATTCAATATTTAATGGCGAGAGGTCCCAGTATATTAATTAATTAATTGGGACAATATATATAAAATAGTTCAGTAGGAGTGCGGTATATTAAATAAATAATTGAGGGGGGCCCAGTGTGTTACGGATGCGGTCACATGTACCGCTATTTCTTTTTAAACTTAAGTCCGGCCCTCCAACGGTCTGAGGGGGACAGTGAACGGCCCCTTACATAAAAAGTTTGGGGACCCCTGTATTAGGGGTTTGATTGAATTAGGCACAGTCTGACGATTTTTTTTTTTTTCAAAAACTTAAAGTGACTTAAAATCCAGTTGTGTGCTGCCAGTGTAGGTTAGAAACTAGGCATACAAGAACCCATGCCTATTTTTTTTTTTTTTTAAAAAGGGCAGTTAAAAGGTTGTGATGGGCGGGGGCCAATAGTTAGTTATTATGGGCAGTATAGGAAATAATTAATGGTGAGGGGCAGTATAGGAAATATTTAATGGTGAGGGGCAGCATAGGGAATAATTATTTATGAGGGGCAGTATAGGAAATAATTATGAGGGGCAGTATAGGAAATAATTATGAGGGGCAGTATAGGAAATAATTAATGGTGGAGGGGCAGTATAGGAAATAATTAATTTGAGGGGCAGTATAGGAAATAATTAATGGTGAGGGGCAGTATTGGAAATAATTAATGGTGAGGGGCAGTATAGGAAATAATTAATTTGAGGGGCAGTATAGGAAATAATTAATGGTGAGGGGAAGTATAGGAAATAATTTATGGTGAGGGGCAGCATAGGGAATAATTAATTATGAGGGGCAGCATAGGAAATAATTATGAGGGGCAGTATAGGAAATAAATAATTATGAGGGGCAGTATAGGAAAAAATTATGAGGGGCAGTATAGGAATTAATTATGAGGGGCAGTATAGGAAATAATTAATGGTGGAGGGGCAGTATAGGAAATAATTAATTTGAGGGGCAGTATAGGAAATAATTATGAGGGGCAGTATAGGAAATAATTATGAGGGGCAGTATAGGAATTAATTATGAGGGGCAGTATAGGAAATAATTAATGGTGAAGGGCAGTATAGGAAATAATTATGAGGGGCAGTATAGGAAATAATTATGAGGGGCAGTATAGGAAATAATTAATGGTGAGGGGCAGCATAGGAAATAATTAATGATGGGGGGAAGCATAAGACATAATTAATGGTGAGGGGCAGTATAGGAAATAATTAATGGTGATGGTGTAAGAAATAATTAATTATGAGGGGCTGTCTAGTAATTAATGGGGGGAAGGCATATTCAATATTTAATGGCGAGAGGTCCCAGTATATTAATTAATTAATTGGGACAATATATATAAAATAGTTCAGTAGGAGTGCGGTATATTAAATAAATAATTGAGGGGGGCCCAGTGTATTACGGATGCGGTCACATGTACCGCTATTTCTTTTTAAACTTAAGTCCGGCCCTCCAACGGTCTGAGGGGGACAGTGAACGGCCCCCTACATAAAAAGTTTGGGGACCCCTGTATTAGGGGTTTGATTGAATTAGGCACAGTCTGACGATTTTTTTTTTTTTCAAAAACTTAAAGTGACTTAAAATCCAGTTGTGTGCTGCCAGTGTAGGTTAGAAACTAGGCATACAAGAACCCATGCCTATTTTTTTTTTTTTTTTTAAAAAGGGCAGTTAAAAGGTTGTGGTGGGCGGGGGCCAATAGTTAGTTATTATGAGCAGTATAGGAAATAATTAATGGTGAGGGGCAGTATAGGAAATATTTAATGGTGAGGGGCAGCATAGGGAATAATTAATTAGGAGGGGCAGTATAGGAAATAATTATGAGGGGCAGTATAGGAAATAATTATGAGGGGCAGTATAGGAAATAATTAATGGTGAGGGGCAGCATAAAAAATAATTAATGGTGGAGGGGCAGTATAGGAAATAATTAATGGTGGTGGTGTAAGAAATAATTAATTATGAGGGGCTGTCTAGTAATTAATGGGGGGAAGGCATATTCAATATTTAATGGCGAGAGGTCCCAGTATATTAATTAATTAATTGGGACAATATATATAAAATAGTTCAGTAGGAGTGCGGTATATTAAATAAATAATTGAGGGGGGCCCAGTGTATTACGGATGCGGTCACATGTACCGCTATTACTTTTTAAACTTAAGTCCGGCCCTCCAACGGTCTGAAGGGGACAGTGAACGGCCCCCTACATAAAAAGTTTGAGGACCCCTGTATTAGGGGTTTGATTGAATTAGGCACAGTCTGACGATTTTTTTTTTTTCAAAAACTTAAAGTGACTTAAAATCCAGTTGTGTGCTGCCAGTGTAGGTTAGAAACTAGGCATACAAGAACCCATGCCTATTTTTTTTTTTTTTTTTAAAAGGGCAGTTAAAAGGTTGTGGTGGGCGGGGGCCAATAGTTAGTTATTATGAGCAGTATAGGAAATAATTAATGGTGAGGGGCTGTATAGGAAATATTTAATGGTGAGGGGCAGCATAGGGAATAATTAATTATGAGGGGCAGTATAGGAAATAATTATGAGGGGCAGTATAGGAAATAATTATGAGGGGCAGTATAGGAAATAATTAATGGTGGGGGGCAGCATAGGAAATAATTAATTTGAGGGGCAGTATAGGAAATAATTATGAGGGGCAGTATAGGAAATAATTAATGGTGGAGGGGCAGTATAGGAAATAATTAATGTTGGGGGGCAGCATAGGGAATAATTAATTATGAGGGGCAGTATAGGAAGTAATTATAAGGGGCAGCATAGGAAATAATTATGAGGGGCAGTATAGGAAATAATTATGATGGGCAGTATAGGAAATAATTATGAGGGCAGTATAGGAAATAATTATGAGGGGCAGTATAGGAAATAATTAATGGTGGGGGGCAGTATAGGAAATAATTAACGGTGAGGGGCAGTATAGGAAATAATTAATGGTGGGGGGCAGTATAGGAAATAATTAACGGTGAGGGGCAGTATAGGAAATAATTAATGGTGGGGGGCAGTATAGGAAATAATTAATTATGAGGGGCAGTATAGGAAATAATTAATCATGAGGGGCAGTATAGGAAATAATTAATGGTGAGGGGCAGTATAGGAAATAATTAATGGTGGAGGGGCAGTATAGGAAATAATTAATGTTGGGGGGCAGTATAGGAAATAGATAATTATGAGGGGCAGTATAGGAAATAATTAATGGTGAGGGGCAGAATAGGAAATAATTATGAGGGGCAGTATAGGAAATAATTAATGGTGAGGGGCAGCATAGGGAATAATTAATTATTAGGGGCAGTATAGGAAATAATTATGAGGGGCAGTATAGGAAATATTTAATGGTGAGGGGCAGTATAGGAAATAATTAATGGTGAGGGGCAGTATAGGAAATAATTAATGGTGGAGGGGCAGTATAGGAAATAATTAATGGTGAGGGGCAGTATAGGAAATAATTAATGGTGGGGGCAGTATAGGAAATAATTAATGGTGAGGGGTAGCATAGGAAATAATTAATGGTGGAGGGGCAGTATAGGAAATAATTAATGGTGGAGGGGCAGTATAGGAAATAATTAATGGTGAGGGGCAGTATAGGAAATAATTAATGGTGAGGGGCAGTATAGGAAATAATTAATTTGAGGGGCAGTATAGGAAATAATTAATGGTGAGGGGCAGAATAGGAAATAATTATGAGGGGCAGTATAGGAAATAATTAATGGTGAGGGGCAGCATAGGGAATAATTAATTATGAGGGGCAGTATAGGAAATAATTATGAGGGGCAGTATAGGAAATATTTAATGGTGAGGGGCAGTATAGGAAATAATTAATGGTGAGGGGCAGTATAGGAAATAATTAATGGTGGAGGGGCAGTATAGGAAATAATTAATGGTGAGGGGCAGTATAGGAAATAATTAATGGTGAGGGGCAGCATAGGAAATAGTTAATGATGGGGGGAAGCATAAGATATAATTAATGGTGGAGGGGCAGTATAGGAAATAATTAATTTAAAGGGCAGTATAGGAAATAATTAATGGTGGAGGGGCAGTATAGGAAATAATTAATGTTAGGGGGCAGTATAGGAAATAATTAATTATGAGGGGCAGTATAGGAAATAATTAATGGTGAGGGGCAGAATAGGAAATAATAATGAGGGGCAGTATAGGAAATAATTAATGGTGAGGGGCAGCATAGGGAATAATTAATTATGAGGGGCAGTATAGGAAATAATTATGAGGGGCAGTATAGGAAATATTTAATGGTGAGGGGCAGTATAGGAAATAATTAATGGTGAGGGGCAGTATAGGAAATAATTAATGGTGGAGGGGCAGTATAGGAAATAATTAATGGTGAGGGGCAGTATAGGAAATAATTAATGGTGAGGGGCAGCATAGGAAATAGTTAATGATGGGGGGAAGCATAAGACATAATTAATGGTGGAGGGGCAGTATAGGAAATAATTAATTTAAAGGGCAGTATAGGAAATAATTAATGGTGGAGGGGCAGTATAGGAAATAATTAATGTTGGGGGGCAGTATAGGAAATAATTAATTATGAGGGGCAGTATAGGAAATAATTAATGGTGGAGGGGCAGTATAGGAAATAATTAATGGTGAGGGGCAGCATAGGGAATAATTAATTATGAGGGGCAATATAGGAAATAATTTTGAGGGGCAGTATAGGAAATAATTAATGGTGGAGGGGCAGTATAGGAAATAATTAATTTGAGGGGCAGTATAGGAACTAATTAATGGTGAGGGGCAGTATAGGAAATAATTATGAGGGGCAGCATAGGAAATAATTATGAGGGGCAGTATAGGAAATAATTATGAGGGGCAGTATAGGAAATAATTAATGGTGAGGGGCAGCATAGGAAATAATTAATGGTGGGGGCAGTATAGGAAATAATTAATGGTGAGGGGTAGCATAGGAAATAATTAATGGTGGAGGGGCAGTATAGGAAATAATTAATGGTGGAGGGGCAGTATAGGAAATAATTAATTTGAGGGGCAGTATAGGAAATAATTAATGGTGAGGGGCAGCATAGGGAATAATTAATTAGGAGGGGCAGTATAGGAAATAATTATGAGGGGCAGTATAGGAAATAATTATGAGGGGCGGTATAGGAAATAATTAATGGTGGGGGGCAGTATAGGAAATAATTAATGGTGAGGGGCAGTATAGGAAATAATTATGAGGGGCAGTATAGGAAATAATTATGAGGGGCGGTATAGGAAATAATTAATGGTGGGGGGCAGTATAGGAAATAATTAATGGTGAGGGGCAGTATAGGAAATAATTAATTATGAGGGGCAGTATAGGAAATAATTAATGTTGAGGGGCAGTATAGGAAATAATTAATGGTGAGGGGCAGCATAGGGAATAATTAATAAGAAGGGGCAGTATAGGAAATAATTATGAGGGGCAGTATAGGAAATAATTATGAGGGGCAGTATAGGAAATAATTAATGGTGGAGGGGCAGTATAGGAAAAAATGAATGGTGAGGGGCAGCATAGGGAATAATTATGAGGGGCAGTATAGGAAATAATTATGATGGGCAGTATAGGAAATAATTATGAGGGCAGTATAGGAAATAATTATGAGGGGCAGTATAGGAAATAATTAATGGTGAGGGGCAGTATAGGAAATAATTAATGGTGAGGGGCAGCATAGGAAATAATTAATGGTGGGGGCAGTATAGGAAATAATTAATGGTGAGGGGTAGCATAGGAAATAATTAATGGTGGAGGGGCAGTATAGGAAGTAATTAATGGTGGAGGGGCAGTATAGGAAATAATTAATTTGAGGGGCAGTATAGGAAATAATTAATGGTGAGGGGCAGTATAGGAAATAATTATGAGGGGCAGTATAGGAAATAATTATGAGGGGCAGTATAGGAAATAATTATGAGGGGCATTATATGAAATAATTAATGGTGAGGGGCAGTATAGGAAATAATTAATGGTGAGGGGCAGTATAGGAAATAATTAATTTGAGGGGCAGTATAGGAAATAATTAATTTGAGGGGCAGTATAGGAAATAATTATGAGGGGCAGTATAGGAAATAATTATGAGGGGCAGTATAGGAAATAATTATGAGGGGCATTATAGGAAATAATTATGAGGGGCAGTATAGGAAATAATTAATGGTGAGGGGCAGTATAGGGAATAGTTAATGATGGGGGGCAGCATAGGAAATAGTTAATGATGGGGGGAAGCATAAGACATAATTAATGGTGGAGGGGCAGTATAGGAAATAATTAATTTAAAGGGCAGTATAGGAAATAATTAATGGTGGAGGGGCAGTATAGGAAATAATTAATGTTGGGGGGCAGTATAGGAAATAATTAATGGTGGGGGGCAGTATAGGAAATAATTAATGGTGAGGGGCAGTATAGGAAATAATTAATTAGGAGGGGCAGTATAGGAAATAATTATGAGGGGCAGTATAGGAAATAATTATGAGGGGCGGTATAGGAAATAATTAATGGTGGGGGGCAGTATAGGAAATAATTAATGGTGAGGGGCAGTATAGGAAATAATTAATTATGAGGGGCAGTATAGGAAATAATTAATGGTGAGGGGCAGTATAGGAAATAATTAATGGTGAGGGGCAGCATAGGGAATAATTAATTAGGAGGGGCAGTATAGGAAATAATTATGAGGGGCAGTATAGGAAATAATTATGAGGGGCAGTATAGGAAATAATTAATGGTGGAGGGGCAGTATAGGAAATAATGAATGGTGAGGGGCAGCATAGGGAATAATTATGAGGGGCAGTATAGGAAATAATTATGATGGGCAGTATAGGAAATAATTATGAGGGCAGTATAGGAAATAATTATGAGGGGCAGTATAGGAAATAATTAATGGTGAGGGGCAGTATAGGAAATAATTAATGGTGAGGGGCAGCATAGGAAATAATTAATGGTGGGGGCAGTATAGGAAATAATTAATGGTGAGGGGTAGCATAGGAAATAATTAATGGTGGAGGGGCAGTATAGGAAATAATTAATGGTGGAGGGGCAGTATAGGAAATAATTAATTTGAGGGGCAGTATAGGAAATAATTAATGGTGAGGGGCAGTATAGGAAATAATTATGAGGGGCAGTATAGGAAATAATTATGAGGGGCAGTATAGGAAATAATTATGAGGGGCATTATATGAAATAATTAATGGTGAGGGGCAGTATAGGAAATAATTAATGGTGAGGGGCAGTATAGGAAATAATTAATTTGAGGGGCAGTATAGGAAATAATTAATTTGAGGGGCAGTATAGGAAATAATTATGAGGGGCAGTATAGGAAATAATTATGAGGGGCAGTATAGGAAATAATTATGAGGGGCATTATAGGAAATAATTATGAGGGGCAGTATAGGAAATAATTAATGGTGAGGGGCAGTATAGGGAATAGTTAATGATGGGGGGCAGCATAGGAAATAGTTAATGATGGGGGGAAGCATAAGACATAATTAATGGTGGAGGGGCAGTATAGGAAATAATTAATTTAAAGGGCAGTATAGGAAATAATTAATGGTGGAGGGGCAGTATAGGAAATAATTAATGTTGGGGGGCAGTATAGGAAATAATTAATGGTGGGGGGCAGTATAGGAAATAATTAATGGTGAGGGGCAGCATAGGGAATAATTAATTACGAGGGGCAGTATAGGAAATAATTATGAGGGGCAGTATAGGAAATAATTATGAGGGGCAGTATAGGAAATAATTAATGGTGGAGGGGCAGTATAGGAAATAATGAATGGTGAGGGGCAGCATAGGGAATAATTATGAGGGGCAGTATAGGAAATAATTATGATGGGCAGTATAGGAAATAATTATGAGGGGCAGTATAGGAAATAATTATGAGGGGCAGTATAGGAAATAATTAATGGTGAGGGGCAGTATAGGAAATAATTAATGGTGAGGGGCAGCATAGGAAATAATTAATGGTGGGGGCAGTATAGGAAATAAATAATGGTGAGGGGTAGCATAGGAAATAATTAATGGTGGAGGGGCAGTATAGGAAGTAATTAATGGTGGAGGGGCAGTATAGGAAATAATTAATTTGAGGGGCAGTATAGGAAATAATTAATGGTGAGGGGCAGTATAGGAAATAATTATGAGGGGCAGTATAGGAAATAATTATGAGGGGCAGTATAGGAAATAATTATGAGGGGCATTATATGAAATAATTAATGGTGAGGGGCAGTATAGGAAATAATTAATGGTGAGGGGCAGTATAGGAAATAATTAATGGTGAGGGGCAGTATAGGAAATAATTAATTTGAGGGGCAGTATAGGAAATAATTATGAGGGGCAGTATAGGAAATAATTATGAGGGGCAGTATAGGAAATAATTATGAGGGGCATTATAGGAAATAATTATGAGGGGCAGTATAGGAAATAATTAATGGTGAGGGGCAGTATAGGGAATAGTTAATGATGGGGGGCAGCATAGGAAATAGTTAATGATGGGGGGAAGCATAAGACATAATTAATGGTGGAGGGGCAGTATAGGAAATAATTAATTTAAAGGGCAGTATAGGAAATAATTAATGGTGGAGGGGCAGTATAGGAAATAATTAATGTTGGGGGGCAGTATAGGAAATAATTAATGGTGGGGGGCAGTATAGGAAATAATTAATGGTGAGGGGCAGTATAGGAAATAATTAATTAGGAGGGGCAGTATAGGAAATAATTATGAGGGGCAGTATAGGAAATAATTATGAGGGGCGGTATAGGAAATAATTAATGGTGGGGGGCAGTATAGGAAATAATTAATGGTGAGGGGCAGTATAGGAAATAATTAATTATGAGGGGCAGTATAGGAAATAATTAATGGTGAGGGGCAGTATAGGAAATAATTAATGGTGAGGGGCAGCATAGGGAATAATTAATTAGGAGGGGCAGTATAGGAAATAATTATGAGGGGCAGTATAGGAAATAATTATGAGGGGCAGTATAGGAAATAATTAATGGTGGAGGGGCAGTATAGGAAATAATGAATGGTGAGGGGCAGCATAGGGAATAATTATGAGGGGCAGTATAGGAAATAATTATGATGGGCAGTATAGGAAATAATTATGAGGGCAGTATAGGAAATAATTATGAGGGGCAGTATAGGAAATAATTAATGGTGAGGGGCAGTATAGGAAATAATTAATGGTGAGGGGCAGCATAGGAAATAATTAATGGTGGGGGCAGTATAGGAAATAATTAATGGTGAGGGGTAGCATAGGAAATAATTAATGGTGGAGGGGCAGTATAGGAAATAATTAATGGTGGAGGGGCAGTATAGGAAATAATTAATTTGAGGGGCAGTATAGGAAATAATTAATGGTGAGGGGCAGTATAGGAAATAATTATGAGGGGCAGTATAGGAAATAATTATGAGGGGCAGTATAGGAAATAATTATGAGGGGCATTATATGAAATAATTAATGGTGAGGGGCAGTATAGGAAATAATTAATGGTGAGGGGCAGTATAGGAAATAATTATGAGGGGCATTATAGGAAATAATTATGAGGGGCAGTATAGGAAATAATTAATGGTGAGGGGCAGTATAGGGAATAGTTAATGATGGGGGGCAGCATAGGAAATAGTTAATGATGGGGGGAAGCATAAGACATAATTAATGGTGGAGGGGCAGTATAGGAAATAATTAATTTAAAGGGCAGTATAGGAAATAATTAATGGTGGAGGGGCAGTATAGGAAATAATTAATGTTGGGGGGCAGTATAGGAAATAATTAATGGTGGGGGGCAGTATAGGAAATAATTAATGGTGAGGGGCAGTATAGGAAATAATTAATTAGGAGGGGCAGTATAGGAAATAATTATGAGGGGCAGTATAGGAAATAATTATGAGGGGCGGTATAGGAAATAATTAATGGTGGGGGGCAGTATAGGAAATAATTAATGGTGAGGGGCAGTATAGGAAATAATTAATTAAGAGGGGCAGTATAGGAAATAATTAATGGTGAGGGGCAGTATAGGAAATAATTAATGGTGAGGGGCAGCATAGGGAATATTTAATTATGAGGGGCAGTATAGGAAATAATTATAAGGGGCAGTATAGGAAATAATTATGAGGGGCAGTATAGGAAATAATTATGAGGGGCAGTATAGGAAATAATTAATTTGAGGGGCAGCATAGGAAATAATTAATGGTGAGGGGCAGTATAGGAAATAATTATGAGGGGCAGTATAGGAAATAATTATGAGGGGCAGTATAGAAAATAATTAATTTGAGGGGCAGTATAGGAAATAATTAACGGTGAGGGGCAGTATAGGAAATAATTAATGGTGGAGGGCAGTATAGGAAATAATTATAAGGGGCAGTACAGGAAATAATTATGAGGGGCAGTATAGGAAATAATTATGAGGGGCAGTATAGGAATTAATTATGAGGGCAGTATAGGAAATAATTATGAGGGGCAGTATAGGAAATAATTATGAGGGGCAGTATAGGAAATAATTAATGGTGGAGGGGCAGTATAGGAAATAATTAATGGTGAGGGGCAGCATAGGGAATAATTAATTATGAGGGGCAGTATAGGAAATAATTATGAGGGGCAGTATAGGAAATAATTATGAGGGGCAGTATAGGAAATAATTAATGGTGGGGGGGCAGTATAGGAAATAATTAATGGTGGGGGGGCAGTATAGGAAATAATTAATTTGAGGGGCAGTATAGGAAATAATTAATGGTGAGGGGCAGTATAGGAAATAATTAATGGCGAGGGGCAGTATAGGAAGTAATTAATGGTGAGGGGCAGCATAGGGAATAATTAATTATGAGGGGCAGTATAGGAAATAATTATGATGCGGCAGTATAGGAATTAAGTATGAGGGGCACTATAGGAAATAATTAAAGGTGGGGGGGCAGTATAGAAAATAATTAATGGTGAGGGGCAGTATAGGAAATAATTAATGGTGAGGGGCAGTATAGGAAATAATTATGAGGGGCAGTACAGGAAATAATTATGAGGGGCAGTATAGGAAATAATTATGAGGGGCAGTATAGGAAATAATTATGAGGGGCAGTATAGGAATTAATTATGAGGGCAGTATAGGAAATAATTATGAGGGGCAATATAGGAAATAATTAATGGTGAGGGGCAGTATAGGAAATAATTAATGGTGAGGGGAAGTATAGGAAATAATTAATGGTGGAGGGGCAGTATAGGAAATAATTAATGGTGAGGGGCAGTATAGGAAATAATTAATGGTGAGGGGCAGTATAGGAAATAATTAATGGTGAGGGGCAGCATAGGAAATAATTAATGATGGGGGGAAGCATAAGACATAATTAATGGTGGAAGGGCAGCATAGGAAATATTTAATGGTGGTGGTGTAAGAAATAATTAATTATGAGGGGCTGTCTAGTAATTAATGGGGGGAAGGCATATTCAATAATTAATGGAGAGAGGTCCCAGTATATTAATTAATTAATTGGGACAATATATATAAAATAGTTCAGTAGGAGTGCGGTATATTAAATAAATAATTGAGGGGGGCCCAGTGTATTACGGATGCGGTCACATGTACCGCTATTACTTTTTTAACTTAAGTCCGGCCCTCCAACGGTCTGAGGGGGACCGTGAACGGCCCCCTACATAAAAAGTTTGGGGACCCCTGTATTAGGGGTTTGATTGAATTAGGCACAGTCTGACGATTTATTTTTTTTTTTTAAACTTAAAGTGACTTAAAATCCAGTTGTGTGCTGCCAGTGTAGGTTAGAAACTAGGCATACAAGAACCCATGCCTATTTTTTTTATTAAAAAGGGCAGTAAAAAGGTTGTGGTGGGCGGGGGCCAATAGTTAGTTATGAGGGGCAGTATAGGAAATAATTAATGGTGAGGGGCAGTATAGGAAATAATTAATGGTGAGGGGCAGCATAGGGAATAATTAATTAGGAGGGGCAGTATAGGAAATAATTAGGAGGGGCAGTATAAGAAATAATTATGAGGGGCAGTATAGGAAATAATTAATGGTGGGGGGGGGCAGTATTGGAAATAATTAATGGTGAGGGGCAGTATAGGAAATAATTAATGGTGAGGGGCAGTATAGGAAATAATTAATGGTGAGGGGCAGCATAGGGAATAATTAATTATGAGGGGCAGTATAGGAAATAATTATGATGGGGCAGTATAGGAATTAAGTATGAGGGGCAGTATAGGAAATAATTAATGGGGGGGGCAGTATAGGAAATAATTAATGGTGAGGGGCAGTATAGGAAATAATTATGAGGGGCAGTATAGAAATTAATTATGAGGGCAGTATAGGGAATAATTATGAGGGGCAGTATAGGAATTAATTATGAGGGGCAGTATAGGAAATAATTAATGGTGGGGGGCAGTATAGGAAATAATTATGAGGGGCAGTATAGAAAATAATTATGATGGGGCAGTATAGGAAATAATTATGATGGGGCAGTATAGGAATTGGGGGACAGTGAACGGCCCCCTACATAAAAAGTTTGGGGACCCCTGTATTAGGGGTTTGATTGAATTAGGCACAGTCTGACAATTTTTTTTCAAAAACATAAAGTGACTTAAAATCCAGTTGTGTGCTGCCAGTGTAGGTTAGAAACTAGGCATACAAGAACCCATGCCTATTTTTTTTATTAAAAAGGGCAGTAAAAAGGTTGTGGTGGGCGGGGCCAATAGTTAGTTATGAGGGGCAGTATAGGAAATAATTAATGGTGAGGGGCAGTATAGGAAATAATTAATGTTGAGGGGCAGCATAGGGAATAATTAATTAGGAGGGCAGTATAGGAAATAATTATGAGGGGCAGTATAGGAAATAATTATGAAGGGCAGTATAGGAAATAATTAATGGTGGAGGGGCAGTATAGGAAATAATAAATGGTGAGGGGCAGTATAGGAAATAATTAATGGTGAGGGGCAGCATAGGAAATAATTAATGGTGAGGGGCAGTATAGGAAATAATTAATGGTGGAGGGGCAGTATAGGAAATAATTAATGGTGGGGGCAGTATAGGAAATAATTAATTATGAGGGGCAGTTTAGGAAATAATTAATTATGAGAGGCAGTATAGGACATAATTAATGGTGAGGGGCAGTATAGGAAATAATTATGAGGGGCAGTATAGGAAATAATTAATGGTGGAGGGGCAGTATAGGAAATAATTAATTTGAGGGGCAGTATAGGAAATAATTAATGGTGAGGGGCAGTATTGGAAATATTTAATGGTGAGGGGAAGTATAGGAAATAATTAATGGTGAGGGGCAGCATAGGAAATAATTAATGATGGGGGGAAGCATAAGACATAATTAATGGTGGAAGGGCAGCATAGGAAATATTTAATGGTGGTGGTGTAAGAAATAATTAATTATGAGGGGCTGTCTAGTAATTAATGGGGGGAAGGCATATTCAATAATTAATGGAGAGAGGTCCCAGTATATTAATTAATTAATTGGGACAATATATATAAAATAGTTCAGTAGGAGTGCGGTATATTAAATAAATAATTGAGGGGGGCCCAGTGTATTACGGATGCGGTCACATGTACCGCTATTACTTTTTTAACTTAAGTCCGGCCCTCCAACGGTCTGAGGGGGACCGTGAACGGCCCCCTACATAAAAAGTTTGGGGACCCCTGTATTAGGGGTTTGATTGAATTAGGCACAGTCTGACGATTTATTTTTTTTTTTTAAACTTAAAGTGACTTAAAATCCAGTTGTGTGCTGCCAGTGTAGGTTAGAAACTAGGCATACAAGAACCCATGCCTATTTTTTTTATTAAAAAGGGCAGTAAAAAGGTTGTGGTGGGCGGGGGCCAATAGTTAGTTATGAGGGGCAGTATAGGAAATAATTAATGGTGAGGGGCAGTATAGGAAATAATTAATGGTGAGGGGCAGCATAGGGAATAATTAATTAGGAGGGGCAGTATAGGAAATAATTAGGAGGGGCAGTATAAGAAATAATTATGAGGGGCAGTATAGGAAATAATTAATGGTGGGGGGGGGCAGTATTGGAAATAATTAATGGTGAGGGGCAGTATAGGAAATAATTAATGGTGAGGGGCAGTATAGGAAATAATTAATGGTGAGGGGCAGCATAGGGAATAATTAATTAGGAGGGGCAGTATAGGAAATAATTATGAGGGGCAGTATAGGAAATAATTATGAGGGGCAGTATAGGAAATAATTATGATGGGGCAGTATAGGAATTAAGTATGAGGGGCAGTATAGGAAATAATTAATGGGGGGGCAGTATAGGAAATAATTAATGGTGAGGGGCAGTATAGGAAATAATTATGAGGGGCAGTATAGAAATTAATTATGAGGGCAGTATAGGGAATAATTATGAGGGGCAGTATAGGAATTAATTATGAGGGGCAGTATAGGAAATAATTAATGGTGGGGGGCAGTATAGGAAATAATTATGAGGGGCAGTATAGGAAATAATTATGATGGGGCAGTATAGGAAATAATTATGATGGGGCAGTATAGGAATTGGGGGACAGTGAACGGCCCCCTACATAAAAAGTTTGGGGACCCCTGTATTAGGGGTTTGATTGAATTAGGCACAGTCTGACAATTTTTTTTCAAAAACATAAAGTGACTTAAAATCCAGTTGTGTGCTGCCAGTGTAGGTTAGAAACTAGGCATACAAGAACCCATGCCTATTTTTTTTATTAAAAAGGGCAGTAAAAAGGTTGTGGTGGGCGGGGCCAATAGTTAGTTATGAGGGGCAGTATAGGAAATAATTAATGGTGAGGGGCAGTATAGGAAATAATTAATGTTGAGGGGCAGCATAGGGAATAATTAATTAGGAGGGCAGTATAGGAAATAATTATGAGGGGCAGTATAGGAAATAATTATGAAGGGCAGTATAGGAAATAATTAATGGTGGAGAAGCAGTATAGGAAATAATAAATGGTGAGGGGCAGTATAGGAAATAATTAATGGTGAGGGGCAGCATAGGAAATAATTAATGGTGAGGGGCAGCATAGGAAATAATTAATGGTGGAGGGGCAGTATAGGAAATAATTAATGGTGGGGGCAGTATAGGAAATAATTAATTATGAGGGGCAGTTTAGGAAATAATTAATTATGAGAGGCAGTATAGGACATAATTAATGGTGAGGGGCAGTATAGGAAATAATTATGAGGGGCAGTATAGGAAATAATTAATGGTGGAGGGGCAGTATAGGAAATAATTAATGGTGAGGGGCAGTATAGGAAATAATTAATGGTGAGGGGCAGTATTGGAAATATTTAATGGTGAGGGGAAGTATAGGAAATAATTAATGGTGAGGGGCAGCATTGGGAATAATTAATTATGAGGGGCAGTATAGGAAATAATTATGAGGGGCAGTATAGGAAATAATTATGAAGGGCAGTATAGGAATTAATTATGAGGGACAGTATAGGAAATAATTATGAGGGGCAGTATAGGAAATAATTATGAGGGGCAGTATAGGAAATAATTAATGGTGGAGGGGCAGTATAGGAAATAATGAATGGTGAGGGGCAGCATAGGGAATAATTAATTATGAGGGGCAGTATAGGAATTAATTATGAGGGGCAGCATAGGGAATAATTATGAGGGGCAGTATAGGAAATAATTATGATGGGCAGTATAGGAAATAATTATGAGGGCAGCATAGGAAATAATTATGAGGGGCAGTATAGGAAATAATTAATGGTGGGGGGCAGTATAGGAAATAATTAACGGTGAGGGGCAGTATAGGAAATAATTAATTATGAGGGGCAGTATAGGAAATAATTAATCATGAGGGGCAGTATAGGAAATAATTAATGGTGAGGGGCAGTATAGGAAATAATTAATGGTGGAGGGGCAGTATAGGAAATAATTAATGGTGAGGGGCAGCATAGGAAATAATTAATGGTGAGGGGCAGCATAGGAAATAATTAATGGTGAGGGGCAGCATAGGAAATAATTAATGGTGGAGGGGCAGTATATGAAATAATTAATTTAAAGGGCAGTATAGGAAATAATTAATGGTGGAGGGGCAGTATAGGAAATAATTAATTATGAGGGGCAGCATAGGAAATAATTAATTATGAGGGGCAGTATAGGAAATAATTAATGGTGAGGGGCAGTATAGGAAATAATTATGAGGGGCAGTATAGGAAATAATTGTGAGGGGCAGTATAGGAAATAATTATGAGGGGCAGTATAGGAAATAATTAATGGTGGAGGGGCAGTATAGGAAATAATGAATGGTGAGGGGCAGCATAGGGAATAATTAATTATGAGGGGCAGTATAGGAATTAATTATGAGGGGCAGCATAGGGAATAATTATGAGGGGCA
Organism: Engystomops pustulosus; assembly: GCF_040894005.1. Taxonomy (NCBI): domain Eukaryota; kingdom Metazoa; phylum Chordata; class Amphibia; order Anura; family Leptodactylidae; genus Engystomops; species Engystomops pustulosus. Next base: position 1,691,699 of record NW_027284960.1, read on the forward strand.
GTATAGGAAATAATTATGATGGGCAGTATAGGAAATAATTATGAGGGTAGCATAGGAAATAATTATGAGGGGCAGTATAGGAAATAATTAATGGTGGGGGGCAGTATAGGAAATAATTAACGGTGAGGGGCAGTATAGGAAATAATTAATTATGAGGGGCAGTATAGGAAATAATTAATCATGAGGGGCAGTATAGGAAATAATTAATGGTGAGGGGCAGTATAGGAAATAATTAATGGTGGAGGGGCAGTATAGGAAATAATTAATGGTGAGGGGCAGCATAGGAAATAATTAATGGTGAGGGGCAGCATAGGAAATAATTAATGGTGAGGGGCAGCATAGGAAATAATTAATGGTGGAGGGGCAGTATATGAAATAATTAATTTAAAGGGCAGTATAGGAAATAATTAATGGTGGAGGGGCAGTATAGGAAATAATTAATTATGAGGGGCAGCATAGGAAATAATTAATTATGAGGGGCAGTATAGGAAATAATTAATGGTGAGGGGCAGTATAGGAAATAATTATGAGGGGCAGTATAGGAAATAATTGTGAGGGGCAGTATAGGAAATAATTATGAGGGGCAGTATAGGAAATAATTAATGGTGGAGGGGCAGTATAGGAAATAATTAATTTGAGGGGCAGTATAGGAAATAGTTAATTATGAGGGGCAGTATAGGAAATAATTAATTATGAGGGGCAGTATAGGAAATAATTAATGGTGAGGGGCAGTATAGGAAATAATTAATGGTGAGGGGCAGCATAGGGAATAATTAATTAGGAGGGGCAGTATAGGAAATAATTATGAGGGGCAGTATAGGAAATAATTATGAGGGGCAGTATAGGAAATAATTAATGGTGGGGGGGCAGTATAGGAAATAATTAACGGTGAGGGGCAGTATAGGAAATAATTAATGGTGGGGGGCAGTATAGGAAATAATTAATTATGAGGGGCAGTATAGGAAATAATTAATCATGAGGGGCAGTATAGGAAATATATAATGGTGAGGGGCAGTATAGGAAATAATTAATGGTGGAGGGGCAGCATAGGAAATAATTAATGGTGAGGGGCTGCATAGGAAATAATTAATGGTGGAGGGGCAGTATAGGGAATAATTAATTAGGAGGGGCAGTATAGGAAATAATTATGAGGGGCAGTATAGGAAATAATTATGAGGGGCAGTATAGGAATTAATTATGAGGGGCAGTATAGGAAATAATTATGAGGGGCAGTAGAGGAAATAATTATGAGGGGCAGTATAGGAAATAATTAATGGTGGTGGTGTAAGAAATAATTAATTATGAGGGGCTGTCTAGTAATTAATGGGGGGAAGGCATATTCAATATTTAATGGCGAGAGGTCCCAGTATATTAATTAATTAATTGGGACAATGGGCCACATTTATCACTTTTGTGCGCCTAAGTGTAGTAGTTGCGCCTAAATTCGGGCGCACTGTTTTGCCAGAATTATCACAAGCTACAACCATCTGTGATAAGTATATTTTCTGCCTCTTATTAATCACTTTACTTTAACACAGTTTAGGCGCAGTTTAGGCGCAATGTTAGATTCGGGCACTTACATGTGATCCTGCTACAAGCTCCTCTCTGCTTCTCCCACAGCCCAGAATGAAGATAACACTCACAGCAGCACCCAGGTGTGTGACACCCAGCACCCAGTGACCTCCTCAGCAGGGGCTTCTCCTGGAGGGGATCCCCCAGTGCTGGTCTCCTGCTGCACCCCTGTAATTCTGCACAATATCCCCCTCAGACACTGTGCAGAATTACATGGGGGACACTTGTATGTCGTATCTGCAAACTTCTGCAAGCTTCTGCAAACTTGTGCAAAGTTCTCTTCTCTCTTGCTCTTTTGAGCTCAGGTTTTGCAGAATATTTTGTAAATAGAAGTGATGAACTGTAAATAGTCTGCAGCTCCTGTCTGCAATGTATCTAATGTATCTATTATATGTTCTAGTGTCTGGTTGAGCTTTGCTGCTAGAAATGAGCTCTTCTGCAAAGGGGCTCAGTGCTTTCCTCTCAGATAACGCCACCTTCGAGCTGGAGTGTTTTTGCGCCCGTTTTTGCGCCTAAATGCAAAAGTCGCCCGTGATGAATATCATTAGGAGCAGCAAAACATCTGGAATTGAACGATAGATGAGGGAAAGGTGGTTATTTTTGCTGCGCGGCTAATTTGACGTTTAATCGCAAAAATGGCGCAAAAACGGTGCGCCTAAACGAAAAGGCGCAAAAACAACAGAAAAAACAAGTGATAAATGTGGCCCAATATATATAAAATAGTTCAGTAGGAGTGCGGTATATTAAATAAATAATTGAGGGGGGCCCAGTGTATTACGGATGCGGTCACATGTACCACTATTTCTTTTTAAGCTTAAGTCCGGCCCTCCAACGGTCTGAGGGGGACAGTGAACGGCCCCCTACATAAAAAGTTTGGGGACCCCTGTATTAGGGGTTTGATTGAATTAAGCACAGTCTGACGATTTTTTTTTTTTTTTTTAAACTTAAAGTGACTTAAAATCCAGTTGTGTGCTGCCAGTGTAGGTTAGAAACTAGGCATACCAGAACCCATGCCTATTTTTTTTATTAAAAAGGGCAGTAAAAAGGTTGTGGTGGGCGGGGGCCAATAGTTAGTTATGAGGGGCAGTATAGGAAATAATTAATGGTGAGGGGCAGTATAGGAAATAATTAATGGTGATGGGCAGCATAGGGAATAATTAATTAGGAGGGGCAGTATAGGAAATAATTATGAGGGGCAGTATAGGAAATAATTATGAGGGGCAGTATAGGAATTAATTATGAGGGGCAGTATAGGAAATAATTAATGGTGGGGGGGCAGTATAGGAAATAATTAATTTGAGGGGCAGCATAGGGAATAATTAATTATGAGGGGCAGTATAGGAAATAATTAATGGTGGGGGGCAGTATAGGAAATAATTAATGGTGAGGGGCAGTATAGGGAATAATTAATGGTGGAGGGGCAGTATAGGAAATAATTATTGTAAAGGGCAGTATAGGAAATAATTAATGGTGGAGGGGCAGTATAGGAAATAATTAATGGTGGGGGGAAGTATAGGAAATAATTAATTATGAGGGGCAGTATAGGAAATAATTAATGGTGGAGGGGCAGTATAGGAAATAATTAATGGTGAGGGGCAGCATAGGGAATAATTAATTATGAGGGGCAGTATAGGAAATAATTATGATGGGGCAGTATAGGAATTAATTATGAGGGGCAGTATAGGAAATAATTAATGGTGGGGGGCAGTATAGGAAATAATTAATGGTGAGGGGCAGTATAGGAAATAATTAATTGTGAGGGGCAGTATAGGAAATAATTATGAGGGGCAGTATAGGAAATAATTATGAGGGGCAGTATAGGAAATAATTATGAGGGGCAGTATAGGAAATAATTATGAGGGGCAGTATAGGAATTAATTATGAGGGCAGTATAGGAAATAATTATGAGGGGCAGTATAGGAAATAATTATGAGGGGCAGTATAGGAAATAATTATGAGGGGCAGTATAGGAAATAATTAATGGTGGAGGGGCAGTATAGGAAATAATTAATGGTGAGGGGCAGTATAGGAAATAATTAATGGTGAGGGGCAGCATAGGAAATAATTAATGATGGGGGGAAGCATAAGACATAATTAATGGTGGAGGGGCAGTATAGGAAATAATGAATTGTGAGGGGCAGCATAGGGAATAATTAATTATGAGGGGCAGTATAGGAATTAATTATGAGGGGCAGCATAGGGAATAATTATGAGGGGCAGTATAGGAAATAATTATGATGGGCAGTATAGGAAATAATTAATGGTGGGGGCAGTATAGGAAAAAATTAACGGTGAGGGGCAGTATAGGAAATAATTAATGGTGGGGGCAGTATAGGAAATAATTAATTATGAGGGGCAGTATAGGAAATAATTAATGGTGAGGGGCAGTATAGGAAATAATTAATGGTGAGGGGCAGTATAGGAAATAATTAATGGTGAGGGGCAGTATAGGAAATAATTAATTATGAGGGGCAGTATAGGAAATAATTAATGGTGAGGGGCAGTATAGGAAATAATTAATGGTGAGGGGCAGTATAGGAAATAATTATGAGGGGCAGTATAGGAAATAATTATGAGGGGCAGTATAGGAAATAATTAACGGTGAGGGGCAGTATAGGAAATAATTAATGGTGGGGGGCAGTATAGGAAATAATTAATTATGAGGGGCAGTATAGGAAATAATTAATGGTGAGGGGCAGTATAGGAAATAATTAATGGTGAGGGGCAGCATAGGGAATAATTAATTAGGAGGGGCAGTATAGGAAATAATTATGAGGGGCAGTATAGGAAATAATTATGAGGGGCAGTATAGGAAATAATTAATGGTGGGGGGGCAGTATAGGAAATAATTAATTGTGAGGGGCAGTATAGGAAATAATTAATGGTGAGGTGCAGCATAGGGAATAATTAATTATGACGGGCATTATAGGAATTAATTATGAGGGGCAGCATAGGGAATAATTATGAGGGGCAGTATAGGAAATAATTATGATGGGCAGTATAGGAAATAATTATGAGGGCAGTATAGGAAATAATTATGAGGGGCAGTATAGGAAATAATTATGAGGGGCAGTATAGGAAATAATTAACGGTGAGGGGCAGTATAGGAAATAATTAATGGTGGGGGCAGTATAGGAAATAATTAATTATGAGGGGCAGTATAGGAAATAATTAATCAAGAGGGGCAGTATAGGAAATAATTAATGGTGAGGGGCAGTATAGGAAATAATTAATGGTGGAGGGGCAGTATAGGAAATAATTAATGGTGAGGGGCAGCATAGGAAATAATTAATGGTGAGGGGCAGCATAGGAAATAATTAATGGTGGAGGGGCAGTATAGGGAATAATTAATTAGGAGGAGCAATAATTATGAGGGGCAGTATAGGAAATAATTAATGGTGGTGGTGTAAGACATAATTAATTATAAGGGGCTGTCTAGTAATTAATGGGGGGAAGGCATATTCAATATTTAATGGCGAGAGGTCCCAGTATATTAATTAATTAATTGGGACAATGGGCCACATTTATCACTTTTGTGCGCCTAAGTGTAGTAGTTGCGCCTAAATTCGGGCGCACTGTTTTGCCAGAATTATCACAAGCTACAACCATCTGTGATAAGTATATTTTCTGCCTCTTATTAATCACTTTACTTTAACACAGTTTAGGCGCAGTTTAGGCGCAGTTTAGGCGCAATGTTAGATTCGGGCACTTACATGTGATCCTGCTACAAGCTCCTCTCTGCTTCTCCCACAGCCCAGAATGAAGATAACACTCACAGCAGCACCCAGGTGTGTGACACCCAGCACCCAGTGACCTCCTCAGCAGGGGCTTCTCCTGGAGGGGATCCCCCAGTGCTGGTCTCCTGCTGCACCCCTGTAATTCTGCACAATATCCCCCTCAGACACTGTGCAGATTTACATGGGGGACACTTGTATGTCGTATCTGCAAACTTCTGCAAGCTTCTGCAAACTTGTGCAAAGTTCTCTTCTCTCTTGCTCTTTTGAGCTCAGGTTTTGCAGAATATTTTGTAAATAGAAGTGATGAACTGTAAATAGTCTGCAGCTCCTGTCTGCAATGTATCTAATGTATCTATTATATGTTCTAGTGTCTGGTTGAGCTTTGCTGCTAGAAATGAGCTCTTCTGCAAAGGGGCTCAGTGCTTTCCTCTCAGATAACGCCACCTTCGAGCTGGAGTGTTTTTGCGCCCGTTTTTGCGCCTAAATGCAAAAGTCGCCCGTGATGAATATCATTAGGAGCAGCAAAACATCTGGAATTGAACGATAGATGAGGGAAAGGTGGTTATTTTTGCTGCGCGGCTAATTTGACGTTTAATCGCAAAAATTGCGCAAAAACGGTGCGCCTAAACGAAAAGGCGCAAAAACAACAGAAAAAACAAGTGATAAATGTGGCCCAATATATATAAAATAGTTCAGTAGGAGTGCGGTATATTAAATAAATAATTGAGGGGGGCCCAGTGTATTACGGATGCGGTCACATGTACCACTATTTCTTTTTAAGCTTAAGTCCGGCCCTCCAACGGTCTGAGGGGGACAGTGAACGGCCCCCTACATAAAAAGTTTGGGGACCCCTGTATTAGGGGTTTGATTGAATTAGGCACAGTCTGACGATTTTTTTTTTTTTTTTAAACTTAAAGTGACTTAAAATCCAGTTGTGTGCTGCCAGTGTAGGTTAGAAACTAGGCACACAAGAACCCATGCCTATTTTTTTTATTAAAAAGGGCAGTAAAAAGGTTGTGGTGGGCGGGGGCCAATAGTTAGAAATAATTAATGGTGGAGGGGCAGTATAGGAAATAATTAATGGTGGGGGCAGTATAGGAAATAATTAATTATGAGGGGCAGTTTAGGAAATAATTAATTATGAGAGGCAGTATAGGACATAATTAATGGTGAGGGGCAGTATAGGAAATAATTATGAGGGGCAGTATAGGAAATAATTAATGGTGGAGGGGCAGTATAGGAAATAATTAATTTGAGGGGCAGTATAGGAAATAATTAATGGTGAGGGGCAGTATTGGAAATAATTAATTGTGAGGGGCAGTATAGGAAATAATTAATGGTGAGGGGCAGCATAGGAAATAATTAATGGTGGAGGGGCAGCATAGGAAATAATTAATGGTGGAGGGGAAGTATAGGAAATAATTAATTTAAAGGGCAGTATAGGAAATAATTAATGGTGGAGGGGCAGTATAGGAAATAATTAATGGTGGGGGCAGTATAGGAAATAATTAATTATGAGGGGCAGTTTAGGAAATAATTAATTATGAGAGGCAGTATAGGACATAATTAATGGTGAGGGGCAGTATAGGAAATAATTATGAGGGGCAGTATAGGAAATAATTAATGGTGGAGGGGCAGTATAGGAAATAATTAATTTGAGGGGCAGTATAGGAAATAATTAATGGTGAGGGGCAGTATTGGAAATATTTAATGGTGAGGGGAAGTATAGGAAATAATGAATGGTGAGGGGCAGCATTGGGAATAATTAATTATGAGGGGCAGTATAGGAAATAATTATGAGGGGCAGTATAGGAAATAATTATGAAGGGCAGTATAGGAATTAATTATGAGGGACAGTATAGGAAATAATTATGAGGGGCAGTATAGGAAATAATTATGAGGGGCAGCATAGGAAATAATTAATGGTGAGGGGCAGCATAGGAAATAATTAATGGTGGAGGGGCAGTATAGGAAATAATTAATGGTGGAGGGGCAGTATAGGAAATAATTAATTATGAGGGGCAGTATAGGAAATAATTAATTATGAGGGGCAGTATAGGAAATAATTAATGGTGAGGGGCAGTATAGGAAATAATTATGAGGGGCAGTATAGGAAATAATTGTGAGGGGCAGTATAGGAAATAATTAATGGTGGAGGGGCAGTATAGGAAATAATTAATTTGAGGGGCAGTATAGGAAATAGTTAATTATGAGGGGCAGTATAGGAAATAATTAATTATGAGGGGCAGTATAGGAAATAATTAATGGTGAGGGGCAGTATAGGAAATAATTAATGGTGAGGGGCAGCATAGGGAATAATTAATTAGGAGGGGCAGTATAGGAAATAATTATGAGGGGCAGTATAGGAAATAATTATGAGGGGCAGTATAGGAAATAATTAATGGTGGGGGGGCAGTATAGGAAATAATTAATGGTGAGGGGCAGTATAGGAAATAATTAATGGTGAGGGGCAGCATAGGGAATAATTAATTGTGAGGGGCAGTATAGGAAATAATTATGAGGGGCAGTATAGGAAATAATTAATGGTGGAGGGGCAGCATAGGAAATAATGAATGGTGAGGGGCAGCATAGGGAATAATTAATTATGAGGGGCAGTATAGGAATTAATTATGAGGGGCAGCATAGGGAATAATTATGAGGGGCAGTATAGGAAATAATTATGATGGGCAGTATAGGAAATAATTATGAGGGCAGTATAGGAAATAATTATGAGGGGCAGTATAGGAAATAATTATGAGGGGCAGTATAGGAAATAATTAACGGTGAGGGGCAGTATAGGAAATAATTAATGGTGGGGGCAGTATAGGAAATAATTAATTATGAGGGGCAGTATAGGAAATAATTAATCATGAGGGGCAGTATAGGAAATAATTAATGGTGAGGGGCAGTATAGGAAATAATTAATGGTGGAGGGGCAGCATAGGAAATAATTAATGGTGAGGGGCTGCATAGGAAATAATTAATGGTGGAGGGGCAGTATAGGGAATAATTAATTAGGAGGGGCAGTATAGGAAATAATTATGAGGGGCAGTATAGGAAATAATTATGAGGGGCAGTATAGGAAATAATTATGAGGGGCAGTATAGGAAATAATTATGAGGGGCAGTAGAGGAAATAATTATGAGGGGCAGTATAGGAAATAATTAATGGTGGTGGTGTAAGAAATAATTAATTATGAGGGGCTGTCTAGTAATTAATGGGGGGAAGGCATATTCAATATTTAATGGCGAGAGGTCCCAGTATATTAATTAATTAATTGGGACAATGGGCCACATTTATCACTTTTGTGCGCCTAAGTGTAGTAGTTGCGCCTAAATTCGGGCGCACTGTTTTGCCAGAATTATCACAAGCTACAACCATCTGTGATAAGTATATTTTCTGCCTCTTATTAATCACTTTACTTTAACACAGTTTAGGCGCAGTTTAGGCGCAGTTTAGGCGCAATGTTAGATTCGGGCACTTACATGTGATCCTGCTACAAGCTCCTCTCTGCTTCTCCCACAGCCCAGAATGAAGATAACACTCACAGCAGCACCCAGGTGTGTGACACCCAGCACCCAGTGACCTCCTCAGCAGGGGCTTCTCCTGGAGGGGATCCCCCAGTGCTGGTCTCCTGCTGCACCCCTGTAATTCTGCACAATATCCCCCTCAGACACTGTGCAGAATTACATGGGGGACACTTGTATGTCGTATCTGCAAACTTCTGCAAGCTTCTGCAAACTTGTGCAAAGTTCTCTTCTCTCTTGCTCTTTTGAGCTCAGGTTTTGCAGAATATTTTGTAAATAGAAGTGATGAACTGTAAATAGTCTGCAGCTCCTGTCTGCAATGTATCTAATGTATCTATTATATGTTCTAGTGTCTGGTTGAGCTTTGCTGCTAGAAATGAGCTCTTCTGCAAAGGGGCTCAGTGCTTTCCTCTCAGATAACGCCACCTTCGAGCTGGAGTGTTTTTGCGCCCGTTTTTGCGCCTAAATGCAAAAGTCGCCCGTGATGAATATCATTAGGAGCAGCAAAACATCTGGAATTGAACGATAGATGAGGGAAAGGTGGTTATTTTTGCTGCGCGGCTAATTTGACGTTTAATCGCAAAAATGGCGCAAAAACGGTGCGCCTAAACGAAAAGGCGCAAAAACAACAGAAAAAACAAGTGATAAATGTGGCCCAATATATATAAAATAGTTCAGTAGGAGTGCGGTATATTAAATAAATAATTGAGGGGGGCCCAGTGTATTACGGATGCGGTCACATGTACCACTATTTCTTTTTAAGCTTAAGTCCGGCCCTCCAACGGTCTGAGGGGGACAGTGAACGGCCCCCTACATAAAAAGTTTGGGGACCCCTGTATTAGGGGTTTGATTGAATTAGGCACAGTCTGACGATTTTTTTTTTTTTTTTAAACTTAAAGTGACTTAAAATCCAGTTGTGTGCTGCCAGTGTAGGTTAGAAACTAGGCATACAAGAACCCATGCCTATTTTTTTTATTAAAAAGGGCAGTAAAAAGGTTGTGGTGGACGGGGGCCAATAGTTAGTTATGAGGGGCAGTATAGGAAATAATTAATGGTGAGGGGCAGTATAGGAAATAATTAATGGTGATGGGCAGCATAGGGAATAATTAATTAGGAGGGGCAGTATAGGAAATAATTATGAGGGGCAGTATAGGAAATAATTATGAGGGGCAGTATAGGAATTAATTATGAGGGGCAGTATAGGAAATAATTAATGGTGGGGGGCAGTATAGGAAATAATTAATTTGAGGGGCAGCATAGGGAATAATTAATTATGAGGGGCAGTATAGGAAATAATTAATGGTGGGGGGCAGTATAGGAAATAATTAATGGTGAGGGGCAGTATAGGGAATAATTAATGGTGGAGGGGCAGTATAGGAAATAATTATTTTAAAGGGCAGTATAGGAAATAATTAATGGTGGAGGGGCAGTATAGGAAATAATTAATGGTGGGGGGAAGTATAGGAAATAATTAATTATGAGGGGCAGTATAGGAAATAATTAATGGTGGAGGGGCAGTATAGGAAATAATTAATGGTGAGGGGCAGCATAGGGAATAATTAATTATGAGGGGCAGTATAGGAAATAATTATGATGGGGCAGTATAGGAATTAATTATGAGGGGCAGTATAGGAAATAATTAATGGTGGGGGGCAGTATAGGAAATAATTAATGGTGAGGGGCAGTATAGGAAATAATTAATGGTGAGGGGCAGTATAGGAAATAATTATGAGGGGCAGTATAGGAAATAATTATGAGGGGCAGTATAGGAAATAATTATGAGGGGCAGTATAGGAATTAATTATGAGGGCAGTATAGGAAATAATTATGAGGGGCAGTATAGGAAATAATTATGAGGGGCAGTATAGGAAATAATTAATGGTGGAGGGGCAGTATAGGAAATAATTAATGGTGAGGGGCAGTATAGGTAATAATTAATGGTGAGGGGCAGCATAGGAAATAATTAATGATGGGGGGAAGCATAAGACATAATTAATGGTGGAGGGGCAGTATAGGAAATAATGAATGGTGAGGGGCAACATAGGGAATAATTAATTATGAGGGGCAGTATAGGAATTAATTATGAGGGGCAGCATAGGGAATAATTATGAGAGGCAGTATAGGAAATAATTATGATGGGCAGTATAGGAAATAATTAATGGTGGGGGGCAGTATAGGAAAAAATTAACGGTGAGGGGCAGTATAGGAAATAATTAATGGTGGGGGCAGTATAGGAAATAATTAATTATGAGGGGCAGTATAGGAAACAATTAATCATGATGGGCAGTATAGGAAATAATTAATGATGAGGGGCAGTATAGGAAATAATTAATGGTGGAGGGGCAGTATAGGAAATAATTAATGGTGAGGGGCAGTATAGGAAATAATTAATGGTGAGGGGCAGTATAGGAAATAATTAATTATGAGGGGCAGTATAGGGAATAATTAATGGTGAGGGCAGTATAGGAAATAATTATGAGGGGCAGTATAGGAAATAATTATGAGGGCAGTATAGGAAATAATTATGAGGGGCAGTATAGGAAATAATTATGAGGGGCAGTATAGGAAATAATTAACGGTGAGGGGCAGTATAGGAAATAATTAATGGTGGGGGCAGTATAGGAAATAATTTATTATGAGGGGCAGTATAGGAAATAATTAATGGTGAGGGGCAGTATAGGAAATAATTAATGGTGAGGGGCAGCATAGGGAATAATTAATTAGGAGGGGCAGTATAGGAAATAATTATGAGGGGCAGTATAGGAAATAATTATGAGGGGCAGTATAGGAAATAATTAATGGTGGGGGGGCAGTATAGGAAATAATTAATGGTGAGGGGCAGTATAGGAAATAATTAATGGTGAGGGGCAGCATAGGGAATAATTAATTATGAGGGGCAGTATAGGAATTAATTATGAGGGGCAGCATAGGGAATAATTATGAGGGGCAGTATAGGAAATAATTATGATGGGCAGTATAGGAAATAATTATGAGGGCAGTATAGGAAATAATTATGAGGGGCAGTATAGGAAATAATTATGAGGGGCAGTATAGGAAATAATTAACGGTGAGGGGCAGTATAGGAAATAATTAATGGTGGGGGCAGTATAGGAAATAATTAATTATGAGGGGCAGTATAGGAAATAATTAATCAAGAGGGGCAGTATAGGAAATAATTAATGGTGAGGGGCAGTATAGGAAATATATAATGGTGGAGGGGCAGTATAGGAAATAATTAATGGTGAGGGGCAGCATAGGAAATAATTAATGGTGAGGGGCAGCATAGGAAATAATTAATGGTGGAGGGGCAGTATAGGGAATAATTAATTAGGAGGGGCAGTATAGGAAATAATTATGAGGGGCAGTATAGGAAATAATTATGAGGGGCAGTATAGGAAATAATTATGAGGGGCAGTAGAGGAAATAATTATGAGGGGCAGTATAGGAAATAATTAATGGTGGTGGTGTAAGAAATAATTAATTATGAGGGGCTGTCTAGTAATTAATGGGGGGAAGGCATATTCAATATTTAATGGCGAGAGGTCCCAGTATATTAATTAATTAATTGGGACAATGGGCCACATTTATCACTTTTGTGCGCCTAAGTGTAGTAGTTGCGCCTAAATTCGGGCGCACTGTTTTGCCAGAATTATCACAAGCTACAACCATCTGTGATAAGTATATTTTCTGCCTCTTATTAATCACTTTACTTTAACACAGTTTAGGCGCAGTTTAGGCGCAGTTTAGGCGCAATGTTAGATTCGGGCACTTACATGTGATCCTGCTACAAGCTCCTCTCTGCTTCTCCCACAGCCCAGAATGAAGATAACACTCACAGCAGCACCCAGGTGTGTGACACCCAGCACCCAGTGACCTCCTCAGCAGGGGCTTCTCCTGGAGGGGATCCCCCAGTGCTGGTCTCCTGCTGCACCCCTGTAATTCTGCACAATATCCCCCTCAGACACTGTGCAGAATTACATGGGGGACACTTGTATGTCGTATCTGCAAACTTCTGCAAGCTTCTGCAAACTTGTGCAAAGTTCTCTTCTCTCTTGCTCTTTTGAGCTCAGGTTTTGCAGAATATTTTGTAAATAGAAGTGATGAACTGTAAATAGTCTGCAGCTCCTGTCTGCAATGTATCTAATGTATCTATTATATGTTCTAGTGTCTGGTTGAGCTTTGCTGCTAGAAATGAGCTCTTCTGCAAAGGGGCTCAGTGCTTTCCTCTCAGATAACGCCACCTTCAAGCTGGAGTGTTTTTGCGCCCGTTTTTGCGCCTAAATGCAAAAGTCGCCCGTGATGAATATCATTAGGAGCAGCAAAACATCTGGAATTGAACGATAGATGAGTGTTAGGGATTTTTATGCAGGGCCCCAACAGCCCTCTTGACTTTTGTAAGGTGAGTCCTAATTAACCCTTTCATGATTGAACATAAGGACCAAGACATACACGTCAAAGTCTTAGTCAAGATCTTCTCCTCTTTAATAATCAAAATGCATAATATATATCAGACAGAAGAGTCATCAAAGGGGTGTTGTATGAATGGAGATAAGGACTTAGATTCTATTGGCCATTATGTTTTTGTACCAGCACATTCTGGGAAAAATGACTAGGCCTTGTTTACAGCCATGCTTATCTACACAATGGCTCCTAGAAGCTTCTTCATAACCAAAATAAATAACAAGAATACAGAGGCCCGAAGGACGGTAAGAAATGCCAAGGATATTGTGAAAAGGCAAACAACAGTTTAAATGAGAAAAATAGCTGAATTAAAACATTTAACCCTATAGCTTCTAAGAGGGAAGCATACCCCCCCCCCCCCCAAGGTGGCCGCTGTATCTAAGATGGCGGACAGTAGTCAAGATGGCGTCCGAAACCAGTGCGACCTCCTTAACAATTCCCCCCTTTGAGCTTTGCTGGCCTGTAACTCCATCCTGAGCGACCTCCTCAAGCTCCAGGTACCCACAGGTAGGCTAAGCCCGTACCTGCTGGACTTGTTAACTCTTCACCAGATCCCCTGGAGGCTGGTCACTCAGGGGTTACAGGCCCGCACACTCAAATCACATCACTGAGTCCCCATAGTCCATAGGTTTGTAAACAGGCAGCATCATCCTCCGCTCCGGGCACTTCTCCTGTCGTGGTTCCTACCGCCTGGACGGACATCTGGGACATGGTGGACTTGATGAGGGGGACCACACAACACGCAATAAGTGACAAGAGCAAAATCACAATCCCCAATATCACCCCCACTTAAAGGAAACCCTTCCAATCCCCCAACCACAAAATGAAGGACAAAGTGTCCACCCCAGAGTTTCTCTTGAGTTCCCTGGACAGTCCTTCAATCTTTTCACGAGCATGGGTAATGGATCCATAGGGGGCGATGTCATCTGGGATGTATATGCGACAAGCCACTCCCACCATCTTACAGACTCCTCCCTTCTCAGCAAGGGTCATGTTCCAAAGCCGTGCGGTTCTGGGAAGCATCTCGAATATATTCCCAAATCTCTGTTGATTACAATAAAAAAAAACAGTTACCCAACCAACATCTTTGCTCATATCTGATTGTGGGCCTTGTACTCATCTGGGACCCCCCTTGGTGCTCCCACTGTATCTATATAAACGTTGTCATCTAGGTGCTTCTCTCAGACCTCCAGAATCCTTTGCGATTCTCTACCTTTTCTTATGTGTCTGATCAAACTTATCCCTGGGGATCACGAGGAAGGAATGCACAAACCTTATCACAGTACACTCACCTTCCCAGCCTCTAGGCCTGACCTGACTCTCCTATCCCCACAAATCCAGTACACATCAGACACTGCTAATACAGGGTTACCTGTGCTGTCAATGTTAAAGAAGGTCATTGTCTTGTTGCACCAACCATAGGTAAAGTCTCCTACCCTGGGGGCATCCTGGTCAGCCCTATAGATACAGTGATAGTCATGGTTGGGGTGTCCCTGAGCATACAGTCAGTCAGAAGAGACCAGCTAGCAAGAAGAATAGGTTAATCTGCAATAGAAAGCGTGGAAGCATGCCAACTTCCCTCTAGCTTCACAGACGTGGCACTGGTCAGCAGGACTTGGAAAGGACCGTCATAGCGAGGCTCCAGACTCTCTCTCTGATGTCTCTTTACCACCACGTAGTCTCCAGGCTTCAGGTTATGCGTCCTGAGGTCTCTGTCTGCATCTGAAAAAGGAATCAGAAACACTTTTGCCGACCTTTTTCAAGGCCTGGCTCAACTGTGTGGCATGTTCCACCTGGTTTCCTGCCATCATCTATAGAGTCTGTGGGAAGTAGAGGCCTAGTCTGGGTGCACAGCCGAAGAGTACTTCAAAGGAGGACAATCCCATCTTTCTGTTGGGGGTGTTCCTAACTGTATGGTGGGCAGCAGGAAAGCACTCACGCCATGGTTTCCCTGTTTCTTCCATGGCCTCCTGGATCTCTAACTTAAGGGTGCCGTTTAGTCTTTCAATCCCACCACTAACTTGGGGATGCTAAGGGGTGTTCAGGGCCTGTTCTACACCCAGGAGGGACAAGGTTTCAGTATTTACCTGTCTAGTGAAGTGGGTTCTGCAACCGGACTCTATGGTCTCTGGAAGTCCAAACCTGCAGAAAAATCTCACTCACCAACTTCTTGGCTGCAGCTCTGGCAGTAGCCTTGGTCATGGGAGAAGCTTCTGGCCACCCTGGAAAGAGATCAATGCACACAAGCACGTACTCCTACGTAACACTTTTTGGTAGCTGGATAAAATCCATCTGCAGTCTCTGGAAGGGATACAGCAGCTTGGGTGTCACCTTCCGTTGGGTCTTTACCACCTTACCCGGGTTGTGGTGGGCACAGACTATACAGGCTTTCACTAGTCTAGTGACAGGGGTAGTAAAACCCGGGGCAAACCACTGGTGGTTTATGAGCACTAGCATGGCCATTTGGAATATGTGTGTGTGTCCGTGGGCTACTTGACTTACTGTCGGGTGCAGGGCTCCGGGCAGGCACACCCTCTCTCCCAGCATCCAGGTCTCATCGGCATCTGGGCTCCAGCTTTCCTCCACTCTTCCTTCACTTCTGATGACTCTCGGGCCACCAGGGACTGGAACACCTGTGGATCAAACTTTTAGCTCAGAACTCACGGCTGAGACTTCAGGACAGTCTCCGGGCTCCATCTGTGCAGCTGCCTTCGCCATCCCGTCAGCCACATACTTGCCCTTGGCTTGTGGAGTTACCAAATTGTGTGTGCTTTTAGTTTTACTATCCCCACCTCTTATGGAAGTAAGAGAGCATCCATGAGCTCTTTAACCAGCGTGCCATGCTTAGAGGGGGTCCCTGCAGAGGTGAGGAAATCTCTAGCCTTCCATAAGGGTTCATAGTCGTGTTTAGACCCCAGAACTATACCTTGAGTATAGATGTTTGCCCTTTTACCTTCCACCAGCTGTAGCACTTCCGTGAGTGCCGTCACTTCACCTCCTGCGCTGACCTGTGTGGAGGAAGTGGTTCTGCTTGTACTACCTCATGTGCGCCACTGACCACTATATATCCAGTGTAGAACCGTCTGTCTTCTCCTGCAGACCTGGAGCCATCTATGAGAAAAAACTCAACATCTGGGTTAATCACCCTTCTCTCCCCCCCTCTCTGAATCCTGGCAGACTGGCGACAGAATGAAGGATTCAGAGCTGTGCACCTTATCAGTGTATCCTGGGGCATCAGGAGTGCACACTGGAGTCTGAGCTGTCTGGCCTTGGCTCACATGCTTGGGGTGAGGACACTGTGCAAGGTATGTGGGGTTTGCACTGCAACTGAGTGATCTAGGGTCTGGTACCAACTCACTGACCTTGCTGAGCAGATTGCTGGCTGCAGCTACTGACACATGAGGGGCTCCCCTCACGACTGAGTCTAACTGGGCATAATAGTTGGGCCACTGGGGAGGCCACCACGTTCCTGGGCTAAGACACCTGTGGCCTAGATACTTAGTGCAAAATAAAATAAAATGTCTGGTTCAGTGGCATGTGCCTAGGTACAGGGCAGACTTGCCAGCTTAGGGCTATGGAATGCATCAACTGCCTCCTGACTAAGGGCAAATGGGGAAGAGGCAATGCAGTCAGAAAGGGGCAGCATTGGGCTGGAGGCAGCAGACCTTATCCCAGGCCTGCAGGAGCTGGCCAGTGCTAGAAACATATGAAGAGGCTTAGGGCCTCAGGGCAGGGGGCACATTCTGGACTGCCAGCTTTCTCTCCTCTGTCAGGTGTCTGCCTGTGGCTGAGAAGCAGTGGCCTAGGAAGACCACCTTCTCCTGGCAGTACCGGAGTTTGTCTCTGGGAACTTTGCAATCCTTCTGGAACAGAAAGCACATAAGGTCAATAAATGCATCCTGGGAAACAAAAACAGTAGGTCCTCCGCATACTGAAAAGGAGAACATCCAGTAAGGGGCCAGTCTGTCAGTCTACTCCGTGTAGGGCCGTGGGGTATTGGCTGGGTGAGTTTTACCCCCCCTTGTGGGAATCTACATCAGGTATACTGGAATACTGAACTGGTAAAGGCAAATAGGTACTGGCAATCCTCATGTAGGGGCCCAGAGAGGAAAACATTTGCCAAATCAATAACAGTGAATAATATGTCACTCTCAGGGACTGCTGCCAGTTTGGGCTAGGGACCACTGGGCTTCAGTGCACTCATTGGCAGCTTAGAGGTCATGGACCATCCTACATGCGTCCGGCTGTTCTTTCTGGGTCTTTTCTTAACCGGGAATGGGCTAAAACCATCATCGGACTAGCAGGGGAGAGTTCTACAATGAAAGGCGATAACTCTGTTTGGGGGGGCTGTTCTCGCTGACATCCTTGTCCGTAACCACCCCCCCCTGTCTTGCCCTGTGGGGGCCGTCTCCGCCACTCACTAAAGTAATGTCTCCTCCCCGCAACGCCCACTTGGGTTGGCCGGTTGAGACTTCCGGAGATGTTGTCAGTCTCACTTTGGCGTGGTCTGTGAAACATCCTCTATTCCCTCTGTACGTCAATGTGTCAGAGTCCTCCACCTCATCTCCAGCCCAGTGTTCTGTGCTACCTATAAAGTTCTGGCCAGACTCCAACGTCTCAATAAAATCCAGGTACACTTAAGATGGTTTTTAATCAAAAAGGAACAAAAGTCAGTCATAGGCTCTGTAATACAGTTGGGGGCTTGTTCCTGCTTAGTCTGTTCGTGGGTTACACAGGAGGACATCACATCATACTGTATCCCTGTTCCACAACCAAATAAATTCCTTCAAGTCTTTTTTAGATTGTCAGGGAGAAGTCTAAATGCAGCGATCTGCCCCCTTCTGTAAACAACTTTAGCTTACTGTAGCGTCAAGGTCAGAACAGAACACAAAGTGATAACACAGCTCAGACAGAGCCCAAGATTTTTGGAGAACTTCAGCGTCAAGGCCATGTACATGTCTTCACAAAACAAAACGCAGCTCCAACAACCCCCACCGTTTTGTTAACCCCTTAAATGCCAGAGACATTGTAACACTTTTTCATAGTAATTTTTCTCTAATTGTCGGGATCAATAAATTTGAATAATACTCAAACAACCTCCATCCCTCACTCCAAGACCCCTGGCAGATGCCCCAAGCATGGTCAGCTGTTATCCTACAGAGCCCCACAACAGCTTTTATGGCTGCCAACAGCAATCAACTTTCAGGGACTTGAATCGAATATAACTTAAAATGGCCGCCACTGAGAAATAAACTGTCTTAAGATGGCCGCCACTGAAGAATGGTAGGGCGTGTCATCTTCTCTAACCACCAGATACAGGGGTGGAGTCTGGATTACAGGGGCCATTTTTCACTCCAAGGAAAATATAATTAAATCTCTTTTTCTCAAATTCTTTCCACATCAAAAACTTTGAAATGTCCCTTATCGCCTGTCTCTTTCTTCATTGAGCACTCTGAAGGATCCCTGTCACTCTGTCCTGGTCCGTCCGTCAGTCAGAGGCTCTAAGTGTCTGTTTCCAAAGTTTTCTCACTTGTACAATCATCAGATCATCTGACACATCCCAAATCCTTCAATATTACTTTTCATTTCAACACAAAACTACCAGCCCTTATGTCCGATCATGTCAACTTGCACTTTTCCATCAGTCCTACTTAACTCAACAACCTGTCTCTGTGCATCTTTCCCCTTCATGTGGGACACAATCTTCCTTCTTGCCTATGTCTGCAATGCAACGCACTTGGCTCAATTCCAATTCACTCTGCTGTGCTCTCTGTATCTACAACTACGATACCGTTACAGGGACTCATCCCCAAAGATTCAGCGTATGCCAACATCTCGATTTATTGACAAACAAAGAAACTAGCTACCAGAGGATATCTCACAAAGGACGCTACACCAAGCCACTGCCTGACTAGACTGACTAAAACATGCTGCCGTCCTCCACTAGTTCTCACAGTCACACGAGACCGCTCAGACTCCCGAAGAAAGTCTAGCGCTCACCTGATCAGGGCGGGTCTCCGCAATCTGAACTCTGTCACAATCTATGGGAAAAACCAGTCCCAAACAAACAGTACCCCAGACACTATGATAATCCGACTATCACAACAGAATATCTCCCACTCTAGCATTGCAGACATCTAAGGGTTACTACTTCCCGTCTCACAGCTTCAGCTAACACCACAGACTGTCTGACCATCCGTCTCTGTCCAGAGTCTGTCCAGTCTCTGTCCATCACCTTACAAAGTGGTTCTTTGCCAAAAACTCTGAGCTTAGGTTACAGTGAACAACAGTGGCAAATACATAACACAGAGACAGTCTTACCCGGTCCGTCCAACCAGTGAACCAGAAGTGACATATCAAGGTAGACAATAAAAAACAGCTTACCCTGAGAGCTCTCTGGTCAGTTCCGTTCACCGAGCCGTCGGGGACACTTCACGGAGGCTGTCTCGGTGCTGTTGTTGTTTACTCCTAAGCCCACCCAGGGACGCCAAATATTGTTAGGGATTTTTATGCAGGGCCCCAACAGCCCTCTTGACTTTTGTAAGGTGAGTCCTAATTAACCCTTTCATGATTGAACATAAGGACCAAGACATACACGTCAAAGTCTTAGTCAAGATCTTCTCCTCTTTAATAATCAAAATGCATAATATATATCAGACAGAAGAGTCATCAAAGGGGTGTTGTATGAATGGAGATAAGGACTTAGATTCTATTGGCCATTATGTTTTTGTACCAGCACATTCTGGGAAAAATGACTAGGCCTTGTTTACAGCCATGCTTATCTACACAATGGCTCCTAGAAGCTTCTTCATAACCAAAATAAATAACAAGAATACAGAGGCCCGAAGGACGGTAAGAAATGCCAAGGATATTGTGAAAAGGCAAACAACAGTTTAAATGAGAAAAATAGCTGAATTAAAACATTTAACCCTATAGCTTCTAAGAGGGAAGCATACCCCCCCCCCCCCAAGGTGGCCGCTGTATCTAAGATGGCGGACAGTAGTCAAGATGGCGTCCGAAACCAGTGCGACCTCCTTAACATGAGGGAAAGGTGGTTATTTTTGCTGCGCGGCTAATTTGACGTTTAATCGCAAAAATGGCGCAAAAACGGTGCGCCTAAACGAAAAGGCGCAAAAACAACAGAAAAAAACAAGTGATAAATGTGGCCCAATATATATAAAATAGTTCAGTAGGAGTGCGGTATATTAAATAAATAATTGAGGGGGGCCCAGTGTATTACGGATGCGGTCACATGTACCACTATTTCTTTTTAAGCTTAAGTCCGGCCCTCCAACGGTCTGAGGGGGACAGTGAACGGCCCCCTACATAAAAAGTTTGGGGACCCCCGTATTAGGGGTTTGATTGAATTAGGCACAGTCTGACGATTTTTTTTTTTTTTTTAAACTTAAAGTGACTTAAAATCCAGTTGTGTGCTGCCAGTGTAGGTTAGAAACTAGGCAAACAAGAACCCATGCCTATTTTTTTTATTAAAAAGGGCAGTAAAAAGGTTGTGGTGGGCGGGGGCCAATAGTTAGTTATGAGGGGCAGTATAGGAAATAATTAATGGTGAGGGGCAGTATAGGAAATAATTAATGGTGATGGGCAGCATAGGGAATAATTAATTAGGAGGGGCAGTATAGGAAAAAATTATGAGGGGCAGTATAGGAAATAATTATGAGGGGCAGTATAGGAATTAATTATGAGGGGCAGTATAGGAAATAATTAATGGTGGGGGGGGCAGTATAGGAAATAATTAATTTGAGGGGCAGCATAGGGAATAATTAATTATGAGGGGCAGTATAGGAAATAATTAATGGTGGGGGGCAGTATAGGAAATAATTAATGGTGAGGGGCAGTATAGGGAATAATTAATGGTGGAGGGGCAGTATAGGAAATAATTATTTTAAAGGGCAGTATAGGAAATAATTAATGGTGGAGGGGCAGTATAGGAAATAATTAATGGTGGAGGGAAGTATAGGAAATAATTAATTATGAGGGGCAGTATAGGAAATAATTAATGGTGGAGGGGCAGTATAGGAAATAATTAATGGTGAGGGGCAGCATAGGGAATAATTAATTATGAGGGGCAGTATAGGAAATAATTATGATGGGGCAGTATAGGAATTAATTATGAGGGGCAGTATAGGAAATAATTAATGGTGGGGGGCAGTATAGGAAATAATTAATGGTGAGGGGCAGTATAGGAAATAATTATGAGGGGCAGTATAGGAAATAATTATGAGGGGCAGTATAGGAAATAATTATGAGGGGCAGTATAGGAAATAATTAATGGTGGAGGGGCAGTATAGGAAATAATTAATGGTGAGGGGCAGTATAGGAAATAATTAATGGTGAGGGGCAGCATAGGAAATAATTAATGATGGGGGGAAGCATAAGACATAATTAATGGTGGAGGGGCAGTATAGGAAATAATTAATGGTGGTGGTGTAAGAAATAATTAATTATGAGGGGGTGTCTAGTAATTAATGGGGGGAAGGCATATTCAATAATTAATGGTAAGAGGTCCCAGTATATTAATTAATTAATTGGGACAATATATATAAAATAGTTCAATAGGAGTGCGGTATATTAAATAAATAATTGAGGGGGGCCCAGTGTATTACGGATGCGGTCACATGTAACGCTATTTCTTTTTGAACTTAAGTCCGGCCCTCCAACGGTCTGAGGGGGACAGTGAACGGCCCCCTACATAAAAAGTTTGGGGACCCCTGTATTAGGGGTTTGATTGAATTAGGCACAGTCTGACGATTTTTTTTTTTTTTTCAAAAACTTAAAGTGACTTAAAATCCAGTTGTGTGCTGCCAGTGTAGGTTAGAAACTAGGCATACAAGAACCCATGCCTATTTTTTTTATTAAAAAGGGCAGTAAAAAGGTTGTGGTGGGCGGGGGCCAATAGTTAGTTATGAGGGGCAGTATAGGAAATAATTAATGGTGAGGGGCAGTATAGGAAATAATTAATGGTGAGGGGCAGCATAGGGAATAATTAATTAGGAGGGGCAGTATAGGAAATAATTATGAGGGGCAGTATAGGAAATAATTATGATGGGCAGTATAGGAAATAATTAATGGTGGGGGGCAGTATAAGAAATAATTAATGGTGAGGGGCAGTATAGGAAATAATTAATGGTGAGGGGCAGTATAGGAAATAATTATGAGGGGCAGTATAGGAAATAATTAATGGTGGGGGGCAGTATAGGAAATAATTAATTTGAGGGGCAGTATAGGAAATAATTAATGGTGAGGGGCAGTATAGGAAATAATTAATGGCGAGGGGCAGTATAGGAAATAATTAATGGTGAGGGGCAGCATAGGGAATAATTAATTATGAGGGGCAGTATAGGAAATAATTATGATGCGGCAGTATAGGAATTAAGTATGAGGGGCAGTATAGGAAATAATTAATGGTGGGGGGGCAGTATAGAAAATAATTAATGGTGAGGGGCAGTATAGGAAATAATTATGAGGGGCAGTACAGGAAATAATTATGAGGGGCAGTATAGGAAATAATTATGAGGGGCAGTATAGGAAATAATTATGAGGGGCAGTATAGGAATTAATTATGAGGGGCAGTATAGGAATTAATTATGAGGGCAGTATAGGAAATAATTATGAGGGGCAGTATAGGAAATAATTAATGGTGAGGGGCAGTATAGGAAATAATTAATGGTGAGGGGCAGTATAGGAAATAATTAATGGTGGAGGGGCAGTATAGGAAATAATTAATGGTGAGGGGCAGTATAGGAAATAATTAATGGTGAGGGGCAGTATAGGAAATAATTAATGGTGAGGGGCAGCATAGGAAATAATTAATGATGGGGGGAAGCATAAGACATAATTAATGGTGGAAGGGCAGCATAGGAAATATTTAATGGTGGTGGTGTAAGAAATAATTAATTATGAGGGGCTGTCTAGTAATTAATGGGGGGAAGGCATATTCAATAATTAATGGAGAGAGGTCCCAGTATATTAATTAATTAATTGGGACAATATATATAAAATAGTTCAGTAGGAGTGCGGTATATTAAATAAATAATTGAGGGGGGCCCAGTGTATTACGGATGCGGTCACATGTACCGCTATTACTTTTTTAACTTAAGTCCGGCCCTCCAACGGTCTGAGGGGGTCCGTGAACGGCCCCCTACATAAAAAGTTTGGGGACCCCTGTATTAGGGGTTTGATTGAATTAGGCACAGTCTGACGATTTTTTTTTTTTTCAAAAACATAAAGTGACTTAAAATCCAGTTGTGTGCTGCCAGTGTAGGTTAGAAACTAGGCATACAAGAACCCATGCCTATTTTTTTTATTAAAAAGGGCAGTAAAAAGGTTGTGGTGGGCGGGGGCCAATAGTTAGTTATGAGGGGCAGTATAGGAAATAATTAATGGTGAGGGGCAGTATAGGAAATAATTAATGGTGAGGGGCAGTATAGGAAATAATTAATGGTGAGGGGCAGTATAGGAAATAATTATGAGGGGCAGTATAGGAAATAATTATGAGGGGCAGTATAGGAAATATTTATGAGGGGCAGTATAGGAAATAATTATGAGGGGCAGTATAGGAATTAATTATGAGGGCAGTATAGGAAATAATTATGAGGGGCAATATAGGAATTAATTATGAGGGGCAGTATAGGAAATAATTAATGGTGGGGGGCAGTATAGGAAATAATTAATGGTGAGGGGCAGTATAGGAAATAATTAATGGTGAGGGGCAGTATAGGAAATAATTATGAGGGGCAGTATAGGAAATAATTATGAGGGCAGTATAGGAAATAATTATGAGGGGCAGTATAGGAAATAATTATGAGGGGCAGTATAGGAAATAATTAATGGTGGAGGGGCAGTATAGGAAATAATTAATGGTGAGGGGCAGTATAGGAAATAATTAATGGTGAGGGGCAGCATAGGAAATAATTAATGATGGGGGGAAGCATAAGACATAATTAATGGTGGAGGGGCAGTATAGGAAATAATTAATGGTGGTGGTGTAAGAAATAATTAATTATAAGGGGGTGTCTAGTAATTAATGGGGGGAAGGCATATTCAATAATTAATGGTAAGAGGTCCCAGTATATTAATTAATTAATTGGGACAATATATAAAAAATAGTTCAGTAGGAGTGCGGTATATTAAATAAATAATTGAGGGGGGCCCAGTGTATTACGGATGCGGTCACATGTAACGCTATTTCTTTTTAAACTTAAGTCCGGCCCTCCAACGGTCTGAGGGGGACAGTGAACGGCCCCCTACATAAAAAGTTTAGGGACCCCTGTATTAGGGGTTTGATTGAATTAGGCACAGTCTGACGATTTTTTTTTTTTTTTCAAAAACTTAAAGTGACTTAAAATCCAGTTGTGTGCTGCCAGTGTAGGTTAGAAACTAGGCATACAAGAACCCATGCCTATTTTTTTTATTAAAAAGGGCAGTAAAAGGTTGTGGTGGGCGGGGGCCAATAGTTAGTTATGAGGGGCAGTATAGGAAATAATTAATGGTGAGGGGCAGTATAGGAAATAATTAATGGTGAGGGGCAGCATAGGGAATAATTAATTAGGAGGGGCAGTATAGGAAATAATTATGAGGGGCAGTATAGGAAATAATTATGAGGGGCAGTATAGGAAATAATTAATGGTGGGGGGGCAGTATAGGAAATAATTCATGGTGAGGGGCAGTATAGGAAATAATTAATGGTGAGGGGCAGTATAGGAAATAATTAATGGTGAGGGGCAATATAGGAAATAATTATGAGGGGCAGTATAGGAAATAATTAATGGTGAGGGGCAGTATAGGAAATAATTAATTTGAGGGGCAGTATAGGAAATAATTAAGGGTGAGGGGCAGTATAGGAAATAATTAATGGCGAGGGGCAGTATAGGAAATAATTAATGGTGAGGGGCAGCATAGGAAATAATTAATGGTGGAGGGGCAGTATAGGGAATAATTAATGGTGAGGGGCAGTATAGGAAATAATTATGATGCGGCAGTATAGGAATTAAGTATGAGGGGCAGTATAGGAAATAATTAATGGTGGGGGGGCAGTATAGAAAATAATTAATGGTGAGGGGCAGTATAGGAAATAATTAATGGTGAGGGGCAGTATAGGAAATAATTATGAGGGGCAGTACAGGAAATAATTATGAGGGGCAGTATAGGAAATAATTATGAGGGGCAGTATAGGAAATAATTATGAGGGGCAGTATAGGAATTAATTATGAGGGCAGTATAGGAAATAATTATGAGGGGCAGTATAGGAAATAATTAATGGTGAGGGGCAGTATAGGAAATAATTAATGGTGAGGGGCAGTATAGGAAATAATTAATGGTGGAGGGGCAGTATAGGAAATAATTAATGGTGAGGGGCAGTATAGGAAATAATTAATGGTGAGGGGCAGCATAGGAAATAATTAATGATGGGGGGAAGCATAAGACATAATTAATGGTGGAAGGGCAGCATAGGAAATATTTAATGGTGGTGGTGTAAGAAATAATTAATTATGAGGGGCTGTCTAGTAATTAATGGGGGGAAGGCATATTCAATAATTAATGGAGAGAGGTCCCAGTATATTAATTAATTAATTGGGACAATATATATAAAATAGTTCAGTAGGAGTGCGGTATATTAAATAAATAATTGAGGGGGGCCCAGTGTATTACGGATGCGGTCACATGTACCGCTATTACTTTTTGAACTTAAGTCCGGCCCTCCAACGGTCTGAGGGGGACCGTGAACGGCCCCCTACATAAAAAGTTTGGGGACCCCTGTATTAGGGGTTTGATTGAATTAGGCACAGTCTGACGATTTTTTTTTTTTTTTTAAACTTAAAGTGACTTAAAATCCAGTTGTGTGCTGCCAGTGTAGGTTAGAAACTAGGCATACAAGAACCCATGCCTATTTTTTTTATTAAAAAGGGCAGTAAAAAGGTTGTGGTGGGCGGGGGCCAATAGTTAGTTATGAGGGGCAGTATAGGAAATAATTAATGGTGAGGGGCAGTATAGGAAATAATTAATGGTGAGGGGCAGCATAGGGAATAATTAATTAGGAGGGGCAGTATAGGAAATAATTAGGAGGGGCAGTATAAGAAATAATTATGAGGGGCAGTATAGGAAATAATTAATGGTGGGGGGGGCAGTATTGGAAATAATTAATGGTGAGGGGCAGTATAGGAAATAATTAATGGTGAGGGGCAGTATAGGAAATAATTAATGGTGAGGGGCAGCATAGGGAATAATTAATTAGGAGGGGCAGTATAGGAAATAATTATGAGGGGCAGTATAGGAAATAATTATGAGGGGCAGTATAGGAAATAATTAATGGTGGGGGGCAGTATAGGAAATAATTAAGGGTGAGGGGCAGTATAGGAAATAATTAATGGTGAGGGGCAGTATAGGAAATAATTAATGGAGAGGGACAGTATAGGAAATAATTAATGGTGAGGGGCAGCATAGGGAATAATTAATTATGAGGGGCAGTATAGGAAATAATTATGATGGGGCAGTATAGGAATTAAGTATGAGGGGCAGTATAGGAAATAATTAATGGGGGGGGGCAGTATAGGAAATAATTAATGGTGAGGGGCAGTATAGGAAATAATTATGAGGGGCAGTATAGAAATTAATTATGAGGGCAGTATAGGGAATAATTATGAGGGGCAGTATAGGTAATAATTAATGGTGGGGGGCAGTATAGGAAATAATTATGAGGGGCAGTATAGGAAATAATTATGATGGGGCAGTATAGGAAATAATTATGATGGGGCAGTATAGGAATTGGGGGACAGTGAACGGCCCCCTACATAAAAAGTTTGGGGACCCCTGTATTAGGGGTTTGATTGAATTAGGCACAGTCTGACAATTTTTTTTCAAAAACATAAAGTGACTTAAAATCCAGTTGTGTGCTGCCAGTGTAGGTTAGAAACTAGGCATACAAGAACCCATGCCTATTTTTTTTATTAAAAAGGGCAGTAAAAAGGTTGTGGTGGGCGGGGCCAATAGTTAGTTATGAGGGGCAGTATAGGAAATAATTAATGGTGAGGGGCAGTATAGGAAATAATTAATGTTGAGGGGCAGCATAGGGAATAATTAATTAGGAGGGCAGTATAGGAAATAATTATGAGGGGCAGTATAGGAAATAATTATGAAGGGCAGTATAGGAAATAATTAATGGTGGAGGGGCAGTATAGGAAATAATAAATGGTGAGGGGCAGTATAGGAAATAATTAATGGTGAGGGGCAGCATAGGAAATAATTAATGGTGAGGGGCAGTATAGGAAATAATTAATGGTGGAGGGGCAGTATAGGAAATAATTAATGGTGGGGGCAGTATAGGAAATAATTAATTATGAGGGGCAGTTTAGGAAATAATTAATTATGAGAGGCAGTATAGGACATAATTAATGGTGAGGGGCAGTATAGGAAATAATTATGAGGGGCAGTATAGGAAATAATTAATGGTGGAGGGGCAGTATAGGAAATAATTAATTTGAGGGGCAGTATAGGAAATAATTAATGGTGAGGGGCAGTATTGGAAATATTTAATGGTGAGGGGAAGTATAGGAAATAATTAATGGTGAGGGGCAGCATTGGGAATAATTAATTATGAGGGGCAGTATAGGAAATAATTATGAGGGGCAGTATAGGAAATAATTATGAAGGGCAGTATAGGAATTAATTATGAGGGACAGTATAGGAAATAATTATGAGGGGCAGTATAGGAAATAATTAATGGTGGAAGGGCAGTATAGGAAATAATGAATGGTGAGGGGCAGCATAGGGAATAATTAATTATGAGGGGCAGTATAGGAATTAATTATGAGGGGCAGCATAGGGAATAATTATGAGGGGCAGTATAGGAAATAATTATGATGGGCAGTATAGGAAATAATTATGAGGGCAGCATAGGAAATAATTATGAGGGGCAGTATAGGAAATAATTAATGGTGGGGGGCAGTATAGGAAATAATTAACGGTGAGGGGCAGTATAGGAAATAATTAATTATGAGGGGCAGTATAGGAAATAATTAATCATGAGGGGCAGTATAGGAAATAATTAATGGTGAGGGGCAGTATAGGAAATAATTAATGGTGGAGGGGCAGTATAGGAAATAATTAATGGTGAGGGGCAGCATAGGAAATAATTAATGGTGAGGGGCAGCATAGGAAATAATTAATGGTGAGGGGCAGCATAGGAAATAATTAATGGTGGAGGGGCAGTATATGAAATAATTAATTTAAATGGCAGTATAGGAAATAATTAATGGTGGAGGGGCAGTATAGGAAATAATTAATGGTGGAGGGGCAGTATAGGAAATAATTAATTATGAGGGGCAGTATAGGAAATAATTAATGGTGAGGGGCAGTATAGGAAATAATTAATGGTGAGGGGCAGCATAGGGAATAATTAATTAGGAGGGGCAGTATAGGAAATAATTATGAGGGGCAGTATAGGAAATAATTATGAGGGGCAGTATAGGAAATAATTAATGGTGGGGGGGCAGTATAGGAAATAATTAACGGTGAGGGGCAGTATAGGAAATAATTAATGGTGGGGGGCAGTATAGGAAATAATTAATTATGAGGGGCAGTATAGGAAATAATTAATCATGAGGGGCAGTATAGGAAATAATTAATGGTGAGGGGCAGTATAGGAAATAATTAATGGTGAGGGGCAGTATAGGAAATAATTAATGGTGAGGGGCTGCATAGGAAATAATTAATGGTGGAGGGGCAGTATAGGGAATAATTAATTAGGAGGGGCAGTATAGGAAATAATTATGAGGGGCAGTATAGGAAATAATTATGAGGGGCAGTATAGGAATTAATTATGAGGGGCAGTATAGGAAATAATTATGAGGGGCAGTAGAGGAAATAATTATGAGGGGCAGTATAGGAAATAATTAATGGTGGTGGTGTAAGAAATAATTAATTATGAGGGGCTGTCTAGTAATTAATGGGGGGAAGGCATATTCAATATTTAATGGCGAGAGGTCCCAGTATATTAATTAATTAATTGGGACAATGGGCCACATTTATCACTTTTGTGCGCCTAAGTGTAGTAGTTGCGCCTAAATTCGGGCGCACTGTTTTGCCAGAATTATCACAAGCTACAACCATCTGTGATAAGTATATTTTCTGCCTCTTATTAATCACTTTACTTTAACACAGTTTAGGCGCAGTTTAGGCGCAGTTTAGGCGCAATGTTAGATTCGGGCACTTACATGTGATCCTGCTACAAGCTCCTCTCTGCTTCTCCCACAGCCCAGAATGAAGATAACACTCACAGCAGCACCCAGGTGTGTGACACCCAGCACCCAGTGACCTCCTCAGCAGGGGCTTCTCCTGGAGGGGATCCCCCAGTGCTGGTCTCCTGCTGCACCCCTGTAATTCTGCACAATATCCCCCTCAGACACTGTGCAGAATTACATGGGGGACACTTGTATGTCGTATCTGCAAACTTCTGCAAGCTTCTGCAAACTTGTGCAAAGTTCTCTTCTCTCTTGCTCTTTTGAGCTCAGGTTTTGCAGAATATTTTGTAAATAGAAGTGATGAACTGTAAATAGTCTGCAGCTCCTGTCTGCAATGTATCTAATGTATCTATTATATGTTCTAGTGTCTGGTTGAGCTTTGCTGCTAGAAATGAGCTCTTCTGCAAAGGGGCTCAGTGCTTTCCTCTCAGATAACGCCACCTTCGAGCTGGAGTGTTTTTGCGCCCGTTTTTGCGCCTAAATGCAAAAGTCGCCCGTGATGAATATCATTAGGAGCAGCAAAACATCTGGAATTGAACGATAGATGAGGGAAAGGTGGTTATTTTTGCTGCGCGGCTAATTTGACGTTTAATCGCAAAAATGGCGCAAAAACGGTGCGCCTAAACGAAAAGGCGCAAAAACAACAGAAAAAACAAGTGATAAATGTGGCCCAATATATATAAAATAGTTCAGTAGGAGTGCGGTATATTAAATAAATAATTGAGGGGGGCCCAGTGTATTACGGATGCGGTCACATGTACCACTATTTCTTTTTAAGCTTAAGTCCGGCCCTCCAACGGTCTGAGGGGGACAGTGAACGGCCCCCTACATAAAAAGTTTGGGGACCCCTGTATTAGGGGTTTGATTGAATTAGGCACAGTCTGACGATTTTTTTTTTTTTTTAAACTTAAAGTGACTTAAAATCCAGTTGTGTGCTGCCAGTGTAGGTTAGAAACTAGGCATACAAGAACCCATGCCTATTTTTTTTATTAAAAAGGGCAGTAAAAAGGTTGTGGTGGGCGGGGGCCAATAGTTAGTTATGAGGGGCAGTATAGGAAATAATTAATGGTGAGGGGCAGTATAGGAAATAATTAATGGTGATGGGCAGCATAGGGAATAATTAATTAGGAGGGGCAGTATAGGAAAAAATTATGAGGGGCAGTATAGGAAATAATTATGAGGGGCAGTATAGGAATTAATTATGAGGGGCAGTATAGGAAATAATTAATGGTGGGGGGGCAGTATAGGAAATAATTAATTTGAGGGGCAGCATAGGGAATAATTAATTATGAGGGGCAGTATAGGAAATAATTAATGGTGGGGGGCAGTATAGGGAATAATTAATGGTGGAGGGGCAGTATAGGAAATAATTAATGGTGAGGGGCAGCATAGGGAATAATTAATTATGAGGGGCAGTATAGGAAATAATTATGATGGGGCAGTATAGGAATTAATTATGAGGGGCAGTATAGGAAATAATTAATGGTGGGGGGCAGTATAGGAAATAATTAATGGTGAGGGGCAGTATAGGAAATAATTAATTGTGAGGGGCAGTATAGGAAATAATTAATGGTGAGGGGCAGTATAGGGAATAATTAATGGTGGAGGGGCAGTATAGGAAATAATTAATGGTGAGGGGCAGCATAGGGAATAATTAATTATGAGGGGCAGTATAGGAAATAATTATGATGGGGCAGTATAGGAATTAATTATGAGGGGCAGTATAGGAAATAATTAATGGTGGGGGGCAGTATAGGAAATAATTAATGGTGAGGGGCAGTATAGGAAATAATTAATGGTGAGGGGCAGTATAGGAAATAATTATGAGGGGCAGTATAGGAAATAATTATGAGGGGCAGTATAGGAAATAATTATGAGGGGCAGTATAGGAATTAATTATGAGGGCAGTATAGGAAATAATTATGAGGGGCAGTATAGGAAATAATTATGAGGGGCAGTATAGGAAATAATTATGAGGGGCAGTATAGGAATTAATTATGAGGGCAGTATAGGAAATAATTATGAGGGGCAGTATAGGAAATAATTATGAGGGGCAGTATAGGAAATAATTAATGGTGGAGGGGCAGTATAGGAAATAATTAATGGTGAGGGGCAGCATAGGAAATAATTAATGATGGGGGGAAGCATAAGACATAATTAATGGTGGAGGGGCAGTATAGGAAATAATTAATGGTGGTGGTGTAAGAAATAATTAATTATGAGGGGGTGTCTAGTAATTAATGGGGGGAAGGCATATTCAATAATTAATGGTAAGAGGTCCCAGTATATTAATTAATTAATTGGGACAATATATATAAAATAGTTCAGTAGGAGTGCGGTATATTAAATAAATAATTGAGGGGGGCCCAGTGTATTACGGATGCGGTCACATGTAACGCTATTTCTTTTTAAACTTAAGTCCGGCCCTCCAACGGTCTGAGGGGGACAGTGAACGGCCCCCTACATAAAAAGTTTGGGGACCCCTGTATTAGGGGTTTGATTGAATTAGGCACAGTCTGACGATTTTTTTTTTTTTCAAAAACTTAAAGTGACTTAAAATCCAGTTGTGTGCTGCCAGTGTAGGTTAGAAACTAGGCATACAAGAACCCATGCCTATTTTTTTTATTAAAAAGGGCAGTAAAAAGGTTGTGGTGGGTGGGGGCCAATAGTTAGTTATGAGGGGCAGTATAGGAAATAATTAATGGTGAGGGGCAGTATAGGAAATAATTAATGGTGAGGGGCAGCATAGGGAATAATTAATTAGGAGGAGCAGTATAGGAAATAATTATGAGGGGCAGTATAGGAAATAATTATGAGGGGCAGTATAGGAAATAATTAATGGTGGGGGGCAGTATAGGAAATAATTAATGGTGAGGGGCAGTATAGGAAATAATTAATGGTGAGGGGCAGTATAGGAAATAATTAATGGTGAGGGCAGTATAGGAAATAATTATGAGGGGCAGTATAGGAAATAATTAATGGTGGGGGGGCAGTATAGGAAATAATTAATTTGAGGGGCAGTATAGGAAATAATTAATGGTGAGGGGCAGTATAGGAAATAATTAATGGCGAGGGGCAGTATAGGAAATAATTAATGGTGAGGGGCAGCATAGGGAATAATTAATTATGAGGGGCAGTATAGGAAATAATTATGATGCGGCAGTATAGGAATTAAGTATAAGGGGCAGTATAGGAAATAATTAATGGTGGGGGGGCAGTATAGAAAATAATTAATGGTGAGGGGCAGTATAGGAAATAATTAATGGTGAGGGGCAGTATAGGAAATAATTATGAGGGGCAGTACAGGAAATAATTATGAGGGGCAGTATAGGAAATAATTATGAGGGGCAGTATAGGAAATAATTATGAGGGGCAGTATAGGAAATAATTATGAAGGACAGTATAGGAAATAATTAATGGTGGAGGGGCAGTATAGGAAATAATTAATGGTGAGGGGCAGTATAGGAAATAATTAATGTTGGAGGGGCAGTATAGGAAATAATTAATGGTGAGGGGCAGTATAGGAAATAATTAATGGTGAGGGGCAGTATAGGAAATAATTAATGGTGAGGGGCAGTATAGGAAATAATTAATGGCGAGGGGCAGTATAGGAAATAATTAATGGTGAGGGGCAGCATAGGGAATAATTAATTATGAGGGGCAGTATAGGAAATAATTATGATGCGGCAGTATAGGAATTAAGTATGAGGGGCAGTATAGGAAATAATTAATGGTGGGGGGCAGTATAGAAAATAATTATGAGGGGCAGTATAGGAAATAATTATGAGGGGCAGTATAGGAAATAATTATGAGGGGCAGTATAGGAAATAATTAATGGTGAGGGGCAGTATAGGAAATAATTAATGGTGAGGGGCAGTATAGGAAATAATTATGAGGGGCAGTACAGGAAATAATTATGAGGGGCAGTATAGGGAATAATTATGAGGGGCAGTATAGGAAATAATTATGAGGGGCAGTACAGGAAATAATTATGAGGGGCAGTATAGGAAATAATTATGAGGGGCAGTATAGGAAATAATTATGAGGGGCAGTATAGGAAATAATTAATGGTGAGGGGCAGTATAGGAAATAATTAATGGTGGAGGGGCAGTAAAGGAAATAATTAATGGTGAGGGGCAGCATAGGAAATAATTAATGGTGGAGGGGCAGCATAGGAAATAATTAATGGTGAGGGGCAGTATAGGAAATAATTAATTTAAAGGGCAGTATAGGAAATAATTAATGGTGGAGGGGCAGTATAGTAAATAATTAATGGTGGGGGCAGTATAGGAAATAATTAATTATGAGGGGCAGCATAGGAAATAATTATGAGGGGCAGTATAGGAAATAATTATGAGGGGCAGTATAGGAAATAATTATGAGGGGCAGTATAGGAAATAATTATGAAGGACAGTATAGGAAATAATTAATGGTGGAGGGGCAGTATAGGAAATAATTAATGGTGAGGGGCAGTATAGGAAATAATTAATGTTGGAGGGGCAGTATAGGAAATAATTAATGGTGAGGGGCAGTATAGGAAATAATTAATGGTGAGGGGCAGTATAGGAAATAATTAATGGTGAGGGGCAGTATAGGAAATAATTAATGGCGAGGGGCAGTATAGGAAATAATTAATGGTGAGGGGCAGCATAGGGAATAATTAATTATGAGGGGCAGTATAGGAAATAATTATGATGCGGCAGTATAGGAATTAAGTATGAGGGGCAGTATAGGAAATAATTAATTGTGGGGGGGCAGTATAGAAAATAATTAATGGTGAGGGGCAGTATAGGAAATAATTAATGGTGAGGGGCAGTATAGGAAATAATTATGAGGGGCAGTACAGGAAATAATTATGAGGGGCAGTATAGGAAATAATTATGAGGGGCAGTATAGGAAATAATTATGAGGGGCAGTATAGGAAATAATTATGAGGGGCAGTATAGGAAATAATTATGAAGGGCAGTATAGGAAATAATTAATGGTGGAGGGGCAGTATAGGAAATAATTAATGGTGAGGGGCAGTATAGGAAATAATTAATGGTGGAGGGGCAGTATAGGAAATAATTAATGGTGAGGGGCAGTATAGGAAATAATTAATGGTGAGGGGCAGTATAGGAAATAATTAATGGTGAGGGGCAGTATAGGAAATAATTGTGAGGGGCAGTATAGGAAATAATTATGAGGGGCGGTATAGGAAATAATTAATGGTGGAGGGGCAGTATAGTAAATAATTAATGGTGGGGGCAGTATAGGAAATAATTAATTATGAGGGGCAGTTTAGGAAATAATTAATTATGAGAGGCAGTATAGGACATAATTAATGGTGAGGGGCAGTATAGGAAATAATTATGAGGGGCAGTATAGGAAATAATTAATGGTGGAGGGGCAGTATAGGAAATAATTAATTTGAGGGGCAGTATAGGAAATAATTAATGGTGAGGGGCAGTATTGGAAATATTTAATGGTGAGGGGAAGTATAGGAAATAATGAATGGTGAGGGGCAGCATTGGGAATAATTAATTATGAGGGGCAGTATAGGAAATAATTATGAGGGGCAGTATAGGAAATAATTATGAAGGGCAGTATAGGAATTAATTATGAGGGACAGTATAGGAAATAATTATGAGGGGCAGCATAGGAAATAATTATGAGGGGCAGTATAGGAAATAATTAATGGTGGAGGGGCAGTATAGGAAATAATTAATGGTGAGGGGCAGCATAGGAAATAATTAATGGTGAGGGGCAGCATAGGAAATAATTAATGGTGGAGGGGCAGTATAGGAAATAATTAATGGTGGAGGGGCAGTATAGGAAATAATTAATTATGAGGGGCAGCATAGGAAATAATTAATTATGAGGGGCAGTATAGGAAATAATTAATTATGAGGGGCAGTATAGGAAATAATTAATGGTGAGGGGCAGTATAGGAAATAATTATGAGGGGCAGTATAGGAAATAATTGTGAGGGGCAGTATAGGAAATAATTATGAGGGGCGGTATAGGAAATAATTAATGGTGGAGGGGCAGTATAGGAAATAATTAATTTGAGGGGCAGTATAGGAAATAGTTAATTATGAGGGGCAGTATAGGAAATAATTAATTATGAGGGGCAGTATAGGAAATAATTAATGGTGAGGGGCAGTATAGAAAATAATTATTAGTGAGGGGCAGCATAGGGAATAATTAATTAGGAGGGGCAGTATAGGAAATAATTATGAGGGGCAGTATAGGAAATAATTATGAGGGGCAGTATAGGAAATAATTAATGGTGGGGGGGCAGTATAGGAAATATTTAATGGTGAGGGGCAGTATAGGAAATAATTAATGGTGAGGGGCAGCATAGGGAATAATTAATTGTGAGGGGCAGTATAGGAAATAATTATGAGGGGCAGTATAGGAAATAATTAATGGTGGAGGGGCAGCATAGGAAATAATGAATGGTGAGGGGCAGCATAGGGAATAATTAATTATGAGGGGCAGTATAGGAATTAATTATGAGGGGCAGCATAGGGAATAATTATGAGGGGCAGTATAGGAAATAATTATGATGGGCAGTATAGGAAATAATTATGAGGGCAGTATAGGAAATAATTATGAGGGGCAGTATAGGAAATAATTATGAGGGGCAGTATAGGAAATAATTAACGGTGAGGGGCAGTATAGGAAATAATTAATGGTGGGGGGCAGTATAGGAAATAATTAATTATGAGGGGCAGTATAGGAAATAATTAATCATGAGGGGCAGTATAGGAAATAATTAATGGTGAGGGGCAGTATAGGAAATAATTAATGGTGGGGGGGCAGTATAGGAAATAATTAATTTGAGGGGCAGTATAGGAAATAATTAATGGTGAGGGGCAGTATAGGAAATAATTAATGGCGAGGGGCAGTATAGGAAATAATTAATGGTGAGGGGCAGCATAGGGAATAATTAATTATGAGGGGCAGTATAGGAAATAATTATGATGCGGCAGTATAGGAATTAAGTATGAGGGGCAGTATAGGAAATAATTAATGGTGGGGGGGCAGTATAGAAAATAATTAATGGTGAGGGGCAGTATAGGAAATAATTATGAGGGGCAGTACAGGAAATAATTATGAGGGGCAGTATAGGAAATAATTATGAGGGGCAGTATAGGAAATAATTATGAGGGGCAGTATAGGAATTAATTATGATGGGCAGTATAGGAATTAATTATGAGGGCAGTATAGGAAATAATTATGAGGGGCAGTATAGGAAATAATTAATGGTGAGGGGCAGTATAGGAAATAATTAATGGTGAGGGGCAGTATAGGAAATAATTAATGGTGGAGGGGCAGTATAGGAAATAATTAATGGTGAGGGGCAGTATAGGAAATAATTAATGGTGAGGGGCAGTATAGGAAATAATTAATGGTGAGGGGCAGCATAGGAAATAATTAATGATGGGGGGAAGCATAAGACATATTTAATGGTGGAAGGGCAGCATAGGAAATATTTAATGGTGGTGGTGTAAGAAATAATTAATTATGAGGGGCTGTCTAGTAATTAATGGGGGGAAGGCATATTCAATAATTAATGGAGAGAGGTCCCAGTATATTAATTAATTAATTGGGACAATATATATAAAATAGTTCAGTAGGAGTGCGGTATATTAAATAAATAATTGAGGGGGGCCCAGTGTATTACGGATGCGGTCACATGTACCGCTATTACTTTTTTAACTTAAGTCCGGCCCTCCAACGGTCTGAGGGGGACCGTGAACGGCCCCCTACATAAAAAGTTTGGGGACCCCTGTATTAGGGGTTTGATTGAATTAGGCACAGTCTGACGATTTTTTTTTTTTTCAAAAACATAAAGTGACTTAAAATCCAGTTGTGTGCTGCCAGTGTAGGTTAGAAACTAGGCATACAAGAACCCATGCCTATTTTTTTTATTAAAAAGGGCAGTAAAAAGGTTGTGGTGGGCGGGGGCCAATAGTTAGTTATGAGGGGCAGTATAGGAAATAATTAATGGTGAGGGGCAGTATAGGAAATAATTAATGGTGAGGGGCAGTATAGGAAATAATTAATGGTGAGGGGCAGTATAGGAAATAATTATGAGGGGCAGTATAGGAAATAATTATGAGGGGCAGTATAGGAAATATTTATGAGGGGCAGTATAGGAAATAATTATGAGGGGCAGTATAGGAATTAATTACGAGGGCAGTATAGGAAATAATTATGAGGGGCAGTATAGGAATTAATTATGAGGGGCAGTATAGGAAATAATTAATGGTGGGGGGCAGTATAGGAAATAATTAATGGTGAGGGGCAGTATAGGAAATAATTAATGGTGAGGGGCAGTATAGGAAATAATTATGAGGGGCAGTATAGGAAATAATTATGAGGGGCAGTATAGGAAATAATTATGAGGGGCAGTATAGGAAATAATTATGAGGGGCAGTATAGGAATTAATTATGAGGGCAGTATAGGAAATAATTATGAGGGGCAGTATAGGAAATAATTATGAGGGGCAGTATAGGAAATAATTAATGGTGGAGGGGCAGTATAGGAAATAATTAATGGTGAGGGGCAGTATAGGAAATAATTAATGGTGAGGGGCAGCATAGGAAATAATTAATGATGGGGGGAAGCATAAGACATAATTAATGGTGGAGGGGCAGTATAGGAAATAATTAATGGTGGTGGTGTAAGAAATAATTAATTATAAGGGGGTGTCTAGTAATTAATGGGGGGAAGGCATATTCAATAATTAATGGTAAGAGGTCCCAGTATATTAATTAATTAATTGGGACAATATATATAAAATAGTTCAGTAGGAGTGCGGTATATTAAATAAATAATTGAGGGGGGCCCAGTGTATTAGGGATGCGGTCACATGTAACGCTATTTCTTTTTAAACTTAAGTCCGGCCCTCCAACGGTCTGAGGGGGACAGTGAACGGCCCCCTACATAAAAAGTTTAGGGACCCCTGTATTAGGGGTTTGATTGAATTAGGCACAGTCTGACGATTTTTTTTTTTTTTTCAAAAACTTAAAGTGACTTAAAATCCAGTTGTGTGCTGCCAGTGTAGGTTAGAAACTAGGCATACAAGAACCCATGCCTATTTTTTTTATTAAAAAGGGCAGTAAAAGGTTGTGGTGGGCGGGGGCCAATAGTTAGTTATGAGGGGCAGTATAGGAAATAATTAATGGTGAGGGGCAGTATAGGAAATAATTAATGGTGAGGGGCAGCATAGGGAATAATTAATTAGGAGGGGCAGTATAGGAAATAATTATGAGGGGCAGTATAGGAAATAATTAATGGTGGGGGGGCAGTATAGGAAATAATTAATGGTGAGGGGCAGTATAGGAAATAATTAATGGTGAGGGGCAGTATAGGAAATAATTAATGGTGAGGGGCAATATAGGAAATAATTATGAGGGGCAGTATAGGAAATAATTAATGGTGGGGGGCAGTATAGGAAATAATTAATTTGAGGGGCAGTATAGGAAATAATTAATGGTGAGGGGCAGTATAGGAAATAATTAATGGCGAGGGGCAGTATAGGAAATAATTAATGGTGAGGGGCAGCATAGGAAATAATTAATGGTGGAGGGGCAGTATAGGGAATAATTAATGGTGAGGGGCAGTATAGGAAATAATTATGATGCGGCAGTATAGGAATTAAGTATGAGGGGCAGTATAGGAAATAATTAATGGTGGGGGGGGCAGTATAGAAAATAATTAATGGTGAGGGGCAGTATAGGAAATAATTAATGGTGAGGGGCAGTATAGGAAATAATTATGAGGGGCAGTACAGGAAATAATTATGAGGGGCAGTATAGGAAATAATTATGAGGGGCAGTATAGGAAATAATTATGAGGGGCAGTATAGGAATTAATTATGAGGGCAGTATAGGAAATAATTATGAGGGGCAGTATAGGAAATAATTAATGGTGAGGGGCAGTATAGGAAATAATTAATGGTGAGGGGCAGTATAGGAAATAATTAATGGTGGAGGGGCAGTATAGGAAATAATTAATGGTGAGGGGCAGTATAGGAAATAATTAATGGTGAGGGGCAGCATAGGAAATAATTAATGATGGGGGGAAGCATAAGACATAATTAATGGTGGAAGGGCAGCATAGGAAATATTTAATGGTGGTGGTGTAAGAAATAATTAATTATGAGGGGCTGTCTAGTAATTAATGGGGGGAAGGCATATTCAATAATTAATGGAGAGAGGTCCCAGTATATTAATTAATTAATTGGGACAATATATATAAAATAGTTCAGTAGGAGTGCGGTATATTAAATAAATAATTGAGGGGGGCCCAGTGTATTACGGATGCGGTCACATGTACCGCTATTACTTTTTTAACTTAAGTCCGGCCCTCCAACGGTCTGAGGGGGACCGTGAACGGCCCCCTACATAGAAAGTTTGGGGACCCCTGTATTAGGGGTTTGATTGAATTAGGCACAGTCTGACGATTTATTTTTTTTTTTTAAACTTAAAGTGACTTAAAATCCAGTTGTGTGCTGCCAGTGTAGGTTAGAAACTAGGCATACAAGAACCCATGCCTATTTTTTTTATTAAAAAGGGCAGTAAAAAGGTTGTGGTGGGCGGGGGCCAATAGTTAGTTATGAGGGGCAGTATAGGAAATAATTAATGGTGAGGGGCAGTATAGGAAATAATTAATGGTGAGGGGCAGCATAGGGAATAATTAATTAGGAGGGGCAGTATAGGAAATAATTAGGAGGGGCAGTATAAGAAATAATTATGAGGGGCAGTATAGGAAATAATTAATGGTGGGGGGGGGCAGTATTGGAAATAATTAATGGTGAGGGGCAGTATAGGAAATAATTAATGGTGAGGGGCAGTATAGGAAATAATTAATGGTGAGGGGCAGCATAGGGAATAATTAATTATGAGGGGCAGTATAGGAAATAATTATGATGGGGCAGTATAGGAATTAAGTATGAGGGGCAGTATAGGAAATAATTAATGGGGGGGGCAGTATAGGAAATAATTAATGGTGAGGGGCAGTATAGGAAATAATTATGAGGGGCAGTATAGAAATTAATTATGAGGGCAGTATAGGGAATAATTATGAGGGGCAGTATAGGAATTAATTATGAGGGGCAGTATAGGAAATAATTAATGGTGGGGGGCAGTATAGGAAATAATTATGAGGGGCAGTATAGGAAATAATTATGATGGGGCAGTATAGGAAATAATTATGATGGGGCAGTATAGGAATTGGGGGACAGTGAACGGCCCCCTACATAAAAA
Organism: Engystomops pustulosus; assembly: GCF_040894005.1. Classification (NCBI taxonomy): domain Eukaryota; kingdom Metazoa; phylum Chordata; class Amphibia; order Anura; family Leptodactylidae; genus Engystomops; species Engystomops pustulosus. The sequence continues at coordinate 1,732,514 of NW_027284960.1, forward strand.
GTTTGGGGACCCCTGTATTAGGGGTTTGATTGAATTAGGCACAGTCTGACAATTTTTTTTCAAAAACATAAAGTGACTTAAAATCCAGTTGTGTGCTGCCAGTGTAGGTTAGAAACTAGGCATACAAGAACCCATGCCTATTTTTTTTATTAAAAAGGGCAGTAAAAAGGTTGTGGTGGGCGGGGCCAATAGTTAGTTATGAGGGGCAGTATAGGAAATAATTAATGGTGAGGGGCAGTATAGGAAATAATTAATGTTGAGGGGCAGCATAGGGAATAATTAATTAGGAGGGCAGTATAGGAAATAATTATGAGGGGCAGTATAGGAAATAATTATGAAGGGCAGTATAGGAAATAATTAATGGTGGAGGGGCAGTATAGGAAATAATAAATGGTGAGGGGCAGTATAGGAAATAATTAATGGTGAGGGGCAGCATAGGAAATAATTAATGGTGAGGGGCAGTATAGGAAATAATTAATGGTGGAGGGGCAGTATAGGAAATAATTAATGGTGGGGGCAGTATAGGAAATAATTAATTATGAGGGGCAGTTTAGGAAATAATTAATTATGAGAGGCAGTATAGGACATAATTAATGGTGAGGGGCAGTATAGGAAATAATTATGAGGGGCAGTATAGGAAATAATTAATGGTGGAGGGGCAGTATAGGAAATAATTAATTTGAGGGGCAGTATAGGAAATAATTAATGGTGAGGGGCAGTATTGGAAATATTTAATGGTGAGGGGAAGTATAGGAAATAATTAATGGTGAGGGGCAGCATAGGAAATAATTAATGATGGGGGGAAGCATAAGACATAATTAATGGTGGAAGGGCAGCATAGGAAATATTTAATGGTGGTGGTGTAAGAAATAATTAATTATGAGGGGCTGTCTAGTAATTAATGGGGGGAAGGCATATTCAATAATTAATGGAGAGAGGTCCCAGTATATTAATTAATTAATTGGGACAATATATATAAAATAGTTCAGTAGGAGTGCGGTATATTAAATAAATAATTGAGGGGGGCCCAGTGTATTACGGATGCGGTCACATGTACCGCTATTACTTTTTTAACTTAAGTCCGGCCCTCCAACGGTCTGAGGGGGACCGTGAACGGCCCCCTACATAAAAAGTTTGGGGACCCCTGTATTAGGGGTTTGATTGAATTAGGCACAGTCTGACGATTTATTTTTTTTTTTTAAACTTAAAGTGACTTAAAATCCAGTTGTGTGCTGCCAGTGTAGGTTAGAAACTAGGCATACAAGAACCCATGCCTATTTTTTTTATTAAAAAGGGCAGTAAAAAGGTTGTGGTGGGCGGGGGCCAATAGTTAGTTATGAGGGGCAGTATAGGAAATAATTAATGGTGAGGGGCAGTATAGGAAATAATTAATGGTGAGGGGCAGCATAGGGAATAATTAATTAGGAGGGGCAGTATAGGAAATAATTAGGAGGGGCAGTATAAGAAATAATTATGAGGGGCAGTATAGGAAATAATTAATGGTGGGGGGGGGGGGCAGTATTGGAAATAATTAATGGTGAGGGGCAGTATAGGAAATAATTAATGGTGAGGGGCAGTATAGGAAATAATTAATGGTGAGGGGCAGCATAGGGAATAATTAATTAGGAGGGGCAGTATAGGAAATAATTATGAGGGGCAGTATAGGAAATAATTATGAGGGGCAGTATAGGAAATAATTATGATGGGGCAGTATAGGAATTAAGTATGAGGGGCAGTATAGGAAATAATTAATGGGGGGGGCAGTATAGGAAATAATTAATGGTGAGGGGCAGTATAGGAAATAATTATGAGGGGCAGTATAGAAATTAATTATGAGGGCAGTATAGGGAATAATTATGAGGGGCAGTATAGGAATTAATTATGAGGGGCAGTATAGGAAATAATTAATGGTGGGGGGCAGTATAGGAAATAATTATGAGGGGCAGTATAGGAAATAATTATGATGGGGCAGTATAGGAAATAATTATGATGGGGCAGTATAGGAATTGGGGGACAGTGAACGGCCCCCTACATAAAAAGTTTGGGGACCCCTGTATTAGGGGTTTGATTGAATTAGGCACAGTCTGACAATTTTTTTTCAAAAACATAAAGTGACTTAAAATCCAGTTGTGTGCTGCCAGTGTAGGTTAGAAACTAGGCATACAAGAACCCATGCCTATTTTTTTTATTAAAAAGGGCAGTAAAAAGGTTGTGGTGGGCGGGGCCAATAGTTAGTTATGAGGGGCAGTATAGGAAATAATTAATGGTGAGGGGCAGTATAGGAAATAATTAATGTTGAGGGGCAGCATAGGGAATAATTAATTAGGAGGGCAGTATAGGAAATAATTATGAGGGGCAGTATAGGAAATAATTATGAAGGGCAGTATAGGAAATAATTAATGGTGGAGAAGCAGTATAGGAAATAATAAATGGTGAGGGGCAGTATAGGAAATAATTAATGGTGGAGGGGCAGCATAGGAAATAATTAATGGTGAGGGGCAGCATAGGATATAATTAATGGTGGAGGGGCAGTATAGGAAATAATTAATGGTGGGGGCAGTATAGGAAATAATTAATTATGAGGGGCAGTTTAGGAAATAATTAATTATGAGAGGCAGTATAGGACATAATTAATGGTGAGGGGCAGTATAGGAAATAATTATGAGGGGCAGTATAGGAAATAATTAATGGTGGAGGGGCAGTATAGGAAATAATTAATGGTGAGGGGCAGTATAGGAAATAATTAATGGTGAGGGGCAGTATTGGAAATATTTAATGGTGAGGGGAAGTATAGGAAATAATTAATGGTGAGGGGCAGCATTGGGAATAATTAATTATGAGGGGCAGTATAGGAAATAATTATGAGGGGCAGTATAGGAAATAATTATGAAGGGCAGTATAGGAATTAATTATGAGGGACAGTATAGGAAATAATTATGAGGGGCAGTATAGGAAATAATTATGAGGGGCAGTATAGGAAATAATTAATGGTGGAGGGGCAGTATAGGAAATAATGAATGGTGAGGGGCAGCATAGGGAATAATTAATTATGAGGGGCAGTATAGGAATTAATTATGAGGGGCAGCATAGGGAATAATTATGAGGGGCAGTATAGGAAATAATTATGATGGGCAGTATAGGAAATAATTATGAGGGCAGCATAGGAAATAATTATGAGGGGCAGTATAGGAAATAATTAATGGTGGGGGGCAGTATAGGAAATAATTAACGGTGAGGGGCAGTATAGGAAATAATTAATTATGAGGGGCAGTATAGGAAATAATTAATCATGAGGGGCAGTATAGGAAATAATTAATGGTGAGGGGCAGTATAGGAAATAATTAATGGTGGAGGGGCAGTATAGGAAATAATTAATGGTGAGGGGCAGCATAGGAAATAATTAATGGTGAGGGGCAGCATAGGAAATAATTAATGGTGAGGGGCAGCATAGGAAATAATTAATGGTGGAGGGGCAGTATATGAAATAATTAATTTAAAGGGCAGTATAGGAAATAATTAATGGTGGAGGGGCAGTATAGGAAATAATTAATTATGAGGGGCAGCATAGGAAATAATTAATTATGAGGGGCAGTATAGGAAATAATTAATGGTGAGGGGCAGTATAGGAAATAATTATGAGGGGCAGTATAGGAAATAATTGTGAGGGGCAGTATAGGAAATAATTATGAGGGGCAGTATAGGAAATAATTAATGGTGGAGGGGCAGTATAGGAAATAATGAATGGTGAGGGGCAGCATAGGGAATAATTAATTATGAGGGGCAGTATAGGAATTAATTATGAGGGGCAGCATAGGGAATAATTATGAGGGGCAGTATAGGAAATAATTATGATGGGCAGTATAGGAAATAATTATGAGGGTAGCATAGGAAATAATTATGAGGGGCAGTATAGGAAATAATTAATGGTGGGGGGCAGTATAGGAAATAATTAACGGTGAGGGGCAGTATAGGAAATAATTAATTATGAGGGGCATTATAGGAAATAATTAATCATGAGGGGCAGTATAGGAAATAATTAATGGTGAGGGGCAGTATAGGAAATAATTAATGGTGGAGGGGCAGTATAGGAAATAATTAATGGTGAGGGGCAGCATAGGAAATAATTAATGGTGAGGGGCAGCATAGGAAATAATTAATGGTGAGGGGCAGCATAGGAAATAATTAATGGTGGAGGGGCAGTATATGAAATAATTAATTTAAAGGGCAGTATAGGAAATAATTAATGGTGGAGGGGCAGTATAGGAAATAATTAATTATGAGGGGCAGCATAGGAAATAATTAATTATGAGGGGCAGTATAGGAAATAATTAATGGTGAGGGGCAGTATAGGAAATAATTATGAGGGGCAGTATAGGAAATAATTGTGAGGGGCAGTATAGGAAATAATTATGAGGGGCAGTATAGGAAATAATTAATGGTGGAGGGGCAGTATAGGAAATAATTAATTTGAGGGGCAGTATAGGAAATAGTTAATTATGAGGGGCAGTATAGGAAATAATTAATTATGAGGGGCAGTATAGGAAATAATTAATGGTGAGGGGCAGTATAGGAAATAATTAATGGTGAGGGGCAGCATAGGGAATAATTAATTAGGAGGGGCAGTATAGGAAATAATTATGAGGGGCAGTATAGGAAATAATTATGAGGGGCAGTATAGGAAATAATTAATGGTGGGGGGGCAGTATAGGAAATAATTAACGGTGAGGGGCAGTATAGGAAATAATTAATGGTGGGGGGCAGTATAGGAAATAATTAATTATGAGGGGCAGTATAGGAAATAATTAATCATGAGGGGCAGTATAGGAAATATATAATGGTGAGGGGCAGTATAGGAAATAATTAATGGTGGAGGGGCAGCATAGGAAATAATTAATGGTGAGGGGCTGCATAGGAAATAATTAATGGTGGAGGGGCAGTATAGGGAATAATTAATTAGGAGGGGCAGTATAGGAAATAATTATGAGGGGCAGTATAGGAAATAATTATGAGGGGCAGTATAGGAATTAATTATGAGGGGCAGTATAGGAAATAATTATGAGGGGCAGTAGAGGAAATAATTATGAGGGGCAGTATAGGAAATAATTAATGGTGGTGGTGTAAGAAATAATTAATTATGAGGGGCTGTCTAGTAATTAATGGGGGGAAGGCATATTCAATATTTAATGGCGAGAGGTCCCAGTATATTAATTAATTAATTGGGACAATGGGCCACATTTATCACTTTTGTGCGCCTAAGTGTAGTAGTTGCGCCTAAATTCGGGCGCACTGTTTTGCCAGAATTATCACAAGCTACAACCATCTGTGATAAGTATATTTTCTGCCTCTTATTAATCACTTTACTTTAACACAGTTTAGGCGCAGTTTAGGCGCAATGTTAGATTCGGGCACTTACATGTGATCCTGCTACAAGCTCCTCTCTGCTTCTCCCACAGCCCAGAATGAAGATAACACTCACAGCAGCACCCAGGTGTGTGACACCCAGCACCCAGTGACCTCCTCAGCAGGGGCTTCTCCTGGAGGGGATCCCCCAGTGCTGGTCTCCTGCTGCACCCCTGTAATTCTGCACAATATCCCCCTCAGACACTGTGCAGAATTACATGGGGGACACTTGTATGTCGTATCTGCAAACTTCTGCAAGCTTCTGCAAACTTGTGCAAAGTTCTCTTCTCTCTTGCTCTTTTGAGCTCAGGTTTTGCAGAATATTTTGTAAATAGAAGTGATGAACTGTAAATAGTCTGCAGCTCCTGTCTGCAATGTATCTAATGTATCTATTATATGTTCTAGTGTCTGGTTGAGCTTTGCTGCTAGAAATGAGCTCTTCTGCAAAGGGCCTCAGTGCTTTCCTCTCAGATAACGCCACCTTCGAGCTGGAGTGTTTTTGCGCCCGTTTTTGCGCCTAAATGCAAAAGTCGCCCGTGATGAATATCATTAGGAGCAGCAAAACATCTGGAATTGAACGATAGATGAGGGAAAGGTGGTTATTTTTGCTGCGCGGCTAATTTGACGTTTAATCGCAAAAATGGTGCAAAAACGGTGCGCCTAAACGAAAAGGCGCACCGTCCGAAAAGTCCGGCCCTCCAACGGTCTGAGGGGGACAGTGGACGGCCCCCTACATAAAAAGTTTGGGGACCCCTGTATTAGGGGTTTGATTGAATTAGGCACAGTCTGACGATTTTTATTTTTTTTTTTAAAACTTAAAGTGACTTAAAATCCAGTTGTGTGCTGCCAGTGTAGGTTAGAAACTAGGCATACAAGAACCCATGCCTATTTTTTTTATTAAAAAGGGCAGTAAAAAGGTTGTGGTGGGCGGGGGCCAATAGTAAGTTATGAGGGGCAGTATAGGAAATAATTAATGGTGAGGGGCAGTATAGGAAATAATTAATGGTGAGGGGCAGCATAGGGAATAATTAATTAGGAGGGGCAGTATAGGAAATAATTATGAGGGGCAGTATAGGAAATAATTATGAGGGGCAGTATAGGAAATAATTAATGGTGGGGGGGCAGTATAGGAAATAATTAATTTGAGGGGCGGTATAGGAAATAATTAATGTTGAGGGGCAGTATAGGAAATAATTAATGGTGAGGGGCAGCATAGGGAATAATTAATAGTGGAGGGGCAGTATAGGAAATAATTAATTATGAGGGGCAGTATAGGAAATAATTAATGGTGGAGGGGCAGTATAGGAAATAATTAATGGTGAGGGGCAGCATAGGGAATAATTAATTATGAGGGGCAGTATAGGAAATAATTAATGGTGGGGGGCAGTATAGGAAATAATTAATGGTGAGGGGCAGTATAGGAAATAATTAATGGTGAGGGGCAGTATAGGGAATAATTAATGGTGGAGGAGCAGTATAGGAAATAATTATGAGGGGCATTATATGAAATAATTAATGGTGAGGGGCAGTATAGGAAATAATTAATGGTGAGGGGTAGCATAGGAAATAATTAATGGTGGAGGGGCAGTATAGGAAATAATTAATGGTGGAGGGGCAGTATAGGAAATAATTAATGGTGAGGGGCAGTATAGGAAATAATTAATGGTGAGGGGCAGTATAGGAAATAATTATGAGGGGCAGTATAGGAAATAATTATGAGGGGCAATATAGGAAATAATTAATGGTGGAGGGGCAGTATAGGAAATAATTAATGGTGAGGGGCAGTATAGGAAATAATTAATGGTGGAGGGGCAGTATAGGAAATAATTAATGGTGAGGGGCAGTATAGGAAATAATTAATGGTGAGGGGCAGCATAGGAAATAATTAATGGTGGGGGCAGTATAGGAAATAATTAATGGTGGAGGGGCAGTATAGGAAATAATTAATTTGAGGGGCAGTATAGGAAATAATTAATGATGAGGGGCAGTATAGGAAATAATTATGAGGGGCAGTATAGGAAATAATTAATGGTGAGGGGCAGTATAGGAAATAATTATGAGGGGCAGTATAGGAAATAATTGTGAGGGGCAGTATAGGAAATAATTATGAGGGGCAGTATAGGAAATAATTAATTTGAGGGGCAGTATAGGAAATAGTTAATTATGAGGGGCAGTATAGGAAATAATTAATTATGAGGGGCAGTATAGGAAATAATTATTGGTGAGGGGCAGTATAGGAAATAATGAATGGTGAGGGGTAGCATAGGGAATAATTATGAGGGGCAGTATAGGAAATAATTATCATGGGCAGTATAGGAAATAATTATGAGGGCAGTATAGGAAATAATTATGAGGGGCAGTATAGGAAATAATTAATGGTGAGGGGCAGTATAGGAAATAATTATGAGGGGCAGTATAGGAAATAATTGTGAGGGGCAGTATAGGAAATAATTATGAGGGGCAGTATAGGAAATAATTAATTTGAGGGGCAGTATAGGAAATAGTTAATTATGAGGGGCAGTATAGGAAATAATTAATTATGAGGGGCAGTATAGGAAATAATTATTGGTGAGGGGCAGTATAGGAAATAATGAATGGTGAGGGGCAGCATAGGGAATAATTATGAGGGGCAGTATAGGAAATAATTATCATGGGCAGTATAGGAAATAATTATGAGGGCAGTATAGGAAATAATTATGAGGGGCAGTATAGGAAATAATTAACGGTGAGGGGCAGTATAGGAAATAATTAATTTGAGGGGCAGTATAGGAAATAATTAATTTGAGGGGCAGTATAGGAAATAATTAATTATGAGGGGCAGTATAGGAAATAATTATGAGGGGCAGTATAGGAAATAATTATGAGGGGCGGTATAGGAAATAATTAATGGTGGGGGGCAGTATAGGAAATAATTAATGGTGAGGGGCAGTATAGGAAATAATTAATGGTGAGGGGCAGCATAGGGAATAATTAATTGTGAGGGGCAGTATAGGAAATAATTATGAGGGGCGGTATAGGAAATAATTAATGGTGGCGGGGCAGTATAGGAAATAATTACTGGTGAGGGGCAGCATAGGGAATAATTAATTGTGAGGGGCAGTATAGGAAATAATTAACGGTGAGGGGCAGTATAGGAAATAATTAATGGTGGGGGGCAGTATAGGAAATAATTAATTATGAGGGGCAGTATAGGAAATAATTAATGGTGAGGGGCAGCATAGGGAATAATTAATTAGGAGGGGCAGTATAGGAAATAATTATGAGGGGCAGTATAGGAAATAATTATGAGGGACGGTATAGGAAATAATTAATGGTGGGGGGCAATATAGGAAATAATTAATGGTGAGGGGCAGTATAGGAAATAATTAATGGTGAGGGGCAGCATAGGGAATAATTAATTGTGAGGGGCAGTATAGGAAATAATTATGAGGGGCGGTATAGGAAATAATTAATGGTGGGGGGCAGTATAGGAAATAATTAATTATGAGGGGCAGTATAGGAAATAATTAATGGTGAGGGGCAGCATAGGGAATAATTAATTAGGAGGGGCAGTATAGGAAATAATTATGAGGGGCAGTATAGGAAATAATTATGAGGGACGGTATAGGAAATAATTAATGGTGGGGGGCAGTATAGGAAATAATTAATGGTGAGGGGCAGTATAGGAAATAATTAATGGTGAGGGGCAGCATAGGGAATAATTAATTGTGAGGGGCAGTATAGGAAATAATTATGAGGGGCGGTATAGGAAATAATTAATGGTGGCGGGGCAGTATAGGAAATAATTACTGGTGAGGGGCAGCATAGGGAATAATTAATTGTGAGGGGCAGTATAGGAAATAATTAACGGTGAGGGGCAGTATAGGAAATAATTAATGGTGGGGGGCAGTATAGGAAATAATTAATTATGAGGGGCAGTATAGGAAATAATTAATGGTGAGGGGCAGCATAGGGAATAATTAATTAGGAGGGGCAGTATAGGAAATAATTATGAGGGGCAGTATAGGAAATAATTATGAGGGACGGTATAGGAAATAATTAATGGTGGGGGGCAATATAGGAAATAATTAATGGTGAGGGGCAGTATAGGAAATAATTAATTATGAGGGGCAGTATAGGAAATAATTAATGGTGAGGGGCAGTATAGGAAATAATTAATGGTGAGGGGCAGCATAGGGAATAATTAATTAGGAGGGACAGTATAGGAAATAATTATGAGGGGCAGTATAGGAAATAATTATGAGGGGCAGTATAGGAAATAATTAATGGTGGAGGGGCAGTATAGGAAATAATGAATGGTGAGGGGCAGCATAGGGAATAATTATGAGGGGCAGTATAGGAAATAATTATGATGGGCAGTATAGGAAATAATTATGAGGGCAGTATAGGAAATAATTATGAGGGGCAGTATAGGAAATAATTAATGGTGGAGGGGCAGTATAGGAAATAATTAATGGTGAGGGGCAGCATAGGAAATAATTAATGGTGAGGGGCAGCATAGGAAATAATTAATGGTGGGGGCAGTATAGGAAATAATTAATGGTGAGGGGTAGCATAGGAAATAATTAATGGTGAGGGGCAGAATAGGAAATAATTATGAGGGGCAGAATAGGAAATAATTAATGGTGAGGGGCAGCATAGGGAATAATTAATTATGAGGGGCAGTATAGGAAATAATTATGAGGGGCAGTATAGGAAATATTTAATGGTGAGGGGCAGTATAGGAAATAATTAATGGTGAGGGGCAGTATAGGAAATAATTAATGGTGGAGGGGCAGTATAGGAAATAATTAATGGTGAGGGGCAGTATAGGAAATAATTAATGGTGAGGGGCAGCATAGGAAATAGTTAATGATGGGGGGAAGCATAAGATATAATTAATGGTGGAGGGGCAGTATAGGAAATAATTAATTTAAAGGGCAGTATAGGAAATAATTAATGGTGGAGGGGCAGTATAGGAAATAATTAATGTTGGGGGGCAGTATAGGAAATAATTAATTATGAGGGGCAGTATAGGAAATAATTAATGGTGAGGGGCAGTATAGGAAATAATTAATGGTGAGGGGCAGTATAGGAAATAATTAATGGTGAGGGGCAGCATAGGGAATAATTAATTATGAGGGGCAGTATAGGAAATAATTATGAGGGGCAGTATAGGAAATATTTAATGGTGAGGGGCAGTATAGGAAATAATAAATGGTGAGGGGCAGTATAGGAAATAATTAATGGTGGAGGGGCAGTATAGGAAATAATTAATGGTGAGGGGCAGTATAGGAAATAATTAATGGTGAGGGGCAGCATAGGAAATAGTTAATGATGGGGGGAAGCATAAGACATAATTAATGGTGGAGGGGCAGTATAGGAAATAATTAATTTAAAGGGCAGTATAGGAAATAATTAATGGTGGAGGGGCAGTATAGGAAATAATTAATGTTGGGGGGCAGTATAGGAAATAATTAATTATGAGGGGCAGTATAGGAAATAATTAATGGTGGAGGGGCAGTATAGGAAATAATTAATGGTGAGGGGCAGCATAGGGAATAATTAATTATGAGGGGCAATATAGGAAATAATTATGAGGGGCAGTATAGGAAATAATTAATGGTGGAGGGGCAGTATAGGAAATAATTAATGGTGGAGGGGCAGTATAGGAAATAATTAATTTGAGGGGCAGTATAGGAACTAATTAATGGTGAGGGGCAGTATAGGAAATAATTATGAGGGGCAGCATAGGAAATAATTATGAGGGGCAGTATAGGAAATAATTATGAGGGGCAGTATAGGAAATAATTAATGGTGAGGGGCAGCATAGGAAATAATTAATAGTGGGGGCAGTATAGGAAATAATTAATGGTGAGGGGTAGCATAGGAAATAATTAATGGTGGAGGGGCAGTATAGGAAATAATTAATGGTGGAGGGGCAGTATAGGAAATAATTAATTTGAGGGGCAGTATAGGAAATAATTAATGGTGGAGGGGCAGTATAGGAAATAATTAATGGTGAGGGGCAGTATAGGAAATAATTATGAGGGGCAGTATAGGAAATAATTATGAGGGGCAGTATAGGAAATAATTATGAGGGGCAGTATAGGAAATAATTAATGGTGAAGGGCAGTATAGGAAATAATTATGAGGGGCAGTATGAGATATAATTATGAGGGGCAGTATAGGAAATAATTAATGGTGAAGGGCAGTATAGGAAATAATTATGAGGGGCAGTATAGGAAATAATTAATGGTGAGGGGCAGCATAGGAAATAATTAATGGTGGAGGGGCAGTATAGGAAATATTTAATTTGAGGGGCAGTAAAGGGAAATAATTATGAGGGGCAGTATAGGAAATAATTAATGGTGGAGGGGCAGTATAGGAAATAATTAATGGTGGAGGGGCAGTATAGGAAATAATTAATTTGAGGGGCAGTAGAGGAAATAATTATGAGGGGCAGTATAGGAAATAATTATGAGGGGCAGTATAGGAAATAGTTAATGATGGGGGGAAGCATAAGACATAATTAATGGTGGAGGGGCAGTATAGGAAATAATTAATTTAAAGGGCAGTATAGGAAATAATTAATGGTGGAGGGGCAGTATAGGAAATAATTAATGTTGGGGGGCAGTATAGGAAATAATTAATGGTGGGGGGTAGTATAGAAAATAATTAATGGTGAGGGGCAGCATAGGGAATAATTAATTAGGAGGGGCAGTATAGGAAATAATTATGAGGGGCAGTATAGGAAATAATTATGAGGGGCAGTATAGGAAATAATTAATGGTGGAGGGGCAGTATAGGAAATAATGAATGGTGAGGGGCAGCATAGGGAATAATTATGAGGGGCAGTATAGGAAATAATTATGATGGGCAGTATAGGAAATAATTATGAGGGGCAGTATAGGAAATAATTAATGGTGGAGGGGCAGTATAGGAAATAATTAATGGTGAGGGGCAGCATAGGAAATAATTAATGGTGAGGGGTAGCATAGGAAATAATTAATGGTGGAGGGGCAGTATAGGAAATAATTAATGGTGGAGGGGCAGTATAGGAAATAATTAATTTGAGGGGCAGTATAGGAAATAATTAATGGTGAGGGGCAGTATAGGAAATAATTATGAGGGGCAGTATAGGAAATAATTATGAGGGGCAATATAGGAAATAATTAATTATGAGGGGCAGTATAGGAAATAATTAATGGTGGAGGGGCAGTATAGGAAATAATTAATGATGAGGGGCAGGATAGTAAATAATTAATGGTGGAGGGGCAGCATAGGGAATAATTAATTATGAGGGGCAGTATAGGAAATAATTATGAGGGGCAGTATAGGAAATAATTATGAGGGGCAGTATAGGAAATATTTAATGGTGAGGGGCAGTATAGGAAATAATTAATGGTGAGGGGCAGTATAGGAAATAATTAATGGTGGAGGGGCAGTATAGGAAATAATTCATGGTGAGGGACAGTATAGGAAATAATTAATGGTGAGGGGCAGCATAGGAAATAATTAATGGTGGGGGCAGTATAGGAAATAATTAATGGTGGAGGGGCAGTATAGGAAATAATTAATTTGAGGGGCAGTATAGGAAATAATTAATGGTGAGGGGCAGTATAGGAAATAATTATGAGGGGCAGTATAGGAAATAATTATGAGGGGCAGTATAGGAAATAATTAATGGTGGAGGGGCAGTATAGGAAATAATTAATGATGAGGGGCAGTATAGGAAATAATTATGAGGGGCAGTATAGGAAATAATTATGAGGGGCAGTATAGGAAATAATTAATGGTGAGGGGCAGTATAGGAAATAATTATGAGGGGCAGTATAGGAAATAATTGTGAGGGGCAGTATAGGAAATAATTATGAGGGGCAGTATAGGAAATAATTAATGGTGGAGGGGCAGTATAGGAAATAATTAATTTGAGGGGCAGTATAGGAAATAGTTAATTATGAGGGGCAGTATAGGAAATAATTAATTATGAGGGGCAGTATAGGAAATAATTATTGGTGAGGGGCAGTATAGGAAATAATGAATGGTGAGGGGCAGCATAGGGAATAATTATGAGGGGCAGTATAGGAAATAATTATCATGGGCAGTATAGGAAATAATTATGAGGGCAGTATAGGAAATAATTATGAGGGGCATTATAGGAAATAATTAACGGTGAGGGGCAGTATAGGAAATAATTAATTTGAGGGGCAGTATAGGAAATAGTTAATTATGAGGGGCAGTATAGGAAATAATTAATTATGAGGGGCATTATAGGAAATAATTATGAGGGGCAGTATAGGAAATAATTATGAGGGGCGGTATAGGAAATAATTAATGGTGGGGGGCAGTATAGGAAATAATTAATGGTGAGGGGCAGTATAGGAAATAATTAATGGTGAGGGGCAGCATAGGGAATAATTAATTGTGAGGGGCAGTATAGGAAATAATTATGAGGGGCGGTATAGGAAATAATTAATGGTGGGGGGGCAGTATAGGAAATAATTAATGGTGAGGGGCAGTATAGGAAATAATTACTGGTGAGGGGCAGCATAGGGAATAATTCATTAGGAGGGGCAGTATAGGAAATAATTATGAGGGGCAGTATAGGAAATAATTATGAGGGGTGGTATAGGAAATAATTAATGGTGGGGGGCAATATAGGAAATAATTAATGGTGAGGGGCAGTATAGGAAAAAATTAATTATGAGGGGCAGTATAGGAAATAATTAATGGTGAGGGGCAGTATAGGAAATAATTAATGGTGAGGGGCAGCATAGGGAATAATTAATTAGGAGGGACAGTATAGGAAATAATTATGAGGGGCAGTATAGGAAATAATTATGAGGGGCAGTATAGGAAATAATTAATGGTGGAGGGGCAGTATAGGAAATAATGAATGGTGAGGGGCAGCATAGGGAATAATTATGAGGGGCAGTATAGGAAATAATTATGATGGGCAGTATAGGAAATAATTATGAGGGCAGTATAGGAAATAATTATGAGGGGCAGTATAGGAAATAATTAATGGTGGAGGGGCAGTATAGGAAATAATTAATGGTGAGGGGCAGCATAGGAAATAATTAATGGTGAAAGGCAGCATAGGAAATAATTAATGGTGGGGGCAGTATAGGAAATAATTAATGGTGGAGGGGCAGTATAGGAAATAATTAATGGTGGAGGGGCAGTATAGGAAATAATTAATTTGAGGGGCAGTATAGGAAATAATTAATGGTGAGGGGCAGTATAGGAAATAATTAATGGTGAGGGGCAGTATAGGAAATAATTAATTTGAGGGGCAGTATAGGAAATAATTAATTTGAGGGGCAGAATAGGAAATAATTATGAGGGGCAGTATAGGAAATAATTAATTTGAGGGGCAGTATAGGAAATAATTAATGGTGGAGGGGCAGTATAGGAAATAATTAATTATGAGGGGCAGTATAGGAAATAATTATGAGGGGCAGTATAGGAAATAATTATGAGGGGCGGTATAGGAAATAATTAATGGTGGGGGGCAGTATAGGAAATAATTAATGTTGAGGGGCAGTATAGGAAATAATTAATGGTGAGGGGCAGCATAGGGAATAATTAATTGTGAGGGGCAGTATAGGAAATAATTATGAGGGGCGGTATAGGAAATAATTAATGGTGGGGGGCAGTATAGGAAATAATTAATGGTGAGGGGCAGTATAGGAAATAATTAATGGTGAGGGGCAGCATAGGAAATAATTAATGATGGGGGGAAGCATAAGACATAATTAATGGTGAGGGGCAGTATAGGAAATAATTAATGGTGATGGTGTAAGAAATAATTAATTATGAGGGGCTGTCTAGTAATTAATGGGGGGAAGGCATATTCAATATTTAATGGCGAGAGGTCCCAGTATATTAATTAATTAATTGGGACAATATATATAAAATAGTTCAGTAGGAGTGCGGTATATTAAATAAATAATTGAGGGGGGCCCAGTGTGTTACGGATGCGGTCACATGTACCGCTATTTCTTTTTAAACTTAAGTCCGGCCCTCCAACGGTCTGAGGGGGACAGTGAACGGCCCCTTACATAAAAAGTTTGGGGACCCCTGTATTAGGGGTTTGATTGAATTAGGCACAGTCTGACGATTTTTTTTTTTTTCAAAAACTTAAAGTGACTTAAAATCCAGTTGTGTGCTGCCAGTGTAGGTTAGAAACTAGGCATACAAGAACCCATGCCTATTTTTTTTTTTTTTTAAAAAGGGCAGTTAAAAGGTTGTGATGGGCGGGGGCCAATAGTTAGTTATTATGGGCAGTATAGGAAATAATTAATGGTGAGGGGCAGTATAGGAAATATTTAATGGTGAGGGGCAGCATAGGGAATAATTATTTATGAGGGGCAGTATAGGAAATAATTATGAGGGGCAGTATAGGAAATAATTATGAGGGGCAGTATAGGAAATAATTAATGGTGGAGGGGCAGTATAGGAAATAATTAATTTGAGGGGCAGTATAGGAAATAATTAATGGTGAGGGGCAGTATTGGAAATAATTAATGGTGAGGGGCAGTATAGGAAATAATTAATTTGAGGGGCAGTATAGGAAATAATTAATGGTGAGGGGAAGTATAGGAAATAATTTATGGTGAGGGGCAGCATAGGGAATAATTAATTATGAGGGGCAGCATAGGAAATAATTATGAGGGGCAGTATAGGAAATAAATAATTATGAGGGGCAGTATAGGAAAAAATTATGAGGGGCAGTATAGGAATTAATTATGAGGGGCAGTATAGGAAATAATTAATGGTGGAGGGGCAGTATAGGAAATAATTAATTTGAGGGGCAGTATAGGAAATAATTATGAGGGGCAGTATAGGAAATAATTATGAGGGGCAGTATAGGAATTAATTATGAGGGGCAGTATAGGAAATAATTAATGGTGAAGGGCAGTATAGGAAATAATTATGAGGGGCAGTATAGGAAATAATTATGAGGGGCAGTATAGGAAATAATTAATGGTGAGGGGCAGCATAGGAAATAATTAATGATGGGGGGAAGCATAAGACATAATTAATGGTGAGGGGCAGTATAGGAAATAATTAATGGTGATGGTGTAAGAAATAATTAATTATGAGGGGCTGTCTAGTAATTAATGGGGGGAAGGCATATTCAATATTTAATGGCGAGAGGTCCCAGTATATTAATTAATTAATTGGGACAATATATATAAAATAGTTCAGTAGGAGTGCGGTATATTAAATAAATAATTGAGGGGGGCCCAGTGTATTACGGATGCGGTCACATGTACCGCTATTTCTTTTTAAACTTAAGTCCGGCCCTCCAACGGTCTGAGGGGGACAGTGAACGGCCCCCTACATAAAAAGTTTGGGGACCCCTGTATTAGGGGTTTGATTGAATTAGGCACAGTCTGACGATTTTTTTTTTTTTCAAAAACTTAAAGTGACTTAAAATCCAGTTGTGTGCTGCCAGTGTAGGTTAGAAACTAGGCATACAAGAACCCATGCCTATTTTTTTTTTTTTTTTTAAAAAGGGCAGTTAAAAGGTTGTGGTGGGCGGGGGCCAATAGTTAGTTATTATGAGCAGTATAGGAAATAATTAATGGTGAGGGGCAGTATAGGAAATATTTAATGGTGAGGGGCAGCATAGGGAATAATTAATTAGGAGGGGCAGTATAGGAAATAATTATGAGGGGCAGTATAGGAAATAATTATGAGGGGCAGTATAGGAAATAATTAATGGTGAGGGGCAGCATAAAAAATAATTAATGGTGGAGGGGCAGTATAGGAAATAATTAATGGTGGTGGTGTAAGAAATAATTAATTATGAGGGGCTGTCTAGTAATTAATGGGGGGAAGGCATATTCAATATTTAATGGCGAGAGGTCCCAGTATATTAATTAATTAATTGGGACAATATATATAAAATAGTTCAGTAGGAGTGCGGTATATTAAATAAATAATTGAGGGGGGCCCAGTGTATTACGGATGCGGTCACATGTACCGCTATTACTTTTTAAACTTAAGTCCGGCCCTCCAACGGTCTGAAGGGGACAGTGAACGGCCCCCTACATAAAAAGTTTGAGGACCCCTGTATTAGGGGTTTGATTGAATTAGGCACAGTCTGACGATTTTTTTTTTTTCAAAAACTTAAAGTGACTTAAAATCCAGTTGTGTGCTGCCAGTGTAGGTTAGAAACTAGGCATACAAGAACCCATGCCTATTTTTTTTTTTTTTTTTAAAAGGGCAGTTAAAAGGTTGTGGTGGGCGGGGGCCAATAGTTAGTTATTATGAGCAGTATAGGAAATAATTAATGGTGAGGGGCTGTATAGGAAATATTTAATGGTGAGGGGCAGCATAGGGAATAATTAATTATGAGGGGCAGTATAGGAAATAATTATGAGGGGCAGTATAGGAAATAATTATGAGGGGCAGTATAGGAAATAATTAATGGTGGGGGGCAGCATAGGAAATAATTAATTTGAGGGGCAGTATAGGAAATAATTATGAGGGGCAGTATAGGAAATAATTAATGGTGGAGGGGCAGTATAGGAAATAATTAATGTTGGGGGGCAGCATAGGGAATAATTAATTATGAGGGGCAGTATAGGAATTAATTATAAGGGGCAGCATAGGAAATAATTATGAGGGGCAGTATAGGAAATAATTATGATGGGCAGTATAGGAAATAATTATGAGGGCAGTATAGGAAATAATTATGAGGGGCAGTATAGGAAATAATTAATGGTGGGGGGCAGTATAGGAAATAATTAACGGTGAGGGGCAGTATAGGAAATAATTAATGGTGGGGGGCAGTATAGGAAATAATTAACGGTGAGGGGCAGTATAGGAAATAATTAATGGTGGGGGGCAGTATAGGAAATAATTAATTATGAGGGGCAGTATAGGAAATAATTAATCATGAGGGGCAGTATAGGAAATAATTAATGGTGAGGGGCAGTATAGGAAATAATTAATGGTGGAGGGGCAGTATAGGAAATAATTAATGTTGGGGGGCAGTATAGGAAATAGATAATTATGAGGGGCAGTATAGGAAATAATTAATGGTGAGGGGCAGAATAGGAAATAATTATGAGGGGCAGTATAGGAAATAATTAATGGTGAGGGGCAGCATAGGGAATAATTAATTATTAGGGGCAGTATAGGAAATAATTATGAGGGGCAGTATAGGAAATATTTAATGGTGAGGGGCAGTATAGGAAATAATTAATGGTGAGGGGCAGTATAGGAAATAATTAATGGTGGAGGGGCAGTATAGGAAATAATTAATGGTGAGGGGCAGTATAGGAAATAATTAATGGTGGGGGCAGTATAGGAAATAATTAATGGTGAGGGGTAGCATAGGAAATAATTAATGGTGGAGGGGCAGTATAGGAAATAATTAATGGTGGAGGGGCAGTATAGGAAATAATTAATGGTGAGGGGCAGTATAGGAAATAATTAATGGTGAGGGGCAGTATAGGAAATAATTAATTTGAGGGGCAGTATAGGAAATAATTAATGGTGAGGGGCAGAATAGGAAATAATTATGAGGGGCAGTATAGGAAATAATTAATGGTGAGGGGCAGCATAGGGAATAATTAATTATGAGGGGCAGTATAGGAAATAATTATGAGGGGCAGTATAGGAAATATTTAATGGTGAGGGGCAGTATAGGAAATAATTAATGGTGAGGGGCAGTATAGGAAATAATTAATGGTGGAGGGGCAGTATAGGAAATAATTAATGGTGAGGGGCAGTATAGGAAATAATTAATGGTGAGGGGCAGCATAGGAAATAGTTAATGATGGGGGGAAGCATAAGATATAATTAATGGTGGAGGGGCAGTATAGGAAATAATTAATTTAAAGGGCAGTGTAGGAAATAATTAATGGTGGAGGGGCAGTATAGGAAATAATTAATGTTAGGGGGCAGTATAGGAAATAATTAATTATGAGGGGCAGTATAGGAAATAATTAATGGTGAGGGGCAGAATAGGAAATAATAATGAGGGGCAGTATAGGAAATAATTAATGGTGAGGGGCAGCATAGGGAATAATTAATTATGAGGGGCAGTATAGGAAATAATTATGAGGGGCAGTATAGGAAATATTTAATGGTGAGGGGCAGTATAGGAAATAATTAATGGTGAGGGGCAGTATAGGAAATAATTAATGGTGAGGGGCAGTATAGGAAATAATTAATGGTGAGGGGCAGCATAGGAAATAGTTAATGATGGGGGGAAGCATAAGACATAATTAATGGTGGAGGGGCAGTATAGGAAATAATTAATTTAAAGGGCAGTATAGGAAATAATTAATGGTGGAGGGGCAGTATAGGAAATAATTAATGTTGGGGGGCAGTATAGGAAATAATTAATTATGAGGGGCAGTATAGGAAATAATTAATGGTGGAGGGGCAGTATAGGAAATAATTAATGGTGAGGGGCAGCATAGGGAATAATTAATTATGAGGGGCAATATAGGAAATAATTTTGAGGGGCAGTATAGGAAATAATTAATGGTGGAGGGGCAGTATAGGAAATAATTAATGGTGGAGGGGCAGTATAGGAAATAATTAATTTGAGGGGCAGTATAGGAACTAATTAATAGTGAGGGGCAGTATAGGAAATAATTATGAGGGGCAGCATAGGAAATAATTATGAGGGGCAGTATAGGAAATAATTATGAGGGGCAGTATAGGAAATAATTAATGGTGAGGGGCAGCATAGGAAATAATTAATGGTGGGGGCAGTATAGGAAATAATTAATGGTGAGGGGTAGCATAGGAAATAATTAATGGTGGAGGGGCAGTATAGGAAATAATTAATGGTGGAGGGGCAGTATAGGAAATAATTAATTTGAGGGGCAGTATAGGAAATAATTAATGGTGAGGGGCAGCATAGGGAATAATTAATTAGGAGGGGCAGTATAGGAAATAATTATGAGGGGCAGTATAGGAAATAATTATGAGGGGCGGTATAGGAAATAATTAATGGTGGGGGGCAGTATAGGAAATAATTAATGGTGAGGGGCAGTATAGGAAATAATTATGAGGGGCAGTATAGGAAATAATTATGAGGGGCGGTATAGGAAATAATTAATGGTGGGGGGCAGTATAGGAAATAATTAATGGTGAGGGGCAGTATAGGAAATAATTAATTATGAGGGGCAGTATAGGAAATAATTAATGGTGAGGGGCAGTATAGGAAATAATTAATGGTGAGGGGCAGCATAGGGAATAATTAATAAGAAGGGGCAGTATAGGAAATAATTATGAGGGGCAGTATAGGAAATAATTATGAGGGGCAGTATAGGAAATAATTAATGGTGGAGGGGCAGTATAGGAAAAAATGAATGGTGAGGGGCAGCATAGGGAATAATTATGAGGGGCAGTATAGGAAATAATTATGATGGGCAGTATAGGAAATAATTATGAGGGCAGTATAGGAAATAATTATGAGGGGCAGTATAGGAAATAATTAATGGTGAGGGGCAGTATAGGAAATAATTAATGGTGAGGGGCAGCATAGGAAATAATTAATGGTGGGGGCAGTATAGGAAATAATTAATGGTGAGGGGTAGCATAGGAAATAATTAATGGTGGAGGGGCAGTATAGGAAGTAATTAATGGTGGAGGGGCAGTATAGGAAATAATTAATTTGAGGGGCAGTATAGGAAATAATTAATGGTGAGGGGCAGTATAGGAAATAATTATGAGGGGCAGTATAGGAAATAATTATGAGGGGCAGTATAGGAAATAATTATGAGGGGCATTATATGAAATAATTAATGGTGAGGGGCAGTATAGGAAATAATTAATGGTGAGGGGCAGTATAGGAAATAATTAATTTGAGGGGCAGTATAGGAAATAATTAATTTGAGGGGCAGTATAGGAAATAATTATGAGGGGCAGTATAGGAAATAATTATGAGGGGCAGTATAGGAAATAATTATGAGGGGCATTATAGGAAATAATTATGAGGGGCAGTATAGGAAATAATTAATGGTGAGGGGCAGTATAGGGAATAGTTAATGATGGGGGGCAGCATAGGAAATAGTTAATGATGGGGGGAAGCATAAGACATAATTAATGGTGGAGGGGCAGTATAGGAAATAATTAATTTAAAGGGCAGTATAGGAAATAATTAATGGTGGAGGGGCAGTATAGGAAATAATTAATGTTGGGGGGCAGTATAGGAAATAATTAATGGTGGGGGGCAGTATAGGAAATAATTAATGGTGAGGGGCAGTATAGGAAATAATTAATTAGGAGGGGCAGTATAGGAAATAATTATGAGGGGCAGTATAGGAAATAATTATGAGGGGCGGTATAGGAAATAATTAATGGTGGGGGGCAGTATAGGAAATAATTAATGGTGAGGGGCAGTATAGGAAATAATTAATTATGAGGGGCAGTATAGGAAATAATTAATGGTGAGGGGCAGTATAGGAAATAATTAATGGTGAGGGGCAGCATAGGGAATAATTAATTAGGAGGGGCAGTATAGGAAATAATTATGAGGGGCAGTATAGGAAATAATTATGAGGGGCAGTATAGGAAATAATTAATGGTGGAGGGGCAGTATAGGAAATAATGAATGGTGAGGGGCAGCATAGGGAATAATTATGAGGGGCAGTATAGGAAATAATTATGATGGGCAGTATAGGAAATAATTATGAGGGCAGTATAGGAAATAATTATGAGGGGCAGTATAGGAAATAATTAATGGTGAGGGGCAGTATAGGAAATAATTAATGGTGAGGGGCAGCATAGGAAATAATTAATGGTGGGGGCAGTATAGGAAATAATTAATGGTGAGGGGTAGCATAGGAAATAATTAATGGTGGAGGGGCAGTATAGGAAATAATTAATGGTGGAGGGGCAGTATAGGAAATAATTAATTTGAGGGGCAGTATAGGAAATAATTAATGGTGAGGGGCAGTATAGGAAATAATTATGAGGGGCAGTATAGGAAATAATTATGAGGGGCAGTATAGGAAATAATTATGAGGGGCATTATATGAAATAATTAATGGTGAGGGGCAGTATAGGAAATAATTAATGGTGAGGGGCAGTATAGGAAATAATTAATTTGAGGGGCAGTATAGGAAATAATTAATTTGAGGGGCAGTATAGGAAATAATTATGAGGGGCATTATAGGAAATAATTATGAGGGGCAGTATAGGAAATAATTAATGGTGAGGGGCAGTATAGGGAATAGTTAATGATGGGGGGAAGCATAAGACATAATTAATGGTGGAGGGGCAGTATAGGAAATAATTAATTTAAAGGGCAGTATAGGAAATAATTAATGGTGGAGGGGCAGTATAGGAAATAATTAATGTTGGGGGGCAGTATAGGAAATAATTAATGGTGGGGGGCAGTATAGGAAATAATTAATGGTGAGGGGCAGCATAGGGAATAATTAATTAGGAGGGGCAGTATAGGAAATAATTATGAGGGGCAGTATAGGAAATAATTATGAGGGGCAGTATAGGAAATAATTAATGGTGGAGGGGCAGTATAGGAAATAATGAATGGTGAGGGGCAGCATAGGGAATAATTATGAGGGGCAGTATAGGAAATAATTATGATGGGCAGTATAGGAAATAATTATGAGGGGCAGTATAGGAAATAATTATGAGGGGCAGTATAGGAAATAATTAATGGTGAGGGGCAGTATAGGAAATAATTAATGGTGAGGGGCAGCATAGGAAATAATTAATGGTGGGGGCAGTATAGGAAATAAATAATGGTGAGGGGTAGCATAGGAAATAATTAATGGTGGAGGGGCAGTATAGGAAGTAATTAATGGTGGAGGGGCAGTATAGGAAATAATTAATTTGAGGGGCAGTATAGGAAATAATTAATGGTGAGGGGCAGTATAGGAAATAATTATGAGGGGCAGTATAGGAAATAATTATGAGGGGCAGTATAGGAAATAATTATGAGGGGCATTATATGAAATAATTAATGGTGAGGGGCAGTATAGGAAATAATTAATGGTGAGGGGCAGTATAGGAAATAATTAATGGTGAGGGGCAGTATAGGAAATAATTAATTTGAGGGGCAGTATAGGAAATAATTATGAGGGGCAGTATAGGAAATAATTATGAGGGGCAGTATAGGAAATAATTATGAGGGGCATTATAGGAAATAATTATGAGGGGCAGTATAGGAAATAATTAATGGTGAGGGGCAGTATAGGGAATAGTTAATGATGGGGGGCAGCATAGGAAATAGTTAATGATGGGGGGAAGCATAAGACATAATTAATGGTGGAGGGGCAGTATAGGAAATAATTAATTTAAAGGGCAGTATAGGAAATAATTAATGGTGGAGGGGCAGTATAGGAAATAATTAATGTTGGGGGGCAGTATAGGAAATAATTAATGGTGGGGGGCAGTATAGGAAATAATTAATGGTGAGGGGCAGTATAGGAAATAATTAATTAGGAGGGGCAGTATAGGAAATAATTATGAGGGGCAGTATAGGAAATAATTATGAGGGGCGGTATAGGAAATAATTAATGGTGGGGGGCAGTATAGGAAATAATTAATGGTGAGGGGCAGTATAGGAAATAATTAATTATGAGGGGCAGTATAGGAAATAATTAATGGTGAGGGGCAGTATAGGAAATAATTAATGGTGAGGGGCAGCATAGGGAATAATTAATTAGGAGGGGCAGTATAGGAAATAATTATGAGGGGCAGTATAGGAAATAATTATGAGGGGCAGTATAGGAAATAATTAATGGTGGAGGGGCAGTATAGGAAATAATGAATGGTGAGGGGCAGCATAGGGAATAATTATGAGGGGCAGTATAGGAAATAATTATGATGGGCAGTATAGGAAATAATTATGAGGGCAGTATAGGAAATAATTATGAGGGGCAGTATAGGAAATAATTAATGGTGAGGGGCAGTATAGGAAATAATTAATGGTGAGGGGCAGCATAGGAAATAATTAATGGTGGGGGCAGTATAGGAAATAATTAATGGTGAGGGGTAGCATAGGAAATAATTAATGGTGGAGGGGCAGTATAGGAAATAATTAATGGTGGAGGGGCAGTATAGGAAATAATTAATTTGAGGGGCAGTATAGGAAATAATTAATGGTGAGGGGCAGTATAGGAAATAATTATGAGGGGCAGTATAGGAAATAATTATGAGGGGCAGTATAGGAAATAATTATGAGGGGCATTATATGAAATAATTAATGGTGAGGGGCAGTATAGGAAATAATTAATGGTGAGGGGCAGTATAGGAAATAATTATGAGGGGCATTATAGGAAATAATTATGAGGGGCAGTATAGGAAATAATTAATGGTGAGGGGCAGTATAGGGAATAGTTAATGATGGGGGGCAGCATAGGAAATAGTTAATGATGGGGGGAAGCATAAGACATAATTAATGGTGGAGGGGCAGTATAGGAAATAATTAATTTAAAGGGCAGTATAGGAAATAATTAATGGTGGAGGGGCAGTATAGGAAATAATTAATGTTGGGGGGCAGTATAGGAAATAATTAATGGTGGGGGGCAGTATAGGAAATAATTAATGGTGAGGGGCAGTATAGGAAATAATTAATTAGGAGGGGCAGTATAGGAAATAATTATGAGGGGCAGTATAGGAAATAATTATGAGGGGCGGTATAGGAAATAATTAATGGTGGGGGGCAGTATAGGAAATAATTAATGGTGAGGGGCAGTATAGGAAATAATTAATTAAGAGGGGCAGTATAGGAAATAATTAATGGTGAGGGGCAGTATAGGAAATAATTAATGGTGAGGGGCAGCATAGGGAATAATTAATTAGGAGGGGCAGTATAGGAAATAATTATGAGGGGCAGTATAGGAAATAATTATGAGGGGCAGTATAGGAAATAATTAATGGTGGAGGGGCAGTATAGGAAATAATGAATGGTGAGGGGCAGCATAGGGAATAATTATGAGGGGCAGTATAGGAAATAATTATGATGGGCAGTATAGGAAATAATTATGAGGGCAGTATAGGAAATAATTATGAGGGGCAGTATAGGAAATAATTAATGGTGAGGGGCAGTATAGGAAATAATTAATGGTGAGGGGCAGCTTAGGAAATAATTAATGGTGAGGGGCAGTATAGGAAATAATTAATTTGAGGGGCAGTATAGGAAATAATTAATTTGAGGGGCAGTATAGGAAATAATTATGAGGGGCAGTATAGGAAATAATTATGAGGGGCAGTATAGGAAATAATTATGAGGGGCATTATAGGAAATAATTATGAGGGGCAGTATAGGAAATAATTAATGGTGAGGGGCAGTATAGGGAATAGTTAATGATGGGGGGCAGCATAGGAAATAGTTAATGATGGGGGGAAGCATAAGACATAATTAATGGTGGAGGGGCAGTATAGGAAATAATTAATTTAAAGGGCAGTATAGGAAATAATTAATGGTGGAGGGGCAGTATAGGAAATAATTAATGTTGGGGGGCAGTATAGGAAATAATTAATGGTGGGGGGCAGTATAGGAAATAATTAATGGTGAGGGGCAGCATAGGGAATAATTAATTAGGAGGGGCAGTATAGGAAATAATTATGAGGGGCAGTATAGGAAATAATTATGAGGGGCAGTATAGGAAATAATTAATGGTGGAGGGGCAGTATAGGAAATAATTAATTATGAGGGGCAGTATAGGAAATAATTATGATGGGCAGTATAGGAAATAATTATGAGGGGCAGTATAGGAAATAATTAATGGTGGAGGGGCAGTATAGGAAATAATTAATGGTGAGGGGCAGCATAGGAAATAATTAATGGTGAGGGGCAGCATAGGAAATAATTAATGGTGAGGGGCAGTATAGGAAATAATTAATGGTGAGGGGCAGCATAGGAAATAGTTAATGATGGGGGGAAGCATAAGACATAATTAATGGTGGAGGGGCAGTATAGGAAATAATTAATTTAAAGGGCAGTATAGGAAATAATTAATGGTGGAGGGGCAGTATAGGAAATAATTAATGTTGGGGGGCAGTATAGGAAATAATTAATTATGAGGGGCAGTATAGGAAATAATTATGAGGGGCAGTATAGGAAATAATTATGAGGGGCGGTATAGGAAATAATTAATGGTGGGGGGCAGTATAGGAAATAATTAATGGTGAGGGGCAGTATAGGAAATAATTAATTTGAGGGGCAGTATAGGAAATAATTAATGGTGAGGGGCAGTATAGGAAATAATTAATGGCGAGGGGCAGTATAGGAAATAATTAATGGTGAGGGGCAGCATAGGAAATAATTAATGGTGGAGGGGCAGTATAGGGAATAATTAATGGTGAGGGGCAGTATAGGAAATAATTATGATGCGGCAGTATAGGAATTAAGTATGAGGGGCAGTATAGGAAATAATTAATGGTGGGGGGGCAGTATAGAAAATAATTAATGGTGAGGGGCAGTATAGGAAATAATTAATGGTGAGGGGCAGTATAGGAAATAATTATGAGGGGCAGTACAGGAAATAATTATGAGGGGCAGTATAGGAAATAATTATGAGGGGCAGTATAGGAAATAATTATGAGGGGCAGTATAGGAATTAATTATGAGGGCAGTATAGGAAATAATTATGAGGGGCAGTATAGGAAATAATTAATGGTGAGGGGCAGTATAGGAAATAATTAATGGTGAGGGGCAGTATAGGAAATAATTAATGGTGGAGGGGCAGTATAGGAAATAATTAATGGTGAGGGGCAGTATAGGAAATAATTAATGGTGAGGGGCAGCATAGGAAATAATTAATGATGGGGGGAAGCATAAGACATAATTAATGGTGGAAGGGCAGCATAGGAAATATTTAATGGTGGTGGTGTAAGAAATAATTAATTATGAGGGGCTGTCTAGTAATTAATGGGGGGAAGGCATATTCAATAATTAATGGAGAGAGGTCCCAGTATATTAATTAATTAATTGGGACAATATATATAAAATAGTTCAGTAGGAGTGCGGTATATTAAATAAATAATTGAGGGGGGCCCAGTGTATTACGGATGCGGTCACATGTACCGCTATTACTTTTTTAACTTAAGTCCGGCCCTCCAACGGTCTGAGGGGGACCGTGAACGGCCCCCTACATAAAAAGTTTGGGGACCCCTGTATTAGGGGTTTGATTGAATTAGGCACAGTCTGACGATTTATTTTTTTTTTTTAAACTTAAAGTGACTTAAAATCCAGTTGTGTGCTGCCAGTGTAGGTTAGAAACTAGGCATACAAGAACCCATGCCTATTTTTTTTATTAAAAAGGGCAGTAAAAAGGTTGTGGTGGGCGGGGGCCAATAGTTAGTTATGAGGGGCAGTATAGGAAATAATTAATGGTGAGGGGCAGTATAGGAAATAATTAATGGTGAGGGGCAGCATAGGGAATAATTAATTAGGAGGGGCAGTATAGGAAATAATTAGGAGGGGCAGTATAAGAAATAATTATGAGGGGCAGTATAGGAAATAATTAATGGTGGGGGGGGGGCAGTATTGGAAATAATTAATGGTGAGGGGCAGTATAGGAAATAATTAATGGTGAGGGGCAGTATAGGAAATAATTAATGGTGAGGGGCAGCATAGGGAATAATTAATTATGAGGGGCAGTATAGGAAATAATTATGATGGGGCAGTATAGGAATTAAGTATGAGGGGCAGTATAGGAAATAATTAATGGGGGGGGCAGTATAGGAAATAATTAATGGTGAGGGGCAGTATAGGAAATAATTATGAGGGGCAGTATAGAAATTAATTATGAGGGCAGTATAGGGAATAATTATGAGGGGCAGTATAGGAATTAATTATGAGGGGCAGTATAGGAAATAATTAATGGTGGGGGGCAGTATAGGAAATAATTATGAGGGGCAGTATAGGAAATAATTATGATGGGGCAGTATAGGAAATAATTATGATGGGGCAGTATAGGAATTGGGGGACAGTGAACGGCCCCCTACATAAAAAGTTTGGGGACCCCTGTATTAGGGGTTTGATTGAATTAGGCACAGTCTGACAATTTTTTTTCAAAAACATAAAGTGACTTAAAATCCAGTTGTGTGCTGCCAGTGTAGGTTAGAAACTAGGCATACAAGAACCCATGCCTATTTTTTTTATTAAAAAGGGCAGTAAAAAGGTTGTGGTGGGCGGGGCCAATAGTTAGTTATGAGGGGCAGTATAGGAAATAATTAATGGTGAGGGGCAGTATAGGAAATAATTAATGTTGAGGGGCAGCATAGGGAATAATTAATTAGGAGGGCAGTATAGGAAATAATTATGAGGGGCAGTATAGGAAATAATTATGAAGGGCAGTATAGGAAATAATTAATGGTGGAGGGGCAGTATAGGAAATAATAAATGGTGAGGGGCAGTATAGGAAATAATTAATGGTGAGGGGCAGCATAGGAAATAATTAATGGTGAGGGGCAGTATAGGAAATAATTAATGGTGGAGGGGCAGTATAGGAAATAATTAATGGTGGGGGCAGTATAGGAAATAATTAATTATGAGGGGCAGTTTAGGAAATAATAAATTATGAGAGGCAGTATAGGACATAATTAATGGTGAGGGGCAGTATAGGAAATAATTATGAGGGGCAGTATAGGAAATAATTAATGGTGGAGGGGCAGTATAGGAAATAATTAATTTGAGGGGCAGTATAGGAAATAATTAATGGTGAGGGGC
This sequence comes from Engystomops pustulosus, assembly GCF_040894005.1. Taxonomy (NCBI): domain Eukaryota; kingdom Metazoa; phylum Chordata; class Amphibia; order Anura; family Leptodactylidae; genus Engystomops; species Engystomops pustulosus. The sequence goes on from NW_027284960.1 coordinate 1,761,582, forward strand.
AGTATTGGAAATATTTAATGGTGAGGGGAAGTATAGGAAATAATTAATGGTGAGGGGCAGCATAGGAAATAATTAATGATGGGGGGAAGCATAAGACATAATTAATGGTGGAAGGGCAGCATAGGAAATATTTAATGGTGGTGGTGTAAGAAATAATTAATTATGAGGGGCTGTCTAGTAATTAATGGGGGGAAGGCATATTCAATAATTAATGGAGAGAGGTCCCAGTATATTAATTAATTAATTGGGACAATATATTTAAAATAGTTCAGTAGGAGTGCGGTATATTAAATAAATAATTGAGGGGGGCCCAGTGTATTACGGATGCGGTCACATGTACCGCTATTACTTTTTTAACTTAAGTCCGGCCCTCCAACGGTCTGAGGGGGACCGTGAACGGCCCCCTACATAAAAAGTTTGGGGACCCCTGTATTAGGGGTTTGATTGAATTAGGCACAGTCTGACGATTTATTTTTTTTTTTTAAACTTAAAGTGACTTAAAATCCAGTTGTGTGCTGCCAGTGTAGGTTAGAAACTAGGCATACAAGAACCCATGCCTATTTTTTTTATTAAAAAGGGCAGTAAAAAGGTTGTGGTGGGCGGGGGCCAATAGTTAGTTATGAGGGGCAGTATAGGAAATAATTAATGGTGAGGGGCAGTATAGGAAATAATTAATGGTGAGGGGCAGCATAGGGAATAATTAATTAGGAGGGGCAGTATAGGAAATAATTAGGAGGGGCAGTATAAGAAATAATTATGAGGGGCAGTATAGGAAATAATTAATGGTGGGGGGGGGCAGTATTGGAAATAATTAATGGTGAGGGGCAGTATAGGAAATAATTAATGGTGAGGGGCAGTATAGGAAATAATTAATGGTGAGGGGCAGCATAGGGAATAATTAATTAGGAGGGGCAGTATAGGAAATAATTATGAGGGGCAGTATAGGAAATAATTATGAGGGGCAGTATAGGAAATAATTATGATGGGGCAGTATAGGAATTAAGTATGAGGGGCAGTATAGGAAATAATTAATGGGGGGGCAGTATAGGAAATAATTAATGGTGAGGGGCAGTATAGGAAATAATTATGAGGGGCAGTATAGAAATTAATTATGAGGGCAGTATAGGGAATAATTATGAGGGGCAGTATAGGAATTAATTATGAGGGGCAGTATAGGAAATAATTAATGGTGGGGGGCAGTATAGGAAATAATTATGAGGGGCAGTATAGGAAATAATTATGATGGGGCAGTATAGGAAATAATTATGATGGGGCAGTATAGGAATTGGGGGACAGTGAACGGCCCCCTACATAAAAAGTTTGGGGACCCCTGTATTAGGGGTTTGATTGAATTAGGCACAGTCTGACAATTTTTTTTCAAAAACATAAAGTGACTTAAAATCCAGTTGTGTGCTGCCAGTGTAGGTTAGAAACTAGGCATACAAGAACCCATGCCTATTTTTTTTATTAAAAAGGGCAGTAAAAAGGTTGTGGTGGGCGGGGCCAATAGTTAGTTATGAGGGGCAGTATAGGAAATAATTAATGGTGAGGGGCAGTATAGGAAATAATTAATGTTGAGGGGCAGCATAGGGAATAATTAATTAGGAGGGCAGTATAGGAAATAATTATGAGGGGCAGTATAGGAAATAATTATGAAGGGCAGTATAGGAAATAATTAATGGTGGAGAAGCAGTATAGGAAATAATAAATGGTGAGGGGCAGTATAGGAAATAATTAATGGTGAGGGGCAGCATAGGAAATAATTAATGGTGAGGGGCAGCATAGGAAATAATTAATGGTGGAGGGGCAGTATAGGAAATAATTAATGGTGGGGGCAGTATAGGAAATAATTAATTATGAGGGGCAGTTTAGGAAATAATTAATTATGAGAGGCAGTATAGGACATAATTAATGGTGAGGGGCAGTATAGGAAATAATTATGAGGGGCAGTATAGGAAATAATTAATGGTGGAGGGGCAGTATAGGAAATAATTAATGGTGAGGGGCAGTATAGGAAATAATTAATGGTGAGGGGCAGTATTGGAAATATTTAATGGTGAGGGGAAGTATAGGAAATAATTAATGGTGAGGGGCAGCATTGGGAATAATTAATTATGAGGGGCAGTATAGGAAATAATTATGAGGGGCAGTATAGGAAATAATTATGAAGGGCAGTATAGGAATTAATTATGAGGGACAGTATAGGAAATAATTATGAGGGGCAGTATAGGAAATAATTATGAGGGGCAGTATAGGAAATAATTAATGGTGGAGGGGCAGTATAGGAAATAATGAATGGTGAGGGGCAGCATAGGGAATAATTAATTATGAGGGGCAGTATAGGAATTAATTATGAGGGGCAGCATAGGGAATAATTATGAGGGGCAGTATAGGAAATAATTATGATGGGCAGTATAGGAAATAATTATGAGGGCAGCATAGGAAATAATTATGAGGGGCAGTATAGGAAATAATTAATGGTGGGGGGCAGTATAGGAAATAATTAACGGTGAGGGGCAGTATAGGAAATAATTAATTATGAGGGGCAGTATAGGAAATAATTAATCATGAGGGGCAGTATAGGAAATAATTAATGGTGAGGGGCAGTATAGGAAATAATTAATGGTGGAGGGGCAGTATAGGAAATAATTAATGGTGAGGGGCAGCATAGGAAATAATTAATGGTGAGGGGCAGCATAGGAAATAATTAATGGTGAGGGGCAGCATAGGAAATAATTAATGGTGGAGGGGCAGTATATGAAATAATTAATTTAAAGGGCAGTATAGGAAATAATTAATGGTGGAGGGGCAGTATAGGAAATAATTAATTATGAGGGGCAGCATAGGAAATAATTAATTATGAGGGGCAGTATAGGAAATAATTAATGGTGAGGGGCAGTATAGGAAATAATTATGAGGGGCAGTATAGGAAATAATTGTGAGGGGCAGTATAGGAAATAATTATGAGGGGCAGTATAGGAAATAATTAATGGTGGAGGGGCAGTATAGGAAATAATGAATGGTGAGGGGCAGCATAGGGAATAATTAATTATGAGGGGCAGTATAGGAATTAATTATGAGGGGCAGCATAGGGAATAATTATGAGGGGCAGTATAGGAAATAATTATGATGGGCAGTATAGGAAATAATTATGAGGGTAGCATAGGAAATAATTATGAGGGGCAGTATAGGAAATAATTAATGGTGGGGGGCAGTATAGGAAATAATTAACGGTGAGGGGCAGTATAGGAAATAATTAATTATGAGGGGCAGTATAGGAAATAATTAATCATGAGGGGCAGTATAGGAAATAATTAATGGTGAGGGGCAGTATAGGAAATAATTAATGGTGGAGGGGCAGTATAGGAAATAATTAATGGTGAGGGGCAGCATAGGAAATAATTAATGGTGAGGGGCAGCATAGGAAATAATTAATGGTGAGGGGCAGCATAGGAAATAATTAATGGTGGAGGGGCAGTATATGAAATAATTAATTTAAAGGGCAGTATAGGAAATAATTAATGGTGGAGGGGCAGTATAGGAAATAATTAATTATGAGGGGCAGCATAGGAAATAATTAATTATGAGGGGCAGTATAGGAAATAATTAATGGTGAGGGGCAGTATAGGAAATAATTATGAGGGGCAGTATAGGAAATAATTGTGAGGGGCAGTATAGGAAATAATTATGAGGGGCAGTATAGGAAATAATTAATGGTGGAGGGGCAGTATAGGAAATAATTAATTTGAGGGGCAGTATAGGAAATAGTTAATTATGAGGGGCAGTATAGGAAATAATTAATTATGAGGGGCAGTATAGGAAATAATTAATGGTGAGGGGCAGTATAGGAAATAATTAATGGTGAGGGGCAGCATAGGGAATAATTAATTAGGAGGGGCAGTATAGGAAATAATTATGAGGGGCAGTATAGGAAATAATTATGAGGGGCAGTATAGGAAATAATTAATGGTGGGGGGGCAGTATAGGAAATAATTAACGGTGAGGGGCAGTATAGGAAATAATTAATGGTGGGGGGCAGTATAGGAAATAATTAATTATGAGGGGCAGTATAGGAAATAATTAATCATGAGGGGCAGTATAGGAAATATATAATGGTGAGGGGCAGTATAGGAAATAATTAATGGTGGAGGGGCAGCATAGGAAATAATTAATGGTGAGGGGCTGCATAGGAAATAATTAATGGTGGAGGGGCAGTATAGGGAATAATTAATTAGGAGGGGCAGTATAGGAAATAATTATGAGGGGCAGTATAGGAAATAATTATGAGGGGCAGTATAGGAATTAATTATGAGGGGCAGTATAGGAAATAATTATGAGGGGCAGTAGAGGAAATAATTATGAGGGGCAGTATAGGAAATAATTAATGGTGGTGGTGTAAGAAATAATTAATTATGAGGGGCTGTCTAGTAATTAATGGGGGGAAGGCATATTCAATATTTAATGGCGAGAGGTCCCAGTATATTAATTAATTAATTGGGACAATGGGCCACATTTATCACTTTTGTGCGCCTAAGTGTAGTAGTTGCGCCTAAATTCGGGCGCACTGTTTTGCCAGAATTATCACAAGCTACAACCATCTGTGATAAGTATATTTTCTGCCTCTTATTAATCACTTTACTTTAACACAGTTTAGGCGCAGTTTAGGCGCAATGTTAGATTCGGGCACTTACATGTGATCCTGCTACAAGCTCCTCTCTGCTTCTCCCACAGCCCAGAATGAAGATAACACTCACAGCAGCACCCAGGTGTGTGACACCCAGCACCCAGTGACCTCCTCAGCAGGGGCTTCTCCTGGAGGGGATCCCCCAGTGCTGGTCTCCTGCTGCACCCCTGTAATTCTGCACAATATCCCCCTCAGACACTGTGCAGAATTACATGGGGGACACTTGTATGTCGTATCTGCAAACTTCTGCAAGCTTCTGCAAACTTGTGCAAAGTTCTCTTCTCTCTTGCTCTTTTGAGCTCAGGTTTTGCAGAATATTTTGTAAATAGAAGTGATGAACTGTAAATAGTCTGCAGCTCCTGTCTGCAATGTATCTAATGTATCTATTATATGTTCTAGTGTCTGGTTGAGCTTTGCTGCTAGAAATGAGCTCTTCTGCAAAGGGCCTCAGTGCTTTCCTCTCAGATAACGCCACCTTCGAGCTGGAGTGTTTTTGCGCCCGTTTTTGCGCCTAAATGCAAAAGTCGCCCGTGATGAATATCATTAGGAGCAGCAAAACATCTGGAATTGAACGATAGATGAGGGAAAGGTGGTTATTTTTGCTGCGCGGCTAATTTGACGTTTAATCGCAAAAATGGTGCAAAAACGGTGCGCCTAAACGAAAAGGCGCACCGTCCGAAAAGTCCGGCCCTCCAACGGTCTGAGGGGGACAGTGGACGGCCCCCTACATAAAAAGTTTGGGGACCCCTGTATTAGGGGTTTGATTGAATTAGGCACAGTCTGACGATTTTTATTTTTTTTTTTAAACTTAAAGTGACTTAAAATCCAGTTGTGTGCTGCCAGTGTAGGTTAGAAACTAGGCATACAAGAACCCATGCCTATTTTTTTTATTAAAAAGGGCAGTAAAAAGGTTGTGGTGGGCGGGGGCCAATAGTAAGTTATGAGGGGCAGTATAGGAAATAATTAATGGTGAGGGGCAGTATAGGAAATAATTAATGGTGAGGGGCAGCATAGGGAATAATTAATTAGGAGGGGCAGTATAGGAAATAATTATGAGGGGCAGTATAGGAAATAATTATGAGGGGCAGTATAGGAAATAATTAATGGTGGGGGGGCAGTATAGGAAATAATTAATTTGAGGGGCGGTATAGGAAATAATTAATGTTGAGGGGCAGTATAGGAAATAATTAATGGTGAGGGGCAGCATAGGGAATAATTAATAGTGGAGGGGCAGTATAGGAAATAATTAATTATGAGGGGCAGTATAGGAAATAATTAATGGTGGAGGGGCAGTATAGGAAATAATTAATGGTGAGGGGCAGCATAGGGAATAATTAATTATGAGGGGCAGTATAGGAAATAATTAATGGTGGGGGGCAGTATAGGAAATAATTAATGGTGAGGGGCAGTATAGGAAATAATTAATGGTGAGGGGCAGTATAGGGAATAATTAATGGTGGAGGAGCAGTATAGGAAATAATTATGAGGGGCATTATATGAAATAATTAATGGTGAGGGGCAGTATAGGAAATAATTAATGGTGAGGGGTAGCATAGGAAATAATTAATGGTGGAGGGGCAGTATAGGAAATAATTAATGGTGGAGGGGCAGTATAGGAAATAATTAATGGTGAGGGGCAGTATAGGAAATAATTAATGGTGAGGGGCAGTATAGGAAATAATTATGAGGGGCAGTATAGGAAATAATTATGAGGGGCAATATAGGAAATAATTAATGGTGGAGGGGCAGTATAGGAAATAATTAATGGTGAGGGGCAGTATAGGAAATATTTAATGGTGAGGGGCAGTATAGGAAATAATTAATGGTGAGGGGCAGTATAGGAAATAATTAATGGTGGAGGGGCAGTATAGGAAATAATTAATGGTGAGGGGCAGTATAGGAAATAATTAATGGTGAGGGGCAGCATAGGAAATAATTAATGGTGGGGGCAGTATAGGAAATAATTAATGGTGGAGGGGCAGTATAGGAAATAATTAATTTGAGGGGCAGTATAGGAAATAATTAATGATGAGGGGCAGTATAGGAAATAATTATGAGGGGCAGTATAGGAAATAATTAATGGTGAGGGGCAGTATAGGAAATAATTATGAGGGGCAGTATAGGAAATAATTGTGAGGGGCAGTATAGGAAATAATTATGAGGGGCAGTATAGGAAATAATTAATTTGAGGGGCAGTATAGGAAATAGTTAATTATGAGGGGCAGTATAGGAAATAATTAATTATGAGGGGCAGTATAGGAAATAATTATTGGTGAGGGGCAGTATAGGAAATAATGAATGGTGAGGGGCAGCATAGGGAATAATTATGAGGGGCAGTATAGGAAATAATTATCATGGGCAGTATAGGAAATAATTATGAGGGCAGTATAGGAAATAATTATGAGGGGCAGTATAGGAAATAATTAACGGTGAGGGGCAGTATAGGAAATAATTAATTTGAGGGGCAGTATAGGAAATAGTTAATTATGAGGGGCAGTATAGGAAATAATTAATTATGAGGGGCAGTATAGGAAATAATTATGAGGGGCAGTATAGGAAATAATTATGAGGGGCGGTATAGGAAATAATTAATGGTGGGGGGCAGTATAGGAAATAATTAATGGTGAGGGGCAGTATAGGAAATAATTAATGGTGAGGGGCAGCATAGGGAATAATTAATTGTGAGGGGCAGTATAGGAAATAATTATGAGGGGCGGTATAGGAAATAATTAATGGTGGCGGGGCAGTATAGGAAATAATTACTGGTGAGGGGCAGCATAGGGAATAATTAATTGTGAGGGGCAGTATAGGAAATAATTAACGGTGAGGGGCAGTATAGGAAATAATTAATGGTGGGGGGCAGTATAGGAAATAATTAATTATGAGGGGCAGTATAGGAAATAATTAATGGTGAGGGGCAGCATAGGGAATAATTAATTAGGAGGGGCAGTATAGGAAATAATTATGAGGGGCAGTATAGGAAATAATTATGAGGGACGGTATAGGAAATAATTAATGGTGGGGGGCAATATAGGAAATAATTAATGGTGAGGGGCAGTATAGGAAATAATTAATGGTGAGGGGCAGCATAGGGAATAATTAATTGTGAGGGGCAGTATAGGAAATAATTATGAGGGGCGGTATAGGAAATAATTAATGGTGGGGGGCAGTATAGGAAATAATTAATTATGAGGGGCAGTATAGGAAATAATTAATGGTGAGGGGCAGCATAGGGAATAATTAATTAGGAGGGGCAGTATAGGAAATAATTATGAGGGGCAGTATAGGAAATAATTATGAGGGACGGTATAGGAAATAATTAATGGTGGGGGGCAGTATAGGAAATAATTAATGGTGAGGGGCAGTATAGGAAATAATTAATGGTGAGGGGCAGCATAGGGAATAATTAATTGTGAGGGGCAGTATAGGAAATAATTATGAGGGGCGGTATAGGAAATAATTAATGGTGGCGGGGCAGTATAGGAAATAATTACTGGTGAGGGGCAGCATAGGGAATAATTAATTGTGAGGGGCAGTATAGGAAATAATTAACGGTGAGGGGCAGTATAGGAAATAATTAATGGTGGGGGGCAGTATAGGAAATAATTATTTATGAGGGGCAGTATAGGAAATAATTAATGGTGAGGGGCAGCATAGGGAATAATTAATTAGGAGGGGCAGTATAGGAAATAATTATGAGGGGCAGTATAGGAAATAATTATGAGGGACGGTATAGGAAATAATTAATGGTGGGGGGCAATATAGGAAATAATTAATGGTGAGGGGCAGTATAGGAAATAATTAATTATGAGGGGCAGTATAGGAAATAATTAATGGTGAGGGGCAGTATAGGAAATAATTAATGGTGAGGGGCAGCATAGGGAATAATTAATTAGGAGGGACAGTATAGGAAATAATTATGAGGGGCAGTATAGGAAATAATTATGAGGGGCAGTATAGGAAATAATTAATGGTGGAGGGGCAGTATAGGAAATAATGAATGGTGAGGGGCAGCATAGGGAATAATTATGAGGGGCAGTATAGGAAATAATTATGATGGGCAGTATAGGAAATAATTATGAGGGCAGTATAGGAAATAATTATGAGGGGCAGTATAGGAAATAATTAATGGTGGAGGGGCAGTATAGGAAATAATTAATGGTGAGGGGCAGCATAGGAAATAATTAATGGTGAGGGGCAGCATAGGAAATAATTAATGGTGGGGGCAGTATAGGAAATAATTAATGGTGAGGGGTAGCATAGGAAATAATTAATGGTGGAGGGGCAGTATAGGAAATAATTAATGGTGGAGGGGCAGTATAGGAAATAATTAATTTGAGGGGCAGTATAGGAAATAATTAATGGTGAGGGGCAGTATAGGAAATAATTAATGGTGAGGGGCAGTATAGGAAATAATTAATTTGAGGGGCAGTATAGGAAATAATTAATGGTGAGGGGCAGAATAGGAAATAATTATGAGGGGCAGAATAGGAAATAATTAATGGTGAGGGGCAGCATAGGGAATAATTAATTATGAGGGGCAGTATAGGAAATAATTATGAGAGGCAGTATAGGAAATATTTAATGGTGAGGGGCAGTATAGGAAATAATTAATGGTGAGGGGCAGTATAGGAAATAATTAATGGTGGAGGGGCAGTATAGGAAATAATTAATGGTGAGGGGCAGTATAGGAAATAATTAATGGTGAGGGGCAGCATAGGAAATAGTTAATGATGGGGGGAAGCATAAGATATAATTAATGGTGGAGGGGCAGTATAGGAAATAATTAATTTAAAGGGCAGTATAGGAAATAATTAATGGTGGAGGGGCAGTATAGGAAATAATTAATGTTGGGGGGCAGTATAGGAAATAATTAATTATGAGGGGCAGTATAGGAAATAATTAATGGTGAGGGGCAGTATAGGAAATAATTAATGGTGAGGGGCAGTATAGGAAATAATTAATGGTGAGGGGCAGCATAGGGAATAATTAATTATGAGGGGCAGTATAGGAAATAATTATGAGGGGCAGTATAGGAAATATTTAATGGTGAGGGGCAGTATAGGAAATAATAAATGGTGAGGGGCAGTATAGGAAATAATTAATGGTGGAGGGGCAGTATAGGAAATAATTAATGGTGAGGGGCAGTATAGGAAATTATTAATGGTGAGGGGCAGCATAGGAAATAGTTAATGATGGGGGGAAGCATAAGACATAATTAATGGTGGAGGGGCAGTATAGGAAATAATTAATTTAAAGGGCAGTATAGGAAATAATTAATGGTGGAGGGGCAGTATAGGAAATAATTAATGTTGGGGGGCAGTATAGGAAATAATTAATTATGAGGGGCAGTATAGGAAATAATTAATGGTGGAGGGGCAGTATAGGAAATAATTAATGGTGAGGGGCAGCATAGGGAATAATTAATTATGAGGGGCAATATAGGAAATAATTATGAGGGGCAGTATAGGAAATAATTAATGGTGGAGGGGCAGTATAGGAAATAATTAATGGTGGAGGGGCAGTATAGGAAATAATTAATTTGAGGGGCAGTATAGGAACTAATTAATGGTGAGGGGCAGTATAGGAAATAATTATGAGGGGCAGCATAGGAAATAATTATGAGGGGCAGTATAGGAAATAATTATGAGGGGCAGTATAGGAAATAATTAATGGTGAGGGGCAGCATAGGAAATAATTAATAGTGGGGGCAGTATAGGAAATAATTAATGGTGAGGGGTAGCATAGGAAATAATTAATGGTGGAGGGGCAGTATAGGAAATAATTAATGGTGGAGGGGCAGTATAGGAAATAATTAATTTGAGGGGCAGTATAGGAAATAATTAATGGTGAGGGGCAGTATAGGAAATAATTATGAGGGGCAGTATAGGAAATAATTATGAGGGGCAGTATAGGAAATAATTATGAGGGGCATTATATGAAATAATTAATGGTGAGGGGCAGTATAGGAAATAATTAATGGTGAGGGGCAGTATAGGAAATAATTAATGGTGAGGGGCAGTATAGGAAATAATTAATTTGAGGGGCAGTATAGGAAATAATTATGAGGGGCAGTATAGGAAATAATTATGAGGGGCAGTATAGGAAATAATTATGAGGGGCATTATAGGAAATAATTATGAGGGGCAGTATAGGAAATAATTAATGGTGAGGGGCAGTATAGGGAATAGTTAATGATGGGGGGCAGCATAGGAAATAGTTAATGATGGGGGGAAGCATAAGACATAATTAATGGTGGAGGGGCAGTATAGGAAATAATTAATTTAAAGGGCAGTATAGGAAATAATTAATGGTGGAGGGGCAGTATAGGAAATAATTAATGTTGGGGGGCAGTATAGGAAATAATTAATGGTGGGGGGCAGTATAGGAAATAATTAATGGTGAGGGGCAGCATAGGAAATAGTTAATGATGGGGGGAAGCATAAGATATAATTAATGGTGGAGGGGCAGTATAGGAAATAATTAATTTAAAGGGCAGTATAGGAAATAATTAATGGTGGAGGGGCAGTATAGGAAATAATTAATGTTGGGGGGCAGTATAGGAAATAATTAATGGTGGGGGGCAGTATAGGAAATAATTAATGGTGAGGGGCAGCATAGGAAATAGTTAATGATGGGGGGAAGCATAAGATATAATTAATGGTGGAGGGGCAGTATAGGAAATAATTAATTTAAAGGGCAGTATAGGAAATAATTAATGGTGGAGGGGCAGTATAGGAAATAATTAATGTTGGGGGGCAGTATAGGAAATAATTAATTATGAGGGGCAGTATAGGAAATAATTAATGGTGAGGGGCAGTATAGGAAATAATTAATGGTGAGGGGCAGTATAGGAAATAATTAATGGTGAGGGGCAGCATAGGGAATAATTAATTATGAGGGGCAGTATAGGAAATAATTATGAGGGGCAGTATAGGAAATATTTAATGGTGAGGGGCAGTATAGGAAATAATAAATGGTGAGGGGCAGTATAGGAAATAATTAATGGTGGAGGGGCAGTATAGGAAATAATTAATGGTGAGGGGCAGTATAGGAAATAATTAATGGTGAGGGGCAGCATAGGAAATAGTTAATGATGGGGGGAAGCATAAGACATAATTAATGGTGGAGGGGCAGTATAGGAAATAATTAATTTAAAGGGCAGTATAGGAAATAATTAATGGTGGAGGGGCAGTATAGGAAATAATTAATGTTGGGGGGCAGTATAGGAAATAATTAATTATGAGGGGCAGTATAGGAAATAATTAATGGTGGAGGGGCAGTATAGGAAATAATTAATGGTGAGGGGCAGCATAGGGAATAATTAATTATGAGGGGCAATATAGGAAATAATTATGAGGGGCAGTATAGGAAATAATTAATGGTGGAGGGGCAGTATAGGAAATAATTAATGGTGGAGGGGCAGTATAGGAAATAATTAATTTGAGGGGCAGTATAGGAACTAATTAATGGTGAGGGGCAGTATAGGAAATAATTATGAGGGGCAGCATAGGAAATAATTATGAGGGGCAGTATAGGAAATAATTATGAGGGGCAGTATAGGAAATAATTAATGGTGAGGGGCAGCATAGGAAATAATTAATAGTGGGGGCAGTATAGGAAATAATTAATGGTGAGGGGTAGCATAGGAAATAATTAATGGTGGAGGGGCAGTATAGGAAATAATTAATGGTGGAGGGGCAGTATAGGAAATAATTAATTTGAGGGGCAGTATAGGAAATAATTAATGGTGAGGGGCAGTATAGGAAATAATTATGAGGGGCAGTATAGGAAATAATTATGAGGGGCAGTATAGGAAATAATTATGAGGGGCATTATATGAAATAATTAATGGTGAGGGGCAGTATAGGAAATAATTAATGGTGAGGGGCAGTATAGGAAATAATTAATGGTGAGGGGCAGTATAGGAAATAATTAATTTGAGGGGCAGTATAGGAAATAATTATGAGGGGCAGTATAGGAAATAATTATGAGGGGCAGTATAGGAAATAATTATGAGGGGCATTATAGGAAATAATTATGAGGGGCAGTATAGGAAATAATTAATGGTGAGGGGCAGTATAGGGAATAGTTAATGATGGGGGGCAGCATAGGAAATAGTTAATGATGGGGGGAAGCATAAGACATAATTAATGGTGGAGGGGCAGTATAGGAAATAATTAATTTAAAGGGCAGTATAGGAAATAATTAATGGTGGAGGGGCAGTATAGGAAATAATTAATGTTGGGGGGCAGTATAGGAAATAATTAATGGTGGGGGGCAGTATAGGAAATAATTAATGGTGAGGGGCAGTATAGGAAATAATTAATTAGGAGGGGCAGTATAGGAAATAATTATGAGGGGCAGTATAGGAAATAATTATGAGGGGCGGTATAGGAAATAATTAATGGTGGGGGGCAGTATAGGAAATAATTAATGGTGAGGGGCAGTATAGGAAATAATTAATTATGAGTGGCAGTATAGGAAATAATTAATGGTGAGGGGCAGTATAGGAAATAATTAATGGTGAGGGGCAGCATAGGGAATAATTAATTAGGAGGGGCAGTATAGGAAATAATTATGAGGGGCAGTATAGGAAATAATTATGAGGGGCAGTATAGGAAATAATTAATGGTGGAGGGGCAGTATAGGAAATAATGAATGGTGAGGGGCAGCATAGGGAATAATTATGAGGGGCAGTATAGGAAATAATTATGATGGGCAGTATAGGAAATAATTATGAGGGCAGTATAGGAAATAATTATGAGGGGCAGTATAGGAAATAATTAATGGTGAGGGGCAGTATAGGAAATAATTAATGGTGAGGGGCAGCATAGGAAATAATTAATGGTGGGGGCAGTATAGGAAATAATTAATGGTGAGGGGTAGCATAGGAAATAATTAATGGTGGAGGGGCAGTATAGGAAATAATTAATGGTGGAGGGGCAGTATAGGAAATAATTAATTTGAGGGGCAGTATAGGAAATAATTAATGGTGAGGGGCAGTATAGGAAATAATTATGAGGGGCAGTATAGGAAATAATTATGAGGGGCAGTATAGGAAATAATTATGAGGGGCATTATATGAAATAATTAATGGTGAGGGGCAGTATAGGAAATAATTAATGGTGAGGGGCAGTATAGGAAATAATTATGAGGGGCATTATAGGAAATAATTATGAGGGGCAGTATAGGAAATAATTAATGGTGAGGGGCAGTATAGGGAATAGTTAATGATGGGGGGCAGCATAGGAAATAGTTAATGATGGGGGGAAGCATAAGACATAATTAATGGTGGAGGGGCAGTATAGGAAATAATTAATTTAAAGGGCAGTATAGGAAATAATTAATGGTGGAGGGGCAGTATAGGAAATAATTAATGTTGGGGGGCAGTATAGGAAATAATTAATGGTGGGGGGCAGTATAGGAAATAATTAATGGTGAGGGGCAGTATAGGAAATAATTAATTAGGAGGGGCAGTATAGGAAATAATTATGAGGGGCAGTATAGGAAATAATTATGAGGGGCGGTATAGGAAATAATTAATGGTGGGGGGCAGTATAGGAAATAATTAATGGTGAGGGGCAGTATAGGAAATAATTAATTAAGAGGGGCAGTATAGGAAATAATTAATGGTGAGGGGCAGTATAGGAAATAATTAATGGTGAGGGGCAGCATAGGGAATAATTAATTAGGAGGGGCAGTATAGGAAATAATTATGAGGGGCAGTATAGGAAATAATTATGAGGGGCAGTATAGGAAATAATTAATGGTGGAGGGGCAGTATAGGAAATAATGAATGGTGAGGGGCAGCATAGGGAATAATTATGAGGGGCAGTATAGGAAATAATTATGATGGGCAGTATAGGAAATAATTATGAGGGCAGTATAGGAAATAATTATGAGGGGCAGTATAGGAAATAATTAATGGTGAGGGGCAGTATAGGAAATAATTAATGGTGAGGGGCAGCTTAGGAAATAATTAATGGTGGGGGCAGTATAGGAAATAATTAATGGTGAGGGGTAGCATAGGAAATAATTAATGGTGGAGGGGCAGTATAGGAAATAATTAATGGTGGAGGGGCAGTATAGGAAATAATTATGAGGGGCAGTATAGGAAATAATTATGAGGGGCATTATATGAAATAATTAATGGTGAGGGGCAGTATAGGAAATAATTAATGGTGAGGGGCAGTATAGGAAATAATTAATTTGAGGGGCAGTATAGGAAATAATTAATTTGAGGGGCAGTATAGGAAATAATTATGAGGGGCAGTATAGGAAATAATTATGAGGGGCAGTATAGGAAATAATTATGAGGGGCATTATAGGAAATAATTATGAGGGGCAGTATAGGAAATAATTAATGGTGAGGGGCAGTATAGGGAATAGTTAATGATGGGGGGCAGCATAGGAAATAGTTAATGATGGGGGGAAGCATAAGACATAATTAATGGTGGAGGGGCAGTATAGGAAATAATTAATTTAAAGGGCAGTATAGGAAATAATTAATGGTGGAGGGGCAGTATAGGAAATAATTAATGTTGGGGGGCAGTATAGGAAATAATTAATGGTGGGGGGCAGTATAGGAAATAATTAATGGTGAGGGGCAGCATAGGGAATAATTAATTAGGAGGGGCAGTATAGGAAATAATTATGAGGGGCAGTATAGGAAATAATTATGAGGGGCAGTATAGGAAATAATTAATGGTGGAGGGGCAGTATAGGAAATAATTAATTATGAGGGGCAGTATAGGAAATAATTATGATGGGCAGTATAGGAAATAATTATGAGGGGCAGTATAGGAAATAATTAATGGTGGAGGGGCAGTATAGGAAATAATTAATGGTGAGGGGCAGCATAGGAAATAATTAATGGTGAGGGGCAGCATAGGAAATAATTAATGGTGAGGGGCAGTATAGGAAATAATTAATGGTGAGGGGCAGCATAGGAAATAGTTAATGATGGGGGGAAGCATAAGACATAATTAATGGTGGAGGGGCAGTATAGGAAATAATTAATTTAAAGGGCAGTATAGGAAATAATTAATGGTGGAGGGGCAGTATAGGAAATAATTAATGTTGGGGGGCAGTATAGGAAATAATTAATTATGAGGGGCAGTATAGGAAATAATTATGAGGGGCAGTATAGGAAATAATTATGAGGGGCGGTATAGGAAATAATTAATGGTGGGGGGCAGTATAGGAAATAATTAATGGTGAGGGGCAGTATAGGAAATAATTAATTTGAGGGGCAGTATAGGAAATAATTAATGGTGAGGGGCAGTATAGGAAATAATTAATGGCGAGGGGCAGTATAGGAAATAATTAATGGTGAGGGGCAGCATAGGAAATAATTAATGGTGGAGGGGCAGTATAGGGAATAATTAATGGTGAGGGGCAGTATAGGAAATAATTATGATGCGGCAGTATAGGAATTAAGTATGAGGGGCAGTATAGGAAATAATTAATGGTGGGGGGGCAGTATAGAAAATAATTAATGGTGAGGGGCAGTATAGGAAATAATTAATGGTGAGGGGCAGTATAGGAAATAATTATGAGGGGCAGTACAGGAAATAATTATGAGGGGCAGTATAGGAAATAATTATGAGGGGCAGTATAGGAAATAATTATGAGGGGCAGTATAGGAATTAATTATGAGGGCAGTATAGGAAATAATTATGAGGGGCAGTATAGGAAATAATTAATGGTGAGGGGCAGTATAGGAAATAATTAATGGTGAGGGGCAGTATAGGAAATAATTAATGGTGGAGGGGCAGTATAGGAAATAATTAATGGTGAGGGGCAGTATAGGAAATAATTAATGGTGAGGGGCAGCATAGGAAATAATTAATGATGGGGGGAAGCATAAGACATAATTAATGGTGGAAGGGCAGCATAGGAAATATTTAATGGTGGTGGTGTAAGAAATAATTAATTATGAGGGGCTGTCTAGTAATTAATGGGGGGAAGGCATATTCAATAATTAATGGAGAGAGGTCCCAGTATATTAATTAATTAATTGGGACAATATATATAAAATAGTTCAGTAGGAGTGCGGTATATTAAATAAATAATTGAGGGGGGCCCAGTGTATTACGGATGCGGTCACATGTACCGCTATTACTTTTTTAACTTAAGTCCGGCCCTCCAACGGTCTGAGGGGGACCGTGAACGGCCCCCTACATAAAAAGTTTGGGGACCCCTGTATTAGGGGTTTGATTGAATTAGGCACAGTCTGACGATTTATTTTTTTTTTTTAAACTTAAAGTGACTTAAAATCCAGTTGTGTGCTGCCAGTGTAGGTTAGAAACTAGGCATACAAGAACCCATGCCTATTTTTTTTATTAAAAAGGGCAGTAAAAAGGTTGTGGTGGGCGGGGGCCAATAGTTAGTTATGAGGGGCAGTATAGGAAATAATTAATGGTGAGGGGCAGTATAGGAAATAATTAATGGTGAGGGGCAGCATAGGGAATAATTAATTAGGAGGGGCAGTATAGGAAATAATTAGGAGGGGCAGTATAAGAAATAATTATGAGGGGCAGTATAGGAAATAATTAATGGTGGGGGGGGGGGGCAGTATTGGAAATAATTAATGGTGAGGGGCAGTATAGGAAATAATTAATGGTGAGGGGCAGTATAGGAAATAATTAATGGTGAGGGGCAGCATAGGGAATAATTAATTATGAGGGGCAGTATAGGAAATAATTATGATGGGGCAGTATAGGAATTAAGTATGAGGGGCAGTATAGGAAATAATTAATGGGGGGGGCAGTATAGGAAATAATTAATGGTGAGGGGCAGTATAGGAAATAATTATGAGGGGCAGTATAGAAATTAATTATGAGGGCAGTATAGGGAATAATTATGAGGGGCAGTATAGGAATTAATTATGAGGGGCAGTATAGGAAATAATTAATGGTGGGGGGCAGTATAGGAAATAATTATGAGGGGCAGTATAGGAAATAATTATGATGGGGCAGTATAGGAAATAATTATGATGGGGCAGTATAGGAATTGGGGGACAGTGAACGGCCCCCTACATAAAAAGTTTGGGGACCCCTGTATTAGGGGTTTGATTGAATTAGGCACAGTCTGACAATTTTTTTTCAAAAACATAAAGTGACTTAAAATCCAGTTGTGTGCTGCCAGTGTAGGTTAGAAACTAGGCATACAAGAACCCATGCCTATTTTTTTTATTAAAAAGGGCAGTAAAAAGGTTGTGGTGGGCGGGGCCAATAGTTAGTTATGAGGGGCAGTATAGGAAATAATTAATGGTGAGGGGCAGTATAGGAAATAATTAATGTTGAGGGGCAGCATAGGGAATAATTAATTAGGAGGGCAGTATAGGAAATAATTATGAGGGGCAGTATAGGAAATAATTATGAAGGGCAGTATAGGAAATAATTAATGGTGGAGGGGCAGTATAGGAAATAATAAATGGTGAGGGGCAGTATAGGAAATAATTAATGGTGAGGGGCAGCATAGGAAATAATTAATGGTGAGGGGCAGTATAGGAAATAATTAATGGTGGAGGGGCAGTATAGGAAATAATTAATGGTGGGGGCAGTATAGGAAATAATTAATTATGAGGGGCAGTTTAGGAAATAATTAATTATGAGAGGCAGTATAGGACATAATTAATGGTGAGGGGCAGTATAGGAAATAATTATGAGGGGCAGTATAGGAAATAATTAATGGTGGAGGGGCAGTATAGGAAATAATTAATTTGAGGGGCAGTATAGGAAATAATTAATGGTGAGGGGCAGTATTGGAAATATTTAATGGTGAGGGGAAGTATAGGAAATAATTAATGGTGAGGGGCAGCATAGGAAATAATTAATGATGGGGGGAAGCATAAGACATAATTAATGGTGGAAGGGCAGCATAGGAAATATTTAATGGTGGTGGTGTAAGAAATAATTAATTATGAGGGGCTGTCTAGTAATTAATGGGGGGAAGGCATATTCAATAATTAATGGAGAGAGGTCCCAGTATATTAATTAATTAATTGGGACAATATATATAAAATAGTTCAGTAGGAGTGCGGTATATTAAATAAATAATTGAGGGGGGCCCAGTGTATTACGGATGCGGTCACATGTACCGCTATTACTTTTTTAACTTAAGTCCGGCCCTCCAACGGTCTGAGGGGGACCGTGAACGGCCCCCTACATAAAAAGTTTGGGGACCCCTGTATTAGGGGTTTGATTGAATTAGGCACAGTCTGACGATTTATTTTTTTTTTTTAAACTTAAAGTGACTTAAAATCCAGTTGTGTGCTGCCAGTGTAGGTTAGAAACTAGGCATACAAGAACCCATGCCTATTTTTTTTATTAAAAAGGGCAGTAAAAAGGTTGTGGTGGGCGGGGGCCAATAGTTAGTTATGAGGGGCAGTATAGGAAATAATTAATGGTGAGGGGCAGTATAGGAAATAATTAATGGTGAGGGGCAGCATAGGGAATAATTAATTAGGAGGGGCAGTATAGGAAATAATTAGGAGGGGCAGTATAAGAAATAATTATGAGGGGCAGTATAGGAAATAATTAATGGTGGGGGGGGGCAGTATTGGAAATAATTAATGGTGAGGGGCAGTATAGGAAATAATTAATGGTGAGGGGCAGCATAGGGAATAATTAATTAGGAGGGGCAGTATAGGAAATAATTATGAGGGGCAGTATAGGAAATAATTATGAGGGGCAGTATAGGAAATAATTATGATGGGGCAGTATAGGAATTAAGTATGAGGGGCAGTATAGGAAATAATTAATGGGGGGGGCAGTATAGGAAATAATTAATGGTGAGGGGCAGTATAGGAAATAATTATGAGGGGCAGTATAGAAATTAATTATGAGGGCAGTATAGGGAATAATTATGAGGGGCAGTATAGGAATTAATTATGAGGGGCAGTATAGGAAATAATTAATGGTGGGGGGCAGTATAGGAAATAATTATGAGGGGCAGTATAGGAAATAATTATGATGGGGCAGTATAGGAAATAATTATGATGGGGCAGTATAGGAATTGGGGGACAGTGAACGGCCCCCTACATAAAAAGTTTGGGGACCCCTGTATTAGGGGTTTGATTGAATTAGGCACAGTCTGACAATTTTTTTTCAAAAACATAAAGTGACTTAAAATCCAGTTGTGTGCTGCCAGTGTAGGTTAGAAACTAGGCATACAAGAACCCATGCCTATTTTTTTTATTAAAAAGGGCAGTAAAAAGGTTGTGGTGGGCGGGGCCAATAGTTAGTTATGAGGGGCAGTATAGGAAATAATTAATGGTGAGGGGCAGTATAGGAAATAATTAATGTTGAGGGGCAGCATAGGGAATAATTAATTAGGAGGGCAGTATAGGAAATAATTATGAGGGGCAGTATAGGAAATAATTATGAAGGGCAGTATAGGAAATAATTAATGGTGGAGAAGCAGTATAGGAAATAATAAATGGTGAGGGGCAGTATAGGAAATAATTAATGGTGAGGGGCAGCATAGGAAATAATTAATGGTGAGGGGCAGCATAGGAAATAATTAATGGTGGAGGGGCAGTATAGGAAATAATTAATGGTGGGGGCAGTATAGGAAATAATTAATTATGAGGGGCAGTTTAGGAAATAATTAATTATGAGAGGCAGTATAGGACATAATTAATGGTGAGGGGCAGTATAGGAAATAATTATGAGGGGCAGTATAGGAAATAATTAATGGTGGAGGGGCAGTATAGGAAATAATTAATGGTGAGGGGCAGTATAGGAAATAATTAATGGTGAGGGGCAGTATTGGAAATATTTAATGGTGAGGGGAAGTATAGGAAATAATTAATGGTGAGGGGCAGCATTGGGAATAATTAATTATGAGGGGCAGTATAGGAAATAATTATGAGGGGCAGTATAGGAAATAATTATGAAGGGCAGTATAGGAATTAATTATGAGGGACAGTATAGGAAATAATTATGAGGGGCAGTATAGGAAATAATTATGAGGGGCAGTATAGGAAATAATTAATGGTGGAGGGGCAGTATAGGAAATAATGAATGGTGAGGGGCAGCATAGGGAATAATTAATTATGAGGGGCAGTATAGGAATTAATTATGAGGGGCAGCATAGGGAATAATTATGAGGGGCAGTATAGGAAATAATTATGATGGGCAGTATAGGAAATAATTATGAGGGCAGCATAGGAAATAATTATGAGGGGCAGTATAGGAAATAATTAATGGTGGGGGGCAGTATAGGAAATAATTAACGGTGAGGGGCAGTATAGGAAATAATTAATTATGAGGGGCAGTATAGGAAATAATTAATCATGAGGGGCAGTATAGGAAATAATTAATGGTGAGGGGCAGTATAGGAAATAATTAATGGTGGAGGGGCAGTATAGGAAATAATTAATGGTGAGGGGCAGCATAGGAAATAATTAATGGTGAGGGGCAGCATAGGAAATAATTAATGGTGAGGGGCAGCATAGGAAATAATTAATGGTGGAGGGGCAGTATATGAAATAATTAATTTAAAGGGCAGTATAGGAAATAATTAATGGTGGAGGGGCAGTATAGGAAATAATTAATTATGAGGGGCAGCATAGGAAATAATTAATTATGAGGGGCAGTATAGGAAATAATTAATGGTGAGGGGCAGTATAGGAAATAATTATGAGGGGCAGTATAGGAAATAATTGTGAGGGGCAGTATAGGAAATAATTATGAGGGGCAGTATAGGAAATAATTAATGGTGGAGGGGCAGTATAGGAAATAATGAATGGTGAGGGGCAGCATAGGGAATAATTAATTATGAGGGGCAGTATAGGAATTAATTATGAGGGGCAGCATAGGGAATAATTATGAGGGGCAGTATAGGAAATAATTATGATGGGCAGTATAGGAAATAATTATGAGGGTAGCATAGGAAATAATTATGAGGGGCAGTATAGGAAATAATTAATGGTGGGGGGCAGTATAGGAAATAATTAACGGTGAGGGGCAGTATAGGAAATAATTAATTATGAGGGGCAGTATAGGAAATAATTAATCATGAGGGGCAGTATAGGAAATAATTAATGGTGAGGGGCAGTATAGGAAATAATTAATGGTGGAGGGGCAGTATAGGAAATAATTAATGGTGAGGGGCAGCATAGGAAATAATTAATGGTGAGGGGCAGCATAGGAAATAATTAATGGTGAGGGGCAGCATAGGAAATAATTAATGGTGGAGGGGCAGTATATGAAATAATTAATTTAAAGGGCAGTATAGGAAATAATTAATGGTGGAGGGGCAGTATAGGAAATAATTAATTATGAGGGGCAGCATAGGAAATAATTAATTATGAGGGGCAGTATAGGAAATAATTAATGGTGAGGGGCAGTATAGGAAATAATTATGAGGGGCAGTATAGGAAATAATTGTGAGGGGCAGTATAGGAAATAATTATGAGGGGCAGTATAGGAAATAATTAATGGTGGAGGGGCAGTATAGGAAATAATTAATTTGAGGGGCAGTATAGGAAATAGTTAATTATGAGGGGCAGTATAGGAAATAATTAATTATGAGGGGCAGTATAGGAAATAATTAATGGTGAGGGGCAGTATAGGAAATAATTAATGGTGAGGGGCAGCATAGGGAATAATTAATTAGGAGGGGCAGTATAGGAAATAATTATGAGGGGCAGTATAGGAAATAATTATGAGGGGCAGTATAGGAAATAATTAATGGTGGGGGGGCAGTATAGGAAATAATTAACGGTGAGGGGCAGTATAGGAAATAATTAATGGTGGGGGGCAGTATAGGAAATAATTAATTATGAGGGGCAGTATAGGAAATAATTAATCATGAGGGGCAGTATAGGAAATATATAATGGTGAGGGGCAGTATAGGAAATAATTAATGGTGGAGGGGCAGCATAGGAAATAATTAATGGTGAGGGGCTGCATAGGAAATAATTAATGGTGGAGGGGCAGTATAGGGAATAATTAATTAGGAGGGGCAGTATAGGAAATAATTATGAGGGGCAGTATAGGAAATAATTATGAGGGGCAGTATAGGAATTAATTATGAGGGGCAGTATAGGAAATAATTATGAGGGGCAGTAGAGGAAATAATTATGAGGGGCAGTATAGGAAATAATTAATGGTGGTGGTGTAAGAAATAATTAATTATGAGGGGCTGTCTAGTAATTAATGGGGGGAAGGCATATTCAATATTTAATGGCGAGAGGTCCCAGTATATTAATTAATTAATTGGGACAATGGGCCACATTTATCACTTTTGTGCGCCTAAGTGTAGTAGTTGCGCCTAAATTCGGGCGCACTGTTTTGCCAGAATTATCACAAGCTACAACCATCTGTGATAAGTATATTTTCTGCCTCTTATTAATCACTTTACTTTAACACAGTTTAGGCGCAGTTTAGGCGCAATGTTAGATTCGGGCACTTACATGTGATCCTGCTACAAGCTCCTCTCTGCTTCTCCCACAGCCCAGAATGAAGATAACACTCACAGCAGCACCCAGGTGTGTGACACCCAGCACCCAGTGACCTCCTCAGCAGGGGCTTCTCCTGGAGGGGATCCCCCAGTGCTGGTCTCCTGCTGCACCCCTGTAATTCTGCACAATATCCCCCTCAGACACTGTGCAGAATTACATGGGGGACACTTGTATGTCGTATCTGCAAACTTCTGCAAGCTTCTGCAAACTTGTGCAAAGTTCTCTTCTCTCTTGCTCTTTTGAGCTCAGGTTTTGCAGAATATTTTGTAAATAGAAGTGATGAACTGTAAATAGTCTGCAGCTCCTGTCTGCAATGTATCTAATGTATCTATTATATGTTCTAGTGTCTGGTTGAGCTTTGCTGCTAGAAATGAGCTCTTCTGCAAAGGGCCTCAGTGCTTTCCTCTCAGATAACGCCACCTTCGAGCTGGAGTGTTTTTGCGCCCGTTTTTGCGCCTAAATGCAAAAGTCGCCCGTGATGAATATCATTAGGAGCAGCAAAACATCTGGAATTGAACGATAGATGAGGGAAAGGTGGTTATTTTTGCTGCGCGGCTAATTTGACGTTTAATCGCAAAAATGGTGCAAAAACGGTGCGCCTAAACGAAAAGGCGCACCGTCCGAAAAGTCCGGCCCTCCAACGGTCTGAGGGGGACAGTGGACGGCCCCCTACATAAAAAGTTTGGGGACCCCTGTATTAGGGGTTTGATTGAATTAGGCACAGTCTGACGATTTTTATTTTTTTTTTTAAACTTAAAGTGACTTAAAATCCAGTTGTGTGCTGCCAGTGTAGGTTAGAAACTAGGCATACAAGAACCCATGCCTATTTTTTTTATTAAAAAGGGCAGTAAAAAGGTTGTGGTGGGCGGGGGCCAATAGTAAGTTATGAGGGGCAGTATAGGAAATAATTAATGGTGAGGGGCAGTATAGGAAATAATTAATGGTGAGGGGCAGCATAGGGAATAATTAATTAGGAGGGGCAGTATAGGAAATAATTATGAGGGGCAGTATAGGAAATAATTATGAGGGGCAGTATAGGAAATAATTAATGGTGGGGGGGCAGTATAGGAAATAATTAATTTGAGGGGCGGTATAGGAAATAATTAATGTTGAGGGGCAGTATAGGAAATAATTAATGGTGAGGGGCAGCATAGGGAATAATTAATAGTGGAGGGGCAGTATAGGAAATAATTAATTATGAGGGGCAGTATAGGAAATAATTAATGGTGGAGGGGCAGTATAGGAAATAATTAATGGTGAGGGGCAGCATAGGGAATAATTAATTATGAGGGGCAGTATAGGAAATAATTAATGGTGGGGGGCAGTATAGGAAATAATTAATGGTGAGGGGCAGTATAGGAAATAATTAATGGTGAGGGGCAGTATAGGGAATAATTAATGGTGGAGGAGCAGTATAGGAAATAATTATGAGGGGCATTATATGAAATAATTAATGGTGAGGGGCAGTATAGGAAATAATTAATGGTGAGGGGTAGCATAGGAAATAATTAATGGTGGAGGGGCAGTATAGGAAATAATTAATGGTGGAGGGGCAGTATAGGAAATAATTAATGGTGAGGGGCAGTATAGGAAATAATTAATGGTGAGGGGCAGTATAGGAAATAATTATGAGGGGCAGTATAGGAAATAATTATGAGGGGCAATATAGGAAATAATTAATGGTGGAGGGGCAGTATAGGAAATAATTAATGGTGAGGGGCAGTATAGGAAATATTTAATGGTGAGGGGCAGTATAGGAAATAATTAATGGTGAGGGGCAGTATAGGAAATAATTAATGGTGGAGGGGCAGTATAGGAAATAATTAATGGTGAGGGGCAGTATAGGAAATAATTAATGGTGAGGGGCAGCATAGGAAATAATTAATGGTGGGGGCAGTATAGGAAATAATTAATGGTGGAGGGGCAGTATAGGAAATAATTAATTTGAGGGGCAGTATAGGAAATAATTAATGATGAGGGGCAGTATAGGAAATAATTATGAGGGGCAGTATAGGAAATAATTAATGGTGAGGGGCAGTATAGGAAATAATTATGAGGGGCAGTATAGGAAATAATTGTGAGGGGCAGTATAGGAAATAATTATGAGGGGCAGTATAGGAAATAATTAATTTGAGGGGCAGTATAGGAAATAGTTAATTATGAGGGGCAGTATAGGAAATAATTAATTATGAGGGGCAGTATAGGAAATAATTATTGGTGAGGGGCAGTATAGGAAATAATGAATGGTGAGGGGCAGCATAGGGAATAATTATGAGGGGCAGTATAGGAAATAATTATCATGGGCAGTATAGGAAATAATTATGAGGGCAGTATAGGAAATAATTATGAGGGGCAGTATAGGAAATAATTAACGGTGAGGGGCAGTATAGGAAATAATTAATTTGAGGGGCAGTATAGGAAATAGTTAATTATGAGGGGCAGTATAGGAAATAATTAATTATGAGGGGCAGTATAGGAAATAATTATGAGGGGCAGTATAGGAAATAATTATGAGGGGCGGTATAGGAAATAATTAATGGTGGGGGGCAGTATAGGAAATAATTAATGGTGAGGGGCAGTATAGGAAATAATTAATGGTGAGGGGCAGCATAGGGAATAATTAATTGTGAGGGGCAGTATAGGAAATAATTATGAGGGGCGGTATAGGAAATAATTAATGGTGGCGGGGCAGTATAGGAAATAATTACTGGTGAGGGGCAGCATAGGGAATAATTAATTGTGAGGGGCAGTATAGGAAATAATTAACGGTGAGGGGCAGTATAGGAAATAATTAATGGTGGGGGGCAGTATAGGAAATAATTAATTATGAGGGGCAGTATAGGAAATAATTAATGGTGAGGGGCAGCATAGGGAATAATTAATTAGGAGGGGCAGTATAGGAAATAATTATGAGGGGCAGTATAGGAAATAATTATGAGGGACGGTATAGGAAATAATTAATGGTGGGGGGCAATATAGGAAATAATTAATGGTGAGGGGCAGTATAGGAAATAATTAATGGTGAGGGGCAGCATAGGGAATAATTAATTGTGAGGGGCAGTATAGGAAATAATTATGAGGGGCGGTATAGGAAATAATTAATGGTGGGGGGCAGTATAGGAAATAATTAATTATGAGGGGCAGTATAGGAAATAATTAATGGTGAGGGGCAGCATAGGGAATAATTAATTAGGAGGGGCAGTATAGGAAATAATTATGAGGGGCAGTATAGGAAATAATTATGAGGGACGGTATAGGAAATAATTAATGGTGGGGGGCAGTATAGGAAATAATTAATGGTGAGGGGCAGTATAGGAAATAATTAATGGTGAGGGGCAGCATAGGGAATAATTAATTGTGAGGGGCAGTATAGGAAATAATTATGAGGGGCGGTATAGGAAATAATTAATGGTGGCGGGGCAGTATAGGAAATAATTACTGGTGAGGGGCAGCATAGGGAATAATTAATTGTGAGGGGCAGTATAGGAAATAATTAACGGTGAGGGGCAGTATAGGAAATAATTAATGGTGGGGGGCAGTATAGGAAATAATTATTTATGAGGGGCAGTATAGGAAATAATTAATGGTGAGGGGCAGAATAGGGAATAATTAATTAGGAGGGGCAGTATAGGAAATAATTATGAGGGGCAGTATAGGAAATAATTATGAGGGACGGTATAGGAAATAATTAATGGTGGGGGGCAATATAGGAAATAATTAATGGTGAGGGGCAGTATAGGAAATAATTAATTATGAGGGGCAGTATAGGAAATAATTAATGGTGAGGGGCAGTATAGGAAATAATTAATGGTGAGGGGCAGCATAGGGAATAATTAATTAGGAGGGACAGTATAGGAAATATTTATGAGGGGCAGTATAGGAAATAATTATGAGGGGCAGTATAGGAAATAATTAATGGTGGAGGGGCAGTATAGGAAATAATGAATGGTGAGGGGCAGCATAGGGAATAATTATGAGGGGCAGTATAGGAAATAATTATGATGGGCAGTATAGGAAATAATTATGAGGGCAGTATAGGAAATAATTATGAGGGGCAGTATAGGAAATAATTAATGGTGGAGGGGCAGTATAGGAAATAATTAATGGTGAGGGGCAGCATAGGAAATAATTAATGGTGAGGGGCAGCATAGGAAATAATTAATGGTGGGGGCAGTATAGGAAATAATTAATGGTGAGGGGTAGCATAGGAAATAATTAATGGTGGAGGGGCAGTATAGGAAATAATTAATGGTGGAGGGGCAGTATAGGAAATAATTAATTTGAGGGGCAGTATAGGAAATAATTAATGGTGAGGGGCAGTATAGGAAATAATTAATGGTGAGGGGCAGTATAGGAAATAATTAATTTGAGGGGCAGTATAGGAAATAATTAATGGTGAGGGGCAGAATAGGAAATAATTATGAGGGGCAGAATAGGAAATAATTAATGGTGAGGGGCAGCATAGGGAATAATTAATTATGAGGGGCAGTATAGGAAATAATTATGAGGGGCAGTATAGGAAATATTTAATGGTGAGGGGCAGTATAGGAAATAATTAATGGTGAGGGGCAGTATAGGAAATAATTAATGGTGGAGGGGCAGTATAGGAAATAATTAATGGTGAGGGGCAGTATAGGAAATAATTAATGGTGAGGGGCAGCATAGGAAATAGTTAATGATGGGGGGAAGCATAAGATATAATTAATGGTGGAGGGGCAGTATAGGAAATAATTAATTTAAAGGGCAGTATAGGAAATAATTAATGGTGGAGGGGCAGTATAGGAAATAATTAATGTTGGGGGGCAGTATAGGAAATAATTAATTATGAGGGGCAGTATAGGAAATAATTAATGGTGAGGGGCAGTATAGGAAATAATTAATGGTGAGGGGCAGTATAGGAAATAATTAATGGTGAGGGGCAGCATAGGGAATAATTAATTATGAGGGGCAGTATAGGAAATAATTATGAGGGGCAGTATAGGAAATATTTAATGGTGAGGGGCAGTATAGGAAATAATAAATGGTGAGGGGCAGTATAGGAAATAATTAATGGTGGAGGGGCAGTATAGGAAATAATTAATGGTGAGGGGCAGTATAGGAAATAATTAATGGTGAGGGGCAGCATAGGAAATAGTTAATGATGGGGGGAAGCATAAGACATAATTAATGGTGGAGGGGCAGTATAGGAAATAATTAATTTAAAGGGCAGTATAGGAAATAATTAATGGTGGAGGGGCAGTATAGGAAATAATTAATGTTGGGGGGCAGTATAGGAAATAATTAATTATGAGGGGCAGTATAGGAAATAATTAATGGTGGAGGGGCAGTATAGGAAATAATTAATGGTGAGGGGCAGCATAGGGAATAATTAATTATGAGGGGCAATATAGGAAATAATTATGAGGGGCAGTATAGGAAATAATTAATGGTGGAGGGGCAGTATAGGAAATAATTAATGGTGGAGGGGCAGTATAGGAAATAATTAATGTTGGGGGGCAGTATAGGAAATAATTAATTATGAGGGGCAGTATAGGAAATAATTAATGGTGGAGGGGCAGTATAGGAAATAATTAATGGTGAGGGGCAGCATAGGGAATAATTAATTATGAGGGGCAATATAGGAAATAATTATGAGGGGCAGTATAGGAAATAATTAATGGTGAAGGGCAGTATAGGAAATAATTATGAGGGGCAGTATAGGAAATAATTAATGGTGAGGGGCAGCATAGGAAATAATTAATGGTGGAGGGGCAGTATAGGAAATATTTAATTTGAGGGGCAGTATAGGAAATAATTATGAGGGGCAGTATAGGAAATAATTAATGGTGGAGGGGCAGTATAGGAAATAATTAATGGTGGAGGGGCAGTATAGGAAATAATTAATTTGAGGGGCAGTAGAGGAAATAATTATGAGGGGCAGTATAGGAAATAATTATGAGGGGCAGTATAGGAAATAGTTAATGATGGGGGGAAGCATAAGACATAATTAATGGTGGAGGGGCAGTATAGGAAATAATTAATTTAAAGGGCAGTATAGGAAATAATTAATGGTGGAGGGGCAGTATAGGAAATAATTAATGATGAGGGGCAGTATAGGAAATAATTAATGTTGGGGGGCAGTATAGGAAATAATTAATGGTGGGGGGTAGTATAGAAAATAATTAATGGTGAGGGGCAGCATAGGGAATAATTAATTAGGAGGGGCAGTATAGGAAATAATTATGAGGGGCAGTATAGGAAATAATTATGAGGGGCAGTATAGGAAATAATTAATGGTGGAGGGGCAGTATAGGAAATAATGAATGGTGAGGGGCAGCATAGGGAATAATTATGAGGGGCAGTATAGGAAATAATTATGATGGGCAGTATAGGAAATAATTATGAGGGGCAGTATAGGAAATAATTAATGGTGGAGGGGCAGTATAGGAAATAATTAATGGTGAGGGGCAGCATAGGAAATAATTAATGGTGAGGGGTAGCATAGGAAATAATTAATGGTGGAGGGGCAGTATAGGAAATAATTAATGGTGGAGGGGCAGTATAGGAAATAATTAATTTGAGGGGCAGTATAGGAAATAATTAATGGTGAGGGGCAGTATAGGAAATAATTATGAGGGGCAGTATAGGAAATAATTATGAGGGGCAATATAGGAAATAATTAATTATGAGGGGCAGTATAGGAAATAATTAATGGTGGAGGGGCAGTATAGGAAATAATTAATGATGAGGGGCAGGATAGTAAATAATTAATGGTGGAGGGGCAGCATAGGGAATAATTAATTATGAGGGGCAGTATAGGAAATAATTATGAGGGGCAGTATAGGAAATAATTATGAGGGGCAGTATAGGAAATATTTAATGGTGAGGGGCAGTATAGGAAATAATTAATGGTGAGGGGCAGTATAGGAAATAATTAATGGTGGAGGGGCAGTATAGGAAATAATTCATGGTGAGGGACAGTATAGGAAATAATTAATGGTGAGGGGCAGCATAGGAAATAATTAATGGTGGGGGCAGTATAGGAAATAATTAATGGTGGAGGGGCAGTATAGGAAATAATTAATTTGAGGGGCAGTATAGGAAATAATTAATGGTGAGGGGCAGTATAGGAAATAATTATGAGGGGCAGTATAGGAAATAATTATGAGGGGCAGTATAGGAAATAATTAATGGTGGAGGGGCAGTATAGGAAATAATTAATGATGAGGGGCAGTATAGGAAATAATTATGAGGGGCAGTATAGGAAATAATTATGAGGGGCAGTATAGGAAATAATTAATGGTGAGGGGCAGTATAGGAAATAATTATGAGGGGCAGTATAGGAAATAATTGTGAGGGGCAGTATAGGAAATAATTATGAGGGGCAGTATAGGAAATAATTAATGGTGGAGGGGCAGTATAGGAAATAATTAATTTGAGGGGCAGTATAGGAAATAGTTAATTATGAGGGGCAGTATAGGAAATAATTAATTATGAGGGGCAGTATAGGAAATAATTATTGGTGAGGGGCAGTATAGGAAATAATGAATGGTGAGGGGCAGCATAGGGAATAATTATGAGGGGCAGTATAGGAAATAATTATCATGGGCAGTATAGGAAATAATTATGAGGGCAGTATAGGAAATAATTATGAGGGGCATTATAGGAAATAATTAACGGTGAGGGGCAGTATAGGAAATAATTAATTTGAGGGGCAGTATAGGAAATAGTTAATTATGAGGGGCAGTATAGGAAATAATTAATTATGAGGGGCATTATAGGAAATAATTATGAGGGGCAGTATAGGAAATAATTATGAGGGGCGGTATAGGAAATAATTAATGGTGGGGGGCAGTATAGGAAATAATTAATGGTGAGGGGCAGTATAGGAAATAATTAATGGTGAGGGGCAGCATAGGGAATAATTAATTGTGAGGGGCAGTATAGGAAATAATTATGAGGGGCAGTATAGGAAATAATTATGAGGGGCAGTATAGGAAATAATTAATGGTGGAGGGGCAGTATAGGAAATAATGAATGGTGAGGGGCAGCATAGGGAATAATTATGAGGGGCAGTATAGGAAATAATTATGATGGGCAGTATAGGAAATAATTATGAGGGGCAATATAGGAAATAATTAATGGTGAGGGGCAGTATAGGAAATAATTAATTATGAGGGGCAGTATAGGAAATAATTAATGGTGAGGGGCAGTATAGGAAATAATTAATGGTGAGGGGCAGCATAGGGAATAATTAATTAGGAGGGACAGTATAGGAAATAATTATGAGGGGCAGTATAGGAAATAATTATGAGGGGCAGTATAGGAAATAATTAATGGTGGAGGGGCAGTATAGGAAATAATGAATGGTGAGGGGCAGCATAGGGAATAATCATGAGGGGCAGTATAGGAAATAATTATGATGGGCAGTATAGGAAATAATTATGAGGGCAGTATAGGAAATAATTATGAGGGGCAGTATAGGAAATAATTAATGGTGGAGGGGCAGTATAGGAAATAATTAATGGTGAGGGGCAGCATAGGAAATAATTAATGGTGAAAGGCAGCATAGGAAATAATTAATGGTGGGGGCAGTATAGGAAATAATTAATGGTGAGGGGTAGCATAGGAAATAATTAATGGTGGAGGGGCAGTATAGGAAATAATTAATGGTGGAGGGGCAGTATAGGAAATAATTAATTTGAGGGGCAGTATAGGAAATAATTAATGGTGAGGGGCAGTATAGGAAATAATTAATTTGAGGGGCAGTATAGGAAATAATTAATGGTGAGGGGCAGAATAGGAAATAATTATGAGGGGCAGTATAGGAAATAATTAATGGTGAGGGGCAGCATAGGGAATAATTAATTATGAGGGGCAGTATAGGAAATAATTATGAGGGGCAGTATAGGAAATATTTAATGGTGAGGGGCAGTATAGGAAATAATTAATGGTGAGGGGCAGTATAGGAAATAATTAATGGTGAGGGGCAGTATAGGAAATAATTAATGTTGGAGGGGCAGTATAGGAAATAATTAATGGTGAGGGGCAGTATAGGAAATAATTAATGGTGAGGGGCAGTATAGGAAATAATTAATGGTGAGGGGCAGTATAGGAAATAATTAATTTGAGGGGCAGTATAGGAAATAATTAATGGTGAGGGGCAGAATAGGAAATAATTATGAGGGGCAGTATAGGAAATAATTAATGGTGAGGGGCAGCATAGGGAATAATTAATTATGAGGGGCAGTATAGGAAATAATTATGAGGGGCAGTATAGGAAATATTTAATGGTGAGGGGCAGTATAGGAAATAATTAATGGTGAGGGGCAGTATAGGAAATAATTAATGGTGGAGGGGCAGTATGGGAAATAATTAATGGTGAGGGGCAGTATAGGAAATAGTTAATGGTGAGGGGCAGCATAGGAAATAGTTAATGATGGGGGGAAGCATAAGATATAATTAATGGTGGAGGGGCAGTATAGGAAATAATTAATTTAAAGGGCAGTATAGGAAATAATTAATGGTGGAGGGGCAGTATAGGAAATAATTAATGTTGGGGGGCAGTATAGGAAATAATTAATTATGAGGGGCAGTATAGGAAATAATTAATGGTGAGGGGCAGAATAGGAAATAATAATGAGGGGCAGTATAGGAAATAATTAATGGTGAGGGGCAGCATAGGGAATAATTAATTATGAGGGGCAGTATAGGAAATAATTATGAGGGGCAGTATAGGAAATATTTAATGGTGAGGGGCAGTATAGGAAATAATTAATGGTGAGGGGCAGTATAGGAAATAATTAATGGTGGAGGGGCAGTATAGGAAATAATTAATGGTGAGGGGCAGTATAGGAAATAATTAATGGTGAGGGGCAGCATAGGAAATAGTTAATGATGGGGGGAAGCATAAGACATAATTAATGGTGGAGGGGCAGTATAGGAAATAATTAATTTAAAGGGCAGTATAGGAAATAATTAATGGTGGAGGGGCAGTATAGGAAATAATTAATGTTGGGGGGCAGTATAGGAAATAATTAATTATGAGGGGCAGTATAGGAAATAATTAATGGTGGAGGGGCAGTATAGGAAATAATTAATGGTGAGGGGCAGCATAGGGAATAATTAATTATGAGGGGCAATATAGGAAATAATTTTGAGGGGCAGTATAGGAAATAATTAATGGTGGAGGGGCAGTATAGGAAATAATTAATGGTGGAGGGGCAGTATAGGAAATAATTAATTTGAGGGGCAGTATAGGAACTAATTAATGGTGAGGGGCAGTATAGGAAATAATTATGAGGGGCAGCATAGGAAATAATTATGAGGGGCAGTATAGGAAATAATTATGAGGGGCAGTATAGGAAATAATTAATGGTGAGGGGCAGCATAGGAAATAATTAATGGTGGGGGCAGTATAGGAAATAATTAATGGTGAGGGGTAGCATAGGAAATAATTAATGGTGGAGGGGCAGTATAGGAAATAATTAATGGTGGAGGGGCAGTATAGGAAATAATTAATTTGAGGGGCAGTATAGGAAATAATTAATGGTGAGGGGCAGCATAGGGAATAATTAATTAGGAGGGGCAGTATAGGAAATAATTATGAGGGGCAGTATAGGAAATAATTATGAGGGGCGGTATAGGAAATAATTAATGGTGGGGGGCAGTATAGGAAATAATTAATGGTGAGGGGCAGTATAGGAAATAATTATGAGGGGCAGTATAGGAAATAATTATGAGGGGCGGTATAGGAAATAATTAATGGTGGGGGGCAGTATAGGAAATAATTAATGGTGAGGGGCAGTATAGGAAATAATTAATTATGAGGGGCAGTATAGGAAATAATTAATGGTGAGGGGCAGTATAGGAAATAATTAATGGTGAGGGGCAGCATAGGGAATAATTAATTAGGAGGGGCAGTATAGGAAATAATTATGAGGGGCAGTATAGGAAATAATTATGAGGGGCAGTATAGGAAATAATTATGAGGGGCATTATTTGAAATAATTAATGGTGAGGGGCAGTATAGGAAATAATTAATGGTGAGGGGCAGTATAGGAAATAATTAATTTGAGGGGCAGTATAGGAAATAATTAATTTGAGGGGCAGTATAGGAAATAATTATGAGGGGCAGTATAGGAAATAATTATAAGGGGCAGTATAGGAAATAATTATGAGGGGCATTATAGGAAATAATTATGAGGGGCAGTATAGGAAATAATTAATGGTGAGGGGCAGTATAGGGAATAGTTAATGATGGGGGGCAGCATAGGAAATAGTTAATGATGGGGGGAAGCATAAGACATAATTAATGGTGGAGGGGCAGTATAGGAAATAATTAATTTAAAGGGCAGTATAGGAAATAATTAATGGTGGAGGGGCAGTATAGGAAATAATTAATGTTGGGGGGCAGTATAGGAAATAATTAATGGTGGGGGGCAGTATAGGAAATAATTAATGGTGAGGGGCAGCATAGGGAATAATTAATTAGGAGGGGCAGTATAGGAAATAATTATGAGGGGCAGTATAGGAAATAATTATGAGGGGCAGTATAGGAAATAATTAATGGTGGAGGGGCAGTATAGGAAATAATGAATGGTGAGGGGCAGCATAGGGAATAATTAATTATGAGGGGCAGTATAGGAAATAATTATGATGGGCAGTATAGGAAATAATTATGAGGGGCAGTATAGGAAATAATTAATGGTGGAGGGGCAGTATAGGAAATAATTAATGGTGAGGGGCAGCATAGGAAATAATTAATGGTGAGGGGCAGCATAGGAAATAATTAATAGTGAGGGGCAGTATAGGAAATAATTAATGGTGAGGGGCAGCATAGGAAATAGTTAATGATGGGGGGAAGCATAAGACATAATTAATGGTGGAGGGGCAGTATAGGAAATAATTAATTTAAAGGGCAGTATAGGAAATAATTAATGGTGGAGGGGCAGTATAGGAAATAATTAATGTTGGGGGGCAGTATAGGAAATAATTAATTATGAGGGGCAGTATAGGAAATAATTATGAGGGGCAGTATAGGAAATAATTATGAGGGGCGGTATAGGAAATAATTGATGGTGGGGGGCAGTATAGGAAATAATTAATGGTGAGGGGCAGTATAGGAAATAATTAATGGTGAGGGGCAGCATAGGGAATAATTAATTGTGAGGGGCAGTATAGGAAATAATTATGAGGGGCGGTATAGGAAATAATTAATGGTGGGGGGGCAGTATAGGAAATAATTAATGGTGAGGGGCAGTATAGGAAATAATTAATGGTGAGGGGCAGCATAGGGAATAATTAATTGTGAGGGGCAGTATAGGAAATAATTATGAGGGGCAGTATAGTAAATAATTAATGGTGGGGGGCAGTATAGGAAATAATTAATGGTGAGGGGCAGCATAGGGAATAATTAATTAGGAGGGGCAGTATAGGAAATAATTATGAGGGGCGGTATAGGAAATAATTAATGGTGGGGGGCAGTATAGGAAATAATTAATGGTGAGGGGCAGTATAGGAAATAATTAATTATGAGGGGCAGTATAGGAAATAATTAATGGTGAGGGGCAGTATAGGAAATAATTAATGGTGAGGGGCAGCATAGGGAATAATTAATTAGGAGGGGCAGTATAGGAAATAATTATGAGGGGCAGTATAGGAAATAATTATGAGGGGCAGTATAGGAAATAATTAATGGTGGAGGGGCAGTATAGGAAATAATGAATGTTGAGGGGCAGCATAGGGAATAATTATGAGGGGCAGTATAGGAAATAATTATGATGGGCAGTGTAGGAAATAATTATGAGGGCAGTATAGGAAATAATTATGAGGGGCAGTATAGGAAATAATTAATGGTGAGGGGCAGTATAGGAAATAATTAATGGTGAGGGGCAGCATAGGAAATAATTAATGGTGGGGGCAGTATAGGAAATAATTAATGGTGAGGGGTAGCATAGGAAATAATTAATGGTGGAGGGGCAGTATAGGAAATAATTAATGGTGGAGGGGCAGTATAGGAAATAATTAATTTGAGGGGCAGTATAGGAAATAATTAATGGTGAGGGGCAGTATAGGAAATAATTATGAGGGGCAGTATAGGAAATAATTATGAGGGGCAGTATAGGAAATAATTATGAGGGGCATTATATGAAATAATTAATGGTGAGGGGCAGTATAGGAAATAATTAATGGTGAGGGGCAGTATAGGAAATAATTAATTTGAGGGGCAGTATAGGAAATAATTAATTTGAGGGGCAGTATAGGAAATAATTATGAGGGGCAGTATAGGAAATAATTATGAGGGGCAGTATAGGAAATAATTATGAGGGGCATTATAGGAAATAATTATGAGGGGCAGTATAGGAAATAATTAATGGTGAGGGGCAGTATAGGGAATAGTTAATGATGGGGGGCAGTATAGGAAATAATTAATGGTGGGGGGCAGTATAGGAAATAATTAATGGTGAGGGGCAGCATAGGGAATAATTAATTAGGAGGGGCAGTATAGGAAATAATTATGAGGGGCAGTATAGGAAATAATTATGAGGGGCAGTATAGGAAATAATTAATGGTGGAGGGGCAGTATAGGAAATAATGAATGGTGAGGGGCAGCATAGGGAATAATTATAAGGGGCAGTATAGGAAATAATTATGATGGGCAGTATAGGAAATAATTATGAGGGCAGTATAGGAAATAATTATGAGGGGCAGTATAGGAAATAATTAATGGTGGAGGGGCAGTATAGGAAATAATTAATGGTGAGGGGCAGCATAGGAAATAATTAATGGTGAGGGGCAGCATAGGAAATAATTAATGGTGGGGGCAGTATAGGAAATAATTTATGGTGAGGGGTAGCATAGGAAATAATTAATGGTGGAGGGGCAGTATAGGAAATAATTAATTTGAGGGGCAGTATAGGAAATAATTAATGGTGGAGGGGCAGTATAGGAAATAATTAATTATGAGGGGCAGTATAGGAAATAATTATGAGGGGCAGTATAGGAAATAATTATGAGGGGCGGTATAGGAAATAATTAATGGTGGGGGGCAGTATAGGAAATAATTAATGTTGAGGGGCAGTATAGGAAATAATTAATGGTGAGGGGCAGCATAGGGAATAATTAATTGTGAGGGGCAGTATAGGAAATAATTATGAGGGGCGGTATAGGAAATAATTAATGGTGGGGGGCAGTATAGGAAATAATTAATGGTGAGGGGCAGTATAGGAAATAATTAATGGTGAGGGGCAGCATAGGAAATAATTAATGATGGGGGGAAGCATAAGACATAATTAATGGTGAGGGGCAGTATAGGAAATAATTAATGGTGATGGTGTAAGAAATAATTAATTATGAGGGGCTGTCTAGTAATTAATGGGGGGAAGGCATATTCAATATTTAATGGCGAGAGGTCCCAGTATATTAATTAATTAATTGGGACAATATATATAAAATAGTTCAGTAGGAGTGCGGTATATTAAATAAATAATTGAGGGGGGCCCAGTGTGTTACGGATGCGGTCACATGTACCGCTATTACTTTTTTAACTTAAGTCCGGCCCTCCAACGGTCTGAGGGGGACAGTGAACGGCCCCCTACATAAAAAGTTTGGGGACCCCTGTATTAGGGGTTTGATTGAATTAGGCACAGTCTGACGATTTTTTTTTTTTTCAAAAACTTAAAGTGACTTAAAATCCAGTTGTGTGCTGCCAGTGTAGGTTAGAAACTAGGCATACAAGAACCCATGCCTATTTTTTTTTTTTTTTTAAAAAGGGCAGTTAAAAGGTTGTGATGGGCGGGGGCCAATAGTTAGTTATTATGGGCAGTATAGGAAATAATTAATGGTGAGGGGCAGTATAGGAAATATTTAATGGTGAGGGGCAGCATAGGGAATAATTATTTATGAGGGGCAGTATAGGAAATAATTATGAGGGGCAGTATAGGAAATAATTATGAGGGGCAGTATAGGAAATAATTAATGGTGGAGGGGCAGTATAGGAAATAATTAATTTGAGGGGCAGTATAGGAAATAATTAATGGTGAGGGGCAGTATTGGAAATAATTAATGGTGAGGGGCAGTATAGGAAATAATTAATTTGAGGGGCAGTATAGGAAATAATTAATGGTGAGGGGAAGTATAGGAAATAATTTATGGTGAGGGGCAGCATAGGGAATAATTAATTATGAGGGGCAGCATAGGAAATAATTATGAGGGGCAGTATAGGAAATAAATAATTATGAGGGGCAGTATAGGAAAAAATTATGAGGGGCAGTATAGGAATTAATTATGAGGGGCAGTATAGGAAATAATTAATGGTGGAGGGGCAGTATAGGAAATAATTAATTTGAGGGGCAGTATAGGAAATAATTATGAGGGGCAGTATAGGAAATAATTATGAGGGGCAGTATAGGAATTAATTATGAGGGGCAGTATAGGAAATAATTAATGGTGAAGGGCAGTATAGGAAATAATTATGAGGGGCAGTATAGGAAATAATTATGAGGGGCAGTATAGGAAATAATTAATGGTGAGGGGCAGCATAGGAAATAATTAATGATGGGGGGAAGCATAAGACATAATTAATGGTGAGGGGCAGTATAGGAAATAATTAATGGTGATGGTGTAAGAAATAATTAATTATGAGGGGCTGTCTAGTAATTAATGGGGGGAAGGCATATTCAATATTTAATGGCGAGAGGTCCCAGTATATTAATTAATTAATTGGGACAATATATATAAAATAGTTCAGTAGGAGTGCGGTATATTAAATAAATAATTGAGGGGGGCCCAGTGTATTACGGATGCGGTCACATGTACCGCTATTTCTTTTTAAACTTAAGTCCGGCCCTCCAACGGTCTGAGGGGGACAGTGAACGGCCCCCTACATAAAAAGTTTGGGGACCCCTGTATTAGGGGTTTGATTGAATTAGGCACAGTCTGACGATTTTTTTTTTTTTCAAAAACTTAAAGTGACTTAAAATCCAGTTGTGTGCTGCCAGTGTAGGTTAGAAACTAGGCATACAAGAACCCATGCCTATTTTTTTTTTTTTTTTTAAAAAGGGCAGTTAAAAGGTTGTGGTGGGCGGGGGCCAATAGTTAGTTATTATGAGCAGTATAGGAAATAATTAATGGTGAGGGGCAGTATAGGAAATATTTAATGGTGAGGGGCAGCATAGGGAATAATTAATTAGGAGGGGCAGTATAGGAAATAATTATGAGGGGCAGTATAGGAAATAATTATGAGGGGCAGTATAGGAAATAATTAATGGTGAGGGGCAGCATAAAAAATAATTAATGGTGGAGGGGCAGTATAGGAAATAATTAATGGTGGTGGTGTAAGAAATAATTAATTATGAGGGGCTGTCTAGTAATTAATGGGGGGAAGGCATATTCAATATTTAATGGCGAGAGGTCCCAGTATATTAATTAATTAATTGGGACAATATATATAAAATAGTTCAGTAGGAGTGCGGTATATTAAATAAATAATTGAGGGGGGCCCAGTGTATTACGGATGCGGTCACATGTACCGCTATTACTTTTTAAACTTAAGTCCGGCCCTCCAACGGTCTGAAGGGGACAGTGAACGGCCCCCTACATAAAAAGTTTGAGGACCCCTGTATTAGGGGTTTGATTGAATTAGGCACAGTCTGACGATTTTTTTTTTTTCAAAAACTTAAAGTGACTTAAAATCCAGTTGTGTGCTGCCAGTGTAGGTTAGAAACTAGGCATACAAGAACCCATGCCTATTTTTTTTTTTTTTTTTAAAAGGGCAGTTAAAAGGTTGTGGTGGGCGGGGGCCAATAGTTAGTTATTATGAGCAGTATAGGAAATAATTAATGGTGAGGGGCTGTATAGGAAATATTTAATGGTGAGGGGCAGCATAGGGAATAATTAATTATGAGGGGCAGTATAGGAAATAATTATGAGGGGCAGTATAGGAAATAATTATGAGGGGCAGTATAGGAAATAATTAATGGTGGGGGGCAGCATAGGAAATAATTAATTTGAGGGGCAGTATAGGAAATAATTATGAGGGGCAGTATAGGAAATAATTAATGGTGGAGGGGCAGTATAGGAAATAATTAATGTTGGGGGGCAGCATAGGGAATAATTAATTATGAGGGGCAGTATAGGAATTAATTATAAGGGGCAGCATAGGAAATAATTATGAGGGGCAGTATAGGAAATAATTATGATGGGCAGTATAGGAAATAATTATGAGGGCAGTATAGGAAATAATTATGAGGGGCAGTATAGGAAATAATTAATGGTGGGGGGCAGTATAGGAAATAATTAACGGTGAGGGGCAGTATAGGAAATAATTAATGGTGGGGGGCAGTATAGGAAATAATTAACGGTGAGGGGCAGTATAGGAAATAATTAATGGTGGGGGGCAGTATAGGAAATAATTAATTATGAGGGGCAGTATAGGAAATAATTAATCATGAGGGGCAGTATAGGAAATAATTAATGGTGAGGGGCAGTATAGGAAATAATTAATGGTGGAGGGGCAGTATAGGAAATAATTAATGTTGGGGGGCAGTATAGGAAATAGATAATTATGAGGGGCAGTATAGGAAATAATTAATGGTGAGGGGCAGAATAGGAAATAATTATGAGGGGCAGTATAGGAAATAATTAATGGTGAGGGGCAGCATAGGGAATAATTAATTATTAGGGGCAGTATAGGAAATAATTATGAGGGCAGTATAGGAAATATTTAATGGTGAGGGGCAGTATAGGAAATAATTAATGGTGAGGGGCAGTATAGGAAATAATTAATGGTGGAGGGGCAGTATAGGAAATAATTAATGGTGAGGGGCAGTATAGGAAATAATTAATGGTGGGGGCAGTATAGGAAATAATTAATGGTGAGGGGTAGCATAGGAAATAATTAATGGTGGAGGGGCAGTATAGGAAATAATTAATGGTGGAGGGGCAGTATAGGAAATAATTAATGGTGAGGGGCAGTATAGGAAATAATTAATGGTGAGGGGCAGTATAGGAAATAATTAATTTGAGGGGCAGTATAGGAAATAATTAATGGTGAGGGGCAGAATAGGAAATAATTATGAGGGGCAGTATAGGAAATAATTAATGGTGAGGGGCAGCATAGGGAATAATTAATTATGAGGGGCAGTATAGGAAATAATTATGAGGGGCAGTATAGGAAATATTTAATGGTGAGGGGCAGTATAGGAAATAATTAATGGTGAGGGGCAGTATAGGAAATAATTAATGGTGGAGGGGCAGTATAGGAAATAATTAATGGTGAGGGGCAGTATAGGAAATAATTAATGGTGAGGGGCAGCATAGGAAATAGTTAATGATGGGGGGAAGCATAAGATATAATTAATGGTGGAGGGGCAGTATAGGAAATAATTAATTTAAAGGGCAGTATAGGAAATAATTAATGGTGGAGGGGCAGTATAGGAAATAATTAATGTTGGGGGGCAGTATAGGAAATAATTAATTATGAGGGGCAGTATAGGAAATAATTAATGGTGAGGGGCAGAATAGGAAATAATAATGAGGGGCAGTATAGGAAATAATTAATGGTGAGGGGCAGCATAGGGAATAATTAATTATGAGGGGCAGTATAGGAAATAATTATGAGGGGCAGTATAGGAAATATTTAATGGTGAGGGGCAGTATAGGAAATAATTAATGGTGAGGGGCAGTATAGGAAATAATTAATGGTGGAGGGGCAGTATAGGAAATAATTAATGGTGAGGGGCAGTATAGGAAATAATTAATGGTGAGGGGCAGCATAGGAAATAGTTAATGATGGGGGGAAGCATAAGACATAATTAATGGTGGAGGGGCAGTATAGGAAATAATTAATTTAAAGGGCAGTATAGGAAATAATTAATGGTGGAGGGGCAGTATAGGAAATAATTAATGTTGGGGGGCAGTATAGGAAATAATTAA
Organism: Engystomops pustulosus; assembly: GCF_040894005.1. Taxonomy (NCBI): domain Eukaryota; kingdom Metazoa; phylum Chordata; class Amphibia; order Anura; family Leptodactylidae; genus Engystomops; species Engystomops pustulosus. The sequence goes on from NW_027284960.1 coordinate 1,803,659, forward strand.
TTATGAGGGGCAGTATAGGAAATAATTAATGGTGGAGGGGCAGTATAGGAAATAATTAATGGTGAGGGGCAGCATAGGGAATAATTAATTATGAGGGGCAATATAGGAAATAATTTTGAGGGGCAGTATAGGAAATAATTAATGGTGGAGGGGCAGTATAGGAAATAATTAATGGTGGAGGGGCAGTATAGGAAATAATTAATTTGAGGGGCAGTATAGGAACTAATTAATGGTGAGGGGCAGTATAGGAAATAATTATGAGGGGCAGCATAGGAAATAATTATGAGGGGCAGTATAGGAAATAATTATGAGGGGCAGTATAGGAAATAATTAATGGTGAGGGGCAGCATAGGAAATAATTAATGGTGGGGGCAGTATAGGAAATAATTAATGGTGAGGGGTAGCATAGGAAATAATTAATGGTGGAGGGGCAGTATAGGAAATAATTAATGGTGGAGGGGCAGTATAGGAAATAATTAATTTGAGGGGCAGTATAGGAAATAATTAATGGTGAGGGGCAGCATAGGGAATAATTAATTAGGAGGGGCAGTATAGGAAATAATTATGAGGGGCAGTATAGGAAATAATTATGAGGGGCGGTATAGGAAATAATTAATGGTGGGGGGCAGTATAGGAAATAATTAATGGTGAGGGGCAGTATAGGAAATAATTATGAGGGGCAGTATAGGAAATAATTATGAGGGGCGGTATAGGAAATAATTAATGGTGGGGGGCAGTATAGGAAATAATTAATGGTGAGGGGCAGTATAGGAAATAATTAATTATGAGGGGCAGTATAGGAAATAATTAATGGTGAGGGGCAGTATAGGAAATAATTAATGGTGAGGGGCAGCATAGGGAATAATTAATAAGAAGGGGCAGTATAGGAAATAATTATGAGGGGCAGTATAGGAAATAATTATGAGGGGCAGTATAGGAAATAATTAATGGTGGAGGGGCAGTATAGGAAAAAATGAATGGTGAGGGGCAGCATAGGGAATAATTATGAGGGGCAGTATAGGAAATAATTATGATGGGCAGTATAGGAAATAATTATGAGGGCAGTATAGGAAATAATTATGAGGGGCAGTATAGGAAATAATTAATGGTGAGGGGCAGTATAGGAAATAATTAATGGTGAGGGGCAGCATAGGAAATAATTAATGGTGGGGGCAGTATAGGAAATAATTAATGGTGAGGGGTAGCATAGGAAATAATTAATGGTGGAGGGGCAGTATAGGAAGTAATTAATGGTGGAGGGGCAGTATAGGAAATAATTAATTTGAGGGGCAGTATAGGAAATAATTAATGGTGAGGGGCAGTATAGGAAATAATTATGAGGGGCAGTATAGGAAATAATTATGAGGGGCAGTATAGGAAATAATTATGAGGGGCATTATATGAAATAATTAATGGTGAGGGGCAGTATAGGAAATAATTAATGGTGAGGGGCAGTATAGGAAATAATTAATTTGAGGGGCAGTATAGGAAATAATTAATTTGAGGGGCAGTATAGGAAATAATTATGAGGGGCAGTATAGGAAATAATTATGAGGGGCAGTATAGGAAATAATTATGAGGGGCATTATAGGAAATAATTATGAGGGGCAGTATAGGAAATAATTAATGGTGAGGGGCAGTATAGGGAATAGTTAATGATGGGGGGCAGCATAGGAAATAGTTAATGATGGGGGGAAGCATAAGACATAATTAATGGTGGAGGGGCAGTATAGGAAATAATTAATTTAAAGGGCAGTATAGGAAATAATTAATGGTGGAGGGGCAGTATAGGAAATAATTAATGTTGGGGGGCAGTATAGGAAATAATTAATGGTGGGGGGCAGTATAGGAAATAATTAATGGTGAGGGGCAGTATAGGAAATAATTAATTAGGAGGGGCAGTATAGGAAATAATTATGAGGGGCAGTATAGGAAATAATTATGAGGGGCGGTATAGGAAATAATTAATGGTGGGGGGCAGTATAGGAAATAATTAATGGTGAGGGGCAGTATAGGAAATAATTAATTATGAGGGGCAGTATAGGAAATAATTAATGGTGAGGGGCAGTATAGGAAATAATTAATGGTGAGGGGCAGCATAGGGAATAATTAATTAGGAGGGGCAGTATAGGAAATAATTATGAGGGGCAGTATAGGAAATAATTATGAGGGGCAGTATAGGAAATAATTAATGGTGGAGGGGCAGTATAGGAAATAATGAATGGTGAGGGGCAGCATAGGGAATAATTATGAGGGGCAGTATAGGAAATAATTATGATGGGCAGTATAGGAAATAATTATGAGGGCAGTATAGGAAATAATTATGAGGGGCAGTATAGGAAATAATTAATGGTGAGGGGCAGTATAGGAAATAATTAATGGTGAGGGGCAGCATAGGAAATAATTAATGGTGGGGGCAGTATAGGAAATAATTAATGGTGAGGGGTAGCATAGGAAATAATTAATGGTGGAGGGGCAGTATAGGAAATAATTAATGGTGGAGGGGCAGTATAGGAAATAATTAATTTGAGGGGCAGTATAGGAAATAATTAATGGTGAGGGGCAGTATAGGAAATAATTATGAGGGGCAGTATAGGAAATAATTATGAGGGGCAGTATAGGAAATAATTATGAGGGGCATTATATGAAATAATTAATGGTGAGGGGCAGTATAGGAAATAATTAATGGTGAGGGGCAGTATAGGAAATAATTAATTTGAGGGGCAGTATAGGAAATAATTAATTTGAGGGGCAGTATAGGAAATAATTATGAGGGACAGTATAGGAAATAATTATGAGGGGCAGTATAGGAAATAATTATGAGGGGCATTATAGGAAATAATTATGAGGGGCAGTATAGGAAATAATTAATGGTGAGGGGCAGTATAGGGAATAGTTAATGATGGGGGGCAGCATAGGAAATAGTTAATGATGGGGGGAAGCATAAGACATAATTAATGGTGGAGGGGCAGTATAGGAAATAATTAATTTAAAGGGCAGTATAGGAAATAATTAATGGTGGAGGGGCAGTATAGGAAATAATTAATGTTGGGGGGCAGTATAGGAAATAATTAATGGTGGGGGGCAGTATAGGAAATAATTAATGGTGAGGGGCAGCATAGGGAATAATTAATTAGGAGGGGCAGTATAGGAAATAATTATGAGGGGCAGTATAGGAAATAATTATGAGGGGCAGTATAGGAAATAATTAATGGTGGAGGGGCAGTATAGGAAATAATGAATGGTGAGGGGCAGCATAGGGAATAATTATGAGGGGCAGTATAGGAAATAATTATGATGGGCAGTATAGGAAATAATTATGAGGGGCAGTATAGGAAATAATTATGAGGGGCAGTATAGGAAATAATTAATGGTGAGGGGCAGTATAGGAAATAATTAATGGTGAGGGGCAGCATAGGAAATAATTAATGGTGGGGGCAGTATAGGAAATAATTAATGGTGAGGGGTAGCATAGGAAATAATTAATGGTGGAGGGGCAGTATAGGAAGTAATTAATGGTGGAGGGGCAGTATAGGAAATAATTAATTTGAGGGGCAGTATAGGAAATAATTAATGGTGAGGGGCAGTATAGGAAATAATTATGAGGGGCAGTATAGGAAATAATTATGAGGGGCAGTATAGGAAATAATTATGAGGGGCATTATATGAAATAATTAATGGTGAGGGGCAGTATAGGAAATAATTAATGGTGAGGGGCAGTATAGGAAATAATTAATTTGAGGGGCAGTATAGGAAATAATTAATTTGAGGGGCAGTATAGGAAATAATTATGAGGGGCAGTATAGGAAATAATTATGAGGGGCAGTATAGGAAATAATTATGAGGGGCATTATAGGAAATAATTATGAGGGGCAGTATAGGAAATAATTAATGGTGAGGGGCAGTATAGGGAATAGTTAATGATGGGGGGCAGCATAGGAAATAGTTAATGATGGGGGGAAGCATAAGACATAATTAATGGTGGAGGGGCAGTATAGGAAATAATTAATTTAAAGGGCAGTATAGGAAATAATTAATGGTGGAGGGGCAGTATAGGAAATAATTAATGTTGGGGGGCAGTATAGGAAATAATTAATGGTGGGGGGCAGTATAGGAAATAATTAATGGTGAGGGGCAGTATAGGAAATAATTAATTAGGAGGGGCAGTATAGGAAATAATTATGAGGGGCAGTATAGGAAATAATTATGAGGGGCGGTATAGGAAATAATTAATGGTGGGGGGCAGTATAGGAAATAATTAATGGTGAGGGGCAGTATAGGAAATAATTAATTATGAGGGGCAGTATAGGAAATAATTAATGGTGAGGGGCAGTATAGGAAATAATTAATGGTGAGGGGCAGCATAGGGAATAATTAATTAGGAGGGGCAGTATAGGAAATAATTATGAGGGGCAGTATAGGAAATAATTATGAGGGGCAGTATAGGAAATAATTAATGGTGGAGGGGCAGTATAGGAAATAATGAATGGTGAGGGGCAGCATAGGGAATAATTATGAGGGGCAGTATAGGAAATAATTATGATGGGCAGTATAGGAAATAATTATGAGGGCAGTATAGGAAATAATTATGAGGGGCAGTATAGGAAATAATTAATGGTGAGGGGCAGTATAGGAAATAATTAATGGTGAGGGGCAGCATAGGAAATAATTAATGGTGGGGGCAGTATAGGAAATAATTAATGGTGAGGGGTAGCATAGGAAATAATTAATGGTGGAGGGGCAGTATAGGAAATAATTAATGGTGGAGGGGCAGTATAGGAAATAATTAATTTGAGGGGCAGTATAGGAAATAATTAATGGTGAGGGGCAGTATAGGAAATAATTATGAGGGGCAGTATAGGAAATAATTATGAGGGGCATTATATGAAATAATTAATGGTGAGGGGCAGTATAGGAAATAATTAATGGTGAGGGGCAGTATAGGAAATAATTATGAGGGGCATTATAGGAAATAATTATGAGGGGCAGTATAGGAAATAATTAATGGTGAGGGGCAGTATAGGGAATAGTTAATGATGGGGGGCAGCATAGGAAATAGTTAATGATGGGGGGAAGCATAAGACATAATTAATGGTGGAGGGGCAGTATAGGAAATAATTAATTTAAAGGGCAGTATAGGAAATAATTAATGGTGGAGGGGCAGTATAGGAAATAATTAATGTTGGGGGGCAGTATAGGAAATAATTAATGGTGGGGGGCAGTATAGGAAATAATTAATGGTGAGGGGCAGTATAGGAAATAATTAATTAGGAGGGGCAGTATAGGAAATAATTATGAGGGGCAGTATAGGAAATAATTATGAGGGGCGGTATAGGAAATAATTAATGGTGGGGGGCAGTATAGGAAATAATTAATGGTGAGGGGCAGTATAGGAAATAATTAATTAAGAGGGGCAGTATAGGAAATAATTAATGGTGAGGGGCAGTATAGGAAATAATTAATGGTGAGGGGCAGCATAGGGAATAATTAATTAGGAGGGGCAGTATAGGAAATAATTATGAGGGGCAGTATAGGAAATAATTATGAGGGGCAGTATAGGAAATAATTAATGGTGGAGGGGCAGTATAGGAAATAATGAATGGTGAGGGGCAGCATAGGGAATAATTATGAGGGGCAGTATAGGAAATAATTATGATGGGCAGTATAGGAAATAATTATGAGGGCAGTATAGGAAATAATTATGAGGGGCAGTATAGGAAATAATTAATGGTGAGGGGCAGTATAGGAAATAATTAATGGTGAGGGGCAGCTTAGGAAATAATTAATGGTGGGGGCAGTATAGGAAATAATTAATGGTGAGGGGTAGCATAGGAAATAATTAATGGTGGAGGGGCAGTATAGGAAATAATTAATGGTGGAGGGGCAGTATAGGAAATAATTATGAGGGGCAGTATAGGAAATAATTATGAGGGGCATTATATGAAATAATTAATGGTGAGGGGCAGTATAGGAAATAATTAATGGTGAGGGGCAGTATAGGAAATAATTAATTTGAGGGGCAGTATAGGAAATAATTAATTTGAGGGGCAGTATAGGAAATAATTATGAGGGGCAGTATAGGAAATAATTATGAGGGGCAGTATAGGAAATAATTATGAGGGGCATTATAGGAAATAATTATGAGGGGCAGTATAGGAAATAATTAATGGTGAGGGGCAGTATAGGGAATAGTTAATGATGGGGGGCAGCATAGGAAATAGTTAATGATGGGGGGAAGCATAAGACATAATTAATGGTGGAGGGGCAGTATAGGAAATAATTAATTTAAAGGGCAGTATAGGAAATAATTAATGGTGGAGGGGCAGTATAGGAAATAATTAATGTTGGGGGGCAGTATAGGAAATAATTAATGGTGGGGGGCAGTATAGGAAATAATTAATGGTGAGGGGCAGCATAGGGAATAATTAATTAGGAGGGGCAGTATAGGAAATAATTATGAGGGGCAGTATAGGAAATAATTATGAGGGGCAGTATAGGAAATAATTAATGGTGGAGGGGCAGTATAGGAAATAATTAATTATGAGGGGCAGTATAGGAAATAATTATGATGGGCAGTATAGGAAATAATTATGAGGGGCAGTATAGGAAATAATTAATGGTGGAGGGGCAGTATAGGAAATAATTAATGGTGAGGGGCAGCATAGGAAATAATTAATGGTGAGGGGCAGCATAGGAAATAATTAATGGTGAGGGGCAGTATAGGAAATAATTAATGGTGAGGGGCAGCATAGGAAATAGTTAATGATGGGGGGAAGCATAAGACATAATTAATGGTGGAGGGGCAGTATAAGAAATAATTAATTTAAAGGGCAGTATAGGAAATAATTAATGGTGGAGGGGCAGTATAGGAAATAATTAATGTTGGGGGGCAGTATAGGAAATAATTAATTATGAGGGGCAGTATAGGAAATAATTATGAGGGGCAGTATAGGAAATAATTATGAGGGGCGGTATAGGAAATAATTAATGGTGGGGGGCAGTATAGGAAATAATTAATGGTGAGGGGCAGTATAGGAAATAATTAATGGTGAGGGGCAGCATAGGGAATAATTAATTGTGAGGGGCACTATAGGAAATAATTATGAGGGGCGGTATAGGAAATAATTAATGGTGGGGGGGCAGTATAGGAAATAATTAATGGTGAGGGGCAGTATAGGAAATAATTAATGGTGAGGGGCAGCATAGGGAATAATTAATTGTGAGGGGCAGTATAGGAAATAATTATGAGGGGCAGTATAGTAAATAATTAATGGTGGGGGGCAGTATAGGAAATAATTAACGGTGAGGGGCAGTATAGGAAATAATTAATGGTGGGGGGCAGTATAGGAAATAATTAATTATGAGGGGCAGTATAGGAAATAATTAATGGTGAGGGGCAGCATAGGGAATAATTAATTAGGAGGGGCAGTATAGGAAATAATTATGAGGGGCGGTATAGGAAATAATTAATGGTGGGGGGCAGTATAGGAAATAATTAATGGTGAGGGGCAGTATAGGAAATAATTAATTATGAGGGGCAGTATAGGAAATAATTAATGGTGAGGGGCAGTATAGGAAATAATTAATGGTGAGGGGCAGCATAGGGAATAATTAATTAGGAGGGGCAGTATAGGAAATAATTATGAGGGGCAGTATAGGAAATAATTATGAGGGGCAGTATAGGAAATAATTAATGGTGGAGGGGCAGTATAGGAAATAATGAATGTTGAGGGGCAGCATAGGGAATAATTATGAGGGGCAGTATAGGAAATAATTATGATGGGCAGTGTAGGAAATAATTATGAGGGCAGTATAGGAAATAATTATGAGGGGCAGTATAGGAAATAATTAATGGTGAGGGGCAGTATAGGAAATAATTAATGGTGAGGGGCAGCATAGGAAATAATTAATGGTGGGGGCAGTATAGGAAATAATTAATGGTGAGGGGTAGCATAGGAAATAATTAATGGTGGAGGGGCAGTATAGGAAATAATTAATGGTGGAGGGGCAGTATAGGAAATAATTAATTTGAGGGGCAGTATAGGAAATAATTAATGGTGAGGGGCAGCATAGGGAATAATTAATTAGGAGGGGCAGTATAGGAAATAATTATGAGGGGCAGTATAGGAAATAATTATGAGGGGCGGTATAGGAAATAATTAATGGTGGGGGGCAGTATAGGAAATAATTAATGGTGAGGGGCAGTATAGGAAATAATTATGAGGGGCAGTATAGGAAATAATTATGAGGGGCGGTATAGGAAATAATTAATGGTGGGGGGCAGTATAGGAAATAATTAATGGTGAGGGGCAGTATAGGAAATAATTAATTATGAGGGGCAGTATAGGAAATAATTAATGGTGAGGGGCAGTATAGGAAATAATTAATGGTGAGGGGCAGCATAGGGAATAATTAATTAGGAGGGGCAGTATAGGAAATAATTATGAGTGGCAGTATAGGAAATAATTATGAGGGGCAGTATAGGAAATAATTAATGGTGGAGGGGCAGTATAGGAAAAAATGAATGGTGAGGGGCAGCATAGGGAATAATTATGAGGGGCAGTATAGGAAAAAATTATGATGGGCAGTATAGGAAATAATTATGAGGGCAGTATAGGAAATAATTATGAGGGGCAGTATAGGAAATAATTAATGGTGAGGGGCAGTATAGGAAATAATTAATGGTGAGGGGCAGCATAGGAAATAATTAATGGTGGGGGCAGTATAGGAAATAATTAATGGTGAGGGGTAGCATAGGAAATAATTAATGGTGGAGGGGCAGTATAGGAAATAATTAATGGTGGAGGGGCAGTATAGGAAATAATTAATTTGAGGGGCAGTATAGGAAATAATTAATGGTGAGGGGCAGTATAGGAAATAATTATGAGGGGCAGTATAGGAAATAATTATGAGGGGCAGTATAGGAAATAATTATGAGGGGCATTATATGAAATAATTAATGGTGAGGGGCAGTATAGGAAATAATTAATGGTGAGGGGCAGTATAGGAAATAATTAATTTGAGGGGCAGTATAGGAAATAATTAATTTGAGGGGCAGTATAGGAAATAATTATGAGGGGCAGTATAGGAAATAATTATGAGGGGCAGTATAGGAAATAATTATGAGGGGCATTATAGGAAATAATTATGAGGGGCAGTATAGGAAATAATTAATGGTGAGGGGCAGTATAGGGAATAGTTAATGATGGGGGGCAGCATAGGAAATAGTTAATGATGGGGGGAAGCATAAGACATAATTAATGGTGGAGGGGCAGTATAGGAAATAATTAATTTAAAGGGCAGTATAGGAAATAATGAATGGTGGAGGGGCAGTATAGGAAATAATTAATGTTGGGGGGCAGTATAGGAAATAATTAATGGTGGGGGGCAGTATAGGAAATAATTAATGGTGAGGGGCAGCATAGGGAATAATTAATTAGGAGGGGCAGTATAGGAAATAATTATGAGGGGCAGTATAGGAAATAATTATGAGGGGCAGTATAGGAAATAATTAATGGTGGAGGGGCAGTATAGGAAATAATGAATGGTGAGGGGCAGCATAGGGAATAATTATGAGGGGCAGTATAGGAAATAATTATGATGGGCAGTATAGGAAATAATTATGAGGGCAGTATAGGAAATAATTATGAGGGGCAGTATAGGAAATAATTAATGGTGGAGGGGCAGTATAGGAAATAATTAATGGTGAGGGGCAGCATAGGAAATAATTAATGGTGAGGGGCAGCATAGGAAATAATTAATGGTGGGGGCAGTATAGGAAATAATTAATGGTGAGGGGTAGCATAGGAAATAATTAATGGTGGAGGGGCAGTATAGGAAATAATTAATTTGAGGGGCAGTATAGGAAATAATTAATGGTGGAGGGGCAGTATAGGAAATAATTAATTATGAGGGGCAGTATAGGAAATAATTATGAGGGGCAGTATAGGAAATAATTATGAGGGGCGGTATAGGAAATAATTAATGGTGGGGGGCAGTATAGGAAATAATTAATGTTGAGGGGCAGTATAGGAAATAATTAATGGTGAGGGGCAGCATAGGGAATAATTAATTGTGAGGGGCAGTATAGGAAATAATTATGAGGGGCGGTATAGGAAATAATTAATGGTGGGGGGCAGTATAGGAAATAATTAATGGTGAGGGGCAGTATAGGAAATAATTAATGGTGAGGGGCAGTATAGGAAATAATTAATGATGGGGGGAAGCATAAGACATAATTAATGGTGAGGGGCAGTATAGGAAATAATTAATGGTGATGGTGTAAGAAATAATTAATTATGAGGGGCTGTCTAGTAATTAATGGGGGGAAGGCATATTCAATATTTAATGGCGAGAGGTCCCAGTATATTAATTAATTAATTGGGACAATATATATAAAATAGTTCAGTAGGAGTGCGGTATATTAAATAAATAATTGAGGGGGGCCCAGTGTGTTACGGATGCGGTCACATGTACCGCTATTTCTTTTTAAACTTAAGTCCGGCCCTCCAACGGTCTGAGGGGGACAGTGAACGGCCCCCTACATAAAAAGTTTGGGGACCCCTGTATTAGGGGTTTGATTGAATTAGGCACAGTCTGACGATTTTTTTTTTTTTCAAAAACTTAAAGTGACTTAAAATCCAGTTGTGTGCTGCCAGTGTAGGTTAGAAACTAGGCATACAAGAACCCATGCCTATTTTTTTTTTTTTTTAAAAAGGGCAGTTAAAAGGTTGTGATGGGCGGGGGCCAATAGTTAGTTATTATGGGCAGTATAGGAAATAATTAATGGTGAGGGGCAGTATAGGAAATATTTAATGGTGAGGGGCAGCATAGGGAATAATTATTTATGAGGGGCAGTATAGGAAATAATTATGAGGGGCAGTATAGGAAATAATTATGAGGGGCAGTATAGGAAATAATTAATGGTGGAGGGGCAGTATAGGAAATAATTAATTTGAGGGGCAGTATAGGAAATAATTAATGGTGAGGGGCAGTATTGGAAATAATTAATGGTGAGGGGCAGTATAGGAAATAATTAATTTGAGGGGCAGTATAGGAAATAATTAATGGTGAGGGGAAGTATAGGAAATAATTTATGGTGAGGGGCAGCATAGGGAATAATTAATTATGAGGGGCAGCATAGGAAATAATTATGAGGGGCAGTATAGGAAATAAATAATTATGAGGGGCAGTATAGGAAAAAATTATGAGGGGCAGTATAGGAATTAATTATGAGGGGCAGTATAGGAAATAATTACTGGTGGAGGGGCAGTATAGGAAATAATTAATTTGAGGGGCAGTATAGGAAATAATTATGAGGGGCAGTATAGGAAATAATTATGAGGGGCAGTATAGGAATTAATTATGAGGGGCAGTATAGGAAATAATTAATGGTGAAGGGCAGTATAGGAAATAATTATGAGGGGCAGTATAGGAAATAATTATGAGGGGCAGTATAGGAATTAATTATGAGGGGCAGTATAGGAAATAATTAATGGTGAAGGGCAGTATAGGAAATAATTATGAGGGGCAGTATAGGAAATAATTATGAGGGGCAGTATAGGAAATAATTAATGGTGAGGGGCAGCATAGGAAATAATTAATGATGGGGGGAAGCATAAGACATAATTAATGGTGAGGGGCAGTATAGGAAATAATTAATGGTGATGGTGTAAGAAATAATTAATTATGAGGGGCTGTCTAGTAATTAATGGGGGGAAGGCATATTCAATATTTAATGGCGAGAGGTCCCAGTATATTAATTAATTAATTGGGACAATATATATAAAATAGTTCAGTAGGAGTGCGGTATATTAAATAAATAATTGAGGGGGGCCCAGTGTATTACGGATGCGGTCACATGTACCGCTATTTCTTTTTAAACTTAAGTCCGGCCCTCCAACGGTCTGAGGGGGACAGTGAACGGCCCCCTACATAAAAAGTTTGGGGACCCCTGTATTAGGGGTTTGATTGAATTAGGCACAGTCTGACGATTTTTTTTTTTTTTTCAAAAACTTAAAGTGACTTAAAATCCAGTTGTGTGCTGCCAGTGTAGGTTAGAAACTAGGCATACAAGAACCCATGCCTATTTTTTTTTTTTTTTTTTAAAGGGCAGTTAAAAGCTTGTGGTGGGCGGGGGCCAATAGTTAGTTATTATGAGCAGTATAGGAAATAATTAATGGTGAGGGGCAGTATAGGAAATATTTAATGGTGAGGGGCAGCATAGGGAATAATTAATTAGGAGGGGCAGTATAGGAAATAATTATGAGGGGCAGTATAGGAAATAATTATGAGGGGCAGTATAGGAAATAATTAATGGTGGAGGGGCAGTATAGGAAATAATTAATGGTGAGGGGCAGTATAGGAAATAATTAATGGTGAGTGGCAGTATAGGAAATAATTATGAGGGGCAGTATAGGAAATAATTAATGGTGAGGGGCAGCATAAAAAATAATTAATGGTGGAGGGGCAGTATAGGAAATAATTAATGGTGGTGGTGTAAGAAATAATTAATTATGAGGGGCTGTCTAGTAATTAATGGGGGGAAGGCATATTCAATATTTAATGGCGAGAGGTCCCAGTATATTAATTAATTAATTGGGACAATATATATAAAATAGTTCAGTAGGAGTGCGGTATATTAAATAAATAATTGAGGGGGGCCCAGTGTATTACGGATGCGGTCACATGTACCGCTATTACTTTTTAAACTTAAGTCCGGCCCTCCAACGGTCTGAAGGGGACAGTGAACGGCCCCCTACATAAAAAGTTTGAGGACCCCTGTATTAGGGGTTTGATTGAATTAGGCACAGTCTGACGATTTTTTTTTTTTCAAAAACTTAAAGTGACTTAAAATCCAGTTGTGTGCTGCCAGTGTAGGTTAGAAACTAGGCATACAAGAACCCATGCCTATTTTTTTTTTTTTTTTAAAAAGGGCAGTTAAAAGGTTGTGGTGGGCGGGGGCCAATAGTTAGTTATTATGAGCAGTATAGGAAATAATTAATGGTGAGGGGCTGTATAGGAAATATTTAATGGTGAGGGGCAGCATAGGGAATAATTAATTATGAGGGGCAGTATAGGAAATAATTATGAGGGGCAGTATAGGAAATAATTATGAGGGGCAGTATAGGAAATAATTAATGGTGGAGGGGCAGCATAGGAAATAATTAATTTGAGGGGCAGTATAGGAAATAATTATGAGGGGCAGTATAGGAAATAATTAATGGTGAGGGGCAGCATAGGAAATAATTAATGGTGGGGGCAGTATAGGAAATAATTAATGGTGAGGGGTAGCATAGGAAATAATTAATGGTGGAGGGGCAGTATAGGAAGTAATTAATGGTGGAGGGGCAGTATAGGAAATAATTAATTTGAGGGGCAGTATAGGAAATAATTAATGGTGAGGGGCAGTATAGGAAATAATTATGAGGGGCAGTATAGGAAATAATTATGAGGGGCAGTATAGGAAATAATTATGAGGGGCATTATATGAAATAATTCATGGTGAGGGGCAGTATAGGAAATAATTCATGGTGAGGGGCAGTATAGGAAATAATTAATTTGAGGGGCAGTATAGGAAATAATTAATTTGAGGGGCAGTATAGGAAATAATTATGAGGGGCAGTATAGGAAATAATTATGAGGGGCAGTATAGGAAATAATTATGAGGGGCATTATAGGAAATAATTATGAGGGGCAGTATAGGAAATAATTAATGGTGAGGGGCAGTATAGGGAATAGTTAATGATGGGGGGCAGCATAGGAAATAGTTAATGATGGGGGGAAGCATAAGACATAATTAATGGTGGAGGGGCAGTATAGGAAATAATTAATTTAAAGGGCAGTATAGGAAATAATTAATGGTGGAGGGGCAGTATAGGAAATAATTAATGTTGGGGGGCAGTATAGGAAATAATTAATGGTGGGGGGCAGTATAGGAAATAATTAATGGTGAGGGGCAGCATAGGGAATAATTAATTAGGAGGGGCAGTATAGGAAATAATTATGAGGGGCAGTATAGGAAATAATTATGAGGGGCAGTATAGGAAATAATTATGAGGGGCACTATAGGAAATAATTAATTTGAGGGGCAGTATAGGAAATAATTAATGGTGAGGGGCAGTATAGGAAATAATTATGAGGGGCAGTATAGGAAATAATTATGAGGGGCAATATAGGAAATAATTAATGGTGGAGGGGCAGTATAGGAAATAATTAATGGTGAGGGGCAGTATAGGAAATAATTAATGGTGAGGGGCAGTATAGGAAATAATTATGAGGGGCAGTATAGGAAATAGTTATGAGGGGCAGTATAGGAAATAATTATGAGGGGCATTATATGAAATAATTAATGGTGAGGGGCAGTATAGGAAATAATTAATGGTGAGGGGCAGTATAGGAAATAATTAATGGTGGAGGGGCAGTATAGGAAATAATTAATGATGAGGGGCAGGATAGTAAATAATTAATGGTGGAGGGGCAGCATAGGGAATAATTAATTATGAGGGGCAGTATAGGAAATAATTATGAGGGGCAGTATAGGAAATAATTATGAGGGGCAGTATAGGAAATATTTAATGGTGAGGGGCAGTATAGGAAATAATTAATGGTGAGGGGCAGTATAGGAAATAATTAATGGTGGAGGGGCAGTATAGGAAATAATTAATTTGAGGGGCAGTATAGGAAATAATTAATGGTGAGGGGCAGTATAGGAAATAATTAATGGTGAGGGGCAGTATAGGAAATAATTAATGGTGGAGGGGCAGTATAGGAAATAATTAATGATGAGGGGCAGTATAGGAAATAATTATGAGGGGCAGTATAGGAAATAATTATGAGGGGCAGTATAGGAAATAATTATGAGGGGCAGTATAGGAAATAATTAATTATGAGGGGCAGTATAGGAAATAATTATTGGTGAGGGGCAGTATAGGAAATAATGAATGGTGAGGGGCAGCATAGGGAATAATTATGAGGGGCAGTATAGGAAATAATTATCATGGGCAGTATAGGAAATAATTATGAGGGCAGTATAGGAAATAATTATGAGGGGCATTATAGGAAATAATTAATTATGAGGGGCAGTATAGGAAATATTTATGAGGGGCAGTATAGGAAATAATTATGAGGGGCGGTATAGGAAATAATTAATGGTGGGGGGCAGTATAGGAAATAATTAATGGTGAGGGGCAGTATAGGAAATAATTAATGGTGAGGGGCAGCATAGGGAATAATTAATTTGAGGGACAGTATAGGAAATAATTAATTTGAGGGGCAGTATAGGAAATAATTATGAGGGGCAGTATAGGAAATAATTATGAGGGGCGGTATAGGAAATAATTAATGGTGGGGGGCAGTATAGGAAATAATTAATGGTGAGGGGCAGTATAGGAAATAATTAATTTGAGGGGCAGTATAGGAAATAATTAATTTGAGGGGCAGTATAGGAAATAATTAATTTGAGGGGCAGTATAGGAAATAATTATGAGGGGCAGTATAGGAAATAATTATGAGGGGCATTATAGGAAATAATTATGAGGGGCAGTATAGGAAATAATTAATGGTGAGGGGCAGTATAGGGAATAGTTAATGATGGGGGGCAGCATAGGAAATAGTTAATGATGGGGGGAAGCATAAGACATAATTAATGGTGGAGGGGCAGTATAGGAAATAATTAATTTAAAGGGCAGTATAGGAAATAATTAATGGTGGAGGGGCAGTATAGAAAATAATTAATGTTGGGGGGCAGTATAGGAAATAATTAATGGTGGGGGGCAGTATAGAAAATAATTAATAGTGAGGGGCAGCATAGGGAATAATTAATTAGGAGGGGCAGTATAGGAAATAATTAGGAGGGGCAGTATAGGAAATAATTAATGGTGGAGGGGCAGTATAGGAAATAATGAATGGTGAGGGGCAGCATAGGGAATAATTATGAGGGGCAGTATAGGAAATAATTATGATGGGCAGTATAGGAAATAATTATGAGGGGCAGTATAGGAAATAATTAATGGTGGAGGGGCAGCATAGGAAATAATTAATGGTGAGGGGCAGTATAGAAAATAATTAATGTTGGGGGGCAGTATAGGAAATAATTAATGGTGGGGGGCAGTATAGAAAATAATTAATAGTGAGGGGCAGCATAGGGAATAATTAATTAGGAGGGGCAGTATAGGAAATAATTATGAGGGGCAGTATAGGAAATAATTAATGGTGGAGGGGCAGTATAGGAAATAATGAATGGTGAGGGGCAGCATAGGGAATAATTATGAGGGGCAGTATAGGAAATAATTATGATGGGCAGTATAGGAAATAATTATGAGGGGCAGTATAGGAAATAATTAATGGTGAGGGGCAGCATAGGAAATAATTAATGGTGAGGGGCAGCATAGGAAATAATTAATGGTGGGGGCAGTATAGGAAATAATTAATGGTGAGGGGTAGCATAGGAAATAATTAATGGTGGAGGGGCAGTATAGGAAATAATTAATGGTGGAGGGGCAGTATAGGAAATAATTAATTTGAGGGGCAGTATAGGAAATAATTAATGGTGAGGGGCAGTATAGGAAATAATTATGAGGGGCAGTATAGGAAATAATTATGAGGGGCAGTATAGGAAAAAATTAATGGTGAGGGGCAGTATAGGAAATAATTATGAGGGGCAGTATAGGAAATAGTTATGAGGGGCAGTATAGGAAATAATTATGAGGGGCATTATATGAAATAATTAATGGTGAGGGGCAGTATAGGAAATAGTTAATGGTGAGGGGCAGTATAGGAAATAATTAATGGTGGAGGGGCAGTATAGGAAATAATTAATGATGAGGGGCAGGATAGTAAATAATTAATGGTGAGGGGCAGCATAGGGAATAATTAATTATGAGGGGCAGTATAGGAAATAATTATGAGGGGCAGTATAGGAAATAATTATGAGGGGCAGTATAGGAAATATTTAATGGTGAGGGGCAGTATAGGAAATAATTAATGGTGAGGGGCAGTATAGGAAATAATTAATGGTGGAGGGGCAGTATAGGAAATAATTAATGGTGAGGGGCAGTATAGGAAATAATTAATGGTGAGGGGCAGCATAGGAAATAATTAATGGTGGGGGCAGTATAGGAAATAATTAATGGTGGAGGGGCAGTATAGGAAATAATTAATTTGAGGGGCAGTATAGGAAATAATTAATGGTGAGGGGCAGTATAGGAAATAATTATGAGGGGCAGTATAGGAAATAATTATGAGGGGCAGTATAGGAAATAATGAATGGTGAGGGGCAGCATAGGGAATAATTATGAGGGGCAGTATAGGAAATAATTATCATGGGCAGTATAGGAAATAATTATGAGGGCAGTATAGGAAATAATTATGAGGGGCAGTATAGGAAATAATTAACGGTGAGGGGCAGTATAGGAAATAATTAATTTGAGGGGCAGTATAGGAAATAGTTAATTATGAGGGGCAGTATAGGAAATAATTAATTATGAGGGGCAGTATAGGAAATAATTATGAGGGGCGGTATAGGAAATAATTATGAGGGGCGGTATAGGAAATAATTAATGGTGGGGGGCAGTATAGGAAATAATTAATGGTGAGGGGCAGTATAGGAAATAATTAATGGTGAGGGGCAGCATAGGAAATAATTATGAGGGGCAGTATAGGAAATAATTAATGGTGGAGGGGCAGTATAGGAAATAATTAATTTGAGGGGCAGTATAGGAAATAGTTAATTATGAGGGGCAGTATAGGAAATAATTAATTATGAGGGGCAGTATAGGAAATAATTATTGGTGAGGGGCAGTATAGGAAATAATGAATGGTGAGGGGCAGTATAGGAAATAGTTAATTATGAGGGGCAGTATAGGAAATAATTAATTATGAGGGGCAGTATAGGAAATAATTATGAGGGGCAGTATAGGAAATAATTATGAGGGGCGGTATAGGAAACAATTAATGGTGGGGGGCAGTATAGGAAATAATTAATGGTGAGGGGCAGTATAGGAAATAATTAATGGTGAGGGGCAGCATAGGGAATAATTAATTGTGAGGGGCAGTATAGGAAATAATTATGAGGGGCGGTATAGGAAATAATTAATGGTGGGGGGGCAGTATAGGAAATAATTAATGGTGAGGGGCAGTATAGGAAATAATTACTGGTGAGGGGCAGCATAGGGAATAATTAATTGTGAGGGGCAGTATAGGAAATAATTAACGGTGAGGGGCAGTATAGGAAATAATTAATGGTGGGGGGCAGTATAGGAAATAATTAATTATGAGGGGCAGTATAGGAAATAATTAATGGTGAGGGGCAGCATAGGGAATAATTAATTAGGAGGGGCAGTATAGGAAATAATTATGAGGGGCAGTATAGGAAATAATTATGAGGGGCGGTATAGGAAATAATTAATGGTGGGGGGCAATATAGGAAATAATTAATGGTGAGGGGCAGTATAGGAAATAATTAATTATGAGGGGCAATATAGGAAATAATTAATGGTGAGGGGCAGTATAGGAAATAATTAATGGTGAGGGGCAGCATAGGGAATAATTAATTAGGAGGGACAGTATAGGAAATAATTATGAGGGGCAGTATAGGAAATAATTATGAGGGGATGTATAGGAAATAATTAATGGTGGAGGGGCAGTATAGGAAATAATGAATGGTGAGGTGCAGCATAGGGAATAATTATGAGGGGCAGTATAGGAAATAATTATGATGGGCAGTATAGGAAATAATTATGAGGGCAGTATAGGAAATAATTATGAGGGGCAGTATAGGAAATAATTAATGGTGGAGGGGCAGTATAGGAAATAATTAATGGTGAGGGGCAGCATAGGAAATAATTAATGGTGAGGGGCAGCATAGGAAATAATTAATGGTGGGGGCAGTATAGGAAATAATTAATGGTGAGGGGTAGCATAGGAAATAATTAATGGTGGAGGGGCAGTATAGGAAATAATTAATGGTGAGGGGTAGCATAGGAAATAATTAATGGTGGAGGGGCAGTATAGGAAATAATTAATGGTGGAGGGGCAGTATAGGAAATAATTAATTTGAGGGGCAGTATAGGAAATAATTAATGGTGAGGGGCAGTATAGGAAATAATTAATGGTGAGGGGCAGTATAGGAAATAATTAATTTGAGGGGCAGTATAGGAAATAATTAATGGTGAGGGGCAGAATAGGAAATAATTATGAGGGGCAGTATAGGAAATAATTAATGGTGAGGGGCAGCATAGGGAATAATTAATTATGAGGGGCAGTATAGGAAATAATTATGAGGGGCAGTATAGGAAATATTTAATGGTGAGGGGCAGTATAGGAAATAATTAATTTGAGGGGCAGTATAGGAAATAATTAATGGTGGAGGGGCAGTATAGGAAATAATTAATGGTGAGGGGCAGTATAGGAAATAATTATGAGGGGCAGTATAGGAAATAATTATGAGGGGCAGTATAGGAATTAATTATGAGGGGCAGTATAGGAAATAATTATGAGGGGCAGTATAGGAAATAATTAATGGTGAAGGGCAGTATAGGAAATAATTATGAGGGGCAGTATGAGAAATAATTATGAGGGGCAGTATAGGAAATAATTAATGGTGAAGGGCAGTATAGGAAATAATTATGAGGGGCAGTATAGGAAATAATTAATGGTGAGGGGCAGCATAGGAAATAATTAATGGTGGAGGGGCAGTATAGGAAATATTTAATTTGAGGGGCAGTATAGGAAATAATTATGAGGGGCAGTATAGGAAATAATTAATGGTAGAGGGGCAGTATAGGAAATAATTAATGGTGGAGGGGCAGTATAGGAAATAATTAATTTGAGGGGCAGTAGAGGAAATAATTATGAGGGGCAGTATAGGAAATAATTATGAGGGGCAGTATAGGAAATAGTTAATGATGGGGGGAAGCATAAGACATAATTAATGGTGGAGGGGCAGTATAGGAAATAATTAATGTTGGGGGGCAGTATAGGAAATAATTAATGGTGGGGGGCAGTATAGAAAATAATTAATGGTGAGGGGCAGCATAGGGAATAATTAATTAGGAGGGGCAGTATAGGAAATAATTATGAGGGGCAGTATAGGAAATAATTATGAGGGGCAGAATAGGAAATAATTAATGGTGGAGGGGCAGTATAGGAAATAATGAATGGTGAGGGGCAGCATAGGGAATAATTATGAGGGGCAGTATAGGAAATAATTATGATGGGCAGTATAGGAAATAATTATGAGGGGCAGTATAGGAAATAATTAATGGTGGAGAGGCAGTATAGGAAATAATTAATGGTGAGGGGCAGCATAGGAAATAATTAATGGTGAGGGGCAGCATAGGAAATAATTAATGGTGGGGGCAGTATAGGAAATAATTAATGGTGGAGGGGCAGTATAGGAAATAATTAATGGTGGAGGGGCAGTATAGGAAATAATTAATTTGAGGGGCAGTATAGGAAATAATTAATGGTGAGGGGCAGTATAGGAAATAATTATGAGGGGCAGTATAGGAAATAATTATGAGGGGCAATATAGGAAATAATTAATGGTGGAGGGGCAGTATAGGAAATAATTAATGGTGAGGGGCAGTATAGGAAATAATTAATGGTGAGGGGCAGTATAGGAAATAATTATGAGGGGCAGTATAGGAAATAGTTATGAGGGGCAGTATAGGAAATAATTATGAGGGGCATTATATGAAATAATTAATGGTGAGGGGCAGTATAGGAAATAATTAATGGTGAGGGGCAGTATAGGAAATAATTAATGGTGGAGGGGCAGTATAGGAAATAATTAATTTAAAGGGCAGTATAGGAAATAATTAATGGTGGAGGGGCAGTATAGGAAATAATTAATGTTGGGGGGCAGTATAGGAAATAATTAATGGTGGGGGGCAGTATAGGAAATAATTAATGGTGAGGGGCAGTATAGGAAATAATTAATTAGGAGGGGCAGTATAGGAAATAATTATGAGGGGCAGTATAGGAAATAATTATGAGGGGCGGTATAGGAAATAATTAATGGTGGGGGGCAGTATAGGAAATAATTAATGGTGAGGGGCAGTATAGGAAATAATTAATTATGAGGGGCAGTATAGGAAATAATTAATGGTGAGGGGCAGTATAGGAAATAATTAATGGTGAGGGGCAGCATAGGGAATAATTAATTAGGAGGGGCAGTATAGGAAATAATTATGAGGGGCAGTATAGGAAATAATTATGAGGGGCGGTATAGGAAATAATTAATGGTGGGGGGCAGTATAGGAAATAATTAATGGTGAGGGGCAGTATAGGAAATAATTATGAGGGGCAGTATAGGAAATAATTATGAGGGGCGGTATAGGAAATAATTAATGGTGGGGGGCAGTATAGGAAATAATTAATGGTGAGGGGCAGTATAGGAAATAATTAATTATGAGGGGCAGTATAGGAAATAATTAATGGTGAGGGGCAGTATAGGAAATAATTAATGGTGAGGGGCAGCATAGGGAATAATTAATTAGGAGGGGCAGTATAGGAAATAATTATGAGTGGCAGTATAGGAAATAATTATGAGGGGCAGTATAGGAAATAATTAATGGTGGAGGGGCAGTATAGGAAAAAATGAATGGTGAGGGGCAGCATAGGGAATAATTATGAGGGGCAGTATAGGAAAAAATTATGATGGGCAGTATAGGAAATAATTATGAGGGCAGTATAGGAAATAATTATGAGGGGCAGTATAGGAAATAATTAATGGTGAGGGGCAGTATAGGAAATAATTAATGGTGAGGGGCAGCATAGGAAATAATTAATGGTGGGGGCAGTATAGGAAATAATTAATGGTGAGGGGTAGCATAGGAAATAATTAATGGTGGAGGGGCAGTATAGGAAATAATTAATGGTGGAGGGGCAGTATAGGAAATAATTAATTTGAGGGGCAGTATAGGAAATAATTAATGGTGAGGGGCAGTATAGGAAATAATTATGAGGGGCAGTATAGGAAATAATTATGAGGGGCAGTATAGGAAATAATTATGAGGGGCATTATATGAAATAATTAATGGTGAGGGGCAGTATAGGAAATAATTAATGGTGAGGGGCAGTATAGGAAATAATTAATTTGAGGGGCAGTATAGGAAATAATTAATTTGAGGGGCAGTATAGGAAATAATTATGAGGGGCAGTATAGGAAATAATTATGAGGGGCAGTATAGGAAATAATTATGAGGGGCATTATAGGAAATAATTATGAGGGGCAGTATAGGAAATAATTAATGGTGAGGGGCAGTATAGGGAATAGTTAATGATGGGGGGCAGCATAGGAAATAGTTAATGATGGGGGGAAGCATAAGACATAATTAATGGTGGAGGGGCAGTATAGGAAATAATTAATTTAAAGGGCAGTATAGGAAATAATGAATGGTGGAGGGGCAGTATAGGAAATAATTAATGTTGGGGGGCAGTATAGGAAATAATTAATGGTGGGGGGCAGTATAGGAAATAATTAATGGTGAGGGGCAGCATAGGGAATAATTAATTAGGAGGGGCAGTATAGGAAATAATTATGAGGGGCAGTATAGGAAATAATTATGAGGGGCAGTATAGGAAATAATTAATGGTGGAGGGGCAGTATAGGAAATAATGAATGGTGAGGGGCAGCATAGGGAATAATTATGAGGGGCAGTATAGGAAATAATTATGATGGGCAGTATAGGAAATAATTATGAGGGCAGTATAGGAAATAATTATGAGGGGCAGTATAGGAAATAATTAATGGTGGAGGGGCAGTATAGGAAATAATTAATGGTGAGGGGCAGCATAGGAAATAATTAATGGTGAGGGGCAGCATAGGAAATAATTAATGGTGGGGGCAGTATAGGAAATAATTAATGGTGAGGGGTAGCATAGGAAATAATTAATGGTGGAGGGGCAGTATAGGAAATAATTAATTTGAGGGGCAGTATAGGAAATAATTAATGGTGGAGGGGCAGTATAGGAAATAATTAATTATGAGGGGCAGTATAGGAAATAATTATGAGGGGCAGTATAGGAAATAATTATGAGGGGCGGTATAGGAAATAATTAATGGTGGGGGGCAGTATAGGAAATAATTAATGTTGAGGGGCAGTATAGGAAATAATTAATGGTGAGGGGCAGCATAGGGAATAATTAATTGTGAGGGGCAGTATAGGAAATAATTATGAGGGGCGGTATAGGAAATAATTAATGGTGGGGGGCAGTATAGGAAATAATTAATGGTGAGGGGCAGTATAGGAAATAATTAATGGTGAGGGGCAGTATAGGAAATAATTAATGATGGGGGGAAGCATAAGACATAATTAATGGTGAGGGGCAGTATAGGAAATAATTAATGGTGATGGTGTAAGAAATAATTAATTATGAGGGGCTGTCTAGTAATTAATGGGGGGAAGGCATATTCAATATTTAATGGCGAGAGGTCCCAGTATATTAATTAATTAATTGGGACAATATATATAAAATAGTTCAGTAGGAGTGCGGTATATTAAATAAATAATTGAGGGGGGCCCAGTGTGTTACGGATGCGGTCACATGTACCGCTATTTCTTTTTAAACTTAAGTCCGGCCCTCCAACGGTCTGAGGGGGACAGTGAACGGCCCCCTACATAAAAAGTTTGGGGACCCCTGTATTAGGGGTTTGATTGAATTAGGCACAGTCTGACGATTTTTTTTTTTTTCAAAAACTTAAAGTGACTTAAAATCCAGTTGTGTGCTGCCAGTGTAGGTTAGAAACTAGGCATACAAGAACCCATGCCTATTTTTTTTTTTTTTTAAAAAGGGCAGTTAAAAGGTTGTGATGGGCGGGGGCCAATAGTTAGTTATTATGGGCAGTATAGGAAATAATTAATGGTGAGGGGCAGTATAGGAAATATTTAATGGTGAGGGGCAGCATAGGGAATAATTATTTATGAGGGGCAGTATAGGAAATAATTATGAGGGGCAGTATAGGAAATAATTATGAGGGGCAGTATAGGAAATAATTAATGGTGGAGGGGCAGTATAGGAAATAATTAATTTGAGGGGCAGTATAGGAAATAATTAATGGTGAGGGGCAGTATTGGAAATAATTAATGGTGAGGGGCAGTATAGGAAATAATTAATTTGAGGGGCAGTATAGGAAATAATTAATGGTGAGGGGAAGTATAGGAAATAATTTATGGTGAGGGGCAGCATAGGGAATAATTAATTATGAGGGGCAGCATAGGAAATAATTATGAGGGGCAGTATAGGAAATAAATAATTATGAGGGGCAGTATAGGAAAAAATTATGAGGGGCAGTATAGGAATTAATTATGAGGGGCAGTATAGGAAATAATTACTGGTGGAGGGGCAGTATAGGAAATAATTAATTTGAGGGGCAGTATAGGAAATAATTATGAGGGGCAGTATAGGAAATAATTATGAGGGGCAGTATAGGAATTAATTATGAGGGGCAGTATAGGAAATAATTAATGGTGAAGGGCAGTATAGGAAATAATTATGAGGGGCAGTATAGGAAATAATTATGAGGGGCAGTATAGGAATTAATTATGAGGGGCAGTATAGGAAATAATTAATGGTGAAGGGCAGTATAGGAAATAATTATGAGGGGCAGTATAGGAAATAATTATGAGGGGCAGTATAGGAAATAATTAATGGTGAGGGGCAGCATAGGAAATAATTAATGATGGGGGGAAGCATAAGACATAATTAATGGTGAGGGGCAGTATAGGAAATAATTAATGGTGATGGTGTAAGAAATAATTAATTATGAGGGGCTGTCTAGTAATTAATGGGGGGAAGGCATATTCAATATTTAATGGCGAGAGGTCCCAGTATATTAATTAATTAATTGGGACAATATATATAAAATAGTTCAGTAGGAGTGCGGTATATTAAATAAATAATTGAGGGGGGCCCAGTGTATTACGGATGCGGTCACATGTACCGCTATTTCTTTTTAAACTTAAGTCCGGCCCTCCAACGGTCTGAGGGGGACAGTGAACGGCCCCCTACATAAAAAGTTTGGGGACCCCTGTATTAGGGGTTTGATTGAATTAGGCACAGTCTGACGATTTTTTTTTTTTTTTCAAAAACTTAAAGTGACTTAAAATCCAGTTGTGTGCTGCCAGTGTAGGTTAGAAACTAGGCATACAAGAACCCATGCCTATTTTTTTTTTTTTTTTTTAAAGGGCAGTTAAAAGCTTGTGGTGGGCGGGGGCCAATAGTTAGTTATTATGAGCAGTATAGGAAATAATTAATGGTGAGGGGCAGTATAGGAAATATTTAATGGTGAGGGGCAGCATAGGGAATAATTAATTAGGAGGGGCAGTATAGGAAATAATTATGAGGGGCAGTATAGGAAATAATTATGAGGGGCAGTATAGGAAATAATTAATGGTGGAGGGGCAGTATAGGAAATAATTAATGGTGAGGGGCAGTATAGGAAATAATTAATGGTGAGTGGCAGTATAGGAAATAATTATGAGGGGCAGTATAGGAAATAATTAATGGTGAGGGGCAGCATAAAAAATAATTAATGGTGGAGGGGCAGTATAGGAAATAATTAATGGTGGTGGTGTAAGAAATAATTAATTATGAGGGGCTGTCTAGTAATTAATGGGGGGAAGGCATATTCAATATTTAATGGCGAGAGGTCCCAGTATATTAATTAATTAATTGGGACAATATATATAAAATAGTTCAGTAGGAGTGCGGTATATTAAATAAATAATTGAGGGGGGCCCAGTGTATTACGGATGCGGTCACATGTACCGCTATTACTTTTTAAACTTAAGTCCGGCCCTCCAACGGTCTGAAGGGGACAGTGAACGGCCCCCTACATAAAAAGTTTGAGGACCCCTGTATTAGGGGTTTGATTGAATTAGGCACAGTCTGACGATTTTTTTTTTTTCAAAAACTTAAAGTGACTTAAAATCCAGTTGTGTGCTGCCAGTGTAGGTTAGAAACTAGGCATACAAGAACCCATGCCTATTTTTTTTTTTTTTTTAAAAAGGGCAGTTAAAAGGTTGTGGTGGGCGGGGGCCAATAGTTAGTTATTATGAGCAGTATAGGAAATAATTAATGGTGAGGGGCTGTATAGGAAATATTTAATGGTGAGGGGCAGCATAGGGAATAATTAATTATGAGGGGCAGTATAGGAAATAATTATGAGGGGCAGTATAGGAAATAATTATGAGGGGCAGTATAGGAAATAATTAATGGTGGAGGGGCAGCATAGGAAATAATTAATTTGAGGGGCAGTATAGGAAATAATTATGAGGGGCAGTATAGGAAATAATTAATGGTGAGGGGCAGCATAGGAAATAATTAATGGTGGGGGCAGTATAGGAAATAATTAATGGTGAGGGGTAGCATAGGAAATAATTAATGGTGGAGGGGCAGTATAGGAAGTAATTAATGGTGGAGGGGCAGTATAGGAAATAATTAATTTGAGGGGCAGTATAGGAAATAATTAATGGTGAGGGGCAGTATAGGAAATAATTATGAGGGGCAGTATAGGAAATAATTATGAGGGGCAGTATAGGAAATAATTATGAGGGGCATTATATGAAATAATTCATGGTGAGGGGCAGTATAGGAAATAATTCATGGTGAGGGGCAGTATAGGAAATAATTAATTTGAGGGGCAGTATAGGAAATAATTAATTTGAGGGGCAGTATAGGAAATAATTATGAGGGGCAGTATAGGAAATAATTATGAGGGGCAGTATAGGAAATAATTATGAGGGGCATTATAGGAAATAATTATGAGGGGCAGTATAGGAAATAATTAATGGTGAGGGGCAGTATAGGGAATAGTTAATGATGGGGGGCAGCATAGGAAATAGTTAATGATGGGGGGAAGCATAAGACATAATTAATGGTGGAGGGGCAGTATAGGAAATAATTAATTTAAAGGGCAGTATAGGAAATAATTAATGGTGGAGGGGCAGTATAGGAAATAATTAATGTTGGGGGGCAGTATAGGAAATAATTAATGGTGGGGGGCAGTATAGGAAATAATTAATGGTGAGGGGCAGCATAGGGAATAATTAATTAGGAGGGGCAGTATAGGAAATAATTATGAGGGGCAGTATAGGAAATAATTATGAGGGGCAGTATAGGAAATAATTATGAGGGGCACTATAGGAAATAATTAATTTGAGGGGCAGTATAGGAAATAATTAATGGTGAGGGGCAGTATAGGAAATAATTATGAGGGGCAGTATAGGAAATAATTATGAGGGGCAATATAGGAAATAATTAATGGTGGAGGGGCAGTATAGGAAATAATTAATGGTGAGGGGCAGTATAGGAAATAATTAATGGTGAGGGGCAGTATAGGAAATAATTATGAGGGGCAGTATAGGAAATAGTTATGAGGGGCAGTATAGGAAATAATTATGAGGGGCATTATATGAAATAATTAATGGTGAGGGGCAGTATAGGAAATAATTAATGGTGAGGGGCAGTATAGGAAATAATTAATGGTGGAGGGGCAGTATAGGAAATAATTAATGATGAGGGGCAGGATAGTAAATAATTAATGGTGGAGGGGCAGCATAGGGAATAATTAATTATGAGGGGCAGTATAGGAAATAATTATGAGGGGCAGTATAGGAAATAATTATGAGGGGCAGTATAGGAAATATTTAATGGTGAGGGGCAGTATAGGAAATAATTAATGGTGAGGGGCAGTATAGGAAATAATTAATGGTGGAGGGGCAGTATAGGAAATAATTAATTTGAGGGGCAGTATAGGAAATAATTAATGGTGAGGGGCAGTATAGGAAATAATTAATGGTGAGGGGCAGTATAGGAAATAATTAATGGTGGAGGGGCAGTATAGGAAATAATTAATGATGAGGGGCAGTATAGGAAATAATTATGAGGGGCAGTATAGGAAATAATTATGAGGGGCAGTATAGGAAATAATTATGAGGGGCAGTATAGGAAATAATTAATTATGAGGGGCAGTATAGGAAATAATTATTGGTGAGGGGCAGTATAGGAAATAATGAATGGTGAGGGGCAGCATAGGGAATAATTATGAGGGGCAGTATAGGAAATAATTATCATGGGCAGTATAGGAAATAATTATGAGGGCAGTATAGGAAATAATTATGAGGGGCATTATAGGAAATAATTAATTATGAGGGGCAGTATAGGAAATATTTATGAGGGGCAGTATAGGAAATAATTATGAGGGGCGGTATAGGAAATAATTAATGGTGGGGGGCAGTATAGGAAATAATTAATGGTGAGGGGCAGTATAGGAAATAATTAATGGTGAGGGGCAGCATAGGGAATAATTAATTTGAGGGACAGTATAGGAAATAATTAATTTGAGGGGCAGTATAGGAAATAATTATGAGGGGCAGTATAGGAAATAATTATGAGGGGCGGTATAGGAAATAATTAATGGTGGGGGGCAGTATAGGAAATAATTAATGGTGAGGGGCAGTATAGGAAATAATTAATTTGAGGGGCAGTATAGGAAATAATTAATTTGAGGGGCAGTATAGGAAATAATTAATTTGAGGGGCAGTATAGGAAATAATTATGAGGGGCAGTATAGGAAATAATTATGAGGGGCATTATAGGAAATAATTATGAGGGGCAGTATAGGAAATAATTAATGGTGAGGGGCAGTATAGGGAATAGTTAATGATGGGGGGCAGCATAGGAAATAGTTAATGATGGGGGGAAGCATAAGACATAATTAATGGTGGAGGGGCAGTATAGGAAATAATTAATTTAAAGGGCAGTATAGGAAATAATTAATGGTGGAGGGGCAGTATAGAAAATAATTAATGTTGGGGGGCAGTATAGGAAATAATTAATGGTGGGGGGCAGTATAGAAAATAATTAATAGTGAGGGGCAGCATAGGGAATAATTAATTAGGAGGGGCAGTATAGGAAATAATTAGGAGGGGCAGTATAGGAAATAATTAATGGTGGAGGGGCAGTATAGGAAATAATGAATGGTGAGGGGCAGCATAGGGAATAATTATGAGGGGCAGTATAGGAAATAATTATGATGGGCAGTATAGGAAATAATTATGAGGGGCAGTATAGGAAATAATTAATGGTGGAGGGGCAGCATAGGAAATAATTAATGGTGAGGGGCAGTATAGAAAATAATTAATGTTGGGGGGCAGTATAGGAAATAATTAATGGTGGGGGGCAGTATAGAAAATAATTAATAGTGAGGGGCAGCATAGGGAATAATTAATTAGGAGGGGCAGTATAGGAAATAATTATGAGGGGCAGTATAGGAAATAATTAATGGTGGAGGGGCAGTATAGGAAATAATGAATGGTGAGGGGCAGCATAGGGAATAATTATGAGGGGCAGTATAGGAAATAATTATGATGGGCAGTATAGGAAATAATTATGAGGGGCAGTATAGGAAATAATTAATGGTGAGGGGCAGCATAGGAAATAATTAATGGTGAGGGGCAGCATAGGAAATAATTAATGGTGGGGGCAGTATAGGAAATAATTAATGGTGAGGGGTAGCATAGGAAATAATTAATGGTGGAGGGGCAGTATAGGAAATAATTAATGGTGGAGGGGCAGTATAGGAAATAATTAATTTGAGGGGCAGTATAGGAAATAATTAATGGTGAGGGGCAGTATAGGAAATAATTATGAGGGGCAGTATAGGAAATAATTATGAGGGGCAGTATAGGAAAAAATTAATGGTGAGGGGCAGTATAGGAAATAATTATGAGGGGCAGTATAGGAAATAGTTATGAGGGGCAGTATAGGAAATAATTATGAGGGGCATTATATGAAATAATTAATGGTGAGGGGCAGTATAGGAAATAGTTAATGGTGAGGGGCAGTATAGGAAATAATTAATGGTGGAGGGGCAGTATAGGAAATAATTAATGATGAGGGGCAGGATAGTAAATAATTAATGGTGAGGGGCAGCATAGGGAATAATTAATTATGAGGGGCAGTATAGGAAATAATTATGAGGGGCAGTATAGGAAATAATTATGAGGGGCAGTATAGGAAATATTTAATGGTGAGGGGCAGTATAGGAAATAATTAATGGTGAGGGGCAGTATAGGAAATAATTAATGGTGGAGGGGCAGTATAGGAAATAATTAATGGTGAGGGGCAGTATAGGAAATAATTAATGGTGAGGGGCAGCATAGGAAATAATTAATGGTGGGGGCAGTATAGGAAATAATTAATGGTGGAGGGGCAGTATAGGAAATAATTAATTTGAGGGGCAGTATAGGAAATAATTAATGGTGAGGGGCAGTATAGGAAATAATTATGAGGGGCAGTATAGGAAATAATTATGAGGGGCAGTATAGGAAATAATGAATGGTGAGGGGCAGCATAGGGAATAATTATGAGGGGCAGTATAGGAAATAATTATCATGGGCAGTATAGGAAATAATTATGAGGGCAGTATAGGAAATAATTATGAGGGGCAGTATAGGAAATAATTAACGGTGAGGGGCAGTATAGGAAATAATTAATTTGAGGGGCAGTATAGGAAATAGTTAATTATGAGGGGCAGTATAGGAAATAATTAATTATGAGGGGCAGTATAGGAAATAATTATGAGGGGCGGTATAGGAAATAATTATGAGGGGCGGTATAGGAAATAATTAATGGTGGGGGGCAGTATAGGAAATAATTAATGGTGAGGGGCAGTATAGGAAATAATTAATGGTGAGGGGCAGCATAGGAAATAATTATGAGGGGCAGTATAGGAAATAATTAATGGTGGAGGGGCAGTATAGGAAATAATTAATTTGAGGGGCAGTATAGGAAATAGTTAATTATGAGGGGCAGTATAGGAAATAATTAATTATGAGGGGCAGTATAGGAAATAATTATTGGTGAGGGGCAGTATAGGAAATAATGAATGGTGAGGGGCAGTATAGGAAATAGTTAATTATGAGGGGCAGTATAGGAAATAATTAATTATGAGGGGCAGTATAGGAAATAATTATGAGGGGCAGTATAGGAAATAATTATGAGGGGCGGTATAGGAAACAATTAATGGTGGGGGGCAGTATAGGAAATAATTAATGGTGAGGGGCAGTATAGGAAATAATTAATGGTGAGGGGCAGCATAGGGAATAATTAATTGTGAGGGGCAGTATAGGAAATAATTATGAGGGGCGGTATAGGAAATAATTAATGGTGGGGGGGCAGTATAGGAAATAATTAATGGTGAGGGGCAGTATAGGAAATAATTACTGGTGAGGGGCAGCATAGGGAATAATTAATTGTGAGGGGCAGTATAGGAAATAATTAACGGTGAGGGGCAGTATAGGAAATAATTAATGGTGGGGGGCAGTATAGGAAATAATTAATTATGAGGGGCAGTATAGGAAATAATTAATGGTGAGGGGCAGCATAGGGAATAATTAATTAGGAGGGGCAGTATAGGAAATAATTATGAGGGGCAGTATAGGAAATAATTATGAGGGGCGGTATAGGAAATAATTAATGGTGGGGGGCAATATAGGAAATAATTAATGGTGAGGGGCAGTATAGGAAATAATTAATTATGAGGGGCAATATAGGAAATAATTAATGGTGAGGGGCAGTATAGGAAATAATTAATGGTGAGGGGCAGCATAGGGAATAATTAATTAGGAGGGACAGTATAGGAAATAATTATGAGGGGCAGTATAGGAAAT
The DNA here is from genome assembly GCF_040894005.1 of Engystomops pustulosus. Lineage (NCBI taxonomy): Eukaryota > Metazoa > Chordata > Amphibia > Anura > Leptodactylidae > Engystomops > Engystomops pustulosus. Next base: position 1,835,338 of record NW_027284960.1, read on the forward strand.
AATTATGAGGGGATGTATAGGAAATAATTAATGGTGGAGGGGCAGTATAGGAAATAATGAATGGTGAGGTGCAGCATAGGGAATAATTATGAGGGGCAGTATAGGAAATAATTATGATGGGCAGTATAGGAAATAATTATGAGGGCAGTATAGGAAATAATTATGAGGGGCAGTATAGGAAATAATTAATGGTGGAGGGGCAGTATAGGAAATAATTAATGGTGAGGGGCAGCATAGGAAATAATTAATGGTGAGGGGCAGCATAGGAAATAATTAATGGTGGGGGCAGTATAGGAAATAATTAATGGTGAGGGGTAGCATAGGAAATAATTAATGGTGGAGGGGCAGTATAGGAAATAATTAATGGTGAGGGGTAGCATAGGAAATAATTAATGGTGGAGGGGCAGTATAGGAAATAATTAATGGTGGAGGGGCAGTATAGGAAATAATTAATTTGAGGGGCAGTATAGGAAATAATTAATGGTGAGGGGCAGTATAGGAAATAATTAATGGTGAGGGGCAGTATAGGAAATAATTAATTTGAGGGGCAGTATAGGAAATAATTAATGGTGAGGGGCAGAATAGGAAATAATTATGAGGGGCAGTATAGGAAATAATTAATGGTGAGGGGCAGCATAGGGAATAATTAATTATGAGGGGCAGTATAGGAAATAATTATGAGGGGCAGTATAGGAAATATTTAATGGTGAGGGGCAGTATAGGAAATAATTAATTTGAGGGGCAGTATAGGAAATAATTAATGGTGGAGGGGCAGTATAGGAAATAATTAATGGTGAGGGGCAGTATAGGAAATAATTATGAGGGGCAGTATAGGAAATAATTATGAGGGGCAGTATAGGAATTAATTATGAGGGGCAGTATAGGAAATAATTATGAGGGGCAGTATAGGAAATAATTAATGGTGAAGGGCAGTATAGGAAATAATTATGAGGGGCAGTATGAGAAATAATTATGAGGGGCAGTATAGGAAATAATTAATGGTGAAGGGCAGTATAGGAAATAATTATGAGGGGCAGTATAGGAAATAATTAATGGTGAGGGGCAGCATAGGAAATAATTAATGGTGGAGGGGCAGTATAGGAAATATTTAATTTGAGGGGCAGTATAGGAAATAATTATGAGGGGCAGTATAGGAAATAATTAATGGTAGAGGGGCAGTATAGGAAATAATTAATGGTGGAGGGGCAGTATAGGAAATAATTAATTTGAGGGGCAGTAGAGGAAATAATTATGAGGGGCAGTATAGGAAATAATTATGAGGGGCAGTATAGGAAATAGTTAATGATGGGGGGAAGCATAAGACATAATTAATGGTGGAGGGGCAGTATAGGAAATAATTAATGTTGGGGGGCAGTATAGGAAATAATTAATGGTGGGGGGCAGTATAGAAAATAATTAATGGTGAGGGGCAGCATAGGGAATAATTAATTAGGAGGGGCAGTATAGGAAATAATTATGAGGGGCAGTATAGGAAATAATTATGAGGGGCAGAATAGGAAATAATTAATGGTGGAGGGGCAGTATAGGAAATAATGAATGGTGAGGGGCAGCATAGGGAATAATTATGAGGGGCAGTATAGGAAATAATTATGATGGGCAGTATAGGAAATAATTATGAGGGGCAGTATAGGAAATAATTAATGGTGGAGAGGCAGTATAGGAAATAATTAATGGTGAGGGGCAGCATAGGAAATAATTAATGGTGAGGGGCAGCATAGGAAATAATTAATGGTGGGGGCAGTATAGGAAATAATTAATGGTGGAGGGGCAGTATAGGAAATAATTAATGGTGGAGGGGCAGTATAGGAAATAATTAATTTGAGGGGCAGTATAGGAAATAATTAATGGTGAGGGGCAGTATAGGAAATAATTATGAGGGGCAGTATAGGAAATAATTATGAGGGGCAATATAGGAAATAATTAATGGTGGAGGGGCAGTATAGGAAATAATTAATGGTGAGGGGCAGTATAGGAAATAATTAATGGTGAGGGGCAGTATAGGAAATAATTATGAGGGGCAGTATAGGAAATAGTTATGAGGGGCAGTATAGGAAATAATTATGAGGGGCATTATATGAAATAATTAATGGTGAGGGGCAGTATAGGAAATAATTAATGGTGAGGGGCAGTATAGGAAATAATTAATGGTGGAGGGGCAGTATAGGAAATAATTAATTTAAAGGGCAGTATAGGAAATAATTAATGGTGGAGGGGCAGTATAGGAAATAATTAATGTTGGGGGGCAGTATAGGAAATAATTAATGGTGGGGGGCAGTATAGGAAATAATTAATGGTGAGGGGCAGTATAGGAAATAATTAATTAGGAGGGGCAGTATAGGAAATAATTATGAGGGGCAGTATAGGAAATAATTATGAGGGGCGGTATAGGAAATAATTAATGGTGGGGGGCAGTATAGGAAATAATTAATGGTGAGGGGCAGTATAGGAAATAATTAATTATGAGGGGCAGTATAGGAAATAATTAATGGTGAGGGGCAGTATAGGAAATAATTAATGGTGAGGGGCAGCATAGGGAATAATTAATTAGGAGGGGCAGTATAGGAAATAATTATGAGGGGCAGTATAGGAAATAATTATGAGGGGCAGTATAGGAAATAATTAATGGTGGAGGGGCAGTATAGGAAATAATGAATGGTGAGGGGCAGCATAGGGAATAATTATGAGGGGCAGTATAGGAAATAATTATGATGGGCAGTATAGGAAATAATTATGAGGGCAGTATAGGAAATAATTATGAGGGGCAGTATAGGAAATAATTAATGGTGAGGGGCAGTATAGGAAATAATTAATGGTGAGGGGCAGCATAGGAAATAATTATGAGGGGCAGTATAGGAAATAATTATGAGGGGCAGTATAGGAAATAATTATGAGGGGCATTATATGAAATAATTAATGGTGAGGGGCAGTATAGGAAATAATTAATGGTGAGGGGCAGTATAGGAAATAATTAATTTGAGGGGCAGTATAGGAAATAATTAATTTGAGGGGCAGTATAGGAAATAATTATGAGGGGCAGTATAGGAAATAATTATGAGGGGCAGTATAGGAAATAATTATGAGGGGCATTATAGGAAATAATTATGAGGGGCAGTATAGGAAATAATTAATGGTGAGGGGCAGTATAGGGAATAGTTAATGATGGGGGGCAGCATAGGAAATAGTAAATGATGGGGGGAAGCATAAGACATAATTAATGGTGGAGGGGCAGTATAGGAAATAATTAATTTAAAGGGCAGTATAGGAAATAATTAATGGTGGAGGGGCAGTATAGGAAATAATTAATGTTGGGGGGCAGTATAGGAAATAATTAATGGTGGGGGGCAGTATAGGAAATAATTAATGGTGAGGGGCAGTATAGGAAATAATTAATTAGGAGGGGCAGTATAGGAAATAATTATGAGGGGCAGTATAGGAAATAATTATGAGGGGCGGTATAGGAAATAATTAATGGTGGGGGGCAGTATAGGAAATAATTAATGGTAAGGGGCAGTATAGGAAATAATTAATTATGAGGGGCAGTATAGGAAATAATTAATGGTGAGGGGCAGTATAGGAAATAATTAATGGTGAGGGGCAGCATAGGGAATAATTAATTAGGAGGGGCAGTATAGGAAATAATTATGAGGGGCAGTATAGGAAATAATTATGAGGGGCAGTATAGGAAATAATTAATGGTGGAGGGGCAGTATAGGAAATAATGAATGGTGAGGGGCAGCATAGGGAATAATTATGAGGGGCAGTATAGGAAATAATTATGATGGGCAGTATAGGAAATAATTATGAGGGCAGTATAGGAAATAATTATGAGGGGCAGTATAGGAAATAATTAATGGTGAGGGGCAGTATAGGAAATAATTAATGGTGAGGGGCAGCATAGGAAATAATTAATGGTGGGGGCAGTATAGGAAATAATTAATGGTGAGGGGTAGCATAGGAAATAATTAATGGTGGAGGGGCAGTATAGGAAATAATTAATGGTGGAGGGGCAGTATAGGAAATAATTAATTTGAGGGGCAGTATAGGAAATAATTAATGGTGAGGGGCAGTATAGGAAATAATTAATGGTGAGGGGCAGTATAGGAAATAATTATGAGGGGCATTATAGGAAATAATTATGAGGGGCAGTATAGGAAATAATTAATGGTGAGGGGCAGTATAGGGAATAGTTAATGATGGGGGGCAGCATAGGAAATAGTTAATGATGGGGGGAAGCATAAGACATAATTAATGGTGGAGGGGCAGTATAGGAAATAATTAATTTAAAGGGCAGTATAGGAAATAATTAATGGTGGAGGGGCAGTATAGGAAATAATTAATGTTGGGGGGCAGTATAGGAAATAATTAATGGTGGGGGGCAGTATAGGAAATAATTAATGGTGAGGGGCAGTATAGGAAATAATTAATTAGGAGGGGCAGTATAGGAAATAATTATGAGGGGCAGTATAGGAAATAATTATGAGGGGCGGTATAGGAAATAATTAATGGTGGGGGGCAGTATAGGAAATAATTAATGGTGAGGGGCAGTATAGGAAATAATTAATTAAGAGGGGCAGTATAGGAAATAATTAATGGTGAGGGGCAGTATAGGAAATAATTAATGGTGAGGGGCAGCATAGGGAATAATTAATTAGGAGGGGCAGTATAGGAAATAATTATGAGGGGCAGTATAGGAAATAATTATGAGGGGCAGTATAGGAAATAATTAATGGTGGAGGGGCAGTATAGGAAATAATGAATGGTGAGGGGCAGCATAGGGAATAATTATGAGGGGCAGTATAGGAAATAATTATGATGGGCAGTATAGGAAATAATTATGAGGGCAGTATAGGAAATAATTATGAGGGGCAGTATAGGAAATAATTAATGGTGAGGGGCAGTATAGGAAATAATTAATGGTGAGGGGCAGCTTAGGAAATAATTAATGGTGGGGGCAGTATAGGAAATAATTAATGGTGAGGGGTAGCATAGGAAATAATTAATGGTGGAGGGGCAGTATAGGAAATAATTAATGGTGGAGGGGCAGTATAGGAAATAATTATGAGGGGCAGTATAGGAAATAATTATGAGGGGCATTATATGAAATAATTAATGGTGAGGGGCAGTATAGGAAATAATTAATGGTGAGGGGCAGTATAGGAAATAATTAATTTGAGGGGCAGTATAGGAAATAATTAATTTGAGGGGCAGTATAGGAAATAATTATGAGGGGCAGTATAGGAAATAATTATGAGGGGCAGTATAGGAAATAATTATGAGGGGCATTATAGGAAATAATTATGAGGGGCAGTATAGGAAATAATTAATGGTGAGGGGCAGTATAGGGAATAGTTAATGATGGGGGGCAGCATAGGAAATATTAAATGATGGGGGGAAGCATAAGACATAATTAATGGTGGAGGGGCAGTATAGGAAATAATTAATTTAAAGGGCAGTATAGGAAATAATTAATGGTGGAGGGGCAGTATAGGAAATAATTAATGTTGGGGGGCAGTATAGGAAATAATTAATGGTGGGGGGCAGTATAGGAAATAATTAATGGTGAGGGGCAGCATAGGGAATAATTAATTAGGAGGGGCAGTATAGGAAATAATTATGAGGGGCAGTATAGGAAATAATTATGAGGGGCAGTATAGGAAATAATTAATGGTGGAGGGGCAGTATAGGAAATAATTAATTATGAGGGGCAGTATAGGAAATAATTATGATGGGCAGTATAGGAAATAATTATGAGGGGCAGTATAGGAAATAATTAATGGTGGAGGGGCAGTATAGGAAATAATTAATGGTGAGGGGCAGCATAGGAAATAATTAATGGTGAGGGGCAGCATAGGAAATAATTAATGGTGAGGGGCAGTATAGGAAATAATTAATGGTGAGGGGCAGCATAGGAAATAGTTAATGATGGGGGGAAGCATAAGACATAATTAATGGTGGAGGGGCAGTATAGGAAATAATTAATTTAAAGGGCAGTATAGGAAATAATTAATGGTGGAGGGGCAGTATAGGAAATAATTAATGTTGGGGGGCAGTATAGGAAATAATTAATTATGAGGGGCAGTATAGGAAATAATTATGAGGGGCAGTATAGGAAATAATTATGAGGGGCGGTATAGGAAATAATTAATGGTGGGGGGCAGTATAGGAAATAATTAATGGTGAGGGGCAGTATAGGAAATAATTAATGGTGAGGGGCAGCATAGGGAATAATTAATTGTGAGGGGCACTATAGGAAATAATTATGAGGGGCGGTATAGGAAATAATTAATGGTGGGGGGGCAGTATAGGAAATAATTAATGGTGAGGGGCAGTATAGGAAATAATTAATGGTGAGGGGCAGCATAGGGAATAATTAATTGTGAGGGGCAGTATAGGAAATAATTATGAGGGGCAGTATAGTAAATAATTAATGGTGGGGGGCAGTATAGGAAATAATTAACGGTGAGGGGCAGTATAGGAAATAATTAATGGTGGGGGGCAGTATAGGAAATAATTAATTATGAGGGGCAGTATAGGAAATAATTAATGGTGAGGGGCAGCATAGGGAATAATTAATTAGGAGGGGCAGTATAGGAAATAATTATGAGGGGCGGTATAGGAAATAATTAATGGTGGGGGGCAGTATAGGAAATAATTAATGGTGAGGGGCAGTATAGGAAATAATTAATTATGAGGGGCAGTATAGGAAATAATTAATGGTGAGGGGCAGTATAGGAAATAATTAATGGTGAGGGGCAGCATAGGGAATAATTAATTAGGAGGGGCAGTATAGGAAATAATTATGAGGGGCAGTATAGGAAATAATTATGAGGGGCAGTATAGGAAATAATTAATGGTGGAGGGGCAGTATAGGAAATAATGAATGTTGAGGGGCAGCATAGGGAATAATTATGAGGGGCAGTATAGGAAATAATTATGATGGGCAGTGTAGGAAATAATTATGAGGGCAGTATAGGAAATAATTATGAGGGGCAGTATAGGAAATAATTAATGGTGAGGGGCAGTATAGGAAATAATTAATGGTGAGGGGCAGCATAGGAAATAATTAATGGTGGGGGCAGTATAGGAAATAATTAATGGTGAGGGGTAGCATAGGAAATAATTAATGGTGGAGGGGCAGTATAGGAAATAATTAATGGTGGAGGGGCAGTATAGGAAATAATTAATTTGAGGGGCAGTATAGGAAATAATTAATGGTGAGGGGCAGCATAGGGAATAATTAATTAGGAGGGGCAGTATAGGAAATAATTATGAGGGGCAGTATAGGAAATAATTATGAGGGGCGGTATAGGAAATAATTAATGGTGGGGGGCAGTATAGGAAATAATTAATGGTGAGGGGCAGTATAGGAAATAATTATGAGGGGCAGTATAGGAAATAATTATGAGGGGCGGTATAGGAAATAATTAATGGTGGGGGGCAGTATAGGAAATAATTAATGGTGAGGGGCAGTATAGGAAATAATTAATTATGAGGGGCAGTATAGGAAATAATTAATGGTGAGGGGCAGTATAGGAAATAATTAATGGTGAGGGGCAGCATAGGGAATAATTAATTAGGAGGGGCAGTATAGGAAATAATTATGAGTGGCAGTATAGGAAATAATTATGAGGGGCAGTATAGGAAATAATTAATGGTGGAGGGGCAGTATAGGAAAAAATGAATGGTGAGGGGCAGCATAGGGAATAATTATGAGGGGCAGTATAGGAAAAAATTATGATGGGCAGTATAGGAAATAATTATGAGGGCAGTATAGGAAATAATTATGAGGGGCAGTATAGGAAATAATTAATGGTGAGGGGCAGTATAGGAAATAATTAATGGTGAGGGGCAGCATAGGAAATAATTAATGGTGGGGGCAGTATAGGAAATAATTAATGGTGAGGGGTAGCATAGGAAATAATTAATGGTGGAGGGGCAGTATAGGAAATAATTAATGGTGGAGGGGCAGTATAGGAAATAATTAATTTGAGGGGCAGTATAGGAAATAATTAATGGTGAGGGGCAGTATAGGAAATAATTATGAGGGGCAGTATAGGAAATAATTATGAGGGGCAGTATAGGAAATAATTATGAGGGGCATTATATGAAATAATTAATGGTGAGGGGCAGTATAGGAAATAATTAATGGTGAGGGGCAGTATAGGAAATAATTAATTTGAGGGGCAGTATAGGAAATAATTAATTTGAGGGGCAGTATAGGAAATAATTATGAGGGGCAGTATAGGAAATAATTATGAGGGGCAGTATAGGAAATAATTATGAGGGGCATTATAGGAAATAATTATGAGGGGCAGTATAGGAAATAATTAATGGTGAGGGGCAGTATAGGGAATAGTTAATGATGGGGGGCAGCATAGGAAATAGTTAATGATGGGGGGAAGCATAAGACATAATTAATGGTGGAGGGGCAGTATAGGAAATAATTAATTTAAAGGGCAGTATAGGAAATAATGAATGGTGGAGGGGCAGTATAGGAAATAATTAATGTTGGGGGGCAGTATAGGAAATAATTAATGGTGGGGGGCAGTATAGGAAATAATTAATGGTGAGGGGCAGCATAGGGAATAATTAATTAGGAGGGGCAGTATAGGAAATAATTATGAGGGGCAGTATAGGAAATAATTATGAGGGGCAGTATAGGAAATAATTAATGGTGGAGGGGCAGTATAGGAAATAATGAATGGTGAGGGGCAGCATAGGGAATAATTATGAGGGGCAGTATAGGAAATAATTATGATGGGCAGTATAGGAAATAATTATGAGGGCAGTATAGGAAATAATTATGAGGGGCAGTATAGGAAATAATTAATGGTGGAGGGGCAGTATAGGAAATAATTAATGGTGAGGGGCAGCATAGGAAATAATTAATGGTGAGGGGCAGCATAGGAAATAATTAATGGTGGGGGCAGTATAGGAAATAATTAATGGTGAGGGGTAGCATAGGAAATAATTAATGGTGGAGGGGCAGTATAGGAAATAATTAATTTGAGGGGCAGTATAGGAAATAATTAATGGTGGAGGGGCAGTATAGGAAATAATTAATTATGAGGGGCAGTATAGGAAATAATTATGAGGGGCAGTATAGGAAATAATTATGAGGGGCGGTATAGGAAATAATTAATGGTGGGGGGCAGTATAGGAAATAATTAATGTTGAGGGGCAGTATAGGAAATAATTAATGGTGAGGGGCAGCATAGGGAATAATTAATTGTGAGGGGCAGTATAGGAAATAATTATGAGGGGCGGTATAGGAAATAATTAATGGTGGGGGGCAGTATAGGAAATAATTAATGGTGAGGGGCAGTATAGGAAATAATTAATGGTGAGGGGCAGTATAGGAAATAATTAATGATGGGGGGAAGCATAAGACATAATTAATGGTGAGGGGCAGTATAGGAAATAATTAATGGTGATGGTGTAAGAAATAATTAATTATGAGGGGCTGTCTAGTAATTAATGGGGGGAAGGCATATTCAATATTTAATGGCGAGAGGTCCCAGTATATTAATTAATTAATTGGGACAATATATATAAAATAGTTCAGTAGGAGTGCGGTATATTAAATAAATAATTGAGGGGGGCCCAGTGTGTTACGGATGCGGTCACATGTACCGCTATTTCTTTTTAAACTTAAGTCCGGCCCTCCAACGGTCTGAGGGGGACAGTGAACGGCCCCCTACATAAAAAGTTTGGGGACCCCTGTATTAGGGGTTTGATTGAATTAGGCACAGTCTGACGATTTTTTTTTTTTTCAAAAACTTAAAGTGACTTAAAATCCAGTTGTGTGCTGCCAGTGTAGGTTAGAAACTAGGCATACAAGAACCCATGCCTATTTTTTTTTTTTTTTAAAAAGGGCAGTTAAAAGGTTGTGATGGGCGGGGGCCAATAGTTAGTTATTATGGGCAGTATAGGAAATAATTAATGGTGAGGGGCAGTATAGGAAATATTTAATGGTGAGGGGCAGCATAGGGAATAATTATTTATGAGGGGCAGTATAGGAAATAATTATGAGGGGCAGTATAGGAAATAATTATGAGGGGCAGTATAGGAAATAATTAATGGTGGAGGGGCAGTATAGGAAATAATTAATTTGAGGGGCAGTATAGGAAATAATTAATGGTGAGGGGCAGTATTGGAAATAATTAATGGTGAGGGGCAGTATAGGAAATAATTAATTTGAGGGGCAGTATAGGAAATAATTAATGGTGAGGGGAAGTATAGGAAATAATTTATGGTGAGGGGCAGCATAGGGAATAATTAATTATGAGGGGCAGCATAGGAAATAATTATGAGGGGCAGTATAGGAAATAAATAATTATGAGGGGCAGTATAGGAAAAAATTATGAGGGGCAGTATAGGAATTAATTATGAGGGGCAGTATAGGAAATAATTACTGGTGGAGGGGCAGTATAGGAAATAATTAATTTGAGGGGCAGTATAGGAAATAATTATGAGGGGCAGTATAGGAAATAATTATGAGGGGCAGTATAGGAATTAATTATGAGGGGCAGTATAGGAAATAATTAATGGTGAAGGGCAGTATAGGAAATAATTATGAGGGGCAGTATAGGAAATAATTATGAGGGGCAGTATAGGAATTAATTATGAGGGGCAGTATAGGAAATAATTAATGGTGAAGGGCAGTATAGGAAATAATTATGAGGGGCAGTATAGGAAATAATTATGAGGGGCAGTATAGGAAATAATTAATGGTGAGGGGCAGCATAGGAAATAATTAATGATGGGGGGAAGCATAAGACATAATTAATGGTGAGGGGCAGTATAGGAAATAATTAATGGTGATGGTGTAAGAAATAATTAATTATGAGGGGCTGTCTAGTAATTAATGGGGGGAAGGCATATTCAATATTTAATGGCGAGAGGTCCCAGTATATTAATTAATTAATTGGGACAATATATATAAAATAGTTCAGTAGGAGTGCGGTATATTAAATAAATAATTGAGGGGGGCCCAGTGTATTACGGATGCGGTCACATGTACCGCTATTTCTTTTTAAACTTAAGTCCGGCCCTCCAACGGTCTGAGGGGGACAGTGAACGGCCCCCTACATAAAAAGTTTGGGGACCCCTGTATTAGGGGTTTGATTGAATTAGGCACAGTCTGACGATTTTTTTTTTTTTTTCAAAAACTTAAAGTGACTTAAAATCCAGTTGTGTGCTGCCAGTGTAGGTTAGAAACTAGGCATACAAGAACCCATGCCTATTTTTTTTTTTTTTTTTAAAAGGGCAGTTAAAAGGTTGTGGTGGGCGGGGGCCAATAGTTAGTTATTATGAGCAGTATAGGAAATAATTAATGGTGAGGGGCAGTATAGGAAATATTTAATGGTGAGGGGCAGCATAGGGAATAATTAATTAGGAGGGGCAGTATAGGAAATAATTATGAGGGGCAGTATAGGAAATAATTATGAGGGGCAGTATAGGAAATAATTAATGGTGGAGGGGCAGTATAGGAAATAATTAATGGTGAGGGGCAGTATAGGAAATAATTAATGGTGAGTGGCAGTATAGGAAATAATTATGAGGGGCAGTATAGGAAATAATTAATGGTGAGGGGCAGCATAAAAAATAATTAATGGTGGAGGGGCAGTATAGGAAATAATTAATGGTGGTGGTGTAAGAAATAATTAATTATGAGGGGCTGTCTAGTAATTAATGGGGGGAAGGCATATTCAATATTTAATGGCGAGAGGTCCCAGTATATTAATTAATTAATTGGGACAATATATATAAAATAGTTCAGTAGGAGTGCGGTATATTAAATAAATAATTGAGGGGGGCCCAGTGTATTACGGATGCGGTCACATGTACCGCTATTACTTTTTAAACTTAAGTCCGGCCCTCCAACGGTCTGAAGGGGACAGTGAACGGCCCCCTACATAAAAAGTTTGAGGACCCCTGTATTAGGGGTTTGATTGAATTAGGCACAGTCTGACGATTTTTTTTTTTTCAAAAACTTAAAGTGACTTAAAATCCAGTTGTGTGCTGCCAGTGTAGGTTAGAAACTAGGCATACAAGAACCCATGCCTATTTTTTTTTTTTTTTTAAAAAGGGCAGTTAAAAGGTTGTGGTGGGCGGGGGCCAATAGTTAGTTATTATGAGCAGTATAGGAAATAATTAATGGTGAGGGGCTGTATAGGAAATATTTAATGGTGAGGGGCAGCATAGGGAATAATTAATTATGAGGGGCAGTATAGGAAATAATTATGAGGGGCAGTATAGGAAATAATTATGAGGGGCAGTATAGGAAATAATTAATGGTGGAGGGGCAGCATAGGAAATAATTAATTTGAGGGGCAGTATAGGAAATAATTATGAGGGGCAGTATAGGAAATAATTAATGGTGAGGGGCAGCATAGGAAATAATTAATGGTGGGGGCAGTATAGGAAATAATTAATGGTGAGGGGTAGCATAGGAAATAATTAATGGTGGAGGGGCAGTATAGGAAGTAATTAATGGTGGAGGGGCAGTATAGGAAATAATTAATTTGAGGGGCAGTATAGGAAATAATTAATGGTGGAGGGGCAGTATAGGAAATAATTAATGGTGAGGGGCAGTATAGGAAATAATTAATGGTGAGGGGCAGTATAGGAAATAATTATGAGGGGCAGTATAGGAAATAGTTATGAGGGGCAGTATAGGAAATAATTATGAGGGGCATTATATGAAATAATTAATGGTGAGGGGCAGTATAGGAAATAATTAATGGTGAGGGGCAGTATAGGAAATAATTAATGGTGGAGGGGCAGTATAGGAAATAATTAATGATGAGGGGCAGGATAGTAAATAATTAATGGTGGAGGGGCAGCATAGGGAATAATTAATTATGAGGGGCAGTATAGGAAATAATTATGAGGGGCAGTATAGGAAATAATTATGAGGGGCAGTATAGGAAATATTTAATGGTGAGGGGCAGTATAGGAAATAATTAATGGTGAGGGGCAGTATAGGAAATAATTAATGGTGGAGGGGCAGTATAGGAAATAATTAATTTGAGGGGCAGTATAGGAAATAATTAATGGTGAGGGGCAGTATAGGAAATAATTAATGGTGAGGGGCAGTATAGGAAATAATTAATGGTGGAGGGGCAGTATAGGAAATAATTAATGATGAGGGGCAGTATAGGAAATAATTATGAGGGGCAGTATAGGAAATAATTATGAGGGGCAGTATAGGAAATAATTAATGGTGAGGGGCAGTATAGGAAATAATTATGAGGGGCAGTATAGGAAATAATTAATTATGAGGGGCAGTATAGGAAATAATTATTGGTGAGGGGCAGTATAGGAAATAATGAATGGTGAGGGGCAGCATAGGGAATAATTATGAGGGGCAGTATAGGAAATAATTATCATGGGCAGTATAGGAAATAATTATGAGGGCAGTATAGGAAATAATTATGAGGGGCATTATAGGAAATAATTAATTATGAGGGGCAGTATAGGAAATAATTATGAGGGGCAGTATAGGAAATAATTATGAGGGGCGGTATAGGAAATAATTAATGGTGGGGGGCAGTATAGGAAATAATTAATGGTGAGGGGCAGTATAGGAAATAATTAATGGTGAGGGGCAGTATAGGAAATAATTAATTTGAGGGGCAGTATAGGAAATAATTAATTTGAGGGGCAGTATAGGAAATAATTATGAGGGGCAGTATAGGAAATAATTATGAGGGGCATTATAGGAAATAATTATGAGGGGCAGTATAGGAAATAATTAATGGTGAGGGGCAGTATAGGGAATAGTTAATGATGGGGGGCAGCATAGGAAATAGTTAATGATGGGGGGAAGCATAAGACATAATTAATGGTGGAGGGGCAGTATAGGAAATAATTAATTTAAAGGGCAGTATAGGAAATAATTAATGGTGGAGGGGCAGTATAGAAAATAATTAATGTTGGGGGGCAGTATAGGAAATAATTAATGGTGGGGGGCAGTATAGAAAATAATTAATAGTGAGGGGCAGCATAGGGAATAATTAATTAGGAGGGGCAGTATAGGAAATAATTATGAGGGGCAGTATAGGAAATAATTAATGGTGGAGGGGCAGTATAGGAAATAATGAATGGTGAGGGGCAGCATAGGGAATAATTATGAGGGGCAGTATAGGAAATAATTATGATGGGCAGTATAGGAAATAATTATGAGGGGCAGTATAGGAAATAATTAATGGTGGAGGGGCAGCATAGGAAATAATTAATGGTGAGGGGCAGTATAGAAAATAATTAATGTTGGGGGGCAGTATAGGAAATAATTAATGGTGGGGGGCAGTATAGAAAATAATTAATAGTGAGGGGCAGCATAGGGAATAATTAATTAGGAGGGGCAGTATAGGAAATAATTATGAGGGGCAGTATAGGAAATAATTAATGGTGGAGGGGCAGTATAGGAAATAATGAATGGTGAGGGGCAGCATAGGGAATAATTATGAGGGGCAGTATAGGAAATAATTATGATGGGCAGTATAGGAAATAATTATGAGGGGCAGTATAGGAAATAATTAATGGTGAGGGGCAGCATAGGAAATAATTAATGGTGAGGGGCAGCATAGGAAATAATTAATGGTGGGGGCAGTATAGGAAATAATTAATGGTGAGGGGTAGCATAGGAAATAATTAATGGTGGAGGGGCAGTATAGGAAATAATTAATGGTGGAGGGGCAGTATAGGAAATAATTAATTTGAGGGGCAGTATAGGAAATAATTAATGGTGAGGGGCAGGATAGGAAATAATTATGAGGGGCAGTATAGGAAATAATTATGAGGGGCAGTATAGGAAAAAATTAATGGTGAGGGGCAGTATAGGAAATAATTATGAGGGGCAGTATAGGAAATAGTTATGAGGGGCAGTATAGGAAATAATTATGAGGGGCATTATATGAAATAATTAATGGTGAGGGGCAGTATAGGAAATAGTTAATGGTGAGGGGCAGTATAGGAAATAATTAATGGTGGAGGGGCAGTATAGGAAATAATTAATGATGAGGGGCAGGATAGTAAATAATTAATGGTGAGGGGCAGCATAGGGAATAATTAATTATGAGGGGCAGTATAGGAAATAATTATGAGGGGCAGTATAGGAAATAATTATGAGGGGCAGTATAGGAAATATTTAATGGTGAGGGGCAGTATAGAAAATAATTAATGGTGAGGGGCAGTATAGGAAATAATTAATGGTGGAGGGGCAGTATAGGAAATAATTAATGGTGAGGGGCAGTATAGGAAATAATTAATGGTGAGGGGCAGCATAGGAAATAATTAATGGTGGGGGCAGTATAGGAAATAATTAATGGTGGAGGGGCAGTATAGGAAATAATTAATTTGAGGGGCAGTATAGGAAATAATTAATGGTGAGGGGCAGTATAGGAAATAATTATGAGGGGCAGTATAGGAAATAATTATGAGGGGCAGTATAGGAAATAATTAATGGTGGAGGGGCAGTATAGGAAATAATTAATGATGAGGGGCAGTATAGGAAATAATTATGAGGGGCAGTATAGGAAATAATTATTGGTGAGGGGCAGTATAGGAAATAATGAATGGTGAGGGGCAGCATAGGGAATAATTATGAGGGGCAGTATAGGAAATAATTATCATGGGCAGTATAGGAAATAATTATGAGGGCAGTATAGGAAATAATTATGAGGGGCAGTATAGGAAATAATTAACGGTGAGGGGCAGTATAGGAAATAATTAATTTGAGGGGCAGTATAGGAAATAGTTAATTATGAGGGGCAGTATAGGAAATAATTAATTATGAGGGGCAGTATAGGAAATAATTATGAGGGGCAGTATAGGAAATAATTATGAGGGGCGGTATAGGAAATAATTAATGGTGGGGGGCAGTATAGGAAATAATTAATGGTGAGGGGCAGTATAGGAAATAATTAATGGTGAGGGGCAGCATAGCAAATAATTATGAGGGGCAGTATAGGAAATAATTAATGGTGGAGGGGCAGTATAGGAAATAATTAATTTGAGGGGCAGTATAGGAAATAGTTAATTATGAGGGGCAGTATAGGAAATAATTAATTATGAGGGGCAGTATAGGAAATAATTATTGGTGAGGGGCAGTATAGGAAATAATGAATGGTGAGGGGCAGTATAGGAAATAGTTAATTATGAGGGGCAGTATAGGAAATAATTAATTATGAGGGGCAGTATAGGAAATAATTATGAGGGGCAGTATAGGAAATAATTATGAGGGGCGGTATAGGAAATAATTAATGGTGGGGGGCAGTATAGGAAATAATTAATGGTGAGGGGCAGTATAGGAAATAATTAATGGTGAGGGGCAGCATAGGGAATAATTAATTGTGAGGGGCAGTATAGGAAATAATTATGAGGGGCGGTATAGGAAATAATTAATGGTGGGGGGGCAGTATAGGAAATAATTAATGGTGAGGGGCAGTATAGGAAATAATTACTGGTGAGGGGCAGCATAGGGAATAATTAATTGTGAGGGGCAGTATAGGAAATAATTAACGGTGAGGGGCAGTATAGGAAATAATTAATGGTGGGGGGCAGTATAGGAAATAATTAATTATGAGGGGCAGTATAGGAAATAATTAATGGTGAGGGGCAGCATAGGGAATAATTAATTAGGAGGGGCAGTATAGGAAATAATTATGAGGGGCAGTATAGGAAATAATTATGAGGGGCGGTATAGGAAATAATTAATGGTGGGGGGCAATATAGGAAATAATTAATGGTGAGGGGCAGTATAGGAAATAATTAATTATGAGGGGCAATATAGGAAATAATTAATGGTGAGGGGCAGTATAGGAAATAATTAATGGTGAGGGGCAGCATAGGGAATAATTAATTAGGAGGGACAGTATAGGAAATAATTATGAGGGGCAGTATAGGAAATAATTATGAGGGGATGTATAGGAAATAATTAATGGTGGAGGGGCAGTATAGGAAATAATGAATGGTGAGGTGCAGCATAGGGAATAATTATGAGGGGCAGTATAGGAAATAATTATGATGGGCAGTATAGGAAATAATTATGAGGGCAGTATAGGAAATAATTATGAGGGGCAGTATAGGAAATAATTAATGGTGGAGGGGCAGTATAGGAAATAATTAATGGTGAGGGGCAGCATAGGAAATAATTAATGGTGAGGGGCAGCATAGGAAATAATTAATGGTGGGGGCAGTATAGGAAATAATTAATGGTGAGGGGTAGCATAGGAAATAATTAATGGTGGAGGGGCAGTATAGGAAATAATTAATGGTGGAGGGGCAGTATAGGAAATAATTAATGGTGAGGGGTAGCATAGGAAATAATTAATGGTGGAGGGGCAGTATAGGAAATAATTAATGGTGGAGGGGCAGTATAGGAAATAATTAATTTGAGGGGCAGTATAGGAAATAATTAATGGTGAGGGGCAGTATAGGAAATAATTAATGGTGAGGGGCAGTATAGGAAATAATTAATTTGAGGGGCAGTATAGGAAATAATTATTGGTGAGGGGCAGAATAGGAAATAATTATGAGGGGCAGTATAGGAAATAATTAATGGTGAGGGGCAGCATAGGGAATAATTAATTATGAGGGGCAGTATAGGAAATAATTATGAGGGGCAGTATAGGAAATATTTAATGGTGAGGGGCAGTATAGGAAATAATTAATTTGAGGGGCAGTATAGGAAATAATTAATGGTGGAGGGGCAGTATAGGAAATAATTAATGGTGAGGGGCAGTATAGGAAATAATTATGAGGGGCAGTATAGGAAATAATTATGAGGGGCAGTATAGGAATTAATTATGAGGGGCAGTATAGGAAATAATTATGAGGGGCAGTATAGGAAATAATTAATGGTGAAGGGCAGTATAGGAAATAATTATGAGGGGCAGTATGAGAAATAATTATGAGGGGCAGTATAGGAAATAATTAATGGTGAAGGGCAGTATAGGAAATAATTATGAGGGGCAGTATAGGAAATAATTATGAGGGGCAGCATAGGAAATAATTAATGGTGGAGGGGCAGTATAGGAAATATTTAATTTGAGGGGCAGTATAGGAAATAATTATGAGGGGCAGTATAGGAAATAATTAATGGTGGAGGGGCAGTATAGGAAATAATTAATGGTGAGGGGCAGCATAGGAAATAATTAATGGTGAGGGGCAGCATAGGAAATAATTAATGGTGGGGGCAGTATAGGAAATAATTAATGGTGAGGGGTAGCATAGGAAATAATTAATGGTGGAGGGGCAGTATAGGAAATAATTAATGGTGGAGGGGCAGTATAGGAAATAATTAATGGTGAGGGGTAGCATAGGAAATAATTAATGGTGGAGGGGCAGTATAGGAAATAATTAATGGTGGAGGGGCAGTATAGGAAATAATTAATTTGAGGGGCAGTATAGGAAATAATTAATGGTGAGGGGCAGTATAGGAAATAATTAATGGTGAGGGGCAGTATAGGAAATAATTAATTTGAGGGGCAGTATAGGAAATAATTATTGGTGAGGGGCAGAATAGGAAATAATTATGAGGGGCAGTATAGGAAATAATTAATGGTGAGGGGCAGCATAGGGAATAATTAATTATGAGGGGCAGTATAGGAAATAATTATGAGGGGCAGTATAGGAAATATTTAATGGTGAGGGGCAGTATAGGAAATAATTAATTTGAGGGGCAGTATAGGAAATAATTAATGGTGGAGGGGCAGTATAGGAAATAATTAATGGTGAGGGGCAGTATAGGAAATAATTATGAGGGGCAGTATAGGAAATAATTATGAGGGGCAGTATAGGAATTAATTATGAGGGGCAGTATAGGAAATAATTATGAGGGGCAGTATAGGAAATAATTAATGGTGAAGGGCAGTATAGGAAATAATTATGAGGGGCAGTATGAGAAATAATTATGAGGGGCAGTATAGGAAATAATTAATGGTGAAGGGCAGTATAGGAAATAATTATGAGGGGCAGTATAGGAAATAATTAATGGTGAGGGGCAGCATAGGAAATAATTAATGGTGGAGGGGCAGTATAGGAAATATTTAATTTGAGGGGCAGTATAGGAAATAATTATGAGGGGCAGTATAGGAAATAATTAATGGTAGAGGGGCAGTATAGGAAATAATTAATGGTGGAGGGGCAGTATAGGAAATAATTAATTTGAGGGGCAGTAGAGGAAATAATTATGAGGGGCAGTATAGGAAATAATTATGAGGGGCAGTATAGGAAATAGTTAATGATGGGGGGAAGCATAAGACATAATTAATGGTGGAGGGGCAGTATAGGAAATAATTAATGTTGGGGGGCAGTATAGGAAATAATTAATGGTGGGGGGCAGTATAGAAAATAATTAATGGTGAGGGGCAGCATAGGGAATAATTAATTAGGAGGGGCAGTATAGGAAATAATTATGAGGGGCAGTATAGGAAATAATTATGAGGGGCAGAATAGGAAATAATTAATGGTGGAGGGGCAGTATAGGAAATAATGAATGGTGAGGGGCAGCATAGGGAATAATTATGAGGGGCAGTATAGGAAATAATTATGATGGGCAGTATAGGAAATAATTATGAGGGGCAGTATAGGAAATAATTAATGGTGGAGAGGCAGTATAGGAAATAATTAATGGTGATGGGCAGCATAGGAAATAATTAATGGTGAGGGGCAGCATAGGAAATAATTAATGGTGGGGGCAGTATAGGAAATAATTAATGGTGGAGGGGCAGTATAGGAAATAATTAATGGTGGAGGGGCAGTATAGGAAATAATTAATTTGAGGGGCAGTATAGGAAATAATTAATGGTGAGGGGCAGTATAGGAAATAATTATGAGGGGCAGTATAGGAAATAATTATGAGGGGCAATATAGGAAATAATTAATGGTGGAGGGGCAGTATAGGAAATAATTAATGGTGAGGGGCAGTATAGGAAATAATTAATGGTGAGGGGCAGTATAGGAAATAATTATGAGGGGCAGTATAGGAAATAGTTATGAGGGGCAGTATAGGAAATAATTATGAGGGGCATTATATGAAATAATTAATGGTGAGGGGCAGTATAGGAAATAATTAATGGTGAGGGGCAGTATAGGAAATAATTAATGGTGGAGGGGCAGTATAGGAAATAATTAATGATGAGGGGCAGTATAGGAAATAATTAATGGTGGAGGGGCAGTATAGGAAATAATTAATGGTGAGGGGCAGTATAGGAAATAATTAATGGTGAGGGGCAGTATAGGAAATAATTAATGGTGAGGGGCAGTATAGGAAATAATTAATGGTGGAGGGGCAGTATAGGAAATAATTAATGGTGAGGGGCAGTATAGGAAATAATTAATGGTGAGGGGCAGCATAGGAAATAATTAATGGTGGGGGCAGTATAGGAAATAATTAATGGTGGAGGGGCAGTATAGGAAATAATTAATTTGAGGGGCAGTATAGGAAATAATTAATGGTGAGGGGCAGTATAGGAAATAATTATGAGGGGCAGTATAAGAAATAATTATGAGGGGCAGTATAGAAAATAATTAATGGTGGAGGGGCAGTATAGGAAATAATTAATGATGAGGGGCAGTATAGGAAATAATTAATGGTGAGGGGCAGTATAGGATATAATTAATGGTGAGGGGCAGTATAGGGAATAATTAATTATGAGGGGCAGTATAGGAAATAATTATGAGGGGCAGTATATGAAATAATTAATGGTGAGGGGCAGCATAGGAAATAATTAATGGTGGTGGTGTAAGAAATAATTAATTATGAGGGGCTGTCTAGTAATTAATGGGGGGAAGGCATATTCAATATTTAATGGCGAGAGGTCCCAGTATATTAATTAATTAATTGGGACAATATATATAAAATAGTTCAGTAGGAGTGCGGTATTTTAAATAAATAATTGAGGGGGGCCCAGTGTATTACGGATGCGGTCACATGTACCGCTATTTCTTTTTAAACTTTAGTCCGGCCCTCCAACGGTCTGAGGGGGACAGTGAACGGCCCCCTACATAAAAAGTTTGGGGACCCCTGTATTAGGGGTTTGATTGAATTAGGCACAGTCTGACGATTTTTTTTTTTTTTTCAAAAACTTAAAGTGACTTAAAATACAGTTGTGTGCCGCCAGTGTAGGTTAGAAACTAGGCATACAAGAACCCATGCCTATTTTTTTTTTTTTTTAAAAGGGCAGTTAAAAGGTTGTGGTGGGCGGGGGCCAATAGTTAGTTATTATGAGCAGTATAGGAAATAATTAATGGTGAGGGGCAGTATAGGAAATAATTAATGGTGAGGGGCAGTATTGGAAATAATTAATGGTGAGGGGAAGTATAGGAAATAATTAATGGTGAGGGGCAGCATAGGGAATAATTAATTATGAGGGGCAGTATAGGAAATAATTATGAGGGGCAGTATAGGAAATAATTATGAAGGGCAGCATAGGAATTAATTATGAGGGGCAGTATAGGAAATAATTATGAGGGGCAGTATAGGAAATAATTAATGGTGGAGGGGCAGTATAGGAAATAATTAATGGTGAGGGGCAGTATAGGAAATAATTAATGGTGAGGGGCAGCATAGAGAATAATTAATTATGAGGGGCAATATAGGAAATAATTATGAGGGGCAGTATAGGAAATAATTAATGGTGGAGGGGCAGTATAGGAAATAATTAATTTGAGGGGCAGTATAGGAACTAATTAATGGTGAGGGGCAGTATAGGAAATAATTATGAGGGGCAGCATAGGAAATAATTATGAGGGGCAGTATAGGAAATAATTATGAGGGGCAGTATAGGAAATAATTAATGGTGAGGGGCAGTATAGGAAATAATTAATGGTGAGGGGCAGTGTAGGAAATAATTAATGGTGAGGGGCAGTATAGGAAATAATTATGAGGGGCAGTATAGGAAATAATTAATGGTGAGGGGCAGCATAGGAAATAATTAATGGTGGAGGGGCAGTATAGGAAATAATTAATGGTGGTGGTGTAAGAAATAATTAATTATGAGGGGCTGTCTAGTAATTAATGGGGGGAAGGCATATTCAATATTTAATGGCGAGAGGTCCCAGTATATTAATTAATTAATTGGGACAATATATATAAAATAGTTCAGTAGGAGTGCGGTATATTAAATAAATAATTGAGGGGGGCCCAGTGTATTACGGATGCGGTCACATGTACCGCTATTTCTTTTTAAACTTAAGTCCGGCCCTCCAACGGTCTGAGGGGGACAGTGAACGGCCCCCTACATAAAAAGTTTGGGGACCCCTGTATTAGGGGTTTGATTGAATTAGGCACAGTCTGACGATTTTTTTTTTTTTTCAAAAACTTAAAGTGACTTAAAATACAGTTGTGTGCTGCCAGTGTAGGTTAGAAACTAGGCATACAAGAACCCATGCCTATTTTTTTTTTTTTTTAAAAGGGCAGTTAAAAGGTTGTGGTGGGCGGGGGCCAATAGTTAGTTATTATGAGCAGTATAGGAAATAATTAATGGTGAGGGGCAGTATAGGAAATAATTAATGGTGAGGGGCAGTATTGGAAATAATTAATGGTGAGGGGAAGTATAGGAAATAATTAATGGTGAGGGGCAGCATAGGGAATAATTAATTATGAGGGGCAGTATAGGAAATAATTATGAGGGGCAGTATAGGAAATAATTATGAAGGGCAGCATAGGAATTAATTATGAGGGGCAGTATAGGAAATAATTATGAGGGGCAGTATAGGAAATAATTAATGGTGGAGGGGCAGTATAGGAAATAATTAATGGTGAGGGGCAGTATAGGAAATAATTAATGTTGGAGGGGCAGTATAGGAAATAATTAATGGTGAGGGGCAGCATAGGGAATAATTAATTAGGAGGGGCAGTATAGGAAATAATTATGAGGGGCAGTATAGGAATTAATTATGAGGGGCAGTATAGGAAATAATTAATGGTGGGGGGGTAGTATAGGAAATAATTAATGGTGAGGGGCAGTATAGGAAATAATTATGAGGGGCAGTATAGGAAATAATTAATGGTGAGGGGCAGCATAGGGAATAATTAATTATGAGGGGCAGTATAGGAAATAATTATGAGGGGCAGTATAGGAAATAATTATGAGGGGCAGTATAGGAAATAATTAATGGTGGGGGTAGTATAGGAAATAATTAATGGTGAGGGGCAGTATAGGAAATAATTAATGGTGAGGGGCAGCATAGGGAATAATTAATTGTGAGGGGCAGTATAGGAAATAATTATGAGGGGCAGTATAGGAAATAATTGTGAGGGGCAGTATAGGAAATAATTATGAGGGGCAGTATAGGAAATAATTAATGGTGGAGGGGCAGTATAAGAAATAATTAATTTGAGGGGCAGTATAGGAAATAGTTAATTATGAGGGGCAGTTTAGGAAATAATTAATTATGAGGGGCAGTATAGGAAATAATTATTGGTGAGGGGCAGTATAGGAAATAATTAATGGTGAGGGGCAGCATAGGGAATAATTAATTGTGAGGGGCAGTATAGGAAATAATTATGAGGGGCGGTATAGGAAATAATTAATGGTGGGGGGGCAGTATAGGAAATAATTAATGGTGAGGGGCAGTATAGGAAATAATTAATGGTGAGGGGCAGCATAGGGAATAATTAATTGTGAGGGGCAGTATAGGAAATAATTATGAGGGGCAGTATAGTAAATAATTAATGGTGGGGGGCAGTATAGGAAATAATTAACGGTGAGGGGCAGTATAGGAAATAATTAATGGTGGGGGGCAGTATAGGAAATAATTAATTATGAGGGGCAGTATAGGAAATAATTAATGGTGAGGGGCAGCATAGGGAATAATTAATTAGGAGGGGCAGTATAGGAAATAATTATGAGGGGCAGTATAGGAAATAATTATGAGGGGCGGTATAGGAAATAATTAATGGTGAGGGGCAGTATAGGAAATAATTAATTATGAGGGGCAGTATAGAAAATAATTAATGGTGAGGGGCAGTATAGGAAATAATTAATGGTGAGGGGCAGCATAGGGAATAATTAATTAGGAGGGACAGTATAGGAAATAATTATGAGGGGCAGTATAGGAAATAATTATGAGGGGCAGTATAGGAAATAATTAATGGTGGAGGGGCAGTATAGGAAATAATGAATGGTGAGGGGCAGCATAGGGAATAATTATGAGGGGCAGTATAGGAAATAATTATGATGGGCAGTATAGGAAATAATTAATGGTGAGGGGCAGTATAGGAAATAATCAATTATGAGGGGCAGTATAGAAAATAATTAATAGTGAGGGGCAGTATAGGAAATAATTATGAGGGGCAGTATAGGAAATAATTATGAGGGGCAGTATAGGAAATAATTATGAGGGGCAGTATAGGAAATAATTATGAGGGCAGTATAGGAAATAATTATGAGGGCAGTATAGGAAATAATTAATGGTGAGGGGCAGTATAGGAAATAATTAACGGTGAGGGGCAGTATAGGAAATAATTAATTTGAGGGGCAGTATAGGAAATAGTTAATTATGAGGGGCAGTATAGGAAATAATTAATTATGAGGGGCAGTATAGGAAATAATTATGAGGGGCAGTATAGGAAATAATTATGAGGGGCGGTATAGGAAATAATTAATGGTGGGGGGGCAGTATAGGAAATAATTAATGGTGAGGGGCAGTATAGGAAATAATTAATGGTGAGGGGCAGCATAGAGAATAATTAATTATGAGGGGCAATATAGGAAATAATTATGAGGGGCAGTATAGGAAATAATTAATGGTGGAGGGGCAGTATAGGAAATAATTAATTTGAGGGGCAGTATAGGAACTAATTAATGGTGAGGGGCAGTATAGGAAATAATTATGAGGGGCAGCATAGGAAATAATTATGAGGGGCAGTATAGGAAATAATTATGAGGGGCAGTATAGGAAATAATTAATGGTGAGGGGCAGTATAGGAAATAATTAATGGTGAGGGGCAGTGTAGGAAATAATTAATGGTGAGGGGCAGTATAGGAAATAATTATGAGGGGCAGTATAGGAAATAATTAATGGTGAGGGGCAGCATAGGAAATAATTAATGGTGGAGGGGCAGTATAGGAAATAATTAATGGTGGTGGTGTAAGAAATAATTAATTATGAGGGGCTGTCTAGTAATTAATGGGGGGAAGGCATATTCAATATTTAATGGCGAGAGGTCCCAGTATATTAATTAATTAATTGGGACAATATATATAAAATAGTTCAGTAGGAGTGCGGTATATTAAATAAATAATTGAGGGGGGCCCAGTGTATTACGGATGCGGTCACATGTACCGCTATTTCTTTTTAAACTTAAGTCCGGCCCTCCAACGGTCTGAGGGGGACAGTGAACGGCCCCCTACATAAAAAGTTTGGGGACCCCTGTATTAGGGGTTTGATTGAATTAGGCACAGTCTGACGATTTTTTTTTTTTTTCAAAAACTTAAAGTGACTTAAAATACAGTTGTGTGCTGCCAGTGTAGGTTAGAAACTAGGCATACAAGAACCCATGCCTATTTTTTTTTTTTTTTAAAAGGGCAGTTAAAAGGTTGTGGTGGGCGGGGGCCAATAGTTAGTTATTATGAGCAGTATAGGAAATAATTAATGGTGAGGGGCAGTATAGGAAATAATTAATGGTGAGGGGCAGTATTGGAAATAATTAATGGTGAGGGGAAGTATAGGAAATAATTAATGGTGAGGGGCAGCATAGGGAATAATTAATTATGAGGGGCAGTATAGGAAATAATTATGAGGGGCAGTATAGGAAATAATTATGAAGGGCAGCATAGGAATTAATTATGAGGGGCAGTATAGGAAATAATTATGAGGGGCAGTATAGGAAATAATTAATGGTGGAGGGGCAGTATAGGAAATAATTAATGGTGAGGGGCAGTATAGGAAATAATTAATGTTGGAGGGGCAGTATAGGAAATAATTAATGGTGAGGGGCAGCATAGGGAATAATTAATTAGGAGGGGCAGTATAGGAAATAATTATGAGGGGCAGTATAGGAATTAATTATGAGGGGCAGTATAGGAAATAATTAATGGTGGGGGGGTAGTATAGGAAATAATTAATGGTGAGGGGCAGTATAGGAAATAATTATGAGGGGCAGTATAGGAAATAATTAATGGTGAGGGGCAGCATAGGGAATAATTAATTATGAGGGGCAGTATAGGAAATAATTATGAGGGGCAGTATAGGAAATAATTATGAGGGGCAGTATAGGAAATAATTAATGGTGGGGGTAGTATAGGAAATAATTAATGGTGAGGGGCAGTATAGGAAATAATTAATGGTGAGGGGCAGCATAGGGAATAATTAATTGTGAGGGGCAGTATAGGAAATAATTATGAGGGGCAGTATAGGAAATAATTGTGAGGGGCAGTATAGGAAATAATTATGAGGGGCAGTATAGGAAATAATTAATGGTGGAGGGGCAGTATAAGAAATAATTAATTTGAGGGGCAGTATAGGAAATAGTTAATTATGAGGGGCAGTTTAGGAAATAATTAATTATGAGGGGCAGTATAGGAAATAATTATTGGTGAGGGGCAGTATAGGAAATAATTAATGGTGAGGGGCAGCATAGGGAATAATTAATTGTGAGGGGCAGTATAGGAAATAATTATGAGGGGCGGTATAGGAAATAAATAATGGTGGGGGGGGCAGTATAGGAAATAATTAATGGTGAGGGGCAGTATAGGAAATAATTAATGGTGAGGGGCAGCATAGGGAATAATTAATTGTGAGGGGCAGTATAGGAAATAATTATGAGGGGCAGTATAGTAAATAATTAATGGTGGGGGGCAGTATAGGAAATAATTAACGGTGAGGGGCAGTATAGGAAATAATTAATGGTGGGGGGCAGTATAGGAAATAATTAATTATGAGGGGCAGTATAGGAAATAATTAATGGTGAGGGGCAGCATAGGGAATAATTAATTAGGAGGGGCAGTATAGGAAATAATTATGAGGGGCAGTATAGGAAATAATTATGAGGGGCGGTATAGGAAATAATTAATGGTGAGGGGCAGTATAGGAAATAATTAATTATGAGGGGCAGTATAGAAAATAATTAATGGTGAGGGGCAGTATAGGAAATAATTAATGGTGAGGGGCAGCATAGGGAATAATTAATTAGGAGGGACAGTATAGGAAATAATTATGAGGGGCAGTATAGGAAATAATTATGAGGGGCAGTATAGGAAATAATTAATGGTGGAGGGGCAGTATAGGAAATAATGAATGGTGAGGGGCAGCATAGGGAATAATTATGAGGGGCAGTATAGGAAATAATTATGATGGGCAGTATAGGAAATAATTAATGGTGAGGGGCAGTATAGGAAATAATCAATTATGAGGGGCAGTATAGAAAATAATTAATGGTGAGGGGCAGTATAGGAAATAATTATGAGGGGCAGTATAGGAAATAATTATGAGGGGCAGTATAGGAAATAATTATGAGGGGCAGTATAGGAAATAATTATGAGGGCAGTATAGGAAATAATTATGAGGGCAGTATAGGAAATAATTAATGGTGAGGGGCAGTATAGGAAATAATTAACGGTGAGGGGCAGTATAGGAAATAATTAATTTGAGGGGCAGTATAGGAAATAGTTAATTATGAGGGGCAGTATAGGAAATAATTAATTATGAGGGGCAGTATAGGAAATAATTATGAGGGGCAGTATAGGAAATAATTATGAGGGGCGGTATAGGAAATAATTAATGGTGGGGGGGCAGTATAGGAAATAATTAATGGTGAGGGGCAGTATAGGAAATAATTAATGGTGAGGGGCAGCATAGGGAATAATTAATTGTGAGGGGCAGTATAGGAAATAATTATGAGGGGCAGTATAGTAAATAATTAATGGTGGGGGGCAGTATAGGAAATAATTAACGGTGAGGGGCAGTATAGGAAATAATTAATGGTGGGGGGCAGTATAGGAAATAATTAATTATGAGGGGCAGTATAGGAAATAATTAATGGTGAGGGGCAGCATAGGGAATAATTAATTAGGAGGGGCAGTATAGGAAATAATTATGAGGGGCAGTATAGGAAATAATTATGAGGGGCGGTATAGGAAATAATTAATGGTGGGGGGCAGTATAGGAAATAATTAATGGTGAGGGGCAGTATAGGAAATAATTAATTATGAGGGGCAGTATAGAAAATAATTAATGGTGAGGGGCAGTATAGGAAATAATTAATGGTGAGGGGCAGCATAGGGAATAATTAATTAGGAGGGACAGTATAGGAAATAATTATGAGGGGCAGTATAGGAAATAATTATGAGGGGCAGTATAGGAAATAATTAATGGTGGAGGGGCAGTATAGGAAATAATGAATGGTGAGGGGCAGCTTAGGGAATAATCATGAGGGGCAGTATAGGAAATAATTATGATGGGCAGTATAGGAAATAATTATGAGGGCAGTATAGGAAATAATTATGAGGGGCAGTATAGGAAATAATTAATGGTGAGGGGCAGTATAGGAAATAATTATGAGGGGCAGTATAGGAAATAATTATGAGGGGCAGTATAGGAAATAATTAATTATGAGGGGCAGTATAGGAAATAATTAATGGTGAGGGGCAGTATAGGAAATAATTAATTTGAGGGGCAGTATAGGAAATAGTTAATTATGAGGGGCAGTATAGGAAATAATTAATTATGAGGGGCAGTATAGGAAATAATTATTGGTGAGGGGCAGTATAGGAAATAATGAATGGTGAGGGGCAGCATAGGGAATAATTATGAGGGGCAGTATAGGAAATAATTATGATGGGCAGTATAGGAAATAATTAATTGTGAGGGGCAGTATAGGAAATAATTATGAGGGGCAGTATAGTAAATAATTAATGGTGGGGGGCAGTATAGGAAATAATTAACGGTGAGGGGCAGTATAGGAAATAATTAATGGTGGGGGGCAGTATAGGAAATAATTAATTATGAGGGGCAGTATAGGAAATAATTAATGGTGAGGGGCAGCATAGGAAATAATTAATTAGGAGGGGCAGTATAGGAAATAATTATGAGGGGCGGTATAGGAAATAATTAATGGTGGGGGGCAGTATAGGAAATAATTAATGGTGAGGGGCAGTATAGGAAATAATTAATTATGAGGGGCAGTATAGGAAATAATTAATGGTGAGGGGCAGTATAGGAAATAATTAATGGTGAGGGGCAGCATAGGGAATAATTAATTAGGAGGGGCAGTATAGGAAATAATTATGAGGGGCAGTATAGGAAATAATTATGAGGGGCAGTATAGGAAATAATTAATGGTGGAGGGGCAGTATAGGAAATAATGAATGTTGAGGGGCAGCATAGGGAATAATTATGAGGGGCAGTATAGGAAATAATTATGATGGGCAGTGTAGGAAATAATTATGAGGGCAGTATAGGAAATAATTATGAGGGGCAGTATAGGAAATAATTAATGGTGAGGGGCAGTATAGGAAATAATTAATGGTGAGGGGCAGCATAGGAAATAATTAATGGTGGGGGCAGTATAGGAAATAATTAATGGTGAGGGGTAGCATAGGAAATAATTAATGGTAGAGGGGCAGTATAGGAAATAATTAATGGTGGAGGGGCAGTATAGGAAATAATTAATTTGAGGGGCAGTATAGGAAATAATTAATGGTGAGGGGCAGCATAGGGAATAATTAATTAGGAGGGGCAGTATAGGAAATAATTATGAGGGGCAGTATAGGAAATAATTATGAGGGGCGGTATAGGAAATAATTAATGGTGGGGGGCAGTATAGGAAATAATTAATGGTGAGGGGCAGTATAGGAAATAATTATGAGGGGCAGTATAGGAAATAATTATGAGGGGCGGTATAGGAAATAATTAATGGTGGGGGGCAGTATAGGAAATAATTAATGGTGAGGGGCAGTATAGGAAATAATTAATTATGAGGGGCAGTATAGGAAATAATTAATGGTGAGGGGCAGTATAGGAAATAATTAATGGTGAGGGGCAGCATAGGGAATAATTAATTAGGAGGGGCAGTATAGGAAATAATTATGAGGGGCAGTATAGCAAATAATTATGAGGGGCAGTATAGGAAATAATTAATGGTGGAGGGGCAGTATAGGAAATAATGAATGGTGAGGGGCAGCATAGGGAATAATTATGAGGGGCAGTATAGGAAATAATTATGATGGGCAGTATAGGAAATAATTATGAGGGCAGTATAGGAAATAATTATGAGGGGCAGTATAGGAAATAATTATGATGGGCAGTATAGGAAATAATTATGAGGGCAGTATAGGAAATAATTATGAGGGGCAGTATAGGAAATAATTAATGGTGAGGGGCAGTATAGGAAATAATTAATGGTGAGGGGCAGCATAGGAAATAATTAATGGTGGGGGCAGTATAGGAAATAATTAATGGTGAGGGGTAGCATAGGAAATAATTAATGGTGGAGGGGCAGTATAGGAAATAATTAATGGTGGAGGGGCAGTATAGGAAATAATTAATTTGAGGGGCAGTATAGGAAATAATTAATGGTGAGGGACAGTATAGGAAATAATTATGAGGGGCAGTATAGGAAATAATTATGAGGGGCAGTATAGGAAATAATTATGAGGGGCATTATATGAAATAATTAATGGTGAGGGGCAGTATAGGAAATAATTAATGGTGAGGGGCAGTATAGGAAATAATTAATTTGAGGGGCAGTATAGGAAATAATCAATTTGAGGGGCAGTATAGGAAATAATTATGAGGGGCAGTATAGGAAATAATTATGAGGGGCAGTATAGGAAATAATTATGAGGGGCATTATAGGAAATAATTATGAGGGGCAGTATAGGAAATAATTAATGGTGAGGGGCAGTATAGGGAATAGTTAATGATGGGGGGCAGCATAGGAAATAGTTAATGATGGGGGGAAGCATAAGACATAATTAATGGTGGAGGGGCAGTATAGGAAATAATTAATTTAAAGGGCAGTATAGGAAATAATTAATGGTGGAGGGGCAGTATAGGAAATAATTAATGTTGGGGGGCAGTATAGGAAATAATTAATGGTGGGGGGCAGTATAGGAAATAATTAATGGTGAGGGGCAGCATAGGGAATAATTAATTAGGAGGGGCAGTATAGGAAATAATTATGAGGGGCAGTATAGGAAATAATTATGAGGGGCAGTATAGGAAATAATTAATGGTGGAGGGGCAGTATAGGAAATAATGAATGGTGAGGGGCAGCATAGGGAATAATTATGAGGGGCAGTATAGGAAATAATTATGATGGGCAGTATAGGAAATAATTATGAGGGCAGTATAGGAAATAATTATGAGGGGCAGTATAGGAAATAATTAATGGTGGAGGGGCAGTATAGGAAATAATTAATGGTGAGGGGCAGCATAGGAAATAATTAATGGTGAGGGGCAGCATAGGAAATAATTAATGGTGGGGGCAGTATAGGAAATAATTAATGGTGAGGGGTAGCATAGGAAATAATTAATGGTGGAGGGGCAGTATAGGAAATAATTAATTTGAGGGGCAGTATAGGAAATAATTAATGGTGGAGGGGCAGTATAAGAAATAATTAATTATGAGGGGCAGTATAGGAAATAATTATGAGGGGCAGTATAGGAAATAATTATGAGGGGCGGTATAGGAAATAATTAATGGTGGGGGGCAGTATAGGAAATAATTAATGTTGAGGGGCAGTATAGGAAATAATTAATGGTGAGGGGCAGCATAGGGAATAATTAATTGTGAGGGGCAGTATAGGAAATAATTATGAGGGGCGGTATAGGAAATAATTAATGGTGGGGGGCAGTATAGGAAATAATTAATGGTGAGGGGCAGTATAGGAAATAATTAATGGTGAGGGGCAGTATAGGAAATAATTAATGGTGAGGGGCAGCATAGGAAATAATTAATGGTGGGGGCAGTATAGGAAATAATTAATGGTGAGGGGTAGCATAGGAAATAATTAATGGTGGAGGGGCAGTATAGGAAGTAATTAATGGTGGAGGGGCAGTATAGGAAATAATTAATTTGAGGGGCAGTATAGGAAATAATTAATGGTGAGGGGCAGTATAGGAAATAATTATGAGGGGCAGTATAGGAAATAATTATGAGGGGCAGTATAGGAAATAATTATGAGGGGCATTATATGAAATAATTAATGGTGAGGGGCAGTATAGGAAATAATTAATGGTGAGGGGCAGTATAGGAAATAATTAATTTGAGGGGCAGTATAGGAAATAATTAATTTGAGGGGCAGTATAGGAAATAATTATGAGGGGCAGTATAGGAAATAATTATGAGGGGCAGTATAGGAAATAATTATGAGGGGCATTATAGGAAATAATTATGAGGGGCAGTATAGGAAATAATTAATGGTGAGGGGCAGTATAGGAAATAATTAATTAGGAGGGGCAGTATAGGAAATAATTATGAGGGGCAGTATAGGAAATAATTATGAGGGGCAGTATAGGAAATAATTAATGGTGAGGGGCAGTATAGGAAATAATTAATGGTGAGGGGCAGCATAGGGAATAATTAATTAGGAGGGGCAGTATAGGAAATAATTATGAGGGGCAGTATAGGAAATAATTATGAGGGGCAGTATAGGAAATAATTAATGGTGGAGGGGCAGTATAGGAAATAATGAATGGTGAGGGGCAGCATAGGGAATAATTATGAGGGGCAGTATAGGAAATAATTATGATGGGCAGTATAGGAAATATTTATGAGGGCAGTATAGGAAATAATTATGAGGGGCAGTATAGGAAATAATTAATGGTGAGGGGCAGTATAGGAAATAATTAATGGTGAGGGGCAGCATAGGAAATAATTAATGGTGGGGGCAGTATAGGAAATAATTAATGGTGAGGGGTAGCATAGGAAATAATTAATGGTGGAGGGGCAGTATAGGAAATAATTAATGGTGAGGGGCAGTATAGGAAAAAATTATGAGGGGCAGTATAGGAAATAATTATGAGGGGCAGTATAGGAAATAATTATGAGGGGCATTATATGAAATAATTAATGGTGAGGGGCAGTATAGGAAATAATTAATGGTGAGGGGCAGTATAGGAAATAATTAATTTGAGGGGCAGTATAGGAAATAATTAATTTGAGGGGCAGTATAGGAAATAATTATGAGGGGCAGTATAGGAAATAATTATGAGGGGCAGTATAGGAAATAATTATGAGGGGCATTATAGGAAATAATTATGAGGGGCAGTATAGGAAATAATTAATGGTGAGGGGCAGTATAGGGAATAGTTAATGATGGGGGGCAGCATAGGAAATAGTTAATGATGGGGGGAAGCATAAGACATAATTAATGGTGGGGGGCAGTATAGGAAATAATTAATGGTGAGGGGCAGCATAGGGAATAATTAATTAGGAGGGGCAGTGTAGGAAATAATTATGAGGGGCAGTATAGGAAATAATTATGAGGGGCAGTATAGGAAATAATTAATGGTGGAGGGGCAGTATAGGAAATAATGAATGGTGAGGGGCAGCATAGGGAATAATTAATTATGAGGGGCAGTATAGGAAATAATTATGATGGGCAGTATAGGAAATAATTATGAGGGGCAGTATAGGAAATAATTAATGGTGGAGGGGCAGTATAGGAAATAATTAATGGTGAGGGGCAGCATAGGAAATAATTAATGGTGAGGGGCAGCATAGGAAAGAATTAATGGTGAGGGGCAGTATAGGAAATAATTAATGGTGAGGGGCAGCATAGGAAATAGTTAATGATGGGGGGAAGCATAAGACATAATTAATGGTGGAGGGGCAGTATAGGAAATAATTAATTTAAAGGGCAGTATAGAAAATAATTAATGGTGGAGGGGCAGTATAGGAAATAATTAATGTTGGGGGGCAGTATAGGAAATAATTAATTATGAGGGGCAGTATAGGAAATAATTAATGGTGAGGGGCAGCATAGGGAATAATTAATTGTGAGGGGCAGTATAGGAAATAATTATGAGGGGCAGTATAGTAAATAATTAATGGTGGGGGGCAGTATAGGAAATAATTAACGGTGAGGGGCAGTATAGGAAATAATTAATGGTGGGGGCAGTATAGGAAATAATTAATTATGAGAGGCAGTATAGGAAATAATTAATGGTGAGGGGCAGCATAGGGAATAATTAATTAGGAGGGGCAGTATAGGAAATAATTATGAGGGGCAGTATAGGAAATAATTATGAGGGGCGGTATAGGAAATAATTAATGGTGGGGGGCAGTATAGGAAATAATTAATGGTGAGGGGCAGTATAGGAAATAATTAATGGTGAGGGGCAGCATAGGGAATAATTAATTGTGAGGGGCAGTATAGGAAAAAATTATGAGGGGCGGTATAGGAAATAATTAATGGTGGGGGGGCAGTATAGGAAATAATTAATGGTGAGGGGCAGTATAGGAAATAATTAATGGTGAGGGGCAGCATAGGGAATAATTAATTGTGAGGGGCAGTATAGGAAATAATTATGAGGGGCAGTAAAGTAAATAATTAATGGTGGGGGGCAGTATAGGAAATAATTAACGGTGAGGGGCAGTATAGGAAATAATTAATGGTGGGGGGCAGTATAGGAAATAATTAATTATGAGGTACAGTATAGGAAATAATTAATGGTGAGGGGCAGCATAGGGAATAATTAATTAGGAGGGGCAGTATAGGAAATAATTATGAGGGGCGGTATAGGAAATAATTAATGGTGAGGGGCAGTATAGGAAATAATTAATTATGAGGGGCAGTATAGGAAATAATTAATGGTGAGGGGCAGTATAGGAAATAATTAATGGTGAGGGGCAGCATAGGGAATAATTAATTAGGAGGGGCAGTATAGGAAATAATTATGAGGGGCAGTATAGGAAATAATTATGAGGGGCAGTATAGGAAATAATTAATGGTGGAGGGGCAGTATAGGAAATAATGAATGTTGAGGGGCAGCATAGGGAATAATTATGAGGGGCAGTATAGGAAATAATTATGATGGGCAGTATAGGAAATAATTAATGGTGAGGGGCAGTATAGGAAATAATTAATGGTGAGGGGCAGCATAGGAAATAATTAATGGTGGGGGCAGTATAGGAAATAATTAATGGTGAGGGGTAGCATAGGAAATAATTATGAGGGCAGTATAGGAAATAATTATGAGGGGCAGTATAGGAAATAATTAATGGTGAGGGGCAGTATAGGAAATAATTAATGGTGAGGGGCAGCATAGGAAATAATTAATGGTGGGGGCAGTATAGGAAATAATTAATGGTGAGGGGTAGCATAGGAAATAATTAATGGTGGAGGGGCAGTATAGGAAATAATTAATGGTGGAGGGGCAGTATAGGAAATAATTAATTTGAGGGGCAGTATAGGAAATAATTAATGGTGAGAGGCAGCATAGGGAATAATTAATTAGGAGGGGCAGTATAGGAAATAATTATGAGGGGCAGTATAGGAAATAATTATGAGGGGCGGTATAGGAAATAATTAATGGTGGGGGGCAGTATAGGAAATAATTAATGGTGAGGGGCAGTATAGGAAATAATTATGAGGGGCAGTATAGGAAATAATTAATGGTGAGGGGCAGTATAGGAAATAATTAATTATGAGGGGCAGTATAGGAAATAATTAATGGTGAGGGGCAGTATAGGAAATAATTAATGGTGAGGGGCAGCATAGGGAATAATTAATTAGGAGGGGCAGTATAGGAAATAATTATGAGGGGCAGTATAGGAAATAATTATGAGGGGCAGTATAGGAAATAATTAATGGTGGAGGGGCAGTATAGGAAATAATGAATGGTGAGGGGCAGCATAGGGAATAATTATGAGGGGCAGTATAGGAAATAATTATGATGGGCAGTATAGGAAATAATTATGAGGGCAGTATAGGAAATAATTATGAGGGGCAGTATAGGAAATAATTAATGGTGAGGGGCAGTATAGGAAATAATTAATGGTGAGGGGCAGCATAGGAAATAATTAATGGTGGGGGCAGTATAGGAAATAATTAATGGTGAGGGGTAGCATAGGAAATAATTAATGGTGGAGGGGCAGTATAGGAAATAATTAATGGTGGAGGGGCAGTATAGGAAATAATTAATTTGAGGGGCAGTATAGGAAATAATTAATGGTGAGGGGCAGTATAGGAAATAATTATGAGGGGCAGTATAGGAAATAATTATGAGGGGCAGTATAGGAAATAATTATGAGGGGCATTATATGAAATAATTAATGGTGAGGGGCAGTATAGGAAATAATTAATGGTGAGGGGCAGTATAGGAAATAATTAATTTGAGGGGCAGTATAGGAAATAATTAATTTGAGGGGCAGTATAGGAAATAATTATGAGGGGCAGTATAGGAAATAATTATGAGGGGCAGTATAGGAAATAATTATGAGGGGCATTATAGGAAATAATTATGAGGGGCAGTATAGGAAATAATTAATGGTGAGGGGCAGTATAGGGAATAGTTAATGATGGGGGGCAGCATAGGAAATAGTTAATGATGGGGGGAAGCATAAGACATAATTAATGGTGGAGGGGCAGTATAGGAAATAATTAATTTAAAGGGCAGTATAGGAAATAATTAATGGTGGAGGGGCAGTATAGGAAATAATTAATGTTGGGGGGCAGTATAGGAAATAATTAATGGTGGGGGCAGTATAGGAAATAATTAATGGTGAGGGGAAGCATAGGGAATAATTAATTAGGAGGGGCAGTATAGGAAATAATTATGAGGGGCAGTATAGGAAATAATTATGAGGGGCAGTATAGGAAATAATTAATGGTGGAGGGGCAGTATAGGAAATAATGAATGGTGAGGGGCAGCATAGGGAATAATTATGAGGGGCAGTATAGGAAATAATTATGATGGGCAGTATAGGAAATAATTATGAGGGCAGTATAGGAAATAATTATGAGGGGCAGTATAGGAAATAATTAATGGTGGAGGGGCAGTATAGGAAATAATTAATGGTGAGGGGCAGCATAGGAAATAATTAATGGTGAGGGGCAGCATAGGAAATAATTAATGGTGGGGGCAGTATAGGAAATAATTAATGGTGAGGGGTAGCATAGGAAATAATTAATGGTGGAGGGGCAGTATAGGAAATAATTAATTTGAGGGGCAGTATAGGAAATAATTAATGGTGGAGGGGCAGTATAGGAAATAATTAATTATGAGGGGCAGTATAGGAAATAATTATGAGGGGCAGTATAGGAAATAATTATGAGGGGCGGTATAGGAAATAATTAATGGTGGGGGGCAGTATAGGAAATAATTAATGTTGAGGGGCAGTATAGGAAATAATTAATGGTGAGGGGCAGCATAGGGAATAATTAATTGTGAGGGGCAGTATAGGAAATAATTATGAGGGGCGGTATAGGAAATAATTAATGGTGGGGGGCAGTATAGGAAATAATTAATGGTGAGGGGCAGTATAGGAAATAATTAATGGTGAGGGGCAGCATAGGAAATAATTAATGATGGGGGGAAGCATAAGACATAATTAATGGTGAGGGGCAGTATAGGAAATAATTAATGGTGATGGTGTAAGAAATAATTAATTATGAGGGGCTGTCTAGTAATTAATGGGGGGAAGGCATATTCAATATTTAATGGCGAGAGGTCCCAGTATATTAATTAATTAATTGGGACAATATATATAAAATAGTTCAGTAGGAGTGCGGTATATTAAATAAATAATTGAGGGGGGCCCAGTGTGTTACGGATGCGGTCACATGTACCGCTATTTCTTTTTAAACTTAAGTCCGGCCCTCCAACGGTCTGAGGGGGACAGTGAACGGCCCCCTACATAAAAAGTTTGGGGACCCCTGTATTAGGGGTTTGATTGAATTAGGCACAGTCTGACGATTTTTTTTTTTTTCAAAAACTTAAAGTGACTTAAAATCCAGTTGTGTGCTGCCAGTGTAGGTTAGAAACTAGGCATACAAGAACCCATGCCTATTTTTTTTTTTTTTTAAAAAGGGCAGTTAAAAGGTTGTGATGGGCGGGGGCCAATAGTTAGTTATTATGGGCAGTATAGGAAATAATTAATGGTGAGGGGCAGTATAGGAAATATTTAATGGTGAGGGGCAGCATAGGGAATAATTATTTATGAGGGGCAGTATAGGAAATAATTATGAGGGGCAGTATAGGAATTAATTATGAGGGGCAGTATAGGAAATAATTAATGGTGAAGGGCAGTATAGGAAATAATTATGAGGGGCAGTATAGGAAATAATTATGAGGGGCAGTATAGGAAATAATTAATGGTGAGGGGCAGCATAGGAAATAATTAATGATGGGGGGAAGCATAAGACATAATTAATGGTGAGGGGCAGTATAGGAAATAATTAATGGTGATGGTGTAAGAAATAATTAATTATGAGGGGCTGTCTAGTAATTAATGGGGGGAAGGCATATTCAATATTTAATGGCGAGAGGTCCCAGTATATTAATTAATTAATTGGGACAATATATATAAAATAGTTCAGTAGGAGTGCGGTATATTAAATAAATAATTGAGGGGGGCCCAGTGTATTACGGATGCGGTCACATGTACCGCTATTTCTTTTTAAACTTAAGTCCGGCCCTCCAACGGTCTGAGGGGGACAGTGAACGGCCCCCTACATAAAAAGTTTGGGGACCCCTGTATTAGGGGTTTGATTGAATTAGGCACAGTCTGACGATTTTTTTTTTTTTCAAAAACTTAAAGTGACTTAAAATCCAGTTGTGTGCTGCCAGTGTAGGTTAGAAACTAGGCATACAAGAACCCATGCCTATTTTTTTTTTTTTTTTTAAAAAGGGCAGTTAAAAGGTTGTGGTGGGCGGGGGCCAATAGTTAGTTATTATGAGCAGTATAGGAAATAATTAATGGTGAGGGGCAGTATAGGAAATATTTAATGGTGAGGGGCAGCATAGGGAATAATTAATTAGGAGGGGCAGTATAGGAAATAATTATGAGGGGCAGTATAGGAAATAATTATGAGGGGCAGTATAGGAAATAATTAATGGTGGAGGGGCAGTATAGGAAATAATTAATGGTGAGGGGCAGTATAGGAAATAATTAATGGTGAGTGGCAGTATAGGAAATAATTAATGGTGAGGGGCAGCATAAAAAATAATTAATGGTGGAGGGGCAGTATAGGAAATAATTAATGGTGGTAGTGTAAGAAATAATTAATTATGAGGGGCTGTCTAGTAATTAATGGGGGGAAGGCATATTCAATATTTAATGGCGAGAGGTCCCAGTATATTAATTAATTAATTGGGACAATATATATAAAATAGTTCAGTAGGAGTGCGGTATATTAAATAAATAATTGAGGGGGGCCCAGTGTATTACGGATGCGGTCACATGTACCGCTATTACTTTTTAAACTTAAGTCCGGCCCTCCAACGGTCTGAAGGGGACAGTGAACGGCCCCCTACATAAAAAGTTTGGGGACCCCTGTATTAGGGGTTTGATTGAATTAGGCACAGTCTGACGATTTTTTTTTTTTCAAAAACTTAAAGTGACTTAAAATCCAGTTGTGTGCTGCCAGTGTAGGTTAGAAACTAGGCATACAAGAACCCATGCCTATTTTTTTTTTTTTTTAAAAAGGGCAGTTAAAAGGTTGTGGTGGGCGGGGGCCAATAGTTAGTTATTATGAGCAGTATAGGAAATAATTAATGGTGAGGGGCTGTATAGGAAATATTTAATGGTGAGGGGCAGCATAGGGAATAATTAATTATGAGGGGCAGTATAGGAAATAATTATGAGGGGCAGTATAGGAAATAATTATGAGGGGCAGTATAGGAAATAATTAATGGTGGAGGGGCAGCATAGGAAATAATTAATTTGAGGGGCAGTATAGGAAATAATTATGAGGGGCAGTATAGGAAATAATTAATGGTGGAGGGGCAGTATAGGAAATAATTAATGTTGGGGGGCAGCAAAGGGAATAATTAATTATGAGGGGCAGTATAGGAATTAATTATGAGGGGCAGCATAGGAAATAATTATGAGGGGCAGTATAGGAAATAATTATGATGGGCAGTATAGGAAATAATTATGAGGGCAGTATAGGAAATAATTATGAGGGGCAGTATAGGAAATAATTAATGGTGGGGGGCAGTATAGGAAATAATTAACGGTGAGGGGCAGTATAGGAAATAATTAATGGTAAGGGGCAGTATAGGAAATAATTAACGGTGAGGGGCAGTATAGGAAATAATTAATGGTGGGGGGCAGTATAGGAAATAATTAATTATGAGGGGCAGTATAGGAAATAATTAATCATGAGGGGCAGTATAGGAAATAATTAATGGTGAGGGGCAGTATAGGAAATAATTAATGGTGGAGGGGCAGTATAGGAAATAATTAATGGTGAGGGGCAGCATAGGAAATAATTAATGGTGAGGGGCAGCATAGGAAATAATTAATGGTGGAGGGGCAGTATAGGAAATAATTAATTTAAAGGGCAGTGTAGGAAATAATTAATGGTGGAGGGGCAGTATAGGAAATAATTAATTATGAGGGGCAGTATAGGAAATAATTAATTATGAGGGGCAGTATAGGAAATAATTAATGGTGAGGGGCAGTATAGGAAATAATTAATTTAAAGGGCAGTGTAGGAAATAATTAATGGTGGAGGGGCAGTATAGGAAATAATTAATTATGAGGGGCAGTATAGGAAATAATTAATTATGAGGGGCAGTATAGGAAATAATTAATGGTGAGGGGCAGTATAGGAAATAATTATGATGGGCAGTATAGGAAATAATTATGAGGGCAGTATAGGAAATAATTATGAGGGGCAGTATAGGAAATAATTAATCATGAGGGGCAGTATAGGAAATAATTAATGGTGAGGGGCAGTATAGGAAATAATTAATGGTGGAGGGGCAGTATAGGAAATAATTAATGGTGAGGGGCAGCATAGGAAATAATTAATGTTGGGGGGCAGTATAGGAAATAATTAATGGTGGGGGGCAGTATAGGAAATAATTAATGGTGAGGGGCAGCATAGGGAATAATTAATTAGGAGGGGCAGTATAGGAAATAATTATGAGGGGCAGTATAGGAAATAATTATGAGGGGCAGTATAGGAAATAATTAATGGTGGAGGGGCAGTATAGGAAATAATGAATGGTGAGGGGCAGCATAGGGAATAATTATGAGGGGCAGTATAGGAAATCATTATGATGGGCAGTATAGGAAATAATTATGAGGGCAGTATAGGAAATAATTATGAGGGGCAGTATAGGAAATAATTAATGGTGGAGGGGCAGTATAGGAAATAATTAATGGTGAGGGGCAGCATAGGAAATAATTAATGGTGAGGGGCAGCATAGGAAATAATTAATGGTGGGGGCAGTATAGGAAATAATTAATGGTGAGGGGTAGCATAGGAAATAATTAATGGTGGAGGGGCAGTATAGGAAATAATTAATGGTGGAGGGGCAGTATAGGAAATAATTATGAGGGGCAGTATAGGAAATAATTATGAGGGGCAGTATAGGAAATAATTATGAGGGGCGGTATAGGAAATAATTAATGGTGGGGGGCAGTATAGGAAATAATTAATGGTGAGGGGCAGTATAGGAAATAATTAATTATGAGGGGCAGTATAGGAAATAATTATGAGGGGCAGTATAGGAAATAATTATGAGGGGCGGTATAGGAAATAATTAATGGTGGGGGGCAGTATAGGAAATAATTAATGGTGAGGGGCAGTATAGGAAATAATTAATGGTTAGGGGCAGTATAGGAAATAATTAATGGTGAGGGGCAGCATAGGGAATAATTAATTAGGAGGGGCAGTATAGGAAATAATTATGAGGGGCAGTATAGGAAATAATTATGAGGGGCAGTATAGGAAATAATTAATGGTGGAGGGGCAGTATAGGAAATAATGAATGGTGAGGGGCAGCATAGGGAATAATTATGAGGGGCAGTATAGGAAATAATTATGATGGGCAGTATAGGAAATAATTATGAGGGCAGTATAGGAAATAATTATGAGGGGCAGTATAGGAAATAATTAATGGTGAGGGGCAGTATAGGAAATAATTAATAGTGAGGGGCAGCATAGGAAATAATTAATGGTGGGGGCAGTATAGGAAATAATTAATGGTGAGGGGTATTATAGGAAATAATTAATGGTGGAGGGGCAGTATAGGAAATAATTAATGGTGGAGGGGCAGTATAGGAAATAATTAATTTGAGGGGCAGTATAGGAAATAATTAATGGTGAGGGGCAGTATAGGAAATAATTATGAGGGGCAGTATAGGAAATAATTATGAGGGGCAGTATAGGAAATAATTATGAGGGGCATTATATGAAATAATTAATGGTGAGGGGCAGTATAGGAAATAATTAATGGTGAGGGGCAGTATAGGAAATAATTAATTTGAGGGGCAGTATAGGAAATAATTAATTTGAGGGGCAGTATAGGAAATAATTATGAGGGGCAGTATAGGAAATAATTATGAGGGGCAGTATAGGAAATAATTATGAGGGGCATTATAGGAAATAATTATGAGGGGCAGTATAGGAAATAATTAATGGTGAGGGGCAGTATAGGGAATAGTTAATGATGGGGGGCAGCATAGGAAATAGTTAATGATGGGGGGAAGCATAAGACATAATTAATGGTGGAGGGGCAGTATAGGAAATAATTAATTTAAAGGGCAGTATAGGAAATAATTAATGGTGGAGGGGCAGTATAGGAAATAATTAATGTTGGGGGGCAGTATAGGAAATAATTAATGGTGGGGGGCAGTATAGGAAATAATTAATGGTGAGGGGCAGCATAGGGAATAATTAATTAGGAGGGGCAGTATAGGAAATAATTATGAGGGGCAGTATAGGAAATAATTATGAGGGGCAGTATAGGAAATAATTAA
Organism: Engystomops pustulosus; assembly: GCF_040894005.1. NCBI lineage: Eukaryota > Metazoa > Chordata > Amphibia > Anura > Leptodactylidae > Engystomops > Engystomops pustulosus. The sequence continues at coordinate 1,878,257 of NW_027284960.1, forward strand.
TGGTGGAGGGGCAGTATAGGAAATAATGAATGGTGAGGGGCAGCATAGGGAATAATTATGAGGGGCAGTATAGGAAATAATTATGATGGGCAGTATAGGAAATAATTATGAGGGCAGTATAGGAAATAATTATGAGGGGCAGTATAGGAAATAATTAATGGTGGAGGGGCAGTATAGGAAATAATTAATGGTGAGGGGCAGCATAGGAAGTAATTAATGGTGAGGGGCAGCATAGGAAATAATTAATGGTGGGGGCAGTATAGGAAATAATTAATGGTGAGGGGTAGCATAGGAAATAATTAATGGTGGAGGGGCAGTATAGGAAATAATTAATTTGAGGGGCAGTATAGGAAATAATTAATGGTGGAGGGGCAGTATAGGAAATAATTAATTATGAGGGGCAGTATAGGAAATAATTAATGGTGGGGGGCAGTATAGGAAATAATTAATGGTGAGGGGCAGTATAGGAAATAATTAATGGTGAGGGGCAGCATAGGGAATAATTAATTGTGAGGGGCAGTATAGGAAATAATTATGAGGGGCAGTATAGTAAATAATTAATGGTGGGGGGCAGTATAGGAAATAATTATGAGGGGCAGTATAGGAAATAATTATGAGGGGCGGTATAGGAAATAATTAATGGTGGGGGGCAGTATAGGAAATAATTAATGGTGAGGGGCAGTATAGGAAATAATTAATTATGAGGGGCAGTATAGGAAATAATTAATGGTGAGGGGCAGTATAGGAAATAATTAATGGTAAGGGGCAGCATAGGGAATAATTAATTAGGAGGGGCAGTATAGGAAATAATTATGAGGGGCAGTATAGGAAATAATTAATGGTGGAGGGGCAGTATAGGAAATAATGAATGGTGAGGGGCAGCATAGGGAATAATTATGAGGGGCAGTATAGGAAATAATTATGAGGGCAGTATAGGAAATAATTATGAGGGGCAGTATAGGAAATAATTAATGGTGAGGGGCAGTATAGGAAATAATTAATGGTGAGGGGCAGCATAGGAAATAATTAATGGTGGGGGCAGTATAGGAAATAATTAATGGTGAGGGGTAGCATAGGAAATAATTAATGGTGGAGGGGCAGTATAGGAAGTAATTAATGGTGGAGGGGCAGTATAGGAAATAATTAATTTGAGGGGCAGTATAGGAAATAATTAATGGTGAGGGGCAGTATAGGAAATAATTATGAGGGGCAGTATAGGAAATAATTATGAGGGGCAGTATAGGAAATAATTATGAGGGGCATTATATGAAATAATTAATGGTGAGGGGCAGTATAGGAAATAATTAATGGTGAGGGGCAGTATAGGAAATAATTAATTTGAGGGGCAGTATAGGAAATAATTAATTTGAGGGGCAGTATAGGAAATAATTATGAGGGGCAGTATAGGAAATAATTATGAGGGGCAGTATAGGAAATAATTATGAGGGGCATTATAGGAAATAATTATGAGGGGCAGTATAGGAAATAATTAATGGTGAGGGGCAGTATAGGGAATAGTTAATGATGGGGGGCAGCATAGGAAATAGTTAATGATGGGGGGAAGCATAAGACATAATTAATGGTGGAGGGGCAGTATAGGAAATAATTAATTTAAAGGGCAGTATAGGAAATAATTAATGGTGGAGGGGCAGTATAGGAAATAATTAATGTTGGGGGGCAGTATAGGAAATAATTAATGGTGGGGGGCAGTATAGGAAATAATTAATGGTGAGGGGCAGCATAGGGAATAATTAATTAGGAGGGGCAGTATAGGAAATAATTATGAGGGGCAGTATAGGAAATAATTATGAGGGGCAGTATAGGAAATAATTATGAGGGGCACTATAGGAAATAATTAATTTGAGGGGCAGTATAGGAAATAATTAATGGTGAGGGGCAGTATAGGAAATAATTATGAGGGGCAGTATAGGAAATAATTATGAGGGGCAATATAGGAAATAATTAATGGTGGAGGGGCAGTATAGGAAATAATTAATGGTGAGGGGCAGTATAGGAAATAATTAATGGTGAGGGGCAGTATAGGAAATAATTATGAGGGGCAGTATAGGAAATAGTTATGAGGGGCAGTATAGGAAATAATTATGAGGGGCATTATATGAAATAATTAATGGTGAGGGGCAGTATAGGAAATAATTAATGGTGAGGGGCAGTATAGGAAATAATTAATGGTGGAGGGGCAGTATAGGAAATAATTAATGATGAGGGGCAGGATAGTAAATAATTAATGGTGGAGGGGCAGCATAGGGAATAATTAATTATGAGGGGCAGTATAGGAAATAATTATGAGGGGCAGTATAGGAAATAATTATGAGGGGCAGTATAGGAAATATTTAATGGTGAGGGGCAGTATAGGAAATAATTAATGGTGAGGGGCAGTATAGGAAATAATTAATGGTGGAGGGGCAGTATAGGAAATAATTAATTTGAGGGGCAGTATAGGAAATAATTAATGGTGAGGGGCAGTATAGGAAATAATTATGAGGGGCAGTATAGGAAATAAATAATTATGAGGGGCAGTATAGGAAATAATTATTGGTGAGGGGCAGTATAGGAAATAATGAATGGTGAGGGGCAGCATAGGGAATAATTATGAGGGGCAGTATAGGAAATAATTATCATGGGCAGTATAGGAAATAATTATGAGGGCAGTATAGGAAATAATTATGAGGGGCAGTATAGGAAATAATTAACGGTGAGGGGCAGTATAGGAAATAATTAATTTGAGGGGCAGTATAGGAAATAGTTAATTATGAGGGGCATTATAGGAAATAATTAATTATGAGGGGCAGTATAGGAAATAATTATGAGGGGCAGTATAGGAAATAATTATGAGGGGCGGTATAGGAAATAATTAATGGTGGGGGGCAGTATAGGAAATAATTAATGGTGAGGGGCAGTATAGGAAATAATTAATGGTGAGGGGCAGCATAGGGAATAATTAATTTGAGGGGCAGTATAGGAAATAATTAATTTGAGGGGCAGTATAGGAAATAATTATGAGGGGCAGTATAGGAAATAATTATGAGGGGCGGTATAGGAAATAATTAATGGTGGGGGGCAGTATAGGAAATAATTAATGGTGAGGGGCAGTATAGGAAATAATTAATGGTGAGGGGCAGTATAGGAAATAATTAATTTGAGGGGCAGTATAGGAAATAATTAATTTGAGGGGCAGTATAGGAAATAATTATGAGGGGCAGTATAGGAAATAATTATGAGGGGCATTATAGGAAATAATTATGAGGGGCAGTATAGGAAATAATTAATGGTGAGGGGCAGTATAGGGAATAGTTAATGATGGGGGGCAGCATAGGAAATAGTTAATGATGGGGGGAAGCATAAGACATAATTAATGGTGGAGGGGCAGTATAGGAAATAATTAATTTAAAGGGCAGTATAGGAAATAATTAATGGTGGAGGGGCAGTATAGGAAATAATTAATGTTGGGGGGCAGTATAGGAAATAATTAATGGTGGGGGGCAGCATAGGGAATAATTATGAGGGGCAGTATAGGAAATAATTAATTTAAAGGGCAGTATAGGAAATAATTAATGGTGGAGGGGCAGTATAGGAAATAATTAATGGTGGAGGGGCAGTATAGGAAATAATTAATGGTGAGGGGCAGCATAGGAAATAATTAATGGTGAGGGGCAGCATAGGAAATAATTAATGGTGGGGGCAGTATAGGAAATAATTAATGGTGAGGGGTAGCATAGGAAATAATTAATGGTGGAGGGGCAGTATAGGAAATAATTAATGGTGGAGGGGCAGTATAGGAAATAATTAATTTGAGGGGCAGTATAGGAAATAATTAATGGTGAGGGGCAGTATAGGAAATAATTATGAGGGGCAGTATAGGAAATAATTATGAGGGGCAATATAGGTAATAATTAATGGTGGAGGGGCAGTATAGGAAATAATTAATGGTGAGGGGCAGTATAGGAAATAATTAATGGTGAGGGGCAGTATAGGAAATAATTATGAGGGGCAGTATAGGAAATAGTTATGAGGGGCAGTATAGGAAATAATTATGAGGGGCATTATATGAAATAATTAATGGTGAGGGGCAGTATAGGAAATAGTTAATGGTGAGGGGCAGTATAGGAAATAATTAATGGTGGAGGGGCAGTATAGGAAATAATTAATGATGAGGGGCAGGATAGTAAATAATTAATGGGGAGGGGCAGCATAGGGAATAATTAATTATGAGGGGCAGTATAGGAAATAATTATGAGGGGCAGTATAGGAAATAATTATGAGGGGCAGTATAGGAAATATTTAATGGTGAGGGGCAGTATAGGAAATAATTAATGGTGAGGGGCAGTATAGGAAATAATAAATGGTGGAGGGGCAGTATAGGAAATAATTAATGGTGAGGGGCAGTATAGGAAATAATTAATGGTGAGGGGCAGCATAGGAAATAATTAATGGTGGGGGCAGTATAGGAAATAATTAATGGTGGAGGGGCAGTATAGGAAATAATTAATGATGAGGGGCAGTATAGGAAATAATTATGAGGGGCAGTATAGGAAATAATTATGAGGGGCAGTATAGGAAATAATTAATGGTGAGGGGCAGTATAGGAAATAATTATGAGGGGCAGTATAGGAAATAATTGTGAGGGGCAGTATAGGAAATAATTATGAGGGGCAGTATAGGAAATAATTAATGGTGGAGGGGCAGTATAGGAAATAATTAATTTGAGGGGCAGTATAGGAAATAGTTAATTATGAGGGGCAGTATAGGAAATAATTAATTATGAGGGGCAGTATAGGAAATAATTATTGGTGAGGGGCAGTATAGGAAATAATGAATGGTGAGGGGCAGCATAGGGAATAATTATGAGGGGCAGTATAGGAAATAATTATCATGGGCAGTATAGGAAATAATTATGAGGGCAGTATAGGAAATAATTATGAGGGGCAGTATAGGAAATAATTAACGGTGAGGGGCAGTATAGGAAATAATTAATTTGAGGGGCAGTATAGGAAATAATTAATGGTGAGGGGCAGTATAGAAAATAATTAATTTTGAGGGGCAATATAGGAAATAATTATGAGGGGCAGTATAGGAAATAATTAATGGTGAGGGGCAGTATAGGAAATAATTAGTTATGAGGGGCAGTATAGGAAATAAAAATGAGGGGCAGCATAGGAAATAATTATTGGTGGAGGGGCAGTATAGGAAATAATTAATGGTGAGGGGCAGTATAGGAAATAATTAATGGTGAGGGGCAGCATAGGAAATAATTAATGGTGGGGGGCAGTATAGGAAATAATAAATGGTGAGGGGCAGCATAGCAAATAATTAATGGTGGAGGGGCAGTATAGGAAATAATTAATTTGCGGGGCAGTATAGGAAATAATTAATGATGAGGGGCAGTTTAGGAAATAATTAATTATGAGGGGCAGTATAGGAAATAATTAATGGTGAGGGGCAGCATAGGGAATAATTATGAGGGGCAGTATAGGAAATAATTATGAGGGGCAGTATAGGAAATAATTATGAGGGGCAGTATAGAAAATAATTAATTTTGAGGGGCAATATAGGAAATAATTATGAGGGGCAGTATAGGAAATAATTAATGGTGAGGGGCAGTATAGGAAATAATTAATGGTGGAGGGGCAGTATAGAAAATAATTAATTTGAGGGGAAATATAGGAAATAATTAATTTGAGGGGCAGTATAGGAAATAATTAGTTTGAGGGGAAGTATAGGAAATAATTAATTTGAGGGGAAGTATAGGAAATAATTAATTTGAAAGCAAGTATAGGAAATAATTAATGGTGGAGGGGCAGTATAGGAAATAATTAATTTGAGGGGAAATATAGGAAATAATTAATTTGAGGGGCAGTATAGGAAATAATTAGTTTGAGGGGAAGTATAGGAAATAATTAATTTGAGGGGCAGTATAGGAAATAATTAATGGTGAGGGGCAGCATAGGAAATAATTAATGGTGGAGGGGCAGTATAGGAAATAATTAATGGTGGAGGGGCAGTATAGGAAATAATTAATGGTGAGGGGCAGTATAGGAAATAATTATGAGGGGCAGTATAGGAAATAATTATGAGGGGCAGTATAGGAAATAATTAATGGTGAGGGGCAGCATAGGAAATAATTAATGGTGAAGGGGCAGTATAGGAAATAATTAATTTGAGGGGAAGTATAGGAAATAATTAATTAGGAGGGGCAACATAGGGAATAATTATGAGGGGCAGTATAGGAAATAATTAATGGTGAGGGGCAGTATAGGAAATAATTATGAGGGGCAGTATAGGAAATAATTAATTATGAGGGGCAGTATAGGAAATAATTAATTTAAGGGGGAGGATAGGAAATAATTAATGGTGAGGGGCAGCATAGGAAATAATTAATGGTGGAGGGGCAGTATAGGAAATAATTATGAGGGGCAGTATAGGAAATAATTAATGGTGAGGGGCAGCATAGGAAATAATTAATGGTGGAGGGGCAGCATAGGAAATAATTAATGGTGAGGGGCAGCATAGGGAATAATTAATTTGAGGGGAAGTGTAGGAAATAATTAATTTGAGGGGAAGTATAGGAAATAATTAATTTGAGAGGAAGTATAGGAAATAATTAATTTGAGGGACAGTATAGGAAATAATTAATGGTGAGGGGCAGCATAGGAAATAATTAATGGTGGAGGGGCAGTATAGGAAATAATTATGAGGGGCAGTATAGGAAATAATTAATGGTGAGGGGCAGCATAGGAAATAATTAATGGTGGAGGGGCAGGATAGGAAATAATTAATGGTGAGGGGCAGCATAGGAAATAATTAATGGTGGTGGGCAGTATAGTAAATAATTAGTGGTGGAGGGGCAGTATAGGAAATAATTAATTTGAGGGGCAGTATAGGAAATAAATAATGATGAGGGGCAGCATAGGAAATAATTAATAGTGGGGGGCACTATAGGAAATAATTACTGGTGGAGGGGCAGTATAGGAAATAATTAATTTGAGGGGAAATATAGGAAATAATTAATTTGAGGGGCAGTATAGGAAATAATTATGAGGTGCAGTATATGAAATAATTATGAGGGGCAGTATAGGAAATAATTATGAGGGGCAGTATAGGAAAGAATTTATGGTGAGGGGCAGGATAGGAAATAATTAATGGTGAGGGGCAGTATAGAAAATTATTAATTATGAGGGGCAGTACAGGAAATAATTATGAGGGACAGCATAGGAAATAATTAATTATGAGGGGCAGTATAGGAGATAATTAATTTGAGGGGCAACATAGGGAATAATTATGAGGGGCAGTATGGGAAATAATTAATTATTAAGGGGCAGCATAGGAAATAATTAATGGTGAGGGGCAGCATAGGGAATAATTAATTATGAGGGGCAGTATAGGAAATAATTATGAGGGGCAGTATAGGAAATAATTATAAGGGGCAGTATAGGAAATAATTAATGGTGAGGGGCAGCATAGGAAATAATTAATGGTAGGGGACAGTATAGAAAATAATTAATTATGAGGGGCAGTATAGGAACTAATTTAAATGAGGGGCAGCATAAAGAATAATTAAAAGGGGCAGTATAGGAAATAATTAATGGTGGAGGGGCAGTATAGGAAATAATTAATGGTGTAGGGGCAGTATAGGAAATAATTAATTTGAGGGGAAGTATAGGAAATAATTAATGGTGGAGGGGCAGTAAAGGAAATAATTATGAGGGGCAGCATAGGAAATAATTAATTATGAGGGGCAGTTTAGGAGATAATTAATTTGAGGGGCAACATAGGGAATAATTATGAGGGTCAGTATAGGAAATAATTAATGGCGAGGGGCAGCATAGGAAATAATTAATGGTGGGGGGCAGTATAGGAAATAATTAATGGTTAGGAGCAGCATAGGAAATAATTAATGGTGGAGGGGCAGTGTAGGAAATAATTCATTTGAGGGGAAATATAGGAAATAATTAATTTGAGGGGCAGTATAGGAAATAATTAATAGTGAGGGGCAGCATAGGAAATAATTAATGGTGGGGAGCAGTATGGGAAATAATTATTGGTGAGGGGCAGCATAGGAAATAATTAATGGTGGAGGGGCAGTATAGGAAATAATTAATTTGAGGGGAAGTATAGGAAATAATTAATTTGAGAGGAAGTATAGGAAATAATTAATGGTGGAGGGGCAGTATAGGAAATAATTATGAGGGGCAGCATAGGAAATAATTAATGGTGGAGGGGCAGTAAAGGAAATAATTATGAGGGGCAGCATAGGAAATAATTAATTATGAGGGGCAGTGTAGGAGATAATTAATTTGAGGGGCAACATAGGGAATAATTATGAGGGGCAGTATAGGAAACAATTATTGGTGAGGGGCAGTATAGGAAATAATTATGAGGGGCAGTATAGGAAATAATTATGAGGGGCAGTAGAGGAAATAATTAATGGTGAGGGGCAGCATAGGAAATAATTAATTATGAGGGGCAGTATAGGAAATAATTATGAGGGGCAGCATAGGAAATAATTAATGGTGGAGGGACAGTATAGGAAATAATTAATGGTGGAGGGGCAGTATAGGAAATAATTAATGGTGAGGGGCAGTATAGGAAATAATTAATGGTGAGGGGCAGCATAGGAAATAATTAATGGTGAGGGGCAGCATAGGAAATAATTAATGGTGGGGGGCAGTATAGGAAATAATTAATGGTCAGGGGCAGCATAGGAAATAATTATTGGTGGAGGGGCAGTACAGGAAATAATTAATTTGAGGGGAAGTATAGGAAATAATTATGAGAGTCAGTATAGGAAATAATTAATGGTGAGGGGCAGGATAGGAAATAATTAATGGTGATGGGCAGCATAGGAAATAATTATGAGGGGCAGTATAGGAAATAATTATGAGGGGCGGTATAGGAAATAATTATGAGGGGCAGTATAGGAAATAATTATGAGGGGCAGTATAGGAAATAATTATGAGGGGCGGTATAGGAAATAATTAATGGTGGGGGGCAGTATAGGAAATAATTAATGGTGAGGGGCAGTATAGGAAATAATTAATTATGAGGGGCAGTATAGGAAATAATTAATGGTGAGGGGCAGTATAGGAAATAATTAATGGTGAGGGGCAGCATAGGGAATAATTAATTAGGAGGGGCAGTATAGGAAATAATTATGAGGGGCAGTATAGGAAATAATTATGAGGGGCAGTATAGGAAATAATTAATGGTGGAGGGGCAGTATAGGAAATAATGAATGGTGAGGGGCAGCATAGGGAATAATTATGAGGGGCAGTATAGGAAATAATTATGATGGGCAGTATAGGAAATAATTATGAGGGCAGTATAGGAAATAATTATGAGGGGCAGTATAGGAAATAATTAATGGTGAGGGGCAGTATAGGAAATAATTAATGGTGAGGGGCAGCTTAGGAAATAATTAATGGTGGGGGCAGTATAGGAAATAATTAATGGTGAGGGGTAGCATAGGAAATAATTAATGGTGGAGGGGCAGTATAGGAAATAATTAATGGTGGAGGGGCAGTATAGGAAATAATTATGAGGGGCAGTATAGGAAATAATTATGAGGGGCATTATATGAAATAATTAATGGTGAGGGGCAGTATAGGAAATAATTAATGGTGAGGGGCAGTATAGGAAATAATTAATGGTGAGGGGCAGTATAGGAAATAATTAATTTGAGGGGCAGTATAGGAAATAATTATGAGGGGCAGTATAGGAAATAATTATGAGGGGCAGTATAGGAAATAATTATGAGGGGCATTATAGGAAATAATTATGAGGGGCAGTATAGGAAATAATTAATGGTGAGGGGCAGTATAGGGAATAATTAATGGTGAGGGGCAGTATAGGGAATAGTTAATGATGGGGGGCAGCATAGGAAATAGTTAATGATGGGGGGAAGCATAAGACATAATTAATGGTGGAGGGGCAGTATAGGAAATAATTAATTTAAAGGGCAGTATAGGAAATAATTAATGGTGGAGGGGCAGTATAGGAAATAATTAATGTTGGGGGGCAGTATAGGAAATAATTAATGGTGGGGGGCAGTATAGGAAATAATTAATGGTGAGGGGCAGCATAGGGAATAATTAATTAGGAGGGGCAGTATAGGAAATAATTATGAGGGGCAGTATAGGAAATAATTATGAGGGGCAGTATAGGAAATAATTAATGGTGGAGGGGCAGTATAGGAAATAATTAATTATGAGGGGCAGTATAGGAAATAATTATGATGGGCAGTATAGGAAATAATTATGAGGGGCAGTATAGGAAATAATTAATGGTGGAGGGGCAGTATAGGAAATAATTAATGGTGAGGGGCAGCATAGGAAATAATTAATGGTGAGGGGCAGCATAGGAAATAATTAATGGTGAGGGGCAGTATAGGAAATAATTAATGGTGAGGGGCAGCATAGGAAATAGTTAATGATGGGGGGAAGCATAAGACATAATTAATGGTTGAGGGGCAGTATAGGAAATAATTAATTTAAAGGGCAGTATAGGAAATAATTAATGGTGGAGGGGCAGTATAGGAAATAATTAATGTTGGGGGGCAGTATAGGAAATAATTAATTATGAGGGGCAGTATAGGAAATAATTATGAGGGGCAGTATAGGAAATAATTATGAGGGGCGGTATAGGAAATAATTAATGGTGGGGGGCAGTATAGGAAATAATTAATGGTGAGGGGCAGTATAGGAAATAATTAATGGTGAGGGGCAGCATAGGGAATAATTAATTGTGAGGGGCAGTATAGGAAATAATTATGAGGGGCGGTATAGGAAATAATTAATGGTGGGGGGGGCAGTATAGGAAATAATTAATGGTGAGGGGCAGTATAGGAAATAATTAATGGTGAGGGGCAGCATAGGGAATAATTAATTGTGAGGGGCAGTATAGGAAATAATTATGAGGGGCAGTATAGTAAATAATTAATGGTGGGGGGCAGTATAGGAAATAATTAACGGTGAGGGGCAGTATAGGAAATAATTAATGGTGGGGGGCAGTATAGGAAATAATTAATTATGAGGGGCAGTATAGGAAATAATTAATGGTGAGGGGCAGCATAGGGAATAATTAATTAGGAGGGGCAGTATAGGAAATAATTATGAGGGGCGGTATAGGAAATAATTAATGGTGGGGGGCAGTATAGGAAATAATTAATGGTGAGGGGCAGTATAGGAAATAATTAATTATGAGGGGCAGTATAGGAAATAATTAATGGTGAGGGGCAGTATAGGAAATAATTAATGGTGAGGGGCAGCATAGGGAATAATTAATTAGGAGGGGCAGTATAGGAAATAATTATGAGGGGCAGTATAGGAAATAATTATGAGGGGCAGTATAGGAAATAATTAATGGTGGAGGGGCAGTATAGGAAATAATTAATTATGAGGGGCAGTATAGGAAATAATTATGATGGGCAGTATAGGAAATAATTATGAGGGGCAGTATAGGAAATAATTAATGGTGGAGGGGCAGTATAGGAAATAATTAATGGTGAGGGGCAGCATAGGAAATAATTAATGGTGAGGGGCAGCATAGGAAATAATTAATGGTGAGGGGCAGTATAGGAAATAATTAATGGTGAGGGGCAGCATAGGAAATAGTTAATGATGGGGGGAAGCATAAGACATAATTAATGGTGGAGGGGCAGTATAGGAAATAATTAATTTAAAGGGCAGTATAGGAAATAATTAATGGTGGAGGGGCAGTATAGGAAATAATTAATGTTGGGGGGCAGTATAGGAAATAATTAATTATGAGGGGCAGTATAGGAAATAATTATGAGGGGCAGTATAGGAAATAATTATGAGGGGCGGTATAGGAAATAATTAATGGTGGGGGGCAGTATAGGAAATAATTAATGGTGAGGGGCAGTATAGGAAATAATTAATGGTGAGGGGCAGCATAGGGAATAATTAATTGTGAGGGGCAGTATAGGAAATAATTATGAGGGGCGGTATAGGAAATAATTAATGGTGGGGGGGCAGTATAGGAAATAATTAATGGTGAGGGGCAGTATAGGAAATAATTAATGGTGAGGGGCAGCATAGGGAATAATTAATTGTGAGGGGCAGTATAGGAAATAATTATGAGGGGCAGTATAGTAAATAATTAATGGTGGGGGGCAGTATAGGAAATAATTAACGGTGAGGGGCAGTATAGGAAATAATTAATGGTGGGGGGCAGTATAGGAAATAATTAATTATGAGGGGCAGTATAGGAAATAATTAATGGTGAGGGGCAGCATAGGGAATAATTAATTAGGAGGGGCAGTATAGGAAATAATTATGAGGGGCGGTATAGGAAATAATTAATGGTGGGGGGCAGTATAGGAAATAATTAATGGTGAGGGGCAGTATAGGAAATAATTAATTATGAGGGGCAGTATAGGAAATAATTAATGGTGAGGGGCAGTATAGGAAATAATTAATGGTGAGGGGCAGCATAGGGAATAATTAATTAGGAGGGGCAGTATAGGAAATAATTATGAGGGGCAGTATAGGAAATAATTATGAGGGGCAGTATAGGAAATAATTAATGGTGGAGGGGCAGTATAGGAAATAATGAATGTTGAGGGGCAGCATAGGGAATAATTATGAGGGGCAGTATAGGAAATAATTATGATGGGCAGTGTAGGAAATAATTATGAGGGCAGTATAGGAAATAATTATGAGGGGCAGTATAGGAAATAATTAATGGTGAGGGGCAGTATAGGAAATAATTAATGGTGAGGGGCAGCATAGGAAATAATTAATGGTGGGGGCAGTATAGGAAATAATTAATGGTGAGGGGTAGCATAGGAAATAATTAATGGTGGAGGGGCAGTATAGGAAATAATTAATGGTGGAGGGGCAGTATAGGAAATAATTAATTTGAGGGGCAGTATAGGAAATAATTAATGGTGAGGGGCAGCATAGGGAATAATTAATTAGGAGGGGCAGTATAGGAAATAATTATGAGGGGCAGTATAGGAAATAATTATGAGCATAGGGAATAATTAATTAGGAGGGGCAGTATAGGAAATAATTATGAGGGGCAGTATAGGAAATAATTATGAGGGGCAGTATAGGAAATAATTAATGGTGGAGGGGCAGTATAGGAAATAATGAATGTTGAGGGGCAGCATAGGGAATAATTATGAGGGGCAGTATAGGAAATAATTATGATGGGCAGTGTAGGAAATAATTATGAGGGCAGTATAGGAAATAATTATGAGGGGCAGTATAGGAAATAATTAATGGTGAGGGGCAGTATAGGAAATAATTAATGGTGAGGGGCAGCATAGGAAATAATTAATGGTGGGGGCAGTATAGGAAATAATTAATGGTGAGGGGTAGCATAGGAAATAATTAATGGTGGAGGGGCAGTATAGGAAATAATTAATGGTGGAGGGGCAGTATAGGAAATAATTAATTTGAGGGGCAGTATAGGAAATAATTAATGGTGAGGGGCAGCATAGGGAATAATTAATTAGGAGGGGCAGTATAGGAAATAATTATGAGGGGCAGTATAGGAAATAATTATGAGGGGCGGTATAGGAAATAATTAATGGTGGGGGGCAGTATAGGAAATAATTAATGGTGAGGGGCAGTATAGGAAATAATTATGAGGGGCAGTATAGGAAATAATTATGAGGGGCGGTATAGGAAATAATTAATGGTGGGGGGCAGTATAGGAAATAATTAATGGTGAGGGGCAGTATAGGAAATAATTAATTATGAGGGGCAGTATAGGAAATAATTAATGGTGAGGGGCAGTATAGGAAATAATTAATGGTGAGGGGCAGCATAGGGAATAATTAATTAGGAGGGGCAGTATAGGAAATAATTATGAGTGGCAGTATAGGAAATAATTATGAGGGGCAGTATAGGAAATAATTAATGGTGGAGGGGCAGTATAGGAAAAAATGAATGGTGAGGGGCAGCATAGGGAATAATTATGAGGGGCAGTATAGGAAAAAATTATGATGGGCAGTATAGGAAATAATTATGAGGGCAGTATAGGAAATAATTATGAGGGGCAGTATAGGAAATAATTAATGGTGAGGGGCAGTATAGGAAATAATTAATGGTGAGGGGCAGCATAGGAAATAATTAATGGTGGGGGCAGTATAGGAAATAATTAATGGTGAGGGGTAGCATAGGAAATAATTAATGGTGGAGGGGCAGTATAGGAAATAATTAATGGTGGAGGGGCAGTATAGGAAATAATTAATGGTGAGGGGCAGTATAGGAAATAATTAATGGTGAGGGGCAGTATAGGAAATAATTATGAGGGGCAGTATAGGAAATAATTATGAGGGGCAGTATAGGAAATAATTATGAGGGGCATTATATGAAATAATTAATGGTGAGGGGCAGTATAGGAAATAATTAATGGTGAGGGGCAGTATAGGAAATAATTAATTTGAGGGGCAGTATAGGAAATAATTAATTTGAGGGGCAGTATAGGAAATAATTATGAGGGGCAGTATAGGAAATAATTATGAGGGGCAGTATAGGAAATAATTATGAGGGGCATTATAGGAAATAATTATGAGGGGCAGTATGGGAAATAATTAATGGTGAGGGGCAGTATAGGGAATAGTTAATGATGGGGGGCAGCATAGGAAATAGTTAATGATGGGGGGAAGCATAAGACATAATTAATGGTGGAGGGGCAGTATAGGAAATAATTAATTTAAAGGGCAGTATAGGAAATAATGAATGGTGGAGGGGCAGTATAGGAAATAATTAATGTTGGGGGGCAGTATAGGAAATAATTAATGGTGGGGGGCAGTATAGGAAATAATTAATGGTGAGGGGCAGCATAGGGAATAATTAATTAGGAGGGGCAGTATAGGAAATAATTATGAGGGGCAGTATAGGAAATAATTATGAGGGGCAGTATAGGAAATAATTAATGGTGGAGGGGCAGTATAGGAAATAATGAATGGTGAGGGGCAGCATAGGGAATAATTATGAGGGGCAGTATAGGAAATAATTATGATGGGCAGTATAGGAAATAATTATGAGGGCAGTATAGGAAATAATTATGAGGGGCAGTATAGGAAATAATTAATGGTGGAGGGGCAGTATAGGAAATAATTAATGGTGAGGGGCAGCATAGGAAATAATTAATGGTGGGGGCAGTATAGGAAATAATTAATGGTGAGGGGTAGCATAGGAAATAATTAATGGTGGAGGGGCAGTATAGGAAATAATTAATTTGAGGGGCAGTATAGGAAATAATTAATGGTGGAGGGGCAGTATAGGAAATAATTAATTTGAGGGGCAGTATAGGAAATAATTAATGGTGAGGGGCAGTATAGGAAATAATTATGAGGGGCAGTATAGGAAATAATTATGAGGGGCAGTATAGGAAATAATTATGAGGGGCATTATATGAAATAATTAATGGTGAGGGGCAGTATAGGAAATAATTAATGGTGAGGGGCAGTATAGGAAATAATTAATTTGAGGGGCAGTATAGGAAATAATTAATTTGAGGGGCAGTATAGGAAATAATTATGAGGGGCAGTATAGGAAATAATTATGAGGGGCAGTATAGGAAATAATTATGAGGGGCATTATAGGAAATAATTATGAGGGGCAGTATGGGAAATAATTAATGGTGAGGGGCAGTATAGGGAATAGTTAATGATGGGGGGCAGCATAGGAAATAGTTAATGATGGGGGGAAGCATAAGACATAATTAATGGTGGAGGGGCAGTATAGGAAATAATTAATTTAAAGGGCAGTATAGGAAATAATGAATGGTGGAGGGGCAGTATAGGAAATAATTAATGTTGGGGGGCAGTATAGGAAATAATTAATGGTGGGGGGCAGTATAGGAAATAATTAATGGTGAGGGGCAGCATAGGGAATAATTAATTAGGAGGGGCAGTATAGGAAATAATTATGAGGGGCAGTATAGGAAATAATTATGAGGGGCAGTATAGGAAATAATTAATGGTGGAGGGGCAGTATAGGAAATAATGAATGGTGAGGGGCAGCATAGGGAATAATTATGAGGGGCAGTATAGGAAATAATTATGATGGGCAGTATAGGAAATAATTATGAGGGCAGTATAGGAAATAATTATGAGGGGCAGTATAGGAAATAATTAATGGTGGAGGGGCAGTATAGGAAATAATTAATGGTGAGGGGCAGCATAGGAAATAATTAATGGTGGGGGCAGTATAGGAAATAATTAATGGTGAGGGGTAGCATAGGAAATAATTAATGGTGGAGGGGCAGTATAGGAAATAATTAATTTGAGGGGCAGTATAGGAAATAATTAATGGTGGAGGGGCAGTATAGGAAATAATTAATTATGAGGGGCAGTATAGGAAATAATTATGAGGGGCAGTATAGGAAATAATTATGAGGGGCGGTATAGGAAATAATTAATGGTGGGGGGCAGTATAGGAAATAATTAATGTTGAGGGGCAGTATAGGAAATAATTAATGGTGAGGGGCAGCATAGGGAATAATTAATTGTGAGGGGCAGTATAGGAAATAATTATGAGGGGCGGTATAGGAAATAATTAATGGTGGGGGGCAGTATAGGAAATAATTAATGGTGAGGGGCAGTATAGGAAATAATTAATGGTGAGGGGCAGTATAGGAAATAATTAATGATGGGGGGAAGCATAAGACATAATTAATGGTGAGGGGCAGTATAGGAAATAATTAATGGTGATGGTGTAAGAAATAATTAATTATGAGGGGCTGTCTAGTAATTAATGGGGGGAAGGCATATTCAATATTTAATGGCGAGAGGTCCCAGTATATTAATTAATTAATTGGGACAATATATATAAAATAGTTCAGTAGGAGTGCGGTATATTAAATAAATAATTGAGGGGGGCCCAGTGTGTTACGGATGCGGTCACATGTACCGCTATTTCTTTTTAAACTTAAGTCCGGCCCTCCAACGGTCTGAGGGGGACAGTGAACGGCCCCCTACATAAAAAGTTTGGGGACCCCTGTATTAGGGGTTTGATTGAATTAGGCACAGTCTGACGATTTTTTTTTTTTCAAAAACTTAAAGTGACTTAAAATCCAGTTGTGTGCTGCCAGTGTAGGTTAGAAACTAGGCATACAAGAACCCATGCCTATTTTTTTTTTTTTTTAAAAAGGGCAGTTAAAAGGTTGTGATGGGCGGGGGCCAATAGTTAGTTATTATGGGCAGTATAGGAAATAATTAATGGTGAGGGGCAGTATAGGAAATATTTAATGGTGAGGGGCAGCATAGGGAATAATTATTTATGAGGGGCAGTATAGGAAATAATTATGAGGGGCAGTATAGGAAATAATTATGAGGGGCAGTATAGGAAATAATTAATGGTGGAGGGGCAGTATAGGAAATAATTAATTTGAGGGGCAGTATAGGAAATAATTAATGGTGAGGGGCAGTATTGGAAATAATTAATGGTGAGGGGCAGTATAGGGAATAATTAATTTGAGGGGCAGTATAGGAAATAATTAATGGTGAGGGGAAGTATAGGAAATAATTTATGGTGAGGGGCAGCATAGGGAATAATTAATTATGAGGGGCAGCATAGGAAATAATTATGAGGGGCAGTATAGGAAATAAATAATTATGAGGGGCAGTATAGGAAAAAATTATGAGGGGCAGTATAGGAATTAATTATGAGGGGCAGTATAGGAAATAATTAATGGTGGAGGGGCAGTATAGGAAATAATTAATTTGAGGGGCAGTATAGGAAATAATTATGAGGGGCAGTATAGGAAATAATTATGAGGGGCAGTATAGGAATTAATTATGAGGGGCAGTATAGGAAATAATTAATGGTGAAGGGCAGTATAGGAAATAATTATGAGGGGCAGTATAGGAAATAATTATGAGGGGCAGTATAGGAAATAATTAATGGTGAGGGGCAGCATAGGAAATAATTAATGATGGGGGGAAGCATAAGACATAATTAATGGTGAGGGGCAGTATAGGAAATAATTAATGGTGATGGTGTAAGAAATAATTAATTATGAGGGGCTGTCTAGTAATTAATGGGGGGAAGGCATATTCAATATTTAATGGCGAGAGGTCCCAGTATATTAATTAATTAATTGGGACAATATATATAAAACAGTTCAGTAGGAGTGCGGTATATTAAATAAATAATTGAGGGGGGCCCAGTGTATTACGGATGCGGTCACATGTACCGCTATTTCTTTTTAAACTTAAGTCCGGCCCTCCAACGGTCTGAGGGGGACAGTGAACGGCCCCCTACATAAAAAGTTTGGGGACCCCTGTATTAGGGGTTTGATTGAATTAGGCACAGTCTGACGATTTTTTTTTTTTTTTCAAAAACTTAAAGTGACTTAAAATCCAGTTGTGTGCTGCCAGTGTAGGTTAGAAACTAGGCATACAAGAACCCATGCCTATTTTTTTTTTTTTTTTTAAAAGGGCAGTTAAAAGGTTGTGGTGGGCGGGGGCCAATAGTTAGTTATTATGAGCAGTATAGGAAATAATTAATGGTGAGGGGCAGTATAGGAAATATTTAATGGTGAGGGGCAGCATAGGGAATAATTAATTAGGAGGGGCAGTATAGGAAATAATTATGAGGGGCAGTATAGGAAATAATTATGAGGGGCAGTATAGGAAATAATTAATGGTGGAGGGGCAGTATAGGAAATAATTAATGGTGAGGGGCAGTATAGGAAATAATTAATGGTGAGTGGCAGTATAGGAAATAATTATGAGGGGCAGTATAGGAAATAATTAATGGTGAGGGGCAGCATAAAAAATAATTAATGGTGGAGGGGCAGTATAGGAAATAATTAATGGTGGTGGTGTAAGAAATAATTAATTATGAGGGGCTGTCTAGTAATTAATGGGGGGAAGGCATATTCAATATTTAATGGCGAGAGGTCCCAGTATATTAATTAATTAATTGGGACAATATATATAAAATAGTTCAGTAGGAGTGCGGTATATTAAATAAATAATTGAGGGGGGCCCAGTGTATTACGGATGCGGTCACATGTACCGCTATTACTTTTTAAACTTAAGTCCGGCCCTCCAACGGTCTGAAGGGGACAGTGAACGGCCCCCTACATAAAAAGTTTGAGGACCCCTGTATTAGGGGTTTGATTGAATTAGGCACAGTCTGACGATTTTTTTTTTTTTCAAAAACTTAAAGTGACTTAAAATCCAGTTGTGTGCTGCCAGTGTAGGTTAGAAACTAGGCATACAAGAACCCATGCCTATTTTTTTTTTTTTTTTTAAAAGGGCAGTTAAAAGGTTGTGGTGGGCGGGGGCCAATAGTTAGTTATTATGAGCAGTATAGGAAATAATTAATGGTGAGGGGCTGTATAGGAAATATTTAATGGTGAGGGGCAGCATAGGGAATAATTAATTATGAGGGGCAGTATAGGAAATAATTATGAGGGGCAGTATAGGAAATAATTATGAGGGGCAGTATAGGAAATAATTAATGGTGGAGGGGCAGCATAGGAAATAATTAATTTGAGGGGCAGTATAGGAAATAATTATGAGGGGCAGTATAGGAAATAATTAATGGTGAGGGGCAGCATAGGAAATAATTAATGGTGGGGGCAGTATAGGAAATAATTAATGGTGAGGGGTAGCATAGGAAATAATTAATGGTGGAGGGGCAGTATAGGAAGTAATTAATGGTGGAGGGGCAGTATAGGAAATAATTAATTTGAGGGGCAGTATAGGAAATAATTAATGGTGAGGGGCAGTATAGGAAATAATTATGAGGGGCAGTATAGGAAATAATTATGAGGGGCAGTATAGGAAATAATTATGAGTGGCATTATATGAAATAATTAATGGTGAGGGGCAGTATAGGAAATAATTAATGGTGAGGGGCAGTATAGGAAATAATTAATTTGAGGGGCAGTATAGGAAATAATTAATTTGAGGGGCAGTATAGGAAATAATTATGAGGGGCAGTATAGGAAATAATTATGAGGGGCAGTATAGGAAATAATTATGAGGGGCATTATAGGAAATAATTATGAGGGGCAGTATAGGAAATAATTAATGGTGAGGGGCAGTATAGGGAATAGTTAATGATGGGGGGCAGCATAGGAAATAGTTAATGATGGGGGGAAGCATAAGACATAATTAATGGTGGAGGGGCAGTATAGGAAATAATTAATTTAAAGGGCAGTATAGGAAATAATTAATGGTGGAGGGGCAGTATAGGAAATAATTAATGTTGGGGGGCAGTATAGGAAATAATTAATGGTGGGGGGCAGTATAGGAAATAATTAATGGTGAGGGGCAGCATAGGGAATAATTAATTAGGAGGGGCAGTATAGGAAATAATTATGAGGGGCAGTATAGGAAATAATTATGAGGGGCAGTATAGGAAATAATTATGAGGGGCACTATAGGAAATAATTAATTTGAGGGGCAGTATAGGAAATAATTAATGGTGAGGGGCAGTATAGGAAATAATTATGAGGGGCAGTATAGGAAATAATTATGAGGGGCAATATAGGAAATAATTAATGGTGGAGGGGCAGTATAGGAAATAATTAATGGTGAGGGGCAGTATAGGAAATAATTAATGGTGAGGGGCAGTATAGGAAATAATTATGAGGGGCAGTATAGGAAATAGTTATGAGGGGCAGTATAGGAAATAATTATGAGGGGCATTATATGAAATAATTAATGGTGAGGGGCAGTATAGGAAATAATTAATGGTGAGGGGCAGTATAGGAAATAATTAATGGTGGAGGGGCAGTATAGGAAATAATTAATGATGAGGGGCAGGATAGTAAATAATTAATGGTGAGGGGCAGTATAGGAAATAATTATGAGGGCAGTATAGGAAATAATTATGAGGGGCATTATAGGAAATAATTAATTATGAGGGGCAGTATAGGAAATAATTATGAGGGGCAGTATAGGAAATAATTATGAGGGGCGGTATAGGAAATAATTAATGGTGGGGGGCAGTATAGGAAATAATTAATGGTGAGGGGCAGTATAGGAAATAATTAATGGTGAGGGGCGGTATAGGAAATAATTAATGGTGGGGGGCAGTATAGGAAATAATTAATGGTGAGGGGCAGTATAGGAAATAATTATGAGGGGCAGTATAGGAAATAATTATGAGGGGCGGTATAGGAAATAATTAATGGTGGGGGGTAGTATAGGAAATAATTAATGGTGAGGGGCAGTATAGGAAATAATTAATGGTGAGGGGCAGTATAGGAAATAATTAATTTGAGGGGCAGTATAGGAAATAATTAATTTGAGGGGCAGTATAGGAAATAATTATGAGGGGCAGTATAGGAAATAATTATGAGGGGCATTATAGGAAATAATTATGAGGGGCAGTATAGGAAATAATTAATGGTGAGGGGCAGTATAGGGAATAGTTAATGATGGGGGGCAGCATAGGAAATAGTTAATGATGGGGGGAAGCATAAGACATAATTAATGGTGGAGGGGCAGTATAGGAAATAATTAATTTAAAGGGCAGTATAGGAAATAATTAATGGTGGAGGGGCAGTATAGAAAATAATTAATGTTGGGGGGCAGTATAGGAAATAATTAATGGTGGGGGGGCAGTATAGAAAATAATTAATAGTGAGGGGCAGCATAGGGAATAATTAATTAGGAGGGGCAGTATAGGAAATAATTATGAGGGGCAGTATAGGAAATAATTAATGGTGGAGGGGCAGTATAGGAAATAATGAATGGTGAGGGGCAGCATAGGGAATAATTATGAGGGGCAGTATAGGAAATAATTATGATGGGCAGTATAGGAAATAATTATGAGGGGCAGTATAGGAAATAATTAATGGTGGAGGGGCAGTATAGGAAATAATTAATGGTGAGGGGCAGCATAGGAAATAATTAATGGTGAGGGGCAGCATAGGAAATAATTAATGGTGGGGGCAGTATAGGAAATAATTAATGGTGAGGGGTAGCATAGGAAATAATTAATGGTGGAGGGGCAGTATAGGAAATAATTAATGGTGGAGGGGCAGTATAGGAAATAATTAATTTGAGGGGCAGTATAGGAAATAATTAATGGTGAGGGGCAGTATAGGAAATAATTATGAGGGGCAGTATAGGAAATAATTATGAGGGGCAGTATAGGAAAAAATTAATGGTGAGGGGCAGTATAGGAAATAATTATGAGGGGCAGTATAGGAAATAGTTATGAGGGGCAGTATAGGAAATAATTATGAGGGGCATTATATGAAATAATTAATGGTGAGGGGCAGTATAGGAAATAGTTAATGGTGAGGGGCAGTATAGGAAATAATTAATGGTGGAGGGGCAGTATAGGAAATAATTAATGATGAGGGGCAGGATAGTAAATAATTAATGGTGAGGGGCAGCATAGGGAATAATTAATTATGAGGGGCAGTATAGGAAATAATTATGAGGGGCAGTATAGGAAATAATTATGAGGGGCAGTATAGGAAAAAATTAATGGTGAGGGGCAGTATAGGAAATATTATGAGGGGCAGTATAGGAAATAGTTATGAGGGGCAGTATAGGAAATAATTATGAGGGGCAGTATAGGAAATATTTAATGGTGAGGGGCAGTATAGGAAATAATTAATGGTGAGGGGCAGTATAGGAAATAATTAATGGTGGAGGGGCAGTATAGGAAATATTTAATGGTGAGGGGCAGTATAGGAAATAATTAATGGTGAGGGGCAGCATAGGAAATAATTAATGGTGGGGGCAGTATAGGAAATAATTAATGGTGGAGGGGCAGTATAGGAAATAATTAATTTGAGGGGCAGTATAGGAAATAATTAATGGTGAGGGGCAGTATAGGAAATAATTATGAGGGGCAGTATAGGAAATAATTATGAGGGGCAGTATAGGAAATAATTAATGGTGGAGGGGCAGTATAGGAAATAATTATGAGGGGCAGTATAGGAAATAATTATGAGGGGCAGTATAGGAAATAATTAATGGTGGAGGGGCAGTATAGGAAATAATTAATGATGAGGGGCAGTATAGGAAATAATTATGAGGGGCAGTATAGGAAATAATTATGAGGGGCAGTATAGGAAATAATTAATGGTGAGGGGCAGTATAGGAAATAATTATGAGGGGCAGTATAGGAAATAATTGTGAGGGGCAGTATAGGAAATAATTATGAGGGGCAGTTTAGGAAATAATTAATGGTGGAGGGGCAGTATAGGAAATAATTAATTTGAGGGGCAGTATAGGAAATAGTTAATTATGAGGGGCAGTATAGGAAATAATTAATTATGAGGGGCAGTATAGGAAATAATTATTGGTGAGGGGCAGTATAGGAAATAATGAATGGTGAGGGGCAGCATAGGGAATTATTATGAGGGGCAGTATAGGAAATAATTATCATGGGCAGTATAGGAAATAATTATGAGGGCAGTATAGGAAATAATTATGAGGGGCAGTATAGGAAATAATTAACGGTGAGGGGCAGTATAGGAAATAATTAATTTGAGGGGCAGTATAGGAAATAGTTAATTATGAGGGGCAGTATAGGAAATAATTAATTATGAGGGGCAGTATAGGAAATAATTATGAGGGGCAGTATAGGAAATAATTATGAGGGGCGGTATAGGAAATAATTAATGGTGGGGGGCAGTATAGGAAATAATTAATGGTGAGGGGCAGTATAGGAAATAATTAATGGTGAGGGGCAGCATAGGAAATAATTATGAGGGGCAGTATAGGAAATAATTAATGGTGCAGGGGCAGTATAGGAAATAATTAATTTGAGGGGCAGTATAGGAAATAGTTAATTATGAAGGGCAGTATAGGAAATAATTAATTATGAGGGGCAGTATAGGAAATAATTATTGGTGAGGGGCAGTATAGGAAATAATGAATGGTGAGGGGCAGTATAGGAAATAGTTAATTATGAGGGGCAGTATAGGAAATAATTAATTATGAGGGGCAGTATAGGAAATAATTATGAGGGGCAGTATAGGAAATAATTATGAGGGGCGGTATAGGAAATAATTAATGGTGGGGGGCAGTATAGGAAATAATTAATGGTGAGGGGCAGTATAGGAAATAATTAATGGTGAGGGGCAGCATAGGGAATAATTAATTGTGAGGGGCAGTATAGGAAATAATTATGAGGGGCGGTATAGGAAATAATTAATGGTGGGGGGGCAGTATAGGAAATAATTAATGGTGAGGGGCAGTATAGGAAATAATTACTGGTGAGGGGCAGCATAGGGAATAATTAATTGTGAGGGGCAGTATAGGAAATAATTAACGGTGAGGGGCAGTATAGGAAATAATTAATGGTGGGGGGCAGTATAGGAAATAATTAATTATGAGGGGCAGTATAGGAAATAATTAATGGTGAGGGGCAGCATAGGGAATAATTAATTAGGAGGGGCAGTATAGGAAATAATTATGAGGGGCAGTATAGGAAATAATTATGAGGGGCGGTATAGGAAATAATTAATGGTGGGGGGCAATATAGGAAATAATTAATGGTGAGGGGCAGTATAGGAAATAATTAATTATGAGGGGCAGTATAGGAAATAATTAATGGTGAGGGGCAGTATAGGAAATAATTAATGGTGAGGGGCAGCATAGGGAATAATTAATTAGGAGGGACAGTATAGGAAATAATTATGAGGGGCAGTATAGGAAATAATTATGAGGGGATGTATAGGAAATACTTAATGGTGGAGGGGCAGTATAGGAAATAATGAATGGTGAGGTGCAGCATAGGGAATAATTATGAGGGGCAGTATAGGAAATAATTATGATGGGCAGTATAGGAAATAATTATGAGGGCAGTATAGGAAATAATTATGAGGGGCAGTATAGGAAATAATTAATGGTGGAGGGGCAGTATAGGAAATAATTAATGGTGAGGGGCAGCATAGGAAATAATTAATGGTGAGGGGCAGCATAGGAAATAATTAATGGTGGGGGCAGTATAGGAAATAATTAATGGTGAGGGGTAGCATAGGAAATAATTAATGGTGGAGGGGCAGTATAGGAAATAATTAATGGTGAGGGGTAGCATAGGAAATAATTAATGGTGGAGGGGCAGTATAGGAAATAATTAATGGTGGAGGGGCAGTATAGGAAATAATTAATTTGAGGGGCAGTATAGGAAATAATTAATGGTGAGGGGCAGTATAGGAAATAATTAATGGTGAGGGGCAGTATAGGAAATAATTAATTTGAGGGGCAGTATAGGAAATAATTAATGGTGAGGGGCAGAATAGGAAATAATTATGAGGGGCAGTATAGGAAATAATTAATGGTGAGGGGCAGCATAGGGAATAATTAATTATGAGGGGCAGTATAGGAAATAATTATGAGGGGCAGTATAGGAAATATTTAATGGTGAGGGGCAGTATAGGAAATAATTAATTTGAGGGGCAGTATAGGAAATAATTAATGGTGGAGGGGCAGTATAGGAAATAATTAATGGTGAGGGGCAGTATAGGAAATAATTATGAGGGGCAGTATAGGAAATAATTATGAGGGGCAGTATAGGAATTAATTATGAGGGGCAGTATAGGAAATAATTATGAGGGGCAGTATAGGAAATAATTAATGGTGAAGGGCAGTATAGGAAATAATTATGAGGGGCAGTATGAGAAATAATTATGAGGGGCAGTATAGGAAATAATTAATGGTGAAGGGCAGTATAGGAAATAATTATGAGGGGCAGTATAGGAAATAATTAATGGTGAGGGGCAGCATAGGAAATAATTAATGGTGGAGGGGCAGTATAGGAAATATTTAATTTGAGGGGCAGTATAGGAAATAATTATGAGGGGCAGTATAGGAAATAATTAATGGTAGAGGGGCAGTATAGGAAATAATTAATGGTGGAGGGGCAGTATAGGAAATAATTAATTTGAGGGGCAGTAGAGGAAATAATTATGAGGGGCAGTATAGGAAAAAATTATGAGGGGCAGTATAGGAAATAGTTAATGATGGGGGGAAGCATAAGACATAATTAATGGTGGAGGGGCAGTATAGGAAATAATTAATGTTGGGGGGCAGTATAGGAAATAATTAATGGTGGGGGGCAGTATAGAAAATAATTAATGGTGAGGGGCAGCATAGGGAATAATTAATTAGGAGGGGCAGTATAGGAAATAATTATGAGGGGCAGTATAGGAAATAATTATGAGGGGCAGAATAGGAAATAATTAATGGTGGAGGGGCAGTATAGGAAATAATGAATGGTGAGGGGCAGCATAGGGAATAATTATGAGGGGCAGTATAGGAAATAATTATGATGGGCAGTATAGGAAATAATTATGAGGGGCAGTATAGGAAATAATTAATGGTGGAGGGGCAGTATAGGAAATAATTAATGGTGAGGGGCAGCATAGGAAATAATTAATGGTGAGGGGCAGCATAGGAAATAATTAATGGTGGGGGCAGTATAGGAAATAATTAATGGTGAGGGGTAGCATAGGAAATAATTAATGGTGGAGGGGCAGTATAGGAAATAATTAATGGTGGAGGGGCAGTATAGGAAATAATTAATTTGAGGGGCAGTATAGGATATAATTAATGGTGAGGGGCAGTATAGGAAATAATTATGAGGGGCAGTATAGGAAATAATTATGAGGGGCAATATAGGAAATAATTAATGGTGGAGGGGCAGTATAGGAAATAATTAATGGTGAGGGGCAGTATAGGAAATAATTAATGGTGAGGGGCAGTATAGGAAATAATTATGAGGGGCAGTATAGGAAATAGTTATGAGGGGCAGTATAGGAAATAATTATGAGGGGCATTATATGAAATAATTAATGGTGAGGGGCAGTATAGGAAATAATTAATGGTGAGGGGCAGTATAGGAAATAATTAATGATGAGGGGCAGTATAGGAAATAATTAATGGTGGAGGGGCAGTATAGGAAATAATTAATGGTGAGGGGCAGTATAGGAAATAATTAATGGTGAGGGGCAGTATAGGAAATAATTAATGGTGAGGGGCAGTATAGGAAATAATTAATGGTGGAGGGGCAGTATAGGAAATAATTAATGGTGAGGGGCAGTATAGGAAATAATTAATGGTGAGGGGCAGCATAGGAAATAATTAATGGTGGGGGCAGTATAGGAAATAATTAATGGTGGAGGGGCAGTATAGGAAATAATAAATTTGAGGGGCAGTATAGGAAATAATTAATGGTGAGGGGCAGTATAGGAAATAATTATGAGGGGCAGTATAAGAAATAATTATGAGGGGCAGTATAGAAAATAATTAATGGTGGAGGGGCAGTATAGGAAATAATTAATGATGAGGGGCAGTATAGGAAATAATTAATGGTGAGGGGCAGTATAGGAAATAATTAATGGTGAGGGGCAGTATAGGGAATAATTAATTATGAGGGGCAGTATAGGAAATAATTATGAGGGGCAGTATATGAAATAATTAATGGTGAGGGGCAGCATAGGAAATAATTAATGGTGGTGGTGTAAGAAATAATTAATTATGAGGGGCTGTCTAGTAATTAATGGGGGGAAGGCATATTCAATATTTAATGGCGAGAGGTCCCAGTATATTAATTAATTAATTGGGACAATATATATAAAATAGTTCAGTAGGAGTGCGGTATATTAAATAAATAATTGAGGGGGGCCCAGTGTATTACGGATGCGGTCACATGTACCGCTATTTCTTTTTAAACTTAAGTCCGGCCCTCCAACGGTCTGAGGGGGACAGTGAACGGCCCCCTACATAAAAAGTTTGGGGACCCCTGTATTAGGGGTTTGATTGAATTAGGCACAGTCTGACGATTTTTTTTTTTTTTCAAAAACTTAAAGTGACTTAAAATACAGTTGTGTGCCGCCAGTGTAGGTTAGAAACTAGGCATACAAGAACCCATGCCTATTTTTTTTTTTTTTTAAAAGGGCAGTTAAAAGGTTGTGGTGGGCGGGGGCCAATAGTTAGTTATTATGAGCAGTATAGGAAATAATTAATGGTGAGGGGCAGTATAGGAAATAATTAATGGTGAGGGGCAGTATTGGAAATAATTAATGGTGAGGGGAAGTATAGGAAATAATTAATGGTGAGGGGCAGCATAGGGAATAATTAATTATGAGGGGCAGTATAGGAAATAATTATGAGGGGCAGTATAGGAAATAATTATGAAGGGCAGCATAGGAATTAATTATGAGGGGCAGTATAGGAAATAATTATGAGGGGCAGTATAGGAAATAATTAATGGTGGAGGGGCAGTATAGGAAATAATTAATGGTGAGGGGCAGTATAGGAAATAATTAATGGTGAGGGGCAGCATAGAGAATAATTAATTATGAGGGGCAATATAGGAAATAATTATGAGGGGCAGTATAGGAAATAATTAATGGTGGAGGGGCAGTATAGGAAATAATTAATTTGAGGGGCAGTATAGGAACTAATTAATGGTGAGGGGCAGTATAGGAAATAATTATGAGGGGCAGCATAGGAAATAATTATGAGGGGCAGTATAGGAAATAATTATGAGGGGCAGTATAGGAAATAATTAATGGTGAGGGGCAGTATAGGAAATAATTAATGGTGAGGGGCAGTGTAGGAAATAATTAATGGTGAGGGGCAGTATAGGAAATAATTATGAGGGGCAGTATAGGAAATAATTAATGGTGAGGGGCAGCATAGGAAATAATTAATGGTGGAGGGGCAGTATAGGAAATAATTAATGGTGGTGGTGTAAGAAATAATTAATTATGAGGGGCTGTCTAGTAATTAATGGGGGGAAGGCATATTCAATATTTAATGGCGAGAGGTCCCAGTATATTAATTAATTAATTGGGACAATATATATAAAATAGTTCAGTAGGAGTGCGGTATATTAAATAAATAATTGAGGGGGGCCCAGTGTATTACGGATGCGGTCACATGTACCGCTATTTCTTTTTAAACTTAAGTCCGGCCCTCCAACGGTCTGAGGGGGACAGTGAACGGCCCCCTACATAAAAAGTTTGGGGACCCCTGTATTAGGGGTTTGATTGAATTAGGCACAGTCTGACGATTTTTTTTTTTTTTCAAAAACTTAAAGTGACTTAAAATACAGTTGTGTGCTGCCAGTGTAGGTTAGAAACTAGGCATACAAGAACCCATGCCTATTTTTTTTTTTTTTTAAAAGGGCAGTTAAAAGGTTGTGGTGGGCGGGGGCCAATAGTTAGTTATTATGAGCAGTATAGGAAATAATTAATGGTGAGGGGCAGTATAGGAAATAATTAATGGTGAGGGGCAGCATAGGAAATAATTAATGGTGAGGGGCAGCATAGGAAATAATTAATGGTGGGGGCAGTATAGGAAATAATTAATGGTGAGGGGTAGCATAGGAAATAATTAATGGTGGAGGGGCAGTATAGGAAATAATTAATGGTGGAGGGGCAGTATAGGAAATAATTAATTTGAGGGGCAGTATAGGAAATAATTAATGGTGAGGGGCAGTATAGGAAATAATTATGAGGGGCAGTATAGGAAATAATTATGAGGGGCAATATAGGAAATAATTAATGGTGGAGGGGCAGTATAGGAAATAATTAATGGTGAGGGGCAGTATAGGAAATAATTAATGGTGAGGGGCAGTATAGGAAATAATTATGAGGGGCAGTATAGGAAATAGTTATGAGGGGCAGTATAGGAAATAATTATGAGGGGCATTATATGAAATAATTAATGGTGAGGGGCAGTATAGGAAATAATTAATGGTGAGGGGCAGTATAGGAAATAATTAATGATGAGGGGCAGTATAGGAAATAATTAATGGTGGAGGGGCAGTATAGGAAATAATTAATGGTGAGGGGCAGTATAGGAAATAATTAATGGTGAGGGGCAGTATAGGAAATAATTAATGGTGAGGGGCAGTATAGGAAATAATTAATGGTGGAGGGGCAGTATAGGAAATAATTAATGGTGAGGGGCAGTATAGGAAATAATTAATGGTGAGGGGCAGCATAGGAAATAATTAATGGTGGGGGCAGTATAGGAAATAATTAATGGTGGAGGGGCAGTATAGGAAATAATAAATTTGAGGGGCAGTATAGGAAATAATTAATGGTGAGGGGCAGTATAGGAAATAATTATGAGGGGCAGTATAAGAAATAATTATGAGGGGCAGTATAGAAAATAATTAATGGTGGAGGGGCAGTATAGGAAATAATTAATGATGAGGGGCAGTATAGGAAATAATTAATGGTGAGGGGCAGTATAGGAAATAATTAATGGTGAGGGGCAGTATAGGGAATAATTAATTATGAGGGGCAGTATAGGAAATAATTATGAGGGGCAGTATATGAAATAATTAATGGTGAGGGGCAGCATAGGAAATAATTAATGGTGGTGGTGTAAGAAATAATTAATTATGAGGGGCTGTCTAGTAATTAATGGGGGGAAGGCATATTCAATATTTAATGGCGAGAGGTCCCAGTATATTAATTAATTAATTGGGACAATATATATAAAATAGTTCAGTAGGAGTGCGGTATATTAAATAAATAATTGAGGGGGGCCCAGTGTATTACGGATGCGGTCACATGTACCGCTATTTCTTTTTAAACTTAAGTCCGGCCCTCCAACGGTCTGAGGGGGACAGTGAACGGCCCCCTACATAAAAAGTTTGGGGACCCCTGTATTAGGGGTTTGATTGAATTAGGCACAGTCTGACGATTTTTTTTTTTTTTCAAAAACTTAAAGTGACTTAAAATACAGTTGTGTGCCGCCAGTGTAGGTTAGAAACTAGGCATACAAGAACCCATGCCTATTTTTTTTTTTTTTTAAAAGGGCAGTTAAAAGGTTGTGGTGGGCGGGGGCCAATAGTTAGTTATTATGAGCAGTATAGGAAATAATTAATGGTGAGGGGCAGTATAGGAAATAATTAATGGTGAGGGGCAGTATTGGAAATAATTAATGGTGAGGGGAAGTATAGGAAATAATTAATGGTGAGGGGCAGCATAGGGAATAATTAATTATGAGGGGCAGTATAGGAAATAATTATGAGGGGCAGTATAGGAAATAATTATGAAGGGCAGCATAGGAATTAATTATGAGGGGCAGTATAGGAAATAATTATGAGGGGCAGTATAGGAAATAATTAATGGTGGAGGGGCAGTATAGGAAATAATTAATGGTGAGGGGCAGTATAGGAAATAATTAATGGTGAGGGGCAGCATAGAGAATAATTAATTATGAGGGGCAATATAGGAAATAATTATGAGGGGCAGTATAGGAAATAATTAATGGTGGAGGGGCAGTATAGGAAATAATTAATTTGAGGGGCAGTATAGGAACTAATTAATGGTGAGGGGCAGTATAGGAAATAATTATGAGGGGCAGCATAGGAAATAATTATGAGGGGCAGTATAGGAAATAATTATGAGGGGCAGTATAGGAAATAATTAATGGTGAGGGGCAGTATAGGAAATAATTAATGGTGAGGGGCAGTGTAGGAAATAATTAATGGTGAGGGGCAGTATAGGAAATAATTATGAGGGGCAGTATAGGAAATAATTAATGGTGAGGGGCAGCATAGGAAATAATTAATGGTGGAGGGGCAGTATAGGAAATAATTAATGGTGGTGGTGTAAGAAATAATTAATTATGAGGGGCTGTCTAGTAATTAATGGGGGGAAGGCATATTCAATATTTAATGGCGAGAGGTCCCAGTATATTAATTAATTAATTGGGACAATATATATAAAATAGTTCAGTAGGAGTGCGGTATATTAAATAAATAATTGAGGGGGGCCCAGTGTATTACGGATGCGGTCACATGTACCGCTATTTCTTTTTAAACTTAAGTCCGGCCCTCCAACGGTCTGAGGGGGACAGTGAACGGCCCCCTACATAAAAAGTTTGGGGACCCCTGTATTAGGGGTTTGATTGAATTAGGCACAGTCTGACGATTTTTTTTTTTTTTCAAAAACTTAAAGTGACTTAAAATACAGTTGTGTGCTGCCAGTGTAGGTTAGAAACTAGGCATACAAGAACCCATGCCTATTTTTTTTTTTTTTTAAAAGGGCAGTTAAAAGGTTGTGGTGGGCGGGGGCCAATAGTTAGTTATTATGAGCAGTATAGGAAATAATTAATGGTGAGGGGCAGTATAGGAAATAATTAATGGTGAGGGGCAGTATTGGAAATAATTAATGGTGAGGGGAAGTATAGGAAATAATTAATGGTGAGGGGCAGCATAGGGAATAATTAATTATGAGGGGCAGTATAGGAAATAATTATGAGGGGCAGTATAGGAAATAATTATGAAGGGCAGCATAGGAATTAATTATGAGGGGCAGTATAGGAAATAATTATGAGGGGCAGTATAGGAAATAATTAATGGTGGAGGGGCAGTATAGGAAATAATTAATGGTGAGGGGCAGTATAGGAAATAATTAATGTTGGAGGGGCAGTATAGGAAATAATTAATGGTGAGGGGCAGCATAGGGAATAATTAATTAGGAGGGGCAGTATAGGAAATAATTATGAGGGGCAGTATAGGAATTAATTATGAGGGGCAGTATAGGAAATAATTAATGGTGGGGGGGTAGTATAGGAAATAATTAATGGTGAGGGGCAGTATAGGAAATAATTATGAGGGGCAGTATAGGAAATAATTAATGGTGAGGGGCAGCATAGGGAATAATTAATTATGAGGGGCAGTATAGGAAATAATTATGAGGGGCAGTATAGGAAATAATTATGAGGGGCAGTATAGGAAATAATTAATGGTGGGGGTAGTATAGGAAATAATTAATGGTGAGGGGCAGTATAGGAAATAATTAATGGTGAGGGGCAGCATAGGGAATAATTAATTGTGAGGGGCAGTATAGGAAATAATTATGAGGGGCAGTATAGGAAATAATTGTGAGGGGCAATATAGGAAATAATTATGAGGGGCAGTATAGGAAATAATTAATGGTGGAGGGGCAGTATAAGAAATAATTAATTTGAGGGGCAGTATAGGAAATAGTTAATTATGAGGGGCAGTTTAGGAAATAATTAATTATGAGGGGCAGTATAGGAAATAATTATTGGTGAGGGGCAGTATAGGAAATAATTAATGGTGAGGGGCAGCATAGGGAATAATTAATTGTGAGGGGCAGTATAGGAAATAATTATGAGGGGCGGTATAGGAAATAATTAATGGTGGGGGGGCAGTATAGGAAATAATTAATGGTGAGGGGCAGTATAGGAAATAATTAATGGTGAGGGGCAGCATAGGGAATAATTAATTGTGAGGGGCAGTATAGGAAATAATTATGAGGGGCAGTATAGTAAATAATTAATGGTGGGGGGCAGTATAGGAAATAATTAACGGTGAGGGGCAGTATAGGAAATAATTAATGGTGGGGGGCAGTATAGGAAATAATTAATTATGAGGGGCAGTATAGGAAATAATTAATGGTGAGGGGCAGCATAGGGAATAATTAATTAGGAGGGGCAGTATAGGAAATAATTATGAGGGGCAGTATAGGAAATAATTATGAGGGGCGGTATAGGAAATAATTAATGGTGAGGGGCAGTATAGGAAATAATTAATTATGAGGGGCAGTATAGAAAATAATTAATGGTGAGGGGCAGTATAGGAAATAATTAATGGTGAGGGGCAGCATAGGGAATAATTAATTAGGAGGGACAGTATAGGAAATAATTATGAGGGGCAGTATAGGAAATAATTATGAGGGGCAGTATAGGAAATAATTAATGGTGGAGGGGCAGTATAGGAAATAATGAATGGTGAGGGGCAGCATAGGGAATAATTATGAGGGGCAGTATAGGAAATAATTATGAGGGGCAGTATAGGAAATAATTATGATGGGCAGTATAGGAAATAATTAATGGTGAGGGGCAGTATAGGAAATAATCAATTATGAGGGGCAGTATAGAAAATAATTAATGGTGAGGGGCAGTATAGGAAATAATTATGAGGGGCAGTATAGGAAATAATTATGAGGGGCAGTATAGGAAATAATTATGAGGGGCAGTATATGAAATAATTATGAGGGCAGTATAGGAAATAATTATGAGGGCAGTATAGGAAATAATTATGAGGGGCAGTATAGGAAATAATTAACGGTGAGGGGCAGTATAGGAAATAATTAATTTGAGGGGCAGTATAGGAAATAGTTAATTATGAGGGGCAGTATAGGAAATAATTAATTATGAGGGGCAGTATAGGAAATAATTATGAGGGGCAGTATAGGAAATAATTATGAGGGGCGGTATAGGAAATAATTAATGGTGAGGGGGCAGTATAGGAAATAATTAATGGTGAGGGGCAGTATAGGAAATAATTAATGGTGAGGGGCAGCATAGGGAATAATTAATTGTGAGGGGCAGTATAGGAAATAATTATGAGGGGCAGTATAGTAAATAATTAATGGTGGGGGGCAGTATAGGAAATAATTAACGGTGAGGGGCAGTATAGGAAATAATTAATGGTGGGGGGCAGTATAGGAAATAATCAATTATGAGGGGCAGTATAGGAAATAATTAATGGTGAGGGGCAGCATAGGGAATAATTAATTAGGAGGGGCAGTATAGGAAATAATTATGAGGGGCAGTATAGGAAATAATTATGAGGGGCGGTATAGGAAATAATTAATGGTGGGGGGCAGTATAGGAAATAATTAATGGTGAGGGGCAGTATAGGAAATAATTAATTATGAGGGGCAGTATAGAAAATAATTAATGGTGAGGGGCAGTATAGGAAATAATTAATGGTGAGGGGCAGCATAGGGAATAATTAATTAGGAGGGACAGTATAGGAAATAATTATGAGGGGCAGTATAGGAAATAATTATGAGGGGCAGTATAGGAAATAATTAATGGTGGAGGGGCAGTATAGGAAATAATGAATGGTGAGGGGCAGCATAGGGAATAATCATGAGGGGCAGTATAGGAAATAATTATGATGGGCAGTATAGGAAATAATTATGAGGGCAGTATAGGAAATAATTATGAGGGGCAGTATAGGAAATAATTAATGGTGGGGGGCAGTATAGGAAATAATTATGAGGGGCAGTATAGGAAATAATTATGAGGGGCAGTATAGGAAATAATTATGAGGGGCAGTATAGGAAATAATTAATGGTGAGGGGCAGTATAGGAAATAATTAATTTGAGGGGCAGTATAGGAAATAGTTAATTATGAGGGGCAGTATAGGAAATAATTAATTATGAGGGGCAGTATAGGAAATAATTATTGGTGAGGGGCAGTATAGGAAATAATGAATGGTGAGGGGCAGCATAGGGAATAATTATGAGGGGCAGTATAGGAAATAATTATGATGGGCAGTATAGGAAATAATTAATTGTGAGGGGCAGTATAGGAAATAATTATGAGGGGCAGTATAGTAAATAATTAATGGTGGGGGGCAGTATAGGAAATAATTAACGGTGAGGGGCAGTATAGGAAATAATTAATGGTGGGGGGCAGTATAGGAAATAATTAATTATGAGGGGCAGTATAGGAAATAATTAATGGTGAGGGGCAGCATAGGGAATAATTAATTAGGAGGGGCAGTATAGGAAATAATTATGAGGGGCGGTATAGGAAATAATTAATGGTGGGGGGCAGTATAGGAAATAATTAATGGTGAGGGGCAGTATAGGAAATAATTAATTATGAGGGGCAGTATAGGAAATAATTAATGGTGAGGGGCAGTATAGGAAATAATTAATGGTGAGGGGCAGCATAGGGAATAATTAATTAGGAGGGGCAGTATAGGAAATAATTATGAGGGGCAGTATAGGAAATAATTATGAGGGGCAGTATAGGAAATAATTAATGGTGGAGGGGCAGTATAGGAAATAATGAATGTTGAGGGGCAGCATAGGGAATAATTATGAGGGGCAGTATAGGAAATAATTATGATGGGCAGTGTAGGAAATAATTATGAGGGCAGTATAGGAAATAATTATGAGGGGCAGTATAGGAAATAATTAATGGTGAGGGGCAGTATAGGAAATAATTAATGGTGAGGGGCAGCATAGGAAATAATTAATGGTGGGGGCAGTATAGGAAATAATTAATGGTGAGGGGCAGCATAGGGAATAATTAATTAGGAGGGGCAGTATAGGAAATAATTATGAGGGGCAGTATAGGAAATAATTATGAGGGGCGGTATAGGAAATAATTAATGGTGGGGGGCAGTATAGGAAATAATTAATGGTGAGGGGCAGTATAGGAAATAATTATGAGGGGCAGTATAGGAAATAATTATGAGGGGCGGTATAGGAAATAATTAATGGTGGGGGGCAGTATAGGAAATAATTAATGGTGAGGGGCAGTATAGGAAATAATTAATTATGAGGGGCAGTATAGGAAATAATTAATGGTGAGGGGCAGTATAGGAAATAATTAATGGTGAGGGGCAGCATAGGGAATAATTAATTAGGAGGGGCAGTATAGGAAATAATTATGAGGGGCAGTATAGCAAATAATTATGAGGGGCAGTATAGGAAATAATTAATGGTGGAGGGGCAGTATAGGAAATAATGAATGGTGAGGGGCAGCATAGGGAATAATTATGAGGGGCAGTATAGGAAATAATTATGATGGGCAGTATAGGAAATAATTATGAGGGCAGTATAGGAAATAATTATGAGGGGCAGTATAGGAAATAATTAATGGTGAGGGGCAGTATAGGAAATAATTAATGGTGGGGGCAGTATAGGAAATAATTAATGGTGGGGGCAGTATAGGAAATAATTAATGGTGAGGGGTAGCATAGGAAATAATTAATGGTGGAGGGGCAGTATAGGAAATAATTAATGGTGGAGGGGCAGTATAGGAAATAATTAATTTGAGGGGCAGTATAGGAAATAATTAATGGTGAGGGACAGTATAGGAAATAATTATGAGGGGCAGTATAGGAAATAATTATGAGGGGCAGTAAAGGAAATAATTATGAGGGGCATTATATGAAATAATTAATGGTGAGGGGCAGTATAGGAAATAATTAATGGTGAGGGGCAGTATAGGAAATAATTAATTTGAGGGGCAGTATAGGAAATAATCAATTTGAGGGGCAGTATAGGAAATAATTATGAGGGGCAGTATAGGAAATAATTATGAGGGGCAGTATAGGAAATAATTATGAGGGGCATTATAGGAAATAATTATGAGGGGCAGTATAGGAAATAATTAATGGTGAGGGGCAGTATAGGGAATAGTTAATGATGGGGGGCTGCATAGGAAATAGTTAATGATGGGGGGAAGCATAAGACATAATTAATGGTGGAGGGGCAGTATAGGAAATAATTAATTTAAAGGGCAGTATAGGAAATAATTAATGGTGGAGGGGCAGTATAGGAAATAATTAATGTTGGGGGGCAGTATAGGAAATAATTAATGGTGGGGGGCAGTATAGGAAATAATTAATGGTGAGGGGCAGCATAGGGAATAATTAATTAGGAGGGGCAGTATAGGAAATAATTATGAGGGGCAGTATAGGAAATAATTATGAGGGGCAGTATAGGAAATAATTAATGGTGGAGGGGCAGTATAGGAAATAATGAATGGTGAGGGGCAGCATAGGGAATAATTATGAGGGGCAGTATAGGAAATAATTATGATGGGCAGTATAGGAAATAATTATGAGGGCAGTATAGGAAATAATTATGAGGGGCAGTATAGGAAATAATTAATGGTGGAGGGGCAGTATAGGAAATAATTAATGGTGAGGGGCAGTATAAGAAATAATTAATTATGAGGGGCAGTATAGGAAATAATTATGAGGGGCAGTATAGGAAATAATTATGAGGGGCGGTATAGGAAATAATTAATGGTGGGGGGCAGTATAGGAAATAATTAATGTTGAGGGGCAGTATAGGAAATAATTAATGGTGAGGGGCAGCATAGGGAATAATTAATTGTGAGGGGCAGTATAGGAAATAATTAATGGTGAGGGGCAGCATAGGGAATAATTAATTGTGAGGGGCAGTATAGGAAATAATTATGAGGGGCGGTATAGGAAATAATTAATGGTGGGGGGCAGTATAGGAAATAATTAATGGTGGGGGGCAGTATAGGAAATAATTAATTATGAGGGGCAGTATAGGAAATAATTAATCATGAGGGGCAGTATAGGAAATAATTAATGGTGAGGGGCAGTATAGGAAATAATTAATGGTGGAGGGGCAGTATAGGAAATAATTAATGGTGAGGGGCAGCATAGGAAATAATTAATGGTGAGGGGCAGCATAGGAAATAATTAATGGTGGAGGGGCAGTATAGGAAATAATTAATTTAAAGGGCAGTGTAGGAAATAATTAATGGTGGAGGGGCAGTATAGGAAATAATTAATTATGAGGGGCAGTATAGGAAATAATTAATTATGAGGGGCAGTATAGGAAATAATTAATGGTGAGGGGCAGTATAGGAAATAATTAATTTAAAGGGCAGTGTAGGAAATAATTAATGGTGGAGGGGCAGTATAGGAAATAATTAATTATGAGGGGCAGTATAGGAAATAATTAATTATGAGGGGCAGTATAGGAAATAATTAATGGTGAGGGGCAGTATAGGAAATAATTATGATGGGCAGTATAGGAAATAATTATGAGGGCAGTATAGGAAATAATTATGAGGGGCAGTATAGGAAATAATTAATCATGAGGGGCAGTATAGGAAATAATTAATGGTGAGGGGCAGTATAGGAAATAATTAATGGTGGAGGGGCAGTATAGGAAATAATTAATGGTGAGGGGCAGCATAGGAAATAATTAATGTTGGGGGGCAGTATAGGAAATAATTAATGGTGGGGGGCAGTATAGGAAATAATTAATGGTGAGGGGCAGCATAGGGAATAATTAATTAGGAGGGGCAGTATAGGAAATAATTATGAGGGGCAGTATAGGAAATAATTATGAGGGGCAGTATAGGAAATAATTAATGGTGGAGGGGCAGTATAGGAAATAATGAATGGTGAGGGGCAGCATAGGGAATAATTATGAGGGGCAGTATAGGAAATCATTATGATGGGCAGTATAGGAAATAATTATGAGGGCAGTATAGGAAATAATTATGAGGGGCAGTATAGGAAATAATTAATGGTGGAGGGGCAGTATAGGAAATAATTAATGGTGAGGGGCAGCATAGGAAATAATTAATGGTGAGGGGCAGCATAGGAAATAATTAATGGTGGGGGCAGTATAGGAAATAATTAATGGTGAGGGGTAGCATAGGAAATAATTAATGGTGGAGGGGCAGTATAGGAAATAATTAATGGTGGAGGGGCAGTATAGGAAATAATTATGAGGGGCAGTATAGGAAATAATTATGAGGGGCAGTATAGGAAATAATTATGAGGGGCGGTATAGGAAATAATTAATGGTGGGGGGCAGTATAGGAAATAATTAATGGTGAGGGGCAGTATAGGAAATAATTAATTATGAGGGGCAGTATAGGAAATAATTATGAGGGGCAGTATAGGAAATAATTATGAGGGGCGGTATAGGAAATAATTAATGGTGGGGGGCAGTATAGGAAATAATTAATGGTGAGGGGCAGTATAGGAAATAATTAATTATGAGGGGCAGTATAGGAAATAATTAATGGTTAGGGGCAGTATAGGAAATAATTAATGGTGAGGGGCAGCATAGGGAATAATTAATTAGGAGGGGCAGTATAGGAAATAATTATGAGGGGCAGTATAGGAAATAATTATGAGGGGCAGTATAGGAAATAATTAATGGTGGAGGGGCAGTATAGGAAATAATGAATGGTGAGGGGCAGCATAGGGAATAATTATGAGGGGCAGTATAGGAAATAATTATGATGGGCAGTATAGGAAATAATTATGAGGGCAGTATAGGAAATAATTATGAGGGGCAGTATAGGAAATAATTAATGGTGAGGGGCAGTATAGGAAATAATTAATAGTGAGGGGCAGCATAGGAAATAATTAATGGTGGGGGCAGTATAGGAAATAATTAATGGTGAGGGGTATTATAGGAAATAATTAATGGTGGAGGGGCAGTATAGGAAATAATTAATGGTGGAGGGGCAGTATAGGAAATAATTAATTTGAGGGGCAGTATAGGAAATAATTAATGGTGAGGGGCAGTATAGGAAATAATTATGAGGGGCAGTATAGGAAATAATTATGAGGGGCAGTATAGGAAATAATTATGAGGGGCATTATATGAAATAATTAATGGTGAGGGGCAGTATAGGAAATAATTAATGGTGAGGGGCAGTATAGGAAATAATTAATTTGAGGGGCAGTATAGGAAATAATTAATTTGAGGGGCAGTATAGGAAATAATTATGAGGGGCAGTATAGGAAATAATTATGAGGGGCAGTATAGGAAATAATTATGAGGGGCATTATAGGAAATAATTATGAGGGGCAGTATAGGAAATAATTAATGGTGAGGGGCAGTATAGGGAATAGTTAATGATGGGGGGCAGCATAGGAAATAGTTAATGATGGGGGGAAGCATAAGACATAATTAATGGTGGAGGGGCAGTATAGGAAATAATTAATTTAAAGGGCAGTATAGGAAATAATTAATGGTGGAGGGGCAGTATAGGAAATAATTAATGTTGGGGG
The DNA here is from genome assembly GCF_040894005.1 of Engystomops pustulosus. Lineage (NCBI taxonomy): Eukaryota > Metazoa > Chordata > Amphibia > Anura > Leptodactylidae > Engystomops > Engystomops pustulosus. The sequence goes on from NW_027284960.1 coordinate 1,918,793, forward strand.
GCAGTATAGGAAATAATTAATGGTGGGGGGCAGTATAGGAAATAATTAATGGTGAGGGGCAGCATAGGGAATAATTAATTAGGAGGGGCAGTATAGGAAATAATTATGAGGGGCAGTATAGGAAATAATTATGAGGGGCAGTATAGGAAATAATTAATGGTGGAGGGGCAGTATAGGAAATAATGAATGGTGAGGGGCAGCATAGGGAATAATTATGAGGGGCAGTATAGGAAATAATTATGATGGGCAGTATAGGAAATAATTATGAGGGCAGTATAGGAAATAATTATGAGGGGCAGTATAGGAAATAATTAATGGTGGAGGGGCAGTATAGGAAATAATTAATGGTGAGGGGCAGCATAGGAAGTAATTAATGGTGAGGGGCAGCATAGGAAATAATTAATGGTGGGGGCAGTATAGGAAATAATTAATGGTGAGGGGTAGCATAGGAAATAATTAATGGTGGAGGGGCAGTATAGGAAATAATTAATTTGAGGGGCAGTATAGGAAATAATTAATGGTGGAGGGGCAGTATAGGAAATAATTAATTATGAGGGGCAGTATAGGAAATAATTAATGGTGGGGGGCAGTATAGGAAATAATTAATGGTGAGGGGCAGTATAGGAAATAATTAATGGTGAGGGGCAGCATAGGGAATAATTAATTGTGAGGGGCAGTATAGGAAATAATTATGAGGGGCAGTATAGTAAATAATTAATGGTGGGGGGCAGTATAGGAAATAATTATGAGGGGCAGTATAGGAAATAATTATGAGGGGCGGTATAGGAAATAATTAATGGTGGGGGGCAGTATAGGAAATAATTAATGGTGAGGGGCAGTATAGGAAATAATTAATTATGAGGGGCAGTATAGGAAATAATTAATGGTGAGGGGCAGTATAGGAAATAATTAATGGTAAGGGGCAGCATAGGGAATAATTAATTAGGAGGGGCAGTATAGGAAATAATTATGAGGGGCAGTATAGGAAATAATTAATGGTGGAGGGGCAGTATAGGAAATAATGAATGGTGAGGGGCAGCATAGGGAATAATTATGAGGGGCAGTATAGGAAATAATTATGAGGGCAGTATAGGAAATAATTATGAGGGGCAGTATAGGAAATAATTAATGGTGAGGGGCAGTATAGGAAATAATTAATGGTGAGGGGCAGCATAGGAAATAATTAATGGTGGGGGCAGTATAGGAAATAATTAATGGTGAGGGGTAGCATAGGAAATAATTAATGGTGGAGGGGCAGTATAGGAAGTAATTAATGGTGGAGGGGCAGTATAGGAAATAATTAATTTGAGGGGCAGTATAGGAAATAATTAATGGTGAGGGGCAGTATAGGAAATAATTATGAGGGGCAGTATAGGAAATAATTATGAGGGGCAGTATAGGAAATAATTATGAGGGGCATTATATGAAATAATTAATGGTGAGGGGCAGTATAGGAAATAATTAATGGTGAGGGGCAGTATAGGAAATAATTAATTTGAGGGGCAGTATAGGAAATAATTAATTTGAGGGGCAGTATAGGAAATAATTATGAGGGGCAGTATAGGAAATAATTATGAGGGGCAGTATAGGAAATAATTATGAGGGGCATTATAGGAAATAATTATGAGGGGCAGTATAGGAAATAATTAATGGTGAGGGGCAGTATAGGGAATAGTTAATGATGGGGGGCAGCATAGGAAATAGTTAATGATGGGGGGAAGCATAAGACATAATTAATGGTGGAGGGGCAGTATAGGAAATAATTAATTTAAAGGGCAGTATAGGAAATAATTAATGGTGGAGGGGCAGTATAGGAAATAATTAATGTTGGGGGGCAGTATAGGAAATAATTAATGGTGGGGGGCAGTATAGGAAATAATTAATGGTGAGGGGCAGCATAGGGAATAATTAATTAGGAGGGGCAGTATAGGAAATAATTATGAGAGGCAGTATAGGAAATAATTATGAGGGGCAGTATAGGAAATAATTATGAGGGGCAGTATAGGAAATAATTAATTTGAGGGGCAGTATAGGAAATAATTAATGGTGAGGGGCAGTATAGGAAATAATTATGAGGGGCAGTATAGGAAATAATTATGAGGGGCAATATATGAAATAATTAATGGTGGAGGGGCAGTATAGGAAATAATTAATGGTGAGGGGCAGTATAGGAAATAATTAATGGTGAGGGGCAGTATAGGAAATAATTATGAGGGGCAGTATAGGAAATAGTTATGAGGGGCAGTATAGGAAATAATTATGAGGGGCATTATATGAAATAATTAATGGTGAGGGGCAGTATAGGAAATAATTAATGGTGAGGGGCAGTATAGGAAATAATTAATGGTGGAGGGGCAGTATAGGAAATAATTAATGATGAGGGGCAGGATAGTAAATAATTAATGGTGGAGGGGCAGCATAGGGAATAATTAATTATGAGGGGCAGTATAGGAAATAATTATGAGGGGCAGTATAGGAAATAATTATGAGGGGCAGTATAGGAAATATTTAATGGTGAGGGGCAGTATAGGAAATAATTAATGGTGAGGGGCAGTATAGGAAATAATTAATGGTGGAGGGGCAGTATAGGAAATAATTAATTTGAGGGGCAGTATAGGAAATAATTAATGGTGAGGGGCAGTATAGGAAATAATTATGAGGGGCAGTATAGGAAATAAATAATTATGAGGGGCAGTATAGGAAATAATTATTGGTGAGGGGCAGTATAGGAAATAATGAATGGTGAGGGGCAGCATAGGGAATAATTATGAGGGGCAGTATAGGAAATAATTATCATGGGCAGTATAGGAAATAATTATGAGGGCAGTATAGGAAATAATTATGAGGGGCAGTATAGGAAATAATTAACGGTGAGGGGCAGTATAGGAAATAATTAATTTGAGGGGCAGTATAGGAAATAGTTAATTATGAGGGGCATTATAGGAAATAATTAATTATGAGGGGCAGTATAGGAAATAATTATGAGGGGCAGTATAGGAAATAATTATGAGGGGCGGTATAGGAAATAATTAATGGTGGGGGGCAGTATAGGAAATAATTAATGGTGAGGGGCAGTATAGGAAATAATTAATGGTGAGGGGCAGCATAGGGAATAATTAATTTGAGGGGCAGTATAGGAAATAATTAATTTGAGGGGCAGTATAGGAAATAATTATGAGGGGCAGTATAGGAAATAATTATGAGGGGCGGTATAGGAAATAATTAATGGTGGGGGGCAGTATAGGAAATAATTAATGGTGAGGGGCAGTATAGGAAATAATTAATGGTGAGGGGCAGTATAGGAAATAATTAATTTGAGGGGCAGTATAGGAAATAATTAATTTGAGGGGCAGTATAGGAAATAATTATGAGGGGCAGTATAGGAAATAATTATGAGGGGCATTATAGGAAATAATTATGAGGGGCAGTATAGGAAATAATTAATGGTGAGGGGCAGTATAGGGAATAGTTAATGATGGGGGGCAGCATAGGAAATAGTTAATGATGGGGGGAAGCATAAGACATAATTAATGGTGGAGGGGCAGTATAGGAAATAATTAATTTAAAGGGCAGTATAGGAAATAATTAATGGTGGAGGGGCAGTATAGGAAATAATTAATGTTGGGGGGCAGTATAGGAAATAATTAATGGTGGGGGGCAGCATAGGGAATAATTATGAGGGGCAGTATAGGAAATAATTAATTTAAAGGGCAGTATAGGAAATAATTAATGGTGGAGGGGCAGTATAGGAAATAATTAATGGTGGAGGGGCAGTATAGGAAATAATTAATGGTGAGGGGCAGCATAGGAAATAATTAATGGTGAGGGGCAGCATAGGAAATAATTAATGGTGGGGGCAGTATAGGAAATAATTAATGGTGAGGGGTAGCATAGGAAATAATTAATGGTGGAGGGGCAGTATAGGAAATAATTAATGGTGGAGGGGCAGTATAGGAAATAATTAATTTGAGGGGCAGTATAGGAAATAATTAATGGTGAGGGGCAGTATAGGAAATAATTATGAGGGGCAGTATAGGAAATAATTATGAGGGGCAATATAGGAAATAATTAATGGTGGAGGGGCAGTATAGGAAATAATTAATGGTGAGGGGCAGTATAGGAAATAATTAATGGTGAGGGGCAGTATAGGAAATAATTATGAGGGGCAGTATAGGAAATAGTTATGAGGGGCAGTATAGGAAATAATTATGAGGGGCATTATATGAAATAATTAATGGTGAGGGGCAGTATAGGAAATAGTTAATGGTGAGGGGCAGTATAGGAAATAATTAATGGTGGAGGGGCAGTATAGGAAATAATTAATGATGAGGGGCAGGATAGTAAATAATTAATGGGGAGGGGCAGCATAGGGAATAATTAATTATGAGGGGCAGTATAGGAAATAATTATGAGGGGCAGTATAGGAAATAATTATGAGGGGCAGTATAGGAAATATTTAATGGTGAGGGGCAGTATAGGAAATAATTAATGGTGAGGGGCAGTATAGGAAATAATAAATGGTGGAGGGGCAGTATAGGAAATAATTAATGGTGAGGGGCAGTATAGGAAATAATTAATGGTGAGGGGCAGCATAGGAAATAATTAATGGTGGGGGCAGTATAGGAAATAATTAATGGTGGAGGGGCAGTATAGGAAATAATTAATTTGAGGGGCAGTATAGGAAATAATTAATGGTGAGGGGCAGTATAGGAAATAATTATGAGGGGCAGTATAGGAAATAATTATGAGGGGCAGTATAGGAAATAATTAATGGTGGAGGGGCAGTATAGGAAATAATTAATGATGAGGGGCAGTATAGGAAATAATTATGAGGGGCAGTATAGGAAATAATTATGAGGGGCAGTATAGGAAATAATTAATGGTGAGGGGCAGTATAGGAAATAATTATGAGGGGCAGTATAGGAAATAATTGTGAGGGGCAGTATAGGAAATAATTATGAGGGGCAGTATAGGAAATAATTAATGGTGGAGGGGCAGTATAGGAAATAATTAATTTGAGGGGCAGTATAGGAAATAGTTAATTATGAGGGGCAGTATAGGAAATAATTAATTATGAGGGGCAGTATAGGAAATAATTATTGGTGAGGGGCAGTATAGGAAATAATGAATGGTGAGGGGCAGCATAGGGAATAATTATGAGGGGCAGTATAGGAAATAATTATCATGGGCAGTATAGGAAATAATTATGAGGGCAGTATAGGAAATAATTATGAGGGGCAGTATAGGAAATAATTAACGGTGAGGGGCAGTATAGGAAATAATTAATTTGAGGGGCAGTATAGGAAATAATTAATGGTGAGGGGCAGTATAGAAAATAATTAATTTTGAGGGGCAATATAGGAAATAATTATGAGGGGCAGTATAGGAAATAATTAATGGTGAGGGGCAGTATAGGAAATAATTAGTTATGAGGGGCAGTATAGGAAATAAAAATGAGGGGCAGCATAGGAAATAATTATTGGTGGAGGGGCAGTATAGGAAATAATTAATGGTGAGGGGCAGTATAGGAAATAATTAATGGTGAGGGGCAGCATAGGAAATAATTAATGGTGGGGGGCAGTATAGGAAATAATAAATGGTGAGGGGCAGCATAGCAAATAATTAATGGTGGAGGGGCAGTATAGGAAATAATTAATTTGCGGGGCAGTATAGGAAATAATTAATGATGAGGGGCAGTTTAGGAAATAATTAATTATGAGGGGCAGTATAGGAAATAATTAATGGTGAGGGGCAGCATAGGGAATAATTATGAGGGGCAGTATAGGAAATAATTATGAGGGGCAGTATAGGAAATAATTATGAGGGGCAGTATAGAAAATAATTAATTTTGAGGGGCAATATAGGAAATAATTATGAGGGGCAGTATAGGAAATAATTAATGGTGAGGGGCAGTATAGGAAATAATTAATGGTGGAGGGGCAGTATAGAAAATAATTAATTTGAGGGGAAATATAGGAAATAATTAATTTGAGGGGCAGTATAGGAAATAATTAGTTTGAGGGGAAGTATAGGAAATAATTAATTTGAGGGGAAGTATAGGAAATAATTAATTTGAAAGCAAGTATAGGAAATAATTAATGGTGGAGGGGCAGTATAGGAAATAATTAATTTGAGGGGAAATATAGGAAATAATTAATTTGAGGGGCAGTATAGGAAATAATTAGTTTGAGGGGAAGTATAGGAAATAATTAATTTGAGGGGCAGTATAGGAAATAATTAATGGTGAGGGGCAGCATAGGAAATAATTAATGGTGGAGGGGCAGTATAGGAAATAATTAATGGTGGAGGGGCAGTATAGGAAATAATTAATGGTGAGGGGCAGTATAGGAAATAATTATGAGGGGCAGTATAGGAAATAATTATGAGGGGCAGTATAGGAAATAATTAATGGTGAGGGGCAGCATAGGAAATAATTAATGGTGAAGTGGCAGTATAGGAAATAATTAATTTGAGGGGAAGTATAGGAAATAATTAATTAGGAGGGGCAACATAGGGAATAATTATGAGGGGCAGTATAGGAAATAATTAATGGTGAGGGGCAGTATAGGAAATAATTATGAGGGGCAGTATAGGAAATAATTAATTATGAGGGGCAGTATAGGAAATAATTAATTTAAGGGGGAGGATAGGAAATAATTAATGGTGAGGGGCAGCATAGGAAATAATTAATGGTGGAGGGGCAGTATAGGAAATAATTATGAGGGGCAGTATAGGAAATAATTAATGGTGAGGGGCAGCATAGGAAATAATTAATGGTGGAGGGGCAGCATAGGAAATAATTAATGGTGAGGGGCAGCATAGGGAATAATTAATTTGAGGGGAAGAGTAGGAAATAATTAATTTGAGGGGAAGTATAGGAAATAATTAATTTGAGAGGAAGTATAGGAAATAATTAATTTGAGGGACAGTATAGGAAATAATTAATGGTGAGGGGCAGCATAGGAAATAATTAATGGTGGAGGGGCAGTATAGGAAATAATTATGAGGGGCAGTATAGGAAATAATTAATGGTGAGGGGCAGCATAGGAAATAATTAATGGTGGAGGGGCAGGATAGGAAATAATTAATGGTGAGGGGCAGCATAGGAAATAATTAATGGTGGTGGGCAGTATAGTAAATAATTAGTGGTGGAGGGGCAGTATAGGAAATAATTAATTTGAGGGGCAGTATAGGAAATAAATAATGATGAGGGGCAGCATAGGAAATAATTAATAGTGGGGGGCACTATAGGAAATAATTACTGGTGGAGGGGCAGTATAGGAAATAATTAATTTGAGGGGAAATATAGGAAATAATTAATTTGAGGGGCAGTATAGGAAATAATTATGAGGTGCAGTATATGAAATAATTATGAGGGGCAGTATAGGAAATAATTATGAGGGGCAGTATAGGAAAGAATTTATGGTGAGGGGCAGGATAGGAAATAATTAATGGTGAGGGGCAGTATAGAAAATTATTAATTATGAGGGGCAGTACAGGAAATAATTATGAGGGGCAGCATAGGAAATAATTAATTATGAGGGGCAGTATAGGAGATAATTAATTTGAGGGGCAACATAGGGAATAATTATGAGGGGCAGTATGGGAAATAATTAATTATTAAGGGGCAGCATAGGAAATAATTAATGGTGAGGGGCAGCATAGGGAATAATTAATTATGAGGGGCAGTATAGGAAATAATTATGAGGGGCAGTATAGGAAATAATTATAAGGGGCAGTATAGGAAATAATTAATGGTGAGGGGCAGCATAGGAAATAATTAATGGTAGGGGACAGTATAGAAAATAATTAATTATGAGGGGCAGTATAGGAACTAATTTAAATGAGGGGCAGCATAAAGAATAATTAAAAGGGGCAGTATAGGAAATAATTAATGGTGGAGGGGCAGTATAGGAAATAATTAATGGTGTAGGGGCAGTATAGGAAATAATTAATTTGAGGGGAAGTATAGGAAATAATTAATGGTGGAGGGGCAGTAAAGGAAATAATTATGAGGGGCAGCATAGGAAATAATTAATTATGAGGGGCAGTTTAGGAGATAATTAATTTGAGGGGCAACATAGGGAATAATTATGAGGGTCAGTATAGGAAATAATTAATGGCGAGGGGCAGCATAGGAAATAATTAATGGTGGGGGGCAGTATAGGAAATAATTAATGGTTAGGAGCAGCATAGGAAATAATTAATGGTGGAGGGGCAGTGTAGGAAATAATTCATTTGAGGGGAAATATAGGAAATAATTAATTTGAGGGGCAGTATAGGAAATAATTAATAGTGAGGGGCAGCATAGGAAATAATTAATGGTGGGGAGCAGTATGGGAAATAATTAATGGTGAGGGGCAGCATAGGAAATAATTAATGGTGGAGGGGCAGTATAGGAAATAATTAATTTGAGGGGAAGTATAGGAAATAATTAATTTGAGAGGAAGTATAGGAAATAATTAATGGTGGAGGGGCAGTATAGGAAATAATTATGAGGGGCAGCATAGGAAATAATTAATGGTGGAGGGGCAGTAAAGGAAATAATTATGAGGGGCAGCATAGGAAATAATTAATTATGAGGGGCAGTGTAGGAGATAATTAATTTGAGGGGCAACATAGGGAATAATTATGAGGGGCAGTATAGGAAACAATTATTGGTGAGGGGCAGTATAGGAAATAATTATGAGGGGCAGTATAGGAAATAATTATGAGGGGCAGTAGAGGAAATAATTAATGGTGAGGGGCAGCATAGGAAATAATTAATGGTGGGGGGCAGTATAGGAAATAATTAATGGTTAGGGGCAGCATAGGAAATAATTAATGGTTAGGGGCAGCATAGGAAATAATTAATGGTGGAGGGGCAGTGAAGGAAATAAATAATTTGAGGGGAAATATAGGAAATAATTAATTTGAGGGGCAGTATAGGAAATAATTATGAGGGGCAGTATAGGAAATAATTATGAGGGGCAGTATAGGAAATAATTTATGGTGGGGGGCAGGATAGGAAATAATTAATGGTGAGGGGCAGTATAGAAAATAATTAATTATGAGGGGCAGTAAAGGAAATAATTATGAGAGGCAGTATAGGAAATAATTAATGATGAGGGGCAGCATAGGAAATAATTAATAGTGGGGGGCAGTATGGGAAATAATTAATGGTGAGGGGCAGCATAGGAAATAATTAATGGTGGAGGGGCAGTATGGGAAATAATTAATTTGAGGGGAATTATAGGAAATAATTAATTTGAGAGGAAGTATAGGAAATAATTGATGGTGGAGGGGCAGTATAGGAAATAATTATGAGGGGCAGCATAGGAAATAATTAATGGTGGAGGGGCAGTAAAGGAAATAATTATGAGGGGCAGCATAGGAAATAATTATTTATGAGGGGCAGTATAGGAGAAAATTAATTTGAGGGACAACATAGGGAATAATTATGAGGGGCAGTATAGGAAATAATTAATGGTGGGGGCAGTATAGGAAATAATTAATTATGAAGGGCAGTATAGGAAATAATTAATTATTAGGGACAGTATAGGAAATAATTAATGGTGAGGGGCAGCATAGGGAATAATTAATTATGAGGGGCAGTATAGGAGATAATTAATTTGAGGGGCAACATAGGGAATAATTATGAGGGGCAGTATAGGAAATAATTAATGGTGAGGGGCAGTATAGGAAATAATTATGAGGGGCAGTATAGGAAATAATTAATTTGAGGGGAAGTATAGGAAATAATTAATTTGAGGGGAAGTATAGGAAATAATTAATGGTGAGGGGCAGCATAGGAAATAATTAATGGTGGGGGGCAGTTTAGGAAATAATTAATTATGAGGGGCAGTATAGGAAATAATTAATGGTGAGGGGCAGCATAGGAAATAATTAATGGTGTAGGGGCAGTATAGGAAATAATTAATTTGAGGGGAAGTATAGGAAATAATTAATTTGAGAGGAAGTATAGGAAATAATTAATGGTGGAGGGGCAGTATAGGAAATAATTATGAGGGGCAGCATAGGAAATAATTAATGGTGGAGGGGCAGTATAGGAAATAATTAATGGTGAGGGGCAGGATAGGAAATAATTAATGGTGAGGGGCAGGATAGAAAATAATTAATTTTGAGGGGCAGTATAGGAAATAATTATGAGGGGCAGTATAGGAAATAATTAATGGTGAGGGGCAGTATAGGAAATTATTAATGGTGGAGGGGCAGTACAGGAAATAATTAATTTGAGGGGAAGTATAGGAAATAATTAATTTGAGAGGAAGTATAGGAAATAATTAATGGTGGAGGGGCAGTATAGGAAATTATTAATGGTGGAGGGGCAGTACAGGAAATAATTAATTTGAGGGGAAGTATAGGAAATAATTAATTTGAGAGGAAGTATAGGAAATAATTAATGGTGGAGGGGCAGTATAGGAAATTATTAATTTAGGGGCAGTATAGGAAATAATTAATGATGAGGGGCAGTTTAGGAAATAATTAATTATGAGGGGCAGTATAGGAAATAATTAATGGTGAGGGGCAGTATGGGAAATAATTAATGGTGGAGGGGCAGTATAGGAAATAATTAATGGTGAGGGGCAGTATAGGAAATAATTAATGGTGAGGGGCAGAATAGGAAATAATTAATGGTGGGGGGAAGTATAGGAAATAATTAATGGTGAGGGGCAGCATAGGAAATAATTATGAGGGGCAGTATAGGAAATAATTATGAGGGGCAGTATAGAAAATAATTAATGGTGAGGGGCAGGATAGGAAATTATTAATGGTGAGGGGCAGTATAGAAAATAATTAATTATGAGGGGCAGCATAGGAAATAATTAATGGTGGGGGGCAGTATAGGAAATAATTAATGGTCAGGGGCAGCATAGGAAATAATTATTGGTGGAGGGGCAGTACAGGAAATAATTAATTTGAGGGGAAGTATAGGAAATAATTATGAGAGGCAGTATAGGAAATAATTAATGGTGAGGGGCAGGATAGGAAATAATTAATGGTGATGGGCAGCATAGGAAATAATTATGAGGGGCAGTATAGGAAATAATTATGAGGGGCGGTATAGGAAATAATTATGAGGGGCAGTATAGGAAATAATTATGAGGGGCAGTATAGGAAATAATTATGAGGGGCGGTATAGGAAATAATTAATGGTGGGGGGCAGTATAGGAAATAATTAATGGTGAGGGGCAGTATAGGAAATAATTAATTATGAGGGGCAGTATAGGAAATAATTAATGGTGAGGGGCAGTATAGGAAATAATTAATGGTGAGGGGCAGCATAGGGAATAATTAATTAGGAGGGGCAGTATAGGAAATAATTATGAGGGGCAGTATAGGAAATAATTATGAGGGGCAGTATAGGAAATAATTAATGGTGGAGGGGCAGTATAGGAAATAATGAATGGTGAGGGGCAGCATAGGGAATAATTATGAGGGGCAGTATAGGAAATAATTATGATGGGCAGTATAGGAAATAATTATGAGGGCAGTATAGGAAATAATTATGAGGGGCAGTATAGGAAATAATTAATGGTGAGGGGCAGTATAGGAAATAATTAATGGTGAGGGGCAGCTTAGGAAATAATTAATGGTGGGGGCAGTATAGGAAATAATTAATGGTGAGGGGTAGCATAGGAAATAATTAATGGTGAGGGGTAGCATAGGAAATAATTAATGGTGGAGGGGCAGTATAGGAAATAATTAATGGTGGAGGGGCAGTATAGGAAATAATTATGAGGGGCAGTATAGGAAATAATTATGAGGGGCATTATATGAAATAATTAATGGTGAGGGGCAGTATAGGAAATAATTAATGGTGAGGGGCAGTATAGGAAATAATTAATGGTGAGGGGCAGTATAGGAAATAATTAATTTGAGGGGCAGTATAGGAAATAATTATGAGGGGCAGTATAGGAAATAATTATGAGGGGCAGTATAGGAAATAATTATGAGGGGCATTATAGGAAATAATTATGAGGGGCAGTATAGGAAATAATTAATGGTGAGGGGCAGTATAGGGAATAATTAATGGTAAGGGGCAGTATAGGGAATAGTTAATGATGGGGGGCAGCATAGGAAATAGTTAATGATGGGGGGAAGCATAAGACATAATTAATGGTGGAGGGGCAGTATAGGAAATAATTAATTTAAAGGGCAGTATAGGAAATAATTAATGGTGGAGGGGCAGTATAGGAAATAATTAATGTTGGGGGGCAGTATAGGAAATAATTAATGGTGGGGGGCAGTATAGGAAATAATTAATGGTGAGGGGCAGCATAGGGAATAATTAATTAGGAGGGGCAGTATAGGAAATAATTATGAGGGGCAGTATAGGAAATAATTATGAGGGGCAGTATAGGAAATAATTAATGGTGGAGGGGCAGTATAGGAAATAATTAATTATGAGGGGCAGTATAGGAAATAATTATGATGGGCAGTATAGGAAATAATTATGAGGGGCAGTATAGGAAATAATTAATGGTGGAGGGGCAGTATAGGAAATAATTAATGGTGAGGGGCAGCATAGGAAATAATTAATGGTGAGGGGCAGCATAGGAAATAATTAATGGTGAGGGGCAGTATAGGAAATAATTAATGGTGAGGGGCAGCATAGGAAATAGTTAATGATGGGGGGAAGCATAAGACATAATTAATGGTTGAGGGGCAGTATAGGAAATAATTAATTTAAAGGGCAGTATAGGAAATAATTAATGGTGGAGGGGCAGTATAGGAAATAATTAATGTTGGGGGGCAGTATAGGAAATAATTAATTATGAGGGGCAGTATAGGAAATAATTATGAGGGGCAGTATAGGAAATAATTATGAGGGGCGGTATAGGAAATAATTAATGGTGGGGGGCAGTATAGGAAATAATTAATGGTGAGGGGCAGTATAGGAAATAATTAATGGTGAGGGGCAGCATAGGGAATAATTAATTGTGAGGGGCAGTATAGGAAATAATTATGAGGGGCGGTATAGGAAATAATTAATGGTGGGGGGGGCAGTATAGGAAATAATTAATGGTGAGGGGCAGTATAGGAAATAATTAATGGTGAGGGGCAGCATAGGGAATAATTAATTGTGAGGGGCAGTATAGGAAATAATTATGAGGGGCAGTATAGTAAATAATTAATGGTGGGGGGCAGTATAGGAAATAATTAACGGTGAGGGGCAGTATAGGAAATAATTAATGTGGGGGGCAGTATAGGAAATAATTAATTATGAGGGGCAGTATAGGAAATAATTAATGGTGAGGGGCAGCATAGGGAATAATTAATTAGGAGGGGCAGTATAGGAAATAATTATGAGGGGCGGTATAGGAAATAATTAATGGTGGGGGGCAGTATAGGAAATAATTAATGGTGAGGGGCAGTATAGGAAATAATTAATTATGAGGGGCAGTATAGGAAATAATTAATGGTGAGGGGCAGTATAGGAAATAATTAATGGTGAGGGGCAGCATAGGGAATAATTAATTAGGAGGGGCAGTATAGGAAATAATTATGAGGGGCAGTATAGGAAATAATTATGAGGGGCAGTATAGGAAATAATTAATGGTGGAGGGGCAGTATAGGAAATAATTAATTATGAGGGGCAGTATAGGAAATAATTATGATGGGCAGTATAGGAAATAATTATGAGGGGCAGTATAGGAAATAATTAATGGTGGAGGGGCAGTATAGGAAATAATTAATGGTGAGGGGCAGCATAGGAAATAATTAATGGTGAGGGGCAGCATAGGAAATAATTAATGGTGAGGGGCAGTATAGGAAATAATTAATGGTGAGGGGCAGCATAGGAAATAGTTAATGATGGGGGGAAGCATAAGACATAATTAATGGTGGAGGGGCAGTATAGGAAATAATTAATTTAAAGGGCAGTATAGGAAATAATTAATGGTGGAGGGGCAGTATAGGAAATAATTAATGTTGGGGGGCAGTATAGGAAATAATTAATTATGAGGGGCAGTATAGGAAATAATTATGAGGGGCAGTATAGGAAATAATTATGAGGGGCGGTATAGGAAATAATTAATGGTGGGGGGCAGTATAGGAAATAATTAATGGTGAGGGGCAGTATAGGAAATAATTAATAGTGAGGGGCAGCATAGGGAATAATTAATTGTGAGGGGCAGTATAGGAAATAATTATGAGGGGCGGTATAGGAAATAATTAATGGTGGGGGGGCAGTATAGGAAATAATTAATGGTGAGGGGCAGTATAGGAAATAATTAATGGTGAGGGGCAGCATAGGGAATAATTAATTGTGAGGGGCAGTATAGGAAATAATTATGAGGGGCAGTATAGTAAATAATTAATGGTGGGGGGCAGTATAGGAAATAATTAACGGTGAGGGGCAGTATAGGAAATAATTAATGGTGGGGGGCAGTATAGGAAATAATTAATTATGAGGGGCAGTATAGGAAATAATTAATGGTGAGGGGCAGCATAGGGAATAATTAATTAGGAGGGGCAGTATAGGAAATAATTATGAGGGGCGGTATAGGAAATAATTAATGGTGGGGGGCAGTATAGGAAATAATTAATGGTGAGGGGCAGTATAGGAAATAATTAATTATGAGGGGCAGTATAGGAAATAATTAATGGTGAGGGGCAGTATAGGAAATAATTAATGGTGAGGGGCAGCATAGGGAATAATTAATTAGGAGGGGCAGTATAGGAAATAATTATGAGGGGCAGTATAGGAAATAATTATGAGGGGCAGTATAGGAAATAATTAATGGTGGAGGGGCAGTATAGGAAATAATGAATGTTGAGGGGCAGCATAGGGAATAATTATGAGGGGCAGTATAGGAAATAATTATGATGGGCAGTGTAGGAAATAATTATGAGGGCAGTATAGGAAATAATTATGAGGGGCAGTATAGGAAATAATTAATGGTGAGGGGCAGTATAGGAAATAATTAATGGTGAGGGGCAGCATAGGAAATAATTAATGGTGGGGGCAGTATAGGAAATAATTAATGGTGAGGGGTAGCATAGGAAATAATTAATGGTGGAGGGGCAGTATAGGAAATAATTAATGGTGGAGGGGCAGTATAGGAAATAATTAATTTGAGGGGCAGTATAGGAAATAATTAATGGTGAGGGGCAGCATAGGGAATAATTAATTAGGAGGGGCAGTATAGGAAATAATTATGAGGGGCAGTATAGGAAATAATTATGAGGGGCGGTATAGGAAATAATTAATGGTGGGGGGCAGTATAGGAAATAATTAATGGTGAGGGGCAGTATAGGAAATAATTAATTATGAGGGGCAGTATAGGAAATAATTAATGGTGAGGGGCAGTATAGGAAATAATTAATGGTGGAGGGGCAGTATAGGAAAAAATGAATGGTGAGGGGCAGCATAGGGAATAATTATGAGGGGCAGTATAGGAAAAAATTATGATGGGCAGTATAGGAAATAATTATGAGGGCAGTATAGGAAATAATTATGAGGGGCAGTATAGGAAATAATTAATGGTGAGGGGCAGTATAGGAAATAATTAATGGTGAGGGGCAGCATAGGAAATAATTAATGGTGGGGGCAGTATAGGAAATAATTAATGGTGAGGGGTAGCATAGGAAATAATTAATGGTGGAGGGGCAGTATAGGAAATAATTAATGGTGGAGGGGCAGTATAGGAAATAATTAATGGTGAGGGGCAGTATAGGAAATAATTAATGGTGAGGGGCAGTATAGGAAATAATTATGAGGGGCAGTATAGGAAATAATTATGAGGGGCAGTATAGGAAATAATTATGAGGGGCATTATATGAAATAATTAATGGTGAGGGGCAGTATAGGAAATAATTAATGGTGAGGGGCAGTATAGGAAATAATTAATTTGAGGGGCAGTATAGGAAATAATTAATTTGAGGGGCAGTATAGGAAATAATTATGAGGGGCAGTATAGGAAATAATTATGAGGGGCAGTATAGGAAATAATTATGAGGGGCATTATAGGAAATAATTATGAGGGGCAGTATGGGAAATAATTAATGGTGAGGGGCAGTATAGGGAATAGTTAATGATGGGGGGCAGCATAGGAAATAGTTAATGATGGGGGGAAGCATAAGACATAATTAATGGTGGAGGGGCAGTATAGGAAATAATTAATTTAAAGGGCAGTATAGGAAATAATGAATGGTGGAGGGGCAGTATAGGAAATAATTAATGTTGGGGGGCAGTATAGGAAATAATTAATGGTGGGGGGCAGTATAGGAAATAATTAATGGTGAGGGGCAGCATAGGGAATAATTAATTAGGAGGGGCAGTATAGGAAATAATTATGAGGGGCAGTATAGGAAATAATTATGAGGGGCAGTATAGGAAATAATTAATGGTGGAGGGGCAGTATAGGAAATAATGAATGGTGAGGGGCAGCATAGGGAATAATTATGAGGGGCAGTATAGGAAATAATTATGATGGGCAGTATAGGAAATAATTATGAGGGCAGTATAGGAAATAATTATGAGGGGCAGTATAGGAAATAATTAATGGTGGAGGGGCAGTATAGGAAATAATTAATGGTGAGGGGCAGCATAGGAAATAATTAATGGTGGGGGCAGTATAGGAAATAATTAATGGTGAGGGGTAGCATAGGAAATAATTAATGGTGGAGGGGCAGTATAGGAAATAATTAATTTGAGGGGCAGTATAGGAAATAATTAATGGTGGAGGGGCAGTATAGGAAATAATTAATTTGAGGGGCAGTATAGGAAATAATTAATGGTGAGGGGCAGTATAGGAAATAATTATGAGGGGCAGTATAGGAAATAATTATGAGGGGCAGTATAGGAAATAATTATGAGGGGCATTATATGAAATAATTAATGGTGAGGGGCAGTATAGGAAATAATTAATGGTGAGGGGCAGTATAGGAAATAATTAATTTGAGGGGCAGTATAGGAAATAATTAATTTGAGGGGCAGTATAGGAAATAATTATGAGGGGCAGTATAGGAAATAATTATGAGGGGCAGTATAGGAAATAATTATGAGGGGCATTATAGGAAATAATTATGAGGGGCAGTATGGGAAATAATTAATGGTGAGGGGCAGTATAGGGAATAGTTAATGATGGGGGGCAGCATAGGAAATAGTTAATGATGGGGGGAAGCATAAGACATAATTAATGGTGGAGGGGCAGTATAGGAAATAATTAATTTAAAGGGCAGTATAGGAAATAATGAATGGTGGAGGGGCAGTATAGGAAATAATTAATGTTGGGGGGCAGTATAGGAAATAATTAATGGTGGGGGGCAGTATAGGAAATAATTAATGGTGAGGGGCAGCATAGGGAATAATTAATTAGGAGGGGCAGTATAGGAAATAATTATGAGGGGCAGTATAGGAAATAATTATGAGGGGCAGTATAGGAAATAATTAATGGTGGAGGGGCAGTATAGGAAATAATGAATGGTGAGGGGCAGCATAGGGAATAATTATGAGGGGCAGTATAGGAAATAATTATGATGGGCAGTATAGGAAATAATTATGAGGGCAGTATAGGAAATAATTATGAGGGGCAGTATAGGAAATAATTAATGGTGGAGGGGCAGTATAGGAAATAATTAATGGTGAGGGGCAGCATAGGAAATAATTAATGGTGGGGGCAGTATAGGAAATAATTAATGGTGAGGGGTAGCATAGGAAATAATTAATGGTGGAGGGGCAGTATAGGAAATAATTAATTTGAGGGGCAGTATAGGAAATAATTAATGGTGGAGGGGCAGTATAGGAAATAATTAATTATGAGGGGCAGTATAGGAAATAATTATGAGGGGCAGTATAGGAAATAATTATGAGGGGCGGTATAGGAAATAATTAATGGTGGGGGGCAGTATAGGAAATAATTAATGTTGAGGGGCAGTATAGGAAATAATTAATGGTGAGGGGCAGCATAGGGAATAATTAATTGTGAGGGGCAGTATAGGAAATAATTATGAGGGGCGGTATAGGAAATAATTAATGGTGGGGGGCAGTATAGGAAATAATTAATGGTGAGGGGCAGTATAGGAAATAATTAATGGTGAGGGGCAGCATAGGAAATAATTAATGATGGGGGGAAGCATAAGACATAATTAATGGTGAGGGGCAGTATAGGAAATAATTAATGGTGATGGTGTAAGAAATAATTAATTATGAGGGGCTGTCTAGTAATTAATGGGGGGAAGGCATATTCAATATTTAATGGCGAGAGGTCCCAGTATATTAATTAATTAATTGGGACAATATATATAAAATAGTTCAGTAGGAGTGCGGTATATTAAATAAATAATTGAGGGGGGCCCAGTGTGTTACGGATGCGGTCACATGTACGGCTATTTCTTTTTAAACTTAAGTCCGGCCCTCCAACGGTCTGAGGGGGACAGTGAACGGCCCCCTACATAAAAAGTTTGGGGACCCCTGTATTAGGGGTTTGATTGAATTAGGCACAGTCTGACGATTTTTTTTTTTTTCAAAAACTTAAAGTGACTTAAAATCCAGTTGTGTGCTGCCAGTGTAGGTTAGAAACTAGGCATACAAGAACCCATGCCTATTTTTTTTTTTTTTTAAAAAGGGCAGTTAAAAGGTTGTGATGGGCGGGGGCCAATAGTTAGTTATTATGGGCAGTATAGGAAATAATTAATGGTGAGGGGCAGTATAGGAAATATTTAATGGTGAGGGGCAGCATAGGGAATAATTATTTATGAGGGGCAGTATAGGAAATAATTATGAGGGGCAGTATAGGAAATAATTATGAGGGGCAGTATAGGAAATAATTAATGGTGGAGGGGCAGTATAGGAAATAATTAATTTGAGGGGCAGTATAGGAAATAATTAATGGTGAGGGGCAGTATTGGAAATAATTAATGGTGAGGGGCAGTATAGGAAATAATTAATTTGAGGGGCAGTATAGGAAATAATTAATGGTGAGGGGAAGTATAGGAAATAATTTATGGTGAGGGGCAGCATAGGGAATAATTAATTATGAGGGGCAGCATAGGAAATAATTATGAGGGGCAGTATAGGAAATAAATAATTATGAGGGGCAGTATAGGAAAAAATTATGAGGGGCAGTATAGGAATTAATTATGAGGGGCAGTATAGGAAATAATTAATGGTGGAGGGGCAGTATAGGAAATAATTAATTTGAGGGGCAGTATAGGAAATAATTATGAGGGGCAGTATAGGAAATAATTATGAGGGGCAGTATAGGAATTAATTATGAGGGGCAGTATAGGAAATAATTAATGGTGAAGGGCAGTATAGGAAATAATTATGAGGGGCAGTATAGGAAATAATTATGAGGGGCAGTATAGGAAATAATTAATGGTGAGGGGCAGCATAGGAAATAATTAATGATGGGGGGAAGCATAAGACATAATTAATGGTGAGGGGCAGTATAGGAAATAATTAATGGTGATGGTGTAAGAAATAATTAATTATGAGGGGCTGTCTAGTAATTAATGGGGGGAAGGCATATTCAATATTTAATGGCGAGAGGTCCCAGTATATTAATTAATTAATTGGGACAATATATATAAAATAGTTCAGTAGGAGTGCGGTATATTAAATAAATAATTGAGGGGGGCCCAGTGTATTACGGATGCGGTCACATGTACCGCTATTTCTTTTTAAACTTAAGTCCGGCCCTCCAACGGTCTGAGTGGGACAGTGAACGGCCCCCTACATAAAAAGTTTGGGGACCCCTGTATTAGGGGTTTGATTGAATTAGGCACAGTCTGACGATTTTTTTTTTTTTCAAAAACTTAAAGTGACTTAAAATCCAGTTGTGTCCTGCCAGTGTAGGTTAGAAACTAGGCATACAAGAACCCATGCCTATTTTTTTTTTTTTTTTTAAAAAGGGCAGTTAAAAGGTTGTGGTGGGCGGGGGCCAATAGTTAGTTATTATGAGCAGTATAGGAAATAATTAATGGTGAGGGGCAGTATAGGAAATATTTAATGGTGAGGGGCAGCATAGGGAATAATTAATTAGGAGGGGCAGTATAGGAAATAATTATGAGGGGCAGTATAGGAAATAATTATGAGGGGCAGTATAGGAAATAATTAATGGTGGAGGGGCAGTATAGGAAATAATTAATGGTGAGGGGCAGTATAGGAAATAATTAATGATGAGTGGCAGTATAGGAAATAATTAATGGTGAGGGGCAGCATAAAAAATAATTAATGGTGGAGGGGCAGTATAGGAAATAATTAATGGTGGTGGTGTAAGAAATAATTAATTATGAGGGGCTGTCTAGTAATTAATGGGGGGAAGGCATATTCAATATTTAATGGCGAGAGGTCCCAGTATATTAATTAATTAATTGGGACAATATATATAAAATAGTTCAGTAGGAGTGCGGTATATTAAATAAATAATTGAGGGGGGCCCAGTGTATTACGGATGCGGTCACATGTACCGCTATTACTTTTTAAACTTAAGTCCGGCCCTCCAACGGTCTGAAGGGGACAGTGAACGGCCCCCTACATAAAAAGTTTGAGGACCCCTGTATTAGGGGTTTGATTGAATTAGGCACAGTCTGACGATTTTTTTTTTTTCAAAAACTTAAAGTGACTTAAAATCCAGTTGTGTGCTGCCAGTGTAGGTTAGAAACTAGGCATACAAGAACCCATGCCTATTTTTTTTTTTTTTTTAAAAAGGGCAGTTAAAAGGTTGTGGTGGGCGGGGGCCAATAGTTAGTTATTATGAGCAGTATAGGAAATAATTAATGGTGAGGGGCTGTATAGGAAATATTTAATGGTGAGGGGCAGCATAGGGAATAATTAATTATGAGGGGCAGTATAGGAAATAATTATGAGGGGCAGTATAGGAAATAATTATGAGGGGCAGTATAGGAAATAATTAATGGTGGAGGGGCAGCATAGGAAATAATTAATTTGAGGGGCAGTATAGGAAATAATTATGAGGGGCAGTATAGGAAATAATTAATGGTGGAGGGGCAGTATAGGAAATAATTAATGTTGGGGGGCAGCATAGGGAATAATTAATTATGAGGGGCAGTATAGGAATTAATTATGAGGGGCAGCATAGGAAATAATTATGAGGGGCAGTATAGGAAATAATTATGATGGGCAGTATAGGAAATAATTATGAGGGCAGTATAGGAAATAATTATGAGGGGCAGTATAGGAAATAATTAATGGTGGGGGGCAGTATAGGAAATAATTAATGGTAAGGGGCAGTATAGGAAATAATTAACGGTGAGGGGCAGTATAGGAAATAATTAATGGTGGGGGGCAGTATAGGAAATAATTAATTATGAGGGGCAGTATAGGAAATAATTAATCATGAGGGGCAGTATAGGAAATAATTAATGGTGAGGGGCAGTATAGGAAATAATTAATGGTGGAGGGGCAGTATAGGAAATAATTAATGGTGAGGGGCAGCATAGGAAATAATTAATGGTGAGGGGCAGCATAGGAAATAATTAATGGTGGAGGGGCAGTATAGGAAATAATTAATTTAAAGGGCAGTGTAGGAAATAATTAATGGTGGAGGGGCAGTATAGGAAATAATTAATTATGAGGGGCAGTATAGGAAATAATTAATGGTGAGGGGCAGTATAGGAAATAATTAATTTAAAGGGCAGTGTAGGAAATAATTAATGGTGGAGGGGCAGTATAGGAAATAATTAATTATGAGGGGCAGTATAGGAAATAATTAATTATGAGGGGCAGTATAGGAAATAATTAATGGTGAGGGGCAGTATAGGAAATAATTATGATGGGCAGTATAGGAAATAATTATGAGGGCAGTATAGGAAATAATTATGAGGGGCAGTATAGGAAATAATTAATCATGAGGGGCAGTATAGGAAATAATTAATGGTGAGGGGCAGTATAGGAAATAATTAATGGTGGAGGGGCAGTATAGGAAATAATTAATGGTGAGGGGCAGCATAGGAAATAATTAATGTTGGGGGGCAGTATAGGAAATAATTAATGGTGGGGGGCAGTATAGGAAATAATTAATGGTGAGGGGCAGCATAGGGAATAATTAATTAGGAGGGGCAGTATAGGAAATAATTATGAGGGGCAGTATAGGAAATAATTATGAGGGGCAGTATAGGAAATAATTAATGGTGGAGGGGCAGTATAGGAAATAATGAATGGTGAGGGGCAGCATAGGGAATAATTATGAGGGGCAGTATAGGAAATCATTATGATGGGCAGTATAGGAAATAATTATGAGGGCAGTATAGGAAATAATTATGAGGGGCAGTATAGGAAATAATTAATGGTGGAGGGGCAGTATAGGAAATAATTAATGGTGAGGGGCAGCGTAGGAAATAATTAATGGTGAGGGGCAGCATAGGAAATAATTAATGGTGGGGGCAGTATAGGAAATAATTAATGGTGAGGGGTAGCATAGGAAATAATTAATGGTGGAGGGGCAGTATAGGAAATAATTAATGGTGGAGGGGCAGTATAGGAAATAATTATGAGGGGCAGTATAGGAAATAATTATGAGGGGCAGTATAGGAAATAATTAATGGTGGGGGGCAGTAGAGGAAATAATTAATGGTAAGGGGCAGTATAGGAAATAATTAACGGTGAGGGGCAGTATAGGAAATAATTAATGGTGGGGGGCAGTATAGGAAATAATTAATTATGAGGGGCAGTATAGGAAATAATTAATCATGAGGGGCAGTATAGGAAATAATTAATGGTGAGGGGCAGTATAGGAAATAATTAATGGTGGAGGGGCAGTATAGGAAATAATTAATGGTGAGGGGCAGCATAGGAAATAATTAATGGTGAGGGGCAGCATAGGAAATAATTAATGGTGGAGGGGCAGTATAGGAAATAATTAATTTAAAGGGCAGTGTAGGAAATAATTAATGGTGGAGGGGCAGTATAGGAAATAATTAATTATGAGGGGCAGTATAGGAAATAATTAATGGTGAGGGGCAGTATAGGAAATAATTAATTTAAAGGGCAGTGTAGGAAATAATTAATGGTGGAGGGGCAGTATAGGAAATAATTAATTATGAGGGGCAGTATAGGAAATAATTAATGGTGAGGGGCAGTATAGGAAATAATTATGATGGGCAGTATAGGAAATAATTATGAGGGCAGTATAGGAAATAATTATGAGGGGCAGTATAGGAAATAATTAATCATGAGGGGCAGTATAGGAAATAATTAATGGTGAGGGGCAGTATAGGAAATAATTAATGGTGGAGGGGCAGTATAGGAAATAATTAATGGTGAGGGGCAGCATAGGAAATAATTAATGTTGGGGGGCAGTATAGGAAATAATTAATGGTGGGGGGCAGTATAGGAAATAATTAATGGTGAGGGGCAGCATAGGGAATAATTAATTAGGAGGGGCAGTATAGGAAATAATTATGAGGGGCAGTATAGGAAATAATTATGAGGGGCAGTATAGGAAATAATTAATGGTGGAGGGGCAGTATAGGAAATAATGAATGGTGAGGGGCAGCATAGGGAATAATTATGAGGGGCAGTATAGGAAATCATTATGATGGGCAGTATAGGAAATAATTATGAGGGCAGTATAGGAAATAATTATGAGGGGCAGTATAGGAAATAATTAATGGTGGAGGGGCAGTATAGGAAATAATTAATGGTGAGGGGCAGCGTAGGAAATAATTAATGGTGAGGGGCAGCATAGGAAATAATTAATGGTGGGGGCAGTATAGGAAATAATTAATGGTGAGGGGTAGCATAGGAAATAATTAATGGTGGAGGGGCAGTATAGGAAATAATTAATGGTGGAGGGGCAGTATAGGAAATAATTATGAGGGGCAGTATAGGAAATAATTATGAGGGGCAGTATAGGAAATAATTATGAGGGGCGGTATAGGAAATAATTAATGGTGGGGGGCAGTATAGGAAATAATTAATGGTGAGGGGCAGTATAGGAAATAATTAATTATGAGTGGCAGTATAGGAAATAATTATGAGGGGCAGTATAGGAAATAATTATGAGGGGCAGTATAGGAAATAATTATGAGGGGCGGTATAGGAAATAATTAATGGTGGGGGGCAGTATAGGAAATAATTAATGGTGAGGGGCAGTATAGGAAATAATTATGAGGGGCAGTATAGGAAATAATTATGAGGGGCGGTATAGGAAATAATTAATGGTGGGGGGCAGTATAGGAAATAATTAATGGTGAGGGGCAGTATAGGAAATAATTAATGGTGAGGGGCAGTATAGGAAATAATTAATTATGAGGGGCAGTATAGGAAATAATTAATGGTTAGGGGCAGTATAGGAAATAATTAATGGTGAGGGGCAGCATAGGGAATAATTAATTAGGAGGGGCAGTATAGGAAATAATTATGAGGGGCAGTATAGGAAATAATTATGAGGGGCAGTATAGGAAATAATTAATGGTGGAGGGGCAGTATAGGAAATAATGAATGGTGAGGGGCAGCATAGGGAATAATTATGAGGGGCAGTATAGGAAATAATTATGATGGGCAGTATAGGAAATAATTATGAGGGCAGTATAGGAAATAATTATGAGGGGCAGTATAGGAAATAATTAATGGTGGAGTGGCAGTATAGGAAATAATTAATGGTGAGGGGCAGCATAGGAAATAATTAATGGTGAGGGGCAGTATAGGAAATAATTAATGGTGAGGGGTATTATAGGAAATAATTAATGGTGGAGGGGCAGTATAGGAAATAATTAATGGTGGAGGGGCAGTATAGGAAATAATTAATTTGAGGGGCAGTATAGGAAATAATTAATGGTGAGGGGCAGTATAGGAAATAATTATGAGGGGCAGTATAGGAAATAATTATGAGGGGCAGTATAGGAAATAATTATGAGGGGCATTATATGAAATAATTAATGGTGAGGGGCAGTATAGGAAATAATTAATGGTGAGGGGCAGTATAGGAAATAATTAATTTGAGGGGCAGTATAGGAAATAATTAATTTGAGGGGCAGTATAGGAAATAATTATGAGGGGCAGTATAGGAAATAATTATGAGGGGCAGTATAGGAAATAATTAATGGTGGAGGGGCAGTATAGGAAATAATGAATGGTGAGGGGCAGCATAGGGAATAATTATGAGGGGCAGTATAGGAAATAATTATGATGGGCAGTATAGGAAATAATTATGAGGGCAGTATAGGAAATAATTATGAGGGGCAGTATAGGAAATAATTAATGGTGGAGGGGCAGTATAGGAAATAATTAATGGTGAGGGGCAGCATAGGAAATAATTAATGGTGAGGGGCAGCATAGGAAATAATTAATGGTGGGGGCAGTATAGGAAATAATTAATGGTGAGGGGTAGCATAGGAAATAATTAATGGTGGAGGGGCAGTATAGGAAATAATTAATTTGAGGGGCAGTATAGGAAATAATTAATGGTGGAGGGGCAGTATAGGAAATAATTAATTATGAGGGGCAGTATAGGAAATAATTAATGGTGGGGGGCAGTATAGGAAATAATTAATGGTGAGGGGCAGCATAGGGAATAATTAATTGTGAGGGGCAGTATAGGAAATAATTATGAGGGGCGGTATAGGAAATAATTAATGGTGGGGGGCAGTATAGGAAATAATTAATGGTGAGGGGCAGTATAGGAAATAATTAATTATGAGGGGCAGTATAGGAAATAATTAATGGTGAGGGGCAGTATAGGAAATAATTAATGGTAAGGGGCAGCATAGGGAATAATTAATTAGGAGGGGCAGTATAGGAAATAATTATGAGGGGCAGTATAGGAAATAATTATGAGGGGCAGTATAGGAAATAATTAATGGTGGAGGGGCAGTATAGGAAATAATGAATGGTGAGGGGCAGCATAGGGAATAATTATGAGGGGCAGTATAGGAAATAATTATGAGGGCAGTATAGGAAATAATTATGAGGGGCAGTATAGGAAATAATTAATGGTGAGGGGCAGTATAGGAAATAATTAATGGTGAGGGGCAGCATAGGAAATAATTAATGGTGGGGGCAGTATAGGAAATAATTAATGGTGAGGGGTAGCATAGGAAATAATTAATGGTGGAGGGGCAGTATAGGAAGTAATTAATGGTGGAGGGGCAGTATAGGAAATAATTAATTTGAGGGGCAGTATAGGAAATAATTAATGGTGAGGGGCAGTATAGGAAATAATTATGAGGGGCAGTATAGGAAATAATTATGAGGGGCAGTATAGGAAATAATTATGAGGGGCATTATATGAAATAATTAATGGTGAGGGGCAGTATAGGAAATAATTAATGGTGAGGGGCAGTATAGGAAATAATTAATGGTGAGGGGCAGTATAGGAAATAATTAATTTGAGGGGCAGTATAGGAAATAATTATGAGGGGCAGTATAGGAAATAATTATGAGGGGCAGTATAGGAAATAATTATGAGGGGCATTATAGGAAATAATTATGAGGGGCAGTATAGGAAATAATTAATGGTGAGGGGCAGTATAGGGAATAGTTAATGATGGGGGGCAGCATAGGAAATAGTTAATGATGGGGGGAAGCATAAGACATAATTAATGGTGGAGGGGCAGTATAGGAAATAATTAATTTAAAGGGCAGTATAGGAAATAATTAATGGTGGAGGGGCAGTATAGGAAATAATTAATGTTGGGGGGCAGTATAGGAAATAATTAATGGTGGGGGGCAGTATAGGAAATAATTAATGGTGAGGGGCAGCATAGGGAATAATTAATTAGGAGGGGCAGTATAGGAAATAATTATGAGGGGCAGTATAGGAAATAATTATGAGGGGCAGTATAGGAAATAATTAATTTGAGGGGCAGTATAGGAAATAATTAATGGTGAGGGGCAGTATAGGAAATAATTATGAGGGGCAGTATAGGAAATAATTATGAGGGGCAATATAGGAAATAATTAATGGTGGAGGGGCAGTATAGGAAATAATTAATGGTGAGGGGCAGTATAGGAAATAATTAATGGTGAGGGGCAGTATAGGAAATAATTATGAGGGGCAGTATAGGAAATAGTTATGAGGGGCAGTATAGGAAATAATTATGAGGGGCATTATATGAAATAATTAATGGTGAGGGGCAGTATAGGAAATAATTAATGGTGAGGGGCAGTATAGGAAATAATTAATGGTGGAGGGGCAGTATAGGAAATAATTAATGATGAGGGGCAGGATAGTAAATAATTAATGGTGGAGGGGCAGCATAGGGAATAATTAATTATGAGGGGCAGTATAGGAAATAATTATGAGGGGCAGTATAGGAAATAATTATGAGGGGCAGTATAGGAAATATTTAATGGTGAGGGGCAGTATAGGAAATAATTAATGGTGAGGGGCAGTATAGGAAATAATTAATGGTGGAGGGGCAGTATAGGAAATAATTAATTTGAGGGGCAGTATAGGAAATAATTAATGGTGAGGGGCAGTATAGGAAATAATTATGAGGGGCAGTATAGGAAATAATTAATTATGAGGGGCAGTATAGGAAATAATTATTGGTGAGGGGCAGTATAGGAAATAATGAATGGTGAGGGGCAGCATAGGGAATAATTATGAGGGGCAGTATAGGAAATAATTATCATGGGCAGTATAGGAAATAATTATGAGGGCAGTATAGGAAATAATTATGAGGGGCAGTATAGGAAATAATTAACGGTGAGGGGCAGTATAGGAAATAATTAATTTGAGGGGCAGTATAGGAAATAGTTAATTATGAGGGGCATTATAGGAAATAATTAATTATGAGGGGCAGTATAGGAAATAATTATGAGGGGCAGTATAGGAAATAATTATGAGGGGCGGTATAGGAAATAATTAATGGTGGGGGGCAGTATAGGAAATAATTAATGGTGAGGGGCAGTATAGGAAATAATTAATGGTGAGGGGCAGTATAGGAAATAATTAATGGTGAGGGGCAGTATAGGAAATAATTAATTTGAGGGGCAGTATAGGAAATAATTATGAGGGGCAGTATAGGAAATAATTATGAGGGGCGGTATAGGAAATAATTAATGGTGGGGGGCAGTATAAGAAATAATTAATGGTGAGGGGCAGTATAGGAAATAATTAATGGTGAGGGGCAGTATAGGAAATAATTAATTTGAGGGGCAGTATAGGAAATAATTAATTTGAGGGGCAGTATAGGAAATAATTATGAGGGGCAGTATAGGAAATAATTATGAGGGGCATTATAGGAAATAATTATGAGGGGCAGTATAGGAAATAATTAATGGTGAGGGGCAGTATAGGGAATAGTTAATGATGGGGGGCAGCATAGGAAATAGTTAATGATGGGGGGAAGCATAAGACATAATTAATGGTGGAGGGGCAGTATAGGAAATAATTAATTTAAAGGGCAGTATAGGAAATAATTAATGGTGGAGGGGCATTATAGGAAATAATTAATGTTGGGGGGCAGTATAGGAAATAATTAATGGTGGGGGGCAGTATAGAAAATAATTAATGGTGAGGGGCAGCATAGGGAATAATTAATTAGGAGGGGCAGTATAGGAAATAATTATGAGGGGCAGTATAGGAAATAATTAATGGTGGAGGGGCAGTATAGGAAATAATGAATGGTGAGGGGCAGCATAGGGAATAATTATGAGGGGCAGTATAGGAAATAATTATGATGTGCAGTATAGGAAATAATTATGAGGGGCAGTATAGGAAATAATTAATGGTGGAGGGGCAGTATAGGAAATAATTAATGGTGAGGGGCAGCATAGGAAATAATTAATGGTGAGGGGCAGCATAGGAAATAATTAATGGTGGGGGCAGTATAGGAAATAATTAATGGTGAGGGGTAGCATAGGAAATAATTAATGGTGGAGGGGCAGTATAGGAAATAATTAATGGTGGAGGGGCAGTATAGGAAATAATTAATTTGAGGGGCAGTATAGGAAATAATTAATAATGAGGGGCAGTATAGGAAATAATTATGAGGGGCAGTATAGGAAATAATTATGAGGGGCAATATAGGAAATAATTAATGGTGGAGGGGCAGTATAGGAAATAATTAATGGTGAGGGGCAGTATAGGAAATAATTAATGGTGAGGGGCAGTATAGGAAATAATTATGAGGGGCAGTATAGGAAATAGTTATGAGGGGCAGTATAGGAAATAATTATGAGGGGCATTATATGAAATAATTAATGGTGAGGGGCAGTATAGGAAATAGTTAATGGTGAGGGGCAGTATAGGAAATAATTAATGGTGGAGGGGCAGTATAGGAAATAATTAATGATGAGGGGCAGGATAGTAAATAATTAATGGTGAGGGGCAGCATAGGGAATAATTAATTATGAGGGGCAGTATAGGAAATATTTAATGGTGAGGGGCAGTATAGGAAATAATTAATGGTGAGGGGCAGTATAGGAAATAATTAATGGTGGAGGGGCAGTATAGGAAATAATTAATGGTGAGGGGCAGTATAGGAAATAATTAATGGTGAGGGGAAGCATAGGAAATAATTAATGGTGGGGGCAGTATAGGAAATAATTAATGGTGGAGGGGCAGTATAGGAAATAATTAATTTGAGGGGCAGTATAGGAAATAATTAATGGTGAGGGGCAGTATAGGAAATAATTATGAGGGGCAGTATAGGAAAAAATTATGAGGGGCAGTATAGGAAATAATTAATGGTGGAGGGGCAGTATAGGAAATAATTAATGATGAGGGGCAGTATAGGAAATAATTATGAGGGGCAGTATAGGAAATAATTATGAGGGGCAGTATAGGAAATAATTAATGGTGAGGGGCAGTATAGGAAATAATTATGAGGGGCAGTATAGGAAATAATTAATTATGAGGGGCAGTATAGGAAATAATTATTGGTGAGGGGCAGTATAGGAAATAATGAATGGTGAGGGGCAGCATAGGGAATAATTATGAGGGGCAGTATAGGAAATAATTATCATGGGCAGTATAGGAAATAATTATGAGGGCAGTATAGGAAATAATTATGAGGGGCAGTATAGGAAATAATTAACGGTGAGGGGCAGTATAGGAAATAATTAATTTGAGGGGCAGTATAGGAAATAATTAATGGTGAGGGGCAGTATAGAAAATAATTAATTTTGAGGGGCAATATAGGAAATAATTATGAGGGGCAGTATAGGAAATAATTAATGGTGAGGGGCAGTATAGGAAATAATTAGTTATGAGGGGCAGTATAGGAAATAAAAATGAGGGGCAGCATAGGAAATAATTATTGGTGGAGGGGCAGTATAGGAAATAATTAATGGTGAGGGGCAGTATAGGAAATAATTAATGGTGAGGGGCAGCATAGGAAATAATTAATGGTGGGGGGCAGTATAGGAAATAATAAATGGTGAGGGGCAGCATAGGAAATAATTAATGGTGGAGGGGCAGTATAGGAAATAATTAATTTGCGGGGCAGTATAGGAAATAATTAATGATGAGGGGCAGTTTAGGAAATAATTAATTATGAGGGGCAGTATAGGAAATAATTAATGGTGAGGGGCAGCATAGGGAATAATTATGAGGGGCAGTATAGGAAATAATTATGAGGGGCAGTATAGGAAATAATTAATGGTGAGGGGCAGGATAGGAAATAATTAATGGTGAGGGGCAGTATAGAAAATAATTAATTTTGAGGGGCAATATAGGAAATAATTATGAGGGGCAGTATAGGAAATAATTAATGGTGAGGGGCAGTATAGGAAATAATTAATGGTGGAGGGGCAGTATAGAAAATAATTAATTTGAGGGGAAATATAGGAAATAATTAATTTGAGGGGCAGTATAGGAAATAATTAGTTTGAGGGGAAGTATAGGAAATAATTAATTTGAGGGGAAGTATAGGAAATAATTAATTTGAGAGCAAGTATAGGAAATAATTAATGGTGGAGGGGCAGTATAGGAAATAATTAATTTGAGGGGAAATATAGGAAATAATTAATTTGAGGGGCAGTATAGGAAATAATTAGTTTGAGGGGAAGTATAGGAAATAATTAATTTGAGGGGCAGTATAGGAAATAATTAATGGTGAGGGGCAGCATAGGAAATAATTAATGGTGGAGGGGCAGTATAGGAAATAATTAATGGTGGAGGGGCAGTATAGGAAATAATTAATGGTGAGGGGCAGTATAGGAAATAATTATGAGGGGCAGTATAGGAAATAATTATGAGGGGCAGTATAGGAAATAATTAATGGTGAGGGGCAGCATAGGAAATAATTAATGGTGAAGGGGCAGTATAGGAAATAATTAATTTGAGGGGAAGTATAGGAAATAATTAATTAGGAGGGGCAGTATAGGAAATAATTATGAGGGGCAGTATAGGAAATAATTAATGTTGAGGGGCAGTATAGAAAATAATTAATTATGAGGGGCAGTATAGGAAATAATTATGAGGGGCAGTATAGGAAATAATTAATTTAAGGGGGAGGATAGGAAATAATTAATGGTGAGGGGCAGCATAGGAAATAATTAATGGTGGAGGGGCAGTATAGGAAATAATTATGAGGGGCAGTATAGGAAATAATTAATGGTGAGGGGCAGCATAGGAAATAATTAATGGTGGAGGGGCAGCATAGGAAATAATTAATGGTGAGGGGCAGCATAGGGAATAATTAATTTGAGGGGAAGTGTAGGAAATAATTAATTTGAGGGGAAGTATAGGAAATAATTAATTTGAGAGGAAGTATAGGAAATAATTAATTTGAGGGACAGTATAGGAAATAATTAATGGTGAGGGGCAGCATAGGAAATAATTAATGGTGGAGGGGCAGTATAGGAAATAATTATGAGGGGCAGTATAGGAAATAATTAATGGTGAGGGGCAGCATAGGAAATAATTAATGGTGGAGGGGCAGGATAGGAAATAATTAATGGTGAGGGGCAGCATAGGAAATAATTAATGGTGGTGGGCAGTATAGTAAATAATTAGTGGTGGAGGGGCAGTATAGGAAATAATTAATTTGAGGGGCAGTATAGGAAATAAATAATGATGAGGGGCAGCATAGGAAATAATTAATAGTGGGGGGCACTATAGGAAATAATTACTGGTGGAGGGGCAGTATAGGAAATAATTAATTTGAGGGGAAATATAGGAAATAATTAATTTGAGGGGCAGTATAGGAAATAATTATGAGGTGCAGTATATGAAATAATTATGAGGGGCAGTATAGGAAATAATTATGAGGGGCAGTATAGGAAAGAATTTATGGTGAGGGGCAGGATAGGAAATAATTAATGGTGAGGGGCAGTATAGAAAATTATTAATTATGAGGGGCAGTACAGGAAATAATTATGAGGGGCAGCATAGGAAATAATTAATTATGAGGGGCAGTATAGGAGATAATTAATTTGAGGGGCAACATAGGGAATAATTATGAGGGGCAGTATGGGAAATAATTAATTATTAAGGGGCAGCATAGGAAATAATTAATGGTGAGGGGCAGCATAGGGAATAATTAATTATGAGGGGCAGTATAGGAAATAATTATGAGGGGCAGTATAGGAAATAATTATAAGGGGCAGTATAGGAAATAATTAATGGTGAGGGGCAGCATAGGAAATAATTAATGGTAGGGGACAGTATAGAAAATAATTAATTATGAGGGGCAGTATAGGAACTAATTTAAATGAGGGGCAGCATAAAGAATAATTAAAAGGGGCAGTATAGGAAATAATTAATGGTGGAGGGGCAGTATAGGAAATAATTAATGGTGTAGGGGCAGTATAGGAAATAATTAATTTGAGGGGAAGTATAGGAAATAATTAATGGTGGAGGGGCAGTAAAGGAAATAATTATGAGGGGCAGCATAGGAAATAATTAATTATGAGGGGCAGTTTAGGAGATAATTAATTTGAGGGGCAACATAGGGAATAATTATGAGGGTCAGTATAGGAAATAATTAATGGCGAGGGGCAGCATAGGAAATAATTAATGGTGGGGGGCAGTATAGGAAATAATTAATGGTTAGGAGCAGCATAGGAAATAATTAATGGTGGAGGGGCAGTGTAGGAAATAATTCATTTGAGGGGAAATATAGGAAATAATTAATTTGAGGGGCAGTATAGGAAATAATTAATAGTGAGGGGCAGCATAGGAAATAATTAATGGTGGGGAGCAGTATGGGAAATAATTAATGGTGAGGGGCAGCATAGGAAATAATTAATGGTGGAGGGGCAGTATAGGAAATAATTAATTTGAGGGGAAGTATAGGAAATAATTAATTTGAGAGGAAGTATAGGAAATAATTAATGGTGGAGGGGCAGTATAGGAAATAATTATGAGGGGCAGCAAAGGAAATAATTAATGGTGGAGGGGCAGTAAAGGAAATAATTATGAGGGGCAGCATAGGAAATAATTAATTATGAGGGGCAGTGTAGGAGATAATTAATTTGAGGGGCAACATAGGGAATAATTATGAGGGGCAGTATAGGAAACAATTATTGGTGAGGGGCAGTATAGGAAATAATTATGAGGGGCAGTATAGGAAATAATTATGAGGGGCAGTAGAGGAAATAATTAATGGTGAGGGGCAGCATAGGAAATAATTAATTATGAGGGGCAGTATAGGAAATAATTATGAGGGGCAGCATAGGAAATAATTAATGGTGGAGGGACAGTATAGGAAATAATTAATGGTGGAGGGGCAGTATAGGAAATAATTAATGGTGAGGGGCAGTATAGGAAATAATTAATGGTGAGGGGCAGCATAGGAAATAATTAATGGTGAGGGGCAGCATAGGAAATAATTAATGGTGGAGGGGCAGTATAGGAAATATTTAATTTGAGGGGAAATATAGGAAATAATTATGAGGGGCAGTATAGAAAATAATTAATTTGAGAGGAAGTATAGGAAATAATTAATGGTGGAGGGGCAGTATAGGAAATAATTAATTTGAGGGGCAGTATAGGAAATAATTAATGATGAGGGGCAGTTTAGGAAATAATTAATTATGAGGGGCAGTATAGGAAATAATTAATGGTGAGGGGCAGCATAGGAAATAATTAATGGTGGAGGGGCAGTATAGGAAATAATTAATTTGAGGGGAAGTATAGGAAATAATTAATTTGAGAGGAAGTATAGGAAATAATTAATGGTGGAGGGGCAGTATAGGATATAATTAATTTGAGGGGCAGTATAGGAGATAATTAATTTGAGGGGCAACATAGGGAATAATTATGAGGGGCAGTATAGGAAATAATTAATGATGAGGGGCAGCATATGAAATAATTAATGGTGGGGGGCAGTATAGGAAATAATTAATGGTTAGGGGCAGCATAGGAAATAATTAATGGTGGAGGGGCAGTGAAGGAAATAAATAATTTGAGGGGAAATATAGGAAATAATTAATTTGAGGGGCAGTATAGGAAATAATTATGAGGGGCAGTATAGGAAATAATTATGAGGGGCAGTATAGGAAATAATTTATGGTGGGGGGCAGGATAGGAAATAATTAATGGTGAGGGGCAGTATAGAAAATAATTAATTATGAGGGGCAGTAAAGGAAATAATTATGAGAGGCAGTATAGGAAATAATTAATGATGAGGGGCAGCATAGGAAATAATTAATAGTGGGGGGCAGTATGGGAAATAATTAATGGTGAGGGGCAGCATAGGAAATAATTAATGGTGGAGGGGCAGTATGGGAAATAATTAATTTGAGGGGAATTATAGGAAATAATTAATTTGAGAGGAAGTATAGGAAATAATTGATGGTGGAGGGGCAGTATAGGAAATAATTATGAGGGGCAGCATAGGAAATAATTAATGGTGGAGGGGCAGTAAAGGAAATAATTATGAGGGGCAGCATAGGAAATAATTATTTATGAGGGGCAGTATAGGAGATAATTAATTTGAGGGACAACATAGGGAATAGTTATGAGGGGCAGTATAGGAAATAATTAATGGTGGGGGCAGTATAGGAAATAATTAATTATGAAGGGCAGTATAGGAAATAATTAATTATTAGGGACAGTATAGGAAATAATTAATGGTGAGGGGCAGCATAGGGAATAATTAATTATGAGGGGCAGTATAGGAGATAATTAATTTGAGGGGCAACATAGGGAATAATTATGAGGGGCAGTATAGGAAATAATTAATGGTGAGGGGCAGTATAGGAAATAATTATGAGGGGCAGTATAGGAAATAATTAATTTGAGGGGAAGTATAGGAAATAATTAATTTGAGGGGAAGTATAGGAAATAATTAATGGTGAGGGGCAGCATAGGAAATAATTAATGGTGGGGGGCAGTTTAGGAAATAATTAATTATGAGGGGCAGTATAGGAAATAATTAATGGTGAGGGGCAGCATAGGAAATAATTAATGGTGTAGGGGCAGTATAGGAAATAATTAATTTGAGGGGAAGTATAGGAAATAATTAATTTGAGAGGAAGTATAGGAAATAATTAATGGTGGAGGGGCAGTATAGGAAATAATTATGAGGGGCAGCATAGGAAATAATTAATGGTGGAGGGGCAGTATAGGAAATAATTAATGGTGAGGGGCAGGATAGGAAATAATTAATGGTGAGGGGCAGGATAGAAAATAATTAATTTTGAGGGGCAGTATAGGAAATAATTATGAGGGGCAGTATAGGAAATAATTAATGGTGAGGGGCAGTATAGGAAATTATTAATGGTGGAGGGGCAGTACAGGAAATAATTAATTTGAGGGGAAGTATAGGAAATAATTAATTTGAGAGGAAGTATAGGAAATAATTAATGGTGGAGGGGCAGTATAGGAAATTATTAATGGTGGAGGGGCAGTACAGGAAATAATTAATTTGAGGGGAAGTATAGGAAATAATTAATTTGAGAGGAAGTATAGGAAATAATTAATGGTGGAGGGGCAGTATAGGAAATTATTAATTTAGGGGCAGTATAGGAAATAATTAATGATGAGGGGCAGTTTAGGAAATAATTAATTATGAGGGGCAGTATAGGAAATAATTAATGGTGAGGGGCAGTATGGGAAATAATTAATGGTGGAGGGGCAGTATAGGAAATAATTAATTTGAGGGGCAGTATAGGAAATAATTAATGGTGAGGGGCAGAATAGGAAATAATTAATGGTGGGGGGAAGTATAGGAAATAATTAATGGTGAGGGGCAGCATAGGAAATAATTATGAGGGGCAGTATAGGAAATAATTATGAGGGGCAGTATAGAAAATAATTAATGGTGAGGGGCAGGATAGGAAATTATTAATGGTGAGGGGCAGTATAGAAAATAATTAATTATGAGGGGCAGCATAGGAAATAATTAATGGTGGGGGGCAGTATAGGAAATAATTAATGGTCAGGGGCAGCATAGGAAATAATTATTGGTGGAGGGGCAGTACAGGAAATAATTAATTTGAGGGGAAGTATAGGAAATAATTATGAGAGGCAGTATAGGAAATAATTAATGGTGAGGGGCAGGATAGGAAATAATTAATGGTGATGGGCAGCATAGGAAATAATTAATGGTGGAGGGGCAGTATGGGAAATAATTAATTTG
The DNA here is from genome assembly GCF_040894005.1 of Engystomops pustulosus. Classification (NCBI taxonomy): domain Eukaryota; kingdom Metazoa; phylum Chordata; class Amphibia; order Anura; family Leptodactylidae; genus Engystomops; species Engystomops pustulosus. Next base: position 1,955,243 of record NW_027284960.1, read on the forward strand.
AGGGGAATTATAGGAAATAATTAATGGTGGAGGGGCAGTATAGGAAATAATTAATTTAAGGGGAAGTATAGGAATAATTAATTTGAGGGGAAGTATAGGAAATAATTAATGGTGGAGGGGCAGTATAGGAAATAATTAATTTGAGGGGCAGTATAGGAGATAATTAATTTGAGGGGCAACATAGGGAATAATTATGAGGGGCAGTATAGGAAATAATTAATGGTGAGGGGCAGCATATGAAATAATTAATGGTGGGGGGCAGTATAGGAAATAATTAATGGTTAGGGGCAGCATAGGAAATAATTAATGGTGGAGGGGCAGTGTAGGAAATAAATAATTTGAGGGGAAATATAGGAAATAATTAATTTGAGGGGCAGTATAGGAAATAATTATGAAGGGCAGTATAGGAAATAATTATGAGGGGCAGTATAGGAAATAATTTATGATGGGGGGCAGGATAGGAAATAATTAATGGTGAGGGGCAGTATAGAAAATAATTCCTTATGAGGGTCAGTATAGATAATAATTATGAGGGGCAGCATAGGAAATAATTATAAGGGGCAGTAAAGGAAATAATTATGAGGGGCAGTATAGGAAATAATTAATGATGAGGGGCAGCATAGGAAATAATTAATAGTGGGGGGCTGTATGGGAAATAATTAATGGTGAGGGGCAGCATAGGAAATAATTAATGGTGGAGGGGCAGTATGGGAAATAATTAATTTGAGGGGAATTATAGGAAATAATTAATTTGAGAGGAAGTATAGGAAATAATTGATGGTGGAGGGGCAGTATAGGAAATAATTATGAGGGGCAGCATAGGAAATAATTAATGGTGGAGGGGCAGTAAAGGAAATAATTATGAGGGGCAGCATAGGAAATAATTATTTATGAGGGGCAGTATAGGAGATAATTAATTTGAGGGGCAACATAGGGAATAATTATGAGGGGCAGTATAGGAAATAATTAATGGTGGGGGGCAGTATAGGAAATAATTAATTATGAAGGGCAGTATAGGAAATAATTAATTATTAGGGACAGTATAGGAAATAATTAATGGTGAGGGGCAGCATAGGGAATAATTAATTATGAGGGGCAGTATAGGAGATAATTAATTTGAGGGGCAACATAGGTAATAATTATGAGGGGCAGTATAGGAAATAATTAATGGTGAGGGGCAGTATAGGAAATCATTATGAGGGGCAGTATAGGAAATAATTAATTTGAGGGGAAGTATAGGAAATAATTAATTTGAGGGGAAGTATAGGAAATAATTAATGGTGAGGGGCAGCATAGGAAATAATTAATGGTGGGGGGCAGTATAGGAAATAATTAATTATGAGGGGCAGTTTAGGAAATAATTAATTATGAGGGGCAGTATAGGAAATAATTAATGGTGAGGGGCAGCATAGGGAATAATTAATTATGAGGGGCAGTATAGGAAATAATTAATGGTGAGGGGCAGGATAGGAAATAATTAATGGTGAGGGGCAGTATAGAAAATAATTAATTTTGAGGGGCAGTATAGGAAATAATTATGAGGGGCAGTATAGGAAATAATTAATTTGAGGGGCAGTATAGGAAATAATTAATGGTGGAGGGGCAGTATAGGAAATAATTAATGGTGAGGTGCAGCATAGGAAATAATTAATGGTGGGGGCAGTATAGGAAAAAATTAATGGTGAGGGGCAGCATATGAAATAATTAATGGTGGAGGGCAGTATAGGAAATATTTAATTTGAGGGGAAGTATAGGAAATAATTAATTTGAGAGGAAGTATAGGAAATAATTAATGGTGAGGGGCAGTATAGGAAATAATTAATGGTGAGGGGCAGTATAGGAAATAATTATGAGGGGCAGTATAGGAAATAATTATGAGGGGCAGTATAGAAAATAACTAATGGTGAGGGGCAGCATAGGAAATAATTAATTATGAGGGGCAGTATAGGAAATAATTATGAGGGGCAGCATAGGAAATAATTAATGGTGGAGGGCAGTATAGGAAATAATTAATGGTTGAGGGGCAGTATAGGAAATAATTAATTTGAGGGGCAGTATAGGAAATAATTAATGGTGAGGGGCAGCATAGGAAATAATTAATGGTTGAGGGGCAGTATAGGAAATAATTAATTTGAGGGGCAGTATAGGAAATAATTAATGGTGAGGGGCAGGATAGGAAATAATTAATGGTGAGGGGCAGTATAGAAAATAATTAATTATGAGGGGCAGTATAGGAAATAATTAATGGTGAGGGGCAGGATAGGAAATAATTAATGGTGAGGGGCAGTATAGAAAATAATTAATTATGAGGGGCAGTATAGGAAATAATTATGAGGGGCAGCATAGGAAATAATTATAAGGGGCAGTAAAGGAAATAATTATGAGAGGCAGTATAGGAAATAATTAATGATGAGGGGCAGCATAGGAAATAATTAATAGTGGGGGGCAGTATGGGAAATAAATAATGGTGAGGGGCAGCATAGGAAATAATTAATGGTGGAGGGGCAGTATGGGAAATAATTAATTTGAGGGGAATTATAGGAAATAATTAATTTGAGAGGAAGTATAGGAAATAATTGATGGTGGAGGGGCAGTATAGGAAATAATTATGAGGGGCAGCATAGGAAATAATTAATGGTGGAGGGGCAGTAAAGGAAATAATTATGAGGGGCAGCATAGGAAATAATTAATTATGAGGGGCAGTATAAGAGATAATTAATTTGAGGGGCAACATAGGGAATAATTATGAGGGGCAGTATAGGAAATAATTAATGGTGGAGGGGCAGTATAGGAAATAATTAATGGTGAGGGGCAGTATAGGAAATAATTATGAGGGGCAGTATAGGAAATAACTAATGGTGAGGGGCAGCATAGGAAATAATTAATTATGAGGGGCAGTATAGGAAATAATTATGAGGGGCAGCATAGGAAATAATTAATGGTGGAGGGCAGTATAGGAAATAATTAATGGTTGAGGGGCAGAATAGGAAATAATTAATTTGAGGGGCAGTATAGGAAATAATTAATGGTGAGGGGCAGCATAGGAAATAATTAATGGTGGAGGGGCAGTATAGGAAATAATTAATTTGAGAGGAAGTATAGGAAATAATTAATGGTGGAGGGGCAGTAAAGGAAATAATTATGAGGGGCAGCATAGGAAATAATTAATTATGAGGGGCAGTATAGGAGATAATTAATTTGAGGGGCAACATAGGGAATAATTATGAGGGGCAGTATAGGAAATAATTAATGGTGGAGGGGCAGTATAGGAAATAATTAATGGTGAGGGGCAGTATAGGAAATAATTATGAGGGGCAGTATAGGAAATAATTAATGGCGAGGGGCAGCATAGGAAATAATTAATGGTGAGGGGCAGTATAGGAAATAATTATGAGGGGCATCATAGGAAATAATTAATGGTGGAGGGGCAGTATAGGAAATAATTAATGGTGGAGGGGCAGTATAGGAAATAATTAATTTGAGGGGCAGTATAGGAAATAATTAATGGTGACGGGCAGCATAGGAAATAATTATTGGTGGTGGGCAGTATAGAAAATAATTAATTATGAGGGGCAGTATAGGAAATAATTAATTATGAGGGGCAGTATAGGAAATAATTAACGGTGGAGGGGTAGTATAGGAAATAATTAATTATGAGGGGCAGCATAGGAAATAATAAATTATGAGGGGGGACATAGGAATTAATTAATGGTGAGGGGCAGTATAGGAAATAATTAATGGTGAGGGGCAGCATAGGAAATAATTAATGGTGGAGGGGCAGTATAGGAAATAATTAATTTGAGGGGAAGTATAGGAAATAATTAATTTGAGAGGAAGTATAGGAAATAATTAATGGTGGAGGGGCAGTATATGAAATAATTAATTTGAGGGGCAGTATAGGAAATAATTAATGATGAGGGGCAGTTTAGGAAATAATTAATTATGAGGGGCAGTATAGGAAATAATTAATGGTGGAGGGGCAGTATAGGAAATAATTAATGGTGGAGGGGCAGTATAGAAAATAATTAATTATGAGGGGCAGTATAGTAAATAATTTATGGTGGGGGGCAGGATAGGAAATAATTAATGGTGAGGGGCAGTATAGAAAATAATTAATTATGAGGGGCAGTATAGGAAATAATTATGAGGGGCAGCATAGGAAATAATTATAAGGGGCAGTAAAGGAAATAATTATGAGAGGCAGTATAGGAAATAATTAATGATGAGGGGCAGCATAGGAAATAATTAATAGTGGGGGGCAGTTTGGGAAATAATTAATGGTGAGGGGCAGCATAGGAAATAATTAATGGTGGAGGGGCAGTATGGGAAATAATTAATTTGAGGGGAAGTATAGGAAATAATTGATGGTGGAGGGGCAGTATAGGAAATAATTATGAGGGGCAGCATAGGAAATAATTAATGGTGGAGGGGCAGTAAAGGAAATAATTATGAGGGGCAGCATAGGAAATAATTATTTATGAGGGGCAGTATAGGAGATAATTAATTTGAGGGGCAACATAGGGAATAATTATGAGGGGCAGTATAGGAAATAATTAATGGTGGAGGGGCAGTAAAGGAAATAATTATGAGGGGCAGCATAGGAAATAATTATTTATGAGGGGCAGTATAGGAGATAATTAATTTGAGGGGCAACATAGGGAATAATTATGAGGGGCAGTATAGGAAATAATTAATGGTGGGGGGCAGTATAGGAAATAATTAATTATGAAGGGCAGTATAGGAAATAATTAGTTATTAGGGACAGTATAGGAAATAATTAATGGTGAGGGGCAGCATAGGGAATAATTAATTATGAGGGGCAGTATAGGAGATAATTAATTTGAGGGGCAACATAGGGAATAATTATGAGGGGCAGTATAGGAAATAATTAATGGTGAGGGGCAGTATAGGAAATAATTATGATGGGCAGTATAGGAAATAATTAATTTGAGGGGAAGTATAGGAAATAATTAATTTGAGGGGAAGTATAGGAAATAATTAATGGTGAGGGGCAGCATAGGAAATAATTAATGGTGGGGGGCAGTATACGAAATAATTAATTATGAGGGGCAGTTTAGGAAATAATTAATTATGAGGGGCAGTATAGGAAATAATTAATGGTGAGGGGCAGTATAGGAAATAATTAATGGTGAGGTGCAGCATAGGAAATAATTAATGGTGGGGGCAGTATAGGAAAAAATTAATGGTGAGGGGCAGCATATGAAATAATTAATGGTGGAGGGCAGTATAGGAAATATTTAATTTGAGGGGAAGTATAGGAAATAATTAATTTGAGAGGAAGTATAGGAAATAATTAATGGTGGAGGGGCAGTATAGGAAATAATTAATTTGAGGGGCAGTATAGGAAATAATTAATGATGAGGGGCAGTTTAGAAAATAATTAGTTATGAGGGGCAGTATAGGAAATAATTAATGGTGAGGGGCAGCATAGGAAATAATTAATGGTGAGGGGCAGTATAGGAAATAATTATGAGGGGCAGTATAGGAAATAATTATGAGGGGCAGTATAGGAAATAACTAATGGTGAGGGGCAGCATAGGAAATAATTAATGGTGAGGGGCAGTATAGGAAATAATTATGAGGGGCAGTATAGGAAATAATTATGAGGGGCAGTATAGGAAATAACTAATGGTGAGGGGCAGCATAGGAAATAATTAATTATGAGGGGCAGTATAGGAAATAATTATGAGGGGCAGTATAGGAAATAATTAATGATGAGGGGCAGTTTAGGAAATAATTAGTTATGAGGGGCAGTATAGGAAATAATTAATGGTGAGGGGCAGCATAGGAAATAATTAATGGTGAGGGGCAGTATAGGAAATAATTATGAGGGGCAGTATAGGAAATAATTATGAGGGGCAGTATAGGAAATAACTAATGGTGAGGGGCAGCATAGGAAATAATTAATTATGAGGGGCAGTATAGGAAATAATTATGAGGGGCAGCATAGGAAATAATTAATGGTGGAGGGCAGTATAGGAAATAATTAATGGTTGAGGGGCAGTATAGGAAATAATTAATTTGAGGGGCAGTATAGGAAATAATTAATGGTGAGGGGCAGCATAGGAAATAATTAATGGTAGAGGGGCAGTATAGGAAATAATTAATTTGAGGGGCAGTATAGGAAATAATTAATGGTGGAGGGGCAGTATAGGAAATAATTAATGGTGAGGTGCAGCATAGGAAATAATTAATGGTGGGGGCAGTATAGGAAAAAATTAATGGTGAGGGGCAGCATATGAAATAATTAATGGTGGAGGGCAGTATAGGAAATATTTAATTTGAGGGGAAGTATAGGAAATAATTAATTTGAGAGGAAGTATAGGAAATAATTAATGGTGGAGGGGCAGTATAGGAAATAATTAATGGTGAGGGGCAGCATAGGAAATAATTAATGGTGGGGGGCAGTATAGGAAATAATTAATTTGAGGGGCAGTATAGGAAATAATTAATGGTGGAGGGGCAGTATAGGAAATAATTAATGGTGAGGTGCAGCATAGGAAATAATTAATGGTGGGGGCAGTATAGGAAGAAATTAATGGTGAGGGGCAGCATATGAAATAATTAATGGTGGAGGGCAGTATAGGAAATATTTAATTTGAGGGGAAGTATAGGAAATAATTAATTTGAGAGGAAGTATAGGAAATAATTAATGGTGGAGGGGCAGTATAGGAAATAATTAATTTGAGGGGCAGTATAGGAAATAATTAATGATGAGGGGCAGTTTAGGAAATAATTAGTTATGAGGGGCAGTATAGGAAATAATTAATGGTGAGGGGCAGCGTAGGAAATAATTAATGGTGTAGGGGCAGTATAGGAAATAATTAATTTGAGGGGAAGTATAGGAAATAATTAATTTGAGAGGAAGTATAGGAAATAATTAATGGTGGAGGGGCAGTATAGGAAATAATTATGAGGGGCAGCATAGGAAATAATTAATGGTGGAGGGGCAGTAAAGGAAATAATTATGAGGGGCAGCATAGGAAATAATTTATTATGAGGGGCAGTATAAGAGATAATTAATTTGAGGGGCAACATAGGGAATAATTATGAGGGGCAGTATAGGAAATAATTAATGGTGGAGGGGCAGTATAGGAAATAATTAATGGTGAGGGGCAGTATAGGAAATAATTATGAGGGGCAGTATAGGAAATAATTATGAGGGGCAGTATAGGAAATAACTAATGGTGAGGGGCAGCATAGGAAATAATTAATTATGAGGGGCAGTATAGGAAATAATTATGAGGGGCAGCATAGGAAATAATTAATGGTGGAGGGCAGTATAGGAAATAATTAATGGTTGAGGGGCAGTATAGGAAATAATTAATTTGAGGGGCAGTATAGGAAATAATTAATGATGAGGGGCAGCATAGGAAATAATTAATGGTTGAGGGGCAGTATAGGAAATAATTAATGGTGAGGGGCAGTATAGGAAATAATTAATGGTGAGGGGCAGGATAGGAAAAAATTAATGGTGAGGGGCAGTATAGGAAATAATTAATTATGAGGGGCAGTATAGGAAATAATTATGAGGGGCAGCATAGGAAATAATTAATGGTGGAGGGCAGTATAGGAAATAATTAATGGTTGAGGGGCAGTATAGGAAATAATTAATTTGAGGGGCAGTATAGGAAATAATTAATGGTGAGGGGCAGCATAGGAAATAATTAATGGTTGAGGGGCAGTATAGGAAATAATTAATGGTGAGGGGCAGTATAGGAAATAATTAATGGTGAGGGGCAGGATAGGAAATAATTAATGGTGAGGGGCAGTATAGAAAATAATTAATTATGAGGGGCAGTATAGGAAATAATTATGAGGGGCAGTATAGGAAATAATTAATGGTGAGGGGCAGTATAGGAAATAATTAATTATGAGGGGCAGTATAGGAAATAATTATTGGTGGAGGGGCAGTATAGGAAATAATTAATGGTGAGGGGCAGTATAGGAAATAATTAATGGTGAGGGGCAGCATAGGAAATAATTAATGGTGGGGGGCAGTATAGGAAATAATTAATGGTGAGGGGCAGCATAGGAAATAATTAATGGTGGAGGGGCAGTATAGGAAATAATTAATTTGCGGGGCAGTATAGGAAATAATTAATGATGAGGGGCAGTTTAGGAAATAATTAATTATGAGGGGCAGTATAGGAAATAATTAATGGTGAGGGGCAGCATAGGGAATAATTATGAGGGGCAGTATAGGAAATAATTATGAGGGGCAGTATAGGAAATAATTAATGGTGAGGGGCAGGATAGGAAATAATTAATGGTGAGGGGCAGTATAGAAAATAATTAATTTTGAGGGGCAATATAGGAAATAATTATGAGGGGCAGTATAGGAAATAATTAATGGTGAGGGGCAGTATAGGAAATAATTAATGGTGGAGGGGCAGTATAGGAAATAATTAATTTGAGGGGAAATATAGGAAATAATTAATTTGAGGGGCAGTATAGGAAATAATTAGTTTGAGGGGAAGTATAGGAAATAATTAATTTGAGGGGAAGTATAGGAAATAATTAATTTGAGAGCAAGTATAGGAAATAATTAATGGTGGAGGGGCAGTATAGGAAATAATTAATTTGAGGGGAAATATAGGAAATAATTAATTTGAGGGGCAGTATAGGAAATAATTAGTTTGAGGGGAAGTATAGGAAATAATTAATTTGAGGGGCAGTATAGGAAATAATTAATGGTGAGGGGCAGCATAGGAAATAATTAATGGTGGAGGGGCAGTATAGGAAATAATTAATGGTGGAGGGGCAGTATAGGAAATAATTAATGGTGAGGGGCAGTATAGGAAATAATTATGAGGGGCAGTATAGGAAATAATTATGAGGGGCAGTATAGGAAATAATTAATGGTGAGGGGCAGCATAGGAAATAATTAATGGTGAAGGGGCAGTATAGGAAATAATTAATTTGAGGGGAAGTATAGGAAATAATTAATTAGGAGGGGCAGTATAGGAAATAATTATGAGGGGCAGTATAGGAAATAATTAATGTTGAGGGGCAGTATAGAAAATAATTAATTATGAGGGGCAGTATAGGAAATAATTATGAGGGGCAGTATAGGAAATAATTAATTTAAGGGGGAGGATAGGAAATAATTAATGGTGAGGGGCAGCATAGGAAATAATTAATGGTGGAGGGGCAGTATAGGAAATAATTATGAGGGGCAGTATAGGAAATAATTAATGGTGAGGGGCAGCATAGGAAATAATTAATGGTGGAGGGGCAGCATAGGAAATAATTAATGGTGAGGGGCAGCATAGGGAATAATTAATTTGAGGGGAAGTATAGGAAATAATTAATTTGAGGGGAAGTATAGGAAATAATTAATTTGAGAGGAAGTATAGGAAATAATTAATTTGAGGGACAGCATAGGAAATAATTAATGGTGAGGGGCAGCATAGGAAATAATTAATGGTGGAGGGGCAGTATAGGAAATAATTATGAGGGGCAGCATAGGAAATAATTAATGGTGAGGGGCAGCATAGGAAATAATTAATGGTGGAGGGGCAGGATAGGAAATAATTAATGGTGAGGGGCAGCATAGGAAATAATTAATGGTGGTGGGCAGTATAGTAAATAATTAGTGGTGGAGGGGCAGTATAGGAAATAATTAATTTGAGGGGCAGTATAGGAAATAAATAATGATGAGGGGCAGCATAGGAAATAATTAATAGTGGGGGGCACTATAGGAAATAATTACTGGTGGAGGGGCAGTATAGGAAATAATTAATTTGAGGGGAAATATAGGAAATAATTAATTTGAGGGGCAGTATAGGAAATAATTATGAGGTGCAGTATATGAAATAATTATGAGGGGCAGTATAGGAAATAATTATGAGGGGCAGTATAGGAAAGAATTTATGGTGAGGGGCAGGATAGGAAATAATTAATGGTGAGGGGCAGTATAGAAAATTATTAATTATGAGGGGCAGTACAGGAAATAATTATGAGGGGCAGCATAGGAAATAATTAATTATGAGGGGCAGTATAGGAGATAATTAATTTGAGGGGCAACATAGGGAATAATTATGAGGGGCAGTATGGGAAATAATTAATTATTAAGGGGCAGCATAGGAAATAATTAATGGTGAGGGGCAGCATAGGGAATAATTAATTATGAGGGGCAGTATAGGAAATAATTATGAGGGGCAGTATAGGAAATAATTATAAGGGGCAGTATAGGAAATAATTAATGGTGAGGGGCAGCATAGGAAATAATTAATGGTAGGGGACAGTATAGAAAATAATTAATTATGAGGGGCAGTATAGGAACTAATTTAAATGAGGGGCAGCATAAAGAATAATTAAGAGGGGCAGTATAGGAAATAATTAATGGTGGAGGGGCAGTATAGGAAATAATTAATGGTGTAGGGGCAGTATAGGAAATAATTAATTTGAGGGGAAGTATAGGAAATAATTAATGGTGGAGGGGCAGTAAAGGAAATAATTATGAGGGGCAGCATAGGAAATAATTAATTATGAGGGGCAGTTTAGGAGATAATTAATTTGAGGGGCAACATAGGGAATAATTATGAGGGTCAGTATAGGAAATAATTAATGGCGAGGGGCAGCATAGGAAATAATTAATGGTGGGGGGCAGTATAGGAAATAATTAATGGTTAGGAGCAGCATAGGAAATAATTAATGGTGGAGGGGCAGTGTAGGAAATAATTCATTTGAGGGGAAATATAGGAAATAATTAATTTGAGGGGCAGTATAGGAAATAATTAATAGTGAGGGGCAGCATAGGAAATAATTAATGGTGGGGAGCAGTATGGGAAATAATTAATGGTGAGGGGCAGCATAGGAAATAATTAATGGTGGAGGGGCAGTATAGGAAATAATTAATTTGAGGGGAAGTATAGGAAATAATTAATTTGAGAGGAAGTATAGGAAATAATTAATGGTGGAGGGGCAGTATAGGAAATAATTATGAGGGGCAGCATAGGAAATAATTAATGGTGGAGGGGCAGTAAAGGAAATAATTATGAGGGGCAGCATAGGAAATAATTAATTATGAGGGGCAGTGTAGGAGATAATTAATTTGAGGGGCAACATAGGGAATAATTATGAGGGGCAGTATAGGAAATAATTATTGGTGAGGGGCAGTATAGGAAATAATTATGAGGGGCAGTATAGGAAATAATTATGAGGGGCAGTAGAGGAAATAATTAATGGTGAGGGGCAGCATAGGAAATAATTAATTATGAGGGGCAGTATAGGAAATAATTATGAGGGGCAGCATAGGAAATAATTAATGGTGGAGGGGCAGTATAGGAAATAATTAATGGTGGAGGGGCAGTATAGGAAATAATTAATGGTGAGGGGCAGTATAGGAAATAATTAATGGTGAGGGGCAGCATAGGAAATAATTAATGGTGAGGGGCAGCATAGGAAATAATTAATGGTGGAGGGGCAGTATAGGAAATATTTAATTTGAGGGGAAATATAGGAAATAATTATGAGGGGCAGTATAGAAAATAATTAATTTGAGAGGAAGTATAGGAAATAATTAATGGTGGAGGGGCAGTATAGGAAATAATTAATTTGAGGGGCAGTATAGGAAATAATTAATGATGAGGGGCAGTTTAGGAAATAATTAATTATGAGGGGCAGTATAGGAAATAATTAATGGTGAGGGGCAGCATAGGAAATAATTAATGGTGGAGGGGCAGTATAGGAAATAATTAATTTGAGGGGAAGTATAGGAAATAATTAATTTGAGAGGAAGTATAGGAAATAATTAATGGTGAGGGGCAGCATAGGAAATAATTAATGGTGGAGGGGCAGTATAGGAAATAATTAATTTGAGGGGAAGTATAGGAAATAATTAATTTGAGAGGAAGTATAGGAAATAATTAATGGTGGAGGGGCAGTATAGGAAATAATTAATGATGAGGGGCAGCATATGAAATAATTAATGGTGGGGGGCAGTATAGGAAATAATTAATGGTTAGGGGCAGCATAGGAAATAATTAATGGTGGAGGGGCAGTGAAGGAAATAAATAATTTGAGGGGAAATATAGGAAATAATTAATTTGAGGGGCAGTATAGGAAATAATTATGAGGGGCAGTATAGGAAATAATTATGAGGGGCAGTATAGGAAATAATTTATGGTGGGGGGCAGGATAGGAAATAATTAATGGTGAGGGGCAGTATAGAAAATAATTAATTATGAGGGGCAGTAAAGGAAATAATTATGAGAGGCAGTATAGGAAATAATTAATGATGAGGGGCAGCATAGGAAATAATTAATAGTGGGGGGCAGTATGGGAAATAATTAATGGTGAGGGGCAGCATAGGAAATAATTAATGGTGGAGGGGCAGTATGGGAAATAATTAATTTGAGGGGAATTATAGGAAATAATTAATTTGAGAGGAAGTATAGGAAATAATTGATGGTGGAGGGGCAGTATAGGAAATAATTATGAGGGGCAGCATAGGAAATAATTAATGGTGGAGGGGCAGTAAAGGAAATAATTATGAGGGGCAGCATAGGAAATAATTATTTATGAGGGGCAGTATAGGAGATAATTAATTTGAGGGACAACATAGGGAATAATTATGAGGGGCAGTATAGGAAATAATTAATGGTGGGGGCAGTATAGGAAATAATTAATTATGAAGGGCAGTATAGGAAATAATTAATTATTAGGGACAGTATAGGAAATAATTAATGGTGAGGGGCAGCATAGGGAATAATTAATTATGAGGGGCAGTATAGGAGATAATTAATTTGAGGGGCAACATAGGGAATAATTATGAGGGGCAGTATAGGAAATAATTAATGGTGAGGGGCAGTATAGGAAATAATTATGAGGGGCAGTATAGGAAATAATTAATTTGAGGGGAAGTATAGGAAATAATTAATTTGAGGGGAAGTATAGGAAATAATTAATGGTGAGGGGCAGCATAGGAAATAATTAATGGTGGGGGGCAGTTTAGGAAATAATTAATTTGAGGGGAAGTATAGGAAATAATTAATTTGAGAGGAAGTATAGGAAATAATTAATGGTGGAGGGGCAGTATAGGAAATAATTATGAGGGGCAGCATAGGAAATAATTAATGGTGGAGGGGCAGTATAGGAAATAATTAATGGTGAGGGGCAGGATAGGAAATAACTAATGGTGAGGGGCAGTATAGAAAATAATTAATTTTGAGGGGCAGTATAGGAAATAATTATGAGGGGCAGTATAGGAAATAATTAATGGTGAGGGGCAGTATAGGAAATTATTAATGGTGGAGGGGCAGTACAGGAAATAATTAATTTGAGGGGAAGTATAGGAAATAATTAATTTGAGAGGAAGTATAGGAAATAATTAATGGTGGAGGGGCAGTATAGGAAATTATTAATGGTGGAGGGGCAGTACAGGAAATAATTAATTTGAGGGGAAGTATAGGAAATAATTAATTTGAGAGGAAGTATAGGAAATAATTAATGGTGGAGGGGCAGTATAGGAAATTATTAATTTAGGGGCAGTATAGGAAATAATTAATGATGAGGGGCAGTTTAGGAAATAATTAATTATGAGGGGCAGTATAGGAAATAATTAATGGTGAGGGGCAGTATGGGAAATAATTAATGGTGGAGGGGCAGTATAGGAAATAATTAATTTGAGGGGCAGTATAGGAAATAATTAATGGTGAGGGGCAGAATAGGAAATAATTAATGGTGGGGGGAAGTATAGGAAATAATTAATGGTGAGGGGCAGCATAGGAAATAATTATGAGGGGCAGTATAGGAAATAATTATGAGGGGCAGTATAGAAAATAATTAATGGTGAGGGGCAGGATAGGAAATAATTAATGGTGAGGGGCAGTATAGAAAATAATTAATTATGAGGGGCAGCATAGGAAATAATTAATGGTGGGGGGCAGTATAGGAAATAATTAATGGTCAGGGGCAGCATAGGAAATAATTAATGGTGGAGGGGCAGTACAGGAAATAATTAATTTGAGGGGAAGTATAGGAAATAATTATGAGAGGCAGTATAGGAAATAATTAATGGTGAGGGGCAGGATAGGAAATAATTAATGGTGATGGGCAGCATAGGAAATAATTAATGGTGGAGGGGCAGTATGGGAAATAATTAATTTGAGGGGAATTATAGGAAATAATTAATGGTGGAGGGGCAGTATAGGAAATAATTAATTTAAGGGGAAGTATAGGAATAATTAATTTGAGGGGAAGTATAGGAAATAATTAATGGTGGAGGGGCAGTATAGGAAATAATTAATTTGAGGGGCAGTATAGGAGATAATTAATTTGAGGGGCAACATAGGGAATAATTATGAGGGGCAGTATAGGAAATAATTAATGGTGAGGGGCAGCATATGAAATAATTAATGGTGGGGGGCAGTATAGGAAATAATTAATGGTTAGGGGCAGCATAGGAAATAATTAATGGTGGAGGGGCAGTGTAGGAAATAAATAATTTGAGGGGAAATATAGGAAATAATTAATTTGAGGGGCAGTATAGGAAATAATTATGAGGGGCAGTATAGGAAATAATTATGAGGGGCAGTATAGGAAATAATTTATGAATGGGGGCAGGATTGGAAATAATTAATGGTGAGGGGCAGTATAGAAAATAATACCTTATGAGGGTCAGTATAGATAATAATTATGAGGGGCAGCATAGGAAATAATTATAAGGGGCAGTAAAGGAAATAATTATGAGGGGCAGTATAGGAAATAATTAATGATGAGGGGCAGCATAGGAAATAATTAATAGTGGGGGGCTGTATGGGAAATAATTAATGGTGAGGGGCAGCATAGGAAATAATTAATGGTGGAGGGGCAGTATGGGAAATAATTAATTTGAGGGGAATTATAGGAAATAATTAATTTGAGAGGAAGTATAGGAAATAATTGATGGTGGAGGGGCAGTATAGGAAATAATTATGAGGGGCAGCATAGGAAATAATTAATGGTGGAGGGGCAGTAAAGGAAATAATTATGAGGGGCAGCATAGGAAATAATTATTTATGAGGGGCAGTATAGGAGATAATTAATTTGAGGGGCAACATAGGGAATAATTATGAGGGGCAGTATAGGAAATAATTAATGGTGGGGGGCAGTATAGGAAATAATTAATTATGAAGGGCAGTATAGGAAATAATTAATTATTAGGGACAGTATAGGAAATAATTAATGGTGAGGGGCAGCATAGGGAATAATTAATTATGAGGGGCAGTATAGGAGATAATTAATTTGAGGGGCAACATAGGTAATAATTATGAGGGGCAGTATAGGAAATAATTAATGGTGAGGGGCAGTATAGGAAATCATTATGAGGGGCAGTATAGGAAATAATTAATTTGAGGGGAAGTATAGGAAATAATTAATTTGAGGGGAAGTATAGGAAATAATTAATGGTGAGGGACAGCATAGGAAATAATTAATGGTGGGGGGCAGTATAGGAAATAATTAATTATGAGGGGCAGTTTAGGAAATAATTAATTATGAGGTGCAGTATAGGAAATAATTAATGGTGAGGGGCAGCATAGGGAATAATTAATTATGAGGGGCAGTATAGGAAATAATTAATGGTGAGGGGCAGGATAGGAAATAATTAATGGTGAGGGGCAGTATAGAAAATAATTAATTTTGAGGGGCAGTATAGGAAATAATTATGAGGGGCAGTATAGGAAATAATTAATTTGAGGGGCAGTATAGGAAATAATTAATGGTGGAGGGGCAGTATAGGAAATAATTAATGGTGAGGTGCAGCATAGGAAATAATTAATGGTGGGGGCAGTATAGGAAAAAATTAATGGTGAGGGGCAGCATATGAAATAATTAATGGTGGAGGGCAGTATAGGAAATATTTAATTTGAGGGGAAGTATAGGAAA
The DNA here is from genome assembly GCF_040894005.1 of Engystomops pustulosus. Lineage (NCBI taxonomy): Eukaryota > Metazoa > Chordata > Amphibia > Anura > Leptodactylidae > Engystomops > Engystomops pustulosus. The sequence continues at coordinate 1,971,137 of NW_027284960.1, forward strand.
TAATTAATTTGAGAGGAAGTATAGGAAATAATTAATGGTGGAGGGGCAGTATAGGAAATAATTAATTTGAGGGGCAGTATAGGAAATAATTAATGATGAGGGGCAGTTTAGGAAATAATTAATTATGAGGGGCAGTATAGGAAATAATTAATGGTGAGGGGAAGCATAGGAAATAATTAATGGTGTAGGGGCAGTATAGGAAATAATTAATTTGAGGGACAGTATAGGAAATAATTAATGGTGAGGGGCAGTATAGGAAATAATTAATGGTGAGGGGCAGTATAGGAAATAATTATGAGGGGCAGTATAGGAAATAATTATGAGGGGCAGTATAGGAAATAACTAATGGTGAGGGGCAGCATAGGAAATAATTAATTATGAGGGGCAGTATAGGAAATAATTATGAGGGGCAGCATAGGAAATAATTAATGGTGGAGGGCAGTATAGGAAATAATTAATGGTTGAGGGGCAGTATAGGAAATAATTAATTTGAGGGGCAGTATAGGAAATAATTAATGGTGAGGGGCAGCATAGGAAATAATTAATGGTTGAGGGGCAGTATAGGAAATAATTAATTTGAGGGGCAGTATAGGAAATAATTAATGGTGAGGGGCAGGATAGGAAATAATTAATGGTGAGGGGCAGTATAGAAAATAATTAATTATGAGGGGCAGTATAGGAAATAATTAATGGTGAGGGGCAGGATAGGAAATAATTAATGGTGAGGGGCAGTATAGAAAATAATTAATTATGAGGGGCAGTATAGGAAATAATTATGAGGGGCAGCATAGGAAATAATTATAAGGGGCAGTAAAGGAAATAATTATGAGAGGCAGTATAGGAAATAATTAATGATGAGGGGCAGCATAGGAAATAATTAATAGTGGGGGGCAGTATGGGAAATAATTAATGGTGAGGGGCAGCATAGGAAATAATTAATGGTGGAGGGGCAGTATGGGAAATAATTAATTTGAGGGGAATTATAGGAAATAATTAATTTGAGAGGAAGTATAGGAAATAATTGATGGTGGAGGGGCAGTATAGGAAATAATTATGAGGGGCAGCATAGGAAATAATTAATGGTGGAGGGGCAGTAAAGGAAATAATTATGAGGGGCAGCATAGGAAATAATTAATTATGAGGGGCAGTATAAGAGATAATTAATTTGAGGGGCAACATAGGGAATAATTATGAGGGGCAGTATAGGAAATAATTAATGGTGGAGGGGCAGTATAGGAAATAATTAATGGTGAGGGGCAGTATAGGAAATAATTATGAGGGGCAGTATAGGAAATAACTAATGGTGAGGGGCAGCATAAGAAATAATTAATTATGAGGGGCAGTATAGGAAATAATTATGAGGGGCAGCATAGGAAATAATTAATGGTGGAGGGCAGTATAGGAAATAATTAATGGTTGAGGGGCAGTATAGGAAATAATTAATTTGAGGGGCAGTATAGGAAATAATTAATGGTGAGGGGCAGCATAGGAAATAATTAATGGTGGAGGGGCAGTATAGGAAATAATTAATTTGAGAGGAAGTATAGGAAATAATTAATGGTGGAGGGGCAGTAAAGGAAATAATTATGAGGGGCAGCATAGGAAATAATTAATTATGAGGGGCAGTATAGGAGATAATTAATTTGAGGGGCAACATAGGGAATAATTATGAGGGGCAGTATAGGAAATAATTAATGGTGAGGGGCAGTATAGGAAATAATTATGAGGGGCAGTATAGGAAATAATTAATGGCGAGGGGCAGCATAGGAAATAATTAATGGTGAGGGGCAGTATAGGAAATAATTATGAGGGGCATCATAGGAAATAATTAATGGTGGAGGGGCAGTATAGGAAATAATTAATGGTGGAGGGGAAGTATAGGAAATAATTAATTATGAGGGGCAGTATAGGAAATAATTAACGGTGGAGGGGTAGTATAGGAAATAATTAATTATGAGGGGCAGCAAAGGAAATAATAAATTATGAGGGGGGACATAGGAAATAATTAATTTGAGGGGAAGTATAGGAAATAATTAATTTGAGAGGAAGTATAGGAAATAATTAATGGTGGAGGGGCAGTATATGAAATAATTAATTTGAGGGGCAGTATAGGAAATAATTAATGATGAGGGGCAGTTTAGGAAATAATTAATTATGAGGGGCAGTATAGGAAATAATTAATGGTGGAGGGGCAGTATAGGAAATAATTAATGGTGGAGGGGCAGTATAGAAAATAATTAATTATGAGGGGCAGTATAGGAAATAATTTATGGTGGGGGGCAGGATAGGAAATAATTAATGGTGAGGGGCAGTATAGAAAATAATTAATTATGAGGGGCAGTATAGGAAATAATTATGAGGGGCAGCATAGGAAATAATTATAAGGGGCAGTAAAGGAAATAATTATGAGAGGCAGTATAGGAAATAATTAATGATGAGGGGCAGCATAGGAAATAATTAATAGTGGGGGGCAGTTTGGGAAATAATTAATGGTGAGGGGCAGCATAGGAAATAATTAATGGTGGAGGGGCAGTATGGGAAATAATTAATTTGAGGGGAATTATAGGAAATAATTAATTTGAGAGGAAGTATAGGAAATAATTGATGGTGGAGGGGCAGTATAGGAAATAATTATGAGGGGCAGCATAGGAAATAATTAATGGTGGAGGGGCAGTAAAGGAAATAATTATGAGGGGCAGCATAGGAAATAATTATTTATGAGGGGCAGTATAGGAGATAATTAATTTGAGGGGCAACATAGGGAATAATTATGAGGGGCAGTATAGGAAATAATTAATGGTGGAGGGGCAGTAAAGGAAATAATTATGAGGGGCAGCATAGGAAATAATTATTTATGAGGGGCAGTATAGGAGATAATTAATTTGAGGGGCAACATAGGGAATAATTATGAGGGGCAGTATAGGAAATAATTAATGGTGGGGGGCAGTATAGGAAATAATTAATTATGAAGGGCAGTATAGGAAATAATTAATTATTAGGGACAGTATAGGAAATAATTAATGGTGAGGGGCAGCATAGGGAATAATTAATTATGAGGGGCAGTATAGGAGATAATTAATTTGAGGGGCAACATAGGGAATAATTATGAGGGGCAGTATAGGAAATAATTAATGGTGAGGGGCAGTATAGGAAATAATTATGAGGGGCAGTATAGGAAATAATTAATTTGAGGGGAAGTATAGGAAATAATTAATTTGAGGGGAAGTATAGGAAATAATTAATGGTGAGGGGCAGCATAGGAAATAATTAATGGTGGGGGGCAGTATAGGAAATAATTAATTATGAGGGGCAGTTTAGGAAATAATTAATTATGAGGGGCAGTATAGGAAATAATTAATGGTGAGGGGCAGTATAGGAAATAATTAATGGTGAGGTGCAGCATAGGAAATAATTAATGGTGGGGGCAGTATAGGAAAAAATTAATGGTGAGGGGCAGCATATGAAATAATTAATGGTGGAGGGCAGTATAGGAAATATTTAATTTGAGGGGAAGTATAGGAAATAATTAATTTGAGAGGAAGTATAGGAAATAATTAATGGTGGAGGGGCAGTATAGGAAATAATTAATTTGAGGGGCAGTATAGGAAATAATTAATGATGAGGGGCAGTTTAGGAAATAATTATGAGGGGCAGTATAGGAAATAATTATGAGGGGCAGTATAGGAAATAACTAATGGTGAGGGGCAGCATAGGAAATAATTAATGGTGAGGGGCAGTATAGGAAATAATTATGAGGGGCAGTATAGGAAATAATTATGAGGGGCAGTATAGGAAATAACTAATGGTGAGGGGCAGCATAGGAAATAATTAATTATGAGGGGCAGTATAGGAAATAATTATGAGGGGCAGTATAGGAATTAATTAATGATGAGGGGCAGTTTAGGAAATAATTAGTTATGAGGGGCAGTATAGGAAATAATTAATGGTGAGGGGCAGCATAGGAAATAATTAATGGTGAGGGGCAGTATAGGAAATAATTATGAGGGGCAGTATAGGAAATAATTATGAGGGGCAGTATAGGAAATAACTAATGGTGAGGGGCAGCATAGGAAATAATTAATTATGAGGGGCAGTATAGGAAATAATTATGAGGGGCAGCATAGGAAATAATTAATGGTGGAGGGCAGTATAGGAAATAATTAATGGTTGAGGGGCAGTATAGGAAATAATTAATTTGAGGGGCAGTATAGGAAATAATTAATGGTGAGGGGCAGCATAGGAAATAATTAATGGTTGAGGGGCAGTATAGGAAATAATTAATTTGAGGGGCAGTATAGGAAATAATTAATGGTGGAGGGGCAGTATAGGAAATAATTAATGGTGAGGTGCAGCATAGGAAATAATTAATGGTGGGGGCAGTATAGAAAAAAATTAATGGTGAGGGGCAGCATATGAAATAGTTAATGGTGGAGGGCAGTATAGGAAATATTTAATTTGAGGGGAAGTATAGGAAATAATTAATTTGAGAGGAAGTATAGGAAATAATTAATGGTGGAGGGGCAGTAAAGGAAATAATTAATGGTGAGGGGCAGCATAGGAAATAATTAATGGTGGGGGGCAGTATAGGAAATAATTAATTTGAGGGGCAGTATAGGAAATAATTAATGGTGGAGGGGCAGTATAGGAAATAATTAATGGTGAGGTGCAGCATAGGAAATAATTAATGGTGGGGGCAGTATAGGAAGAAATTAATGGTGAGGGGCAGCATATGAAATAATTAATGGTGGAGGGCAGTATAGGAAATATTTAATTTGAGGGGAAGTATAGGAAATAATTAATTTGAGAGGAAGTATAGGAAATAATTAATGGTGGAGGGGCAGTATAGGAAATAATTAATTTGAGGGGCAGTATAGGAAATAATTAATGATGAGGGGCAGTTTAGGAAATAATTAGTTATGAGGGGCAGTATAGGAAATAAATAATGGTGAGGGGCAGCATAGGAAATAATTAATGGTGTAGGGGCAGTATAGGAAATAATTAATTTGAGGGGAAGTATAGGAAATAATTAATTTGAGAGGAAGTATAGGAAATAATTAATGGTGGAGGGGCAGTATAGGAAATAATTATGAGGGGCAGCATAGGAAATAATTAATGGTGGAGGGGCAGTAAAGGAAATAATTATGAGGGGCAGCATAGGAAATAATTTATTATGAGGGGCAGTATAAGAGATAATTAATTTGAGGGGCAACATAGGGAATAATTATGAGGGGCAGTATAGGAAATAATTAATGGTGGAGGGGCAGTATAGGAAATAATTAATGGTGAGGGGCAGTATAGGAAATAATTATGAGGGGCAGTATAGGAAATAATTATGAGGGGCAGTATAGGAAATAACTAATGGTGAGGGGCAGCATAGGAAATAATTAATTATGAGGGGCAGTATAGGAAATAATTATGAGGGGCAGCATAGGAAATAATTAATGGTGGAGGGCAGTATAGGAAATAATTAATGGTTGAGGGGCAGTATAGGAAATAATTAATTTGAGGGGCAGTATAGGAAATAATTAATGGTGAGGGGCAGCATAGGAAATAATTAATGGTTGAGGGGCAGTATAGGAAATAATTAATGGTGAGGGGCAGTATAGGAAATAATTAATGGTGAGGGGCAGGATAGGAAATAATTAATGGTGAGGGGCAGTATAGGAAATAATTAATTATGAGGGGCAGTATAGGAAATAATTATGAGGGGCAGCATAGGAAATAATTAATTGTGGAGGGCAGTATAGGAAATAATTAATGGTTGAGGGGCAGTATAGGAAATAATTAATTTGAGGGGCAGTATAGGAAATAATTAATGGTGAGGGGCAGTATAGGAAATAATTAATGGTGAGGGGCAGTATAGGAAATAATTAATGGTGAGGGGCAGGATAGGAAATAATTAATGGTGAGGGGCAGTATAGAAAATAATTAATTATGAGGGGCAGTATAGGAAATAATTATGAGGGGCAGCATAGGAAATAATTATAAGGGGCAGTAAAGGAAATAATTATGAGAGGCAGTATAGGAAATAATTAATGATGAGGGGCAGCATAGGAAATAATTAATAGTGGGGGGCAGTATGGGAAATAATTAATGGTGAGGGGCAGCATAGGAAATAATTAATGGTGGAGGGGCAGTATGGGAAATAATTAATTTAAGGGGAATTATAGGAAATAATTAATTTGAGAGGAAGTATAGGAAATAATTGATGGTGGAGGGGCAGTATAGGAAATAATTATGAGGGGCAGCATAGGAAATAATTAATGGTGGAGGGGCAGTAAAGGAAATAATTATGAGGGGCAGCATAGGAAATAATTATTTATGAGGGGCAGTATAGGAGATAATTAATTTGAGGGGCAACATAGGGAATAATTATGAGGGGCAGTATAGGAAATAATTAATGATGAGGGGCAGCATATGAAATAATTAATGGTGGGGGGCAGTATAGGAAATAATTAATGGTTAGGGGCAGCATAGGAAATAATTAATGGTGGAGGGGCAGTGAAGGAAATAAATAATTTGAGGGGAAATATAGGAAATAATTAATTTGAGGGGCAGTATAGGAAATAATTATGAGGGGCAGTATAGGAAATAATTATGAGGGGCAGTATAGGAAATAATTTATGGTGGGGGGCAGGATAGGAAATAATTAATGGTGAGGGGCAGTATAGAAAATAATTAATTATGATGGGCAGTATAGGAAATAATTATGAGGGGCAGCATAGGAAATAATGTAAGGGGCAGTAAAGGAAATAATTATGAGAGGCAGTATAGGAAATAATTAATGATGAGGGGCAGCATAGGAAATAATTAATAGTGGGGGGCAGTATGGGAAATAATTAATGGTGAGGGGCAGCATAGGAAATAATTAATGGTGGAGGGGCAGTATGGGAAATAATTAATTTGAGGGGAATTATAGGAAATAATTAATTTGAGAGGAAGTATAGGAAATAATTGATGGTGGAGGGGCAGTATAGGAAATAATTATGAGGGGCAGCATAGGAAATAATTAATGGTGGAGAAGCAGTAAAGGAAATAATTATGAGGGGCAGCATAGGAAATAATTATTTATGAGGGGCAGTATAGGAGATAATTAATTTGAGGGGCAACATAGGGAATAATTATGAGGGGCAGTATAGGAAATAATTAATGGTGGGGGGCAGTATAGGAAATAATTAATTATGAAGGGCAGTATAGGAAATAATTAATTATTAGGGACAGTATAGGAAATAATTAATGGTGAGGGGCAGCATAGGGAATAATTAATTATGAGGGGCAGTATAGGAGATAATTAATTTGAGGGGCAACATAGGGAATAATTATGAGGGGCAGTATAGGAAATAATTAATGGTGAGGGGCAGTATAGGAAATAATTATGAGGGGCAGTATAGGAAATAATTAATTTGAGGGGAAGTATAGGAAATAATTAATTTGAGGGGAAGTATAGGAAATAATTAATGGTGAGGGGCAGCATAGGAAATAATTAATGGTGGGGGGCAGTTTAGGAAATAATTAATTATGAGGGGCAGTATAGGAAATAATTAATGGTGAGGGGCAGCATAGGAAATAATTAATGGTGTAGGGGCAGTATAGGAAATAATTAATTTGAGGGGAAGTATAGGAAATAATTAATTTGAGAGGAAGTATAGGAAATAATTAATGGTGGAGGGGCAGTATAGGAAATAATTATGAGGGGCAGCATAGGAAATAATTAATGGTGGAGGGGCAGTATAGGAAATAATTAATGGTGAGGGGCAGGATAGGAAATAATTAATGGTGAGGGGCAGTATAGAAAATAATTAATTTTGAGGGGCAGTATAGGAAATAATTATGAGGGGCAGTATAGGAAATAATTAATGGTGAGGGGCAGTATAGGAAATTATTAATGGTGGAGGGGCAGTACAGGAAATAATTAATTTGAGGGGAAGTATAGGAAATAATTAATTTGAGAGGAAGTATAGGAAATAATTAATGGTGGAGGGGCAGTATAGGAAATTATTAATGGTGGAGGGGCAGTATAGAAAATAATTAATTTTGAGGGGCAGTATAGGAAATAATTATGAGGGGCAGTATAGGAAATAATTAATGGTGAGGGGCAGTATAGGAAATAATTAATTTGAGAGGAAGTATAGGAAATAATTAATGGTGGAGGGGCAGTATAGGAAATTATTAATTTAGGGGCAGTATAGGAAATAATTAATGATGAGGGGCAGTTTAGGAAATAATTAATTATGAGGGGCAGTATAGGAAATAATTAATGGTGAGGGGCAGTATGGGAAATAATTAATGGTGGAGGGGCAGTATAGGAAATAATTAATTTGAGGGGCAGTATAGGAAATAATTAATGGTGAGGGGCAGAATAGGAAATAATTAATGGTGGGGGGAAGTATAGGAAATAATTAATGGTGAGGGGCAGCATAGGAAATAATTATGAGGGGCAGTAAAGGAAATAATTATGAGGGGCAGTATAGAAAATAATTAATGGTGAGGGGCAGGATAGGAAATAATTAATGGTGAGGGGCAGTATAGAAAATAATTAATTATGAGGGTCAGCATAGGAAATAATTAATGGTGGGGGGCAGTATAGGAAATAATTAATGGTCAGGGGCAGCATAGGAAATAATTAATGGTGGAGGGGCAGTACAGGAAATAATTAATTTGAGGGGAAGTATAGGAAATAATTATGAGAGGCAGTATAGGAAATAATTAATGGTGAGGGGCAGGATAGGAAATAATTAATGGTGATGGGCAGCATAGGAAATAATTAATGGTGGAGGGGCAGTATGGGAAATAATTAATTTGAGGGGAATTATAGGAAATAATTAATGGTGGAGGGGCAGTATAGGAAATAATTAATTTAAGGGGAAGTATAGGAATAATTAATTTGAGGGGAAGTATAGGAAATAATTAATGGTGGAGGGGCAGTATAGGAAATAATTAATTTGAGGGGCAGTATAGGAGATAATTAATTTGAGGGGCAACATAGGGAATAATTATGAGGGGCAGTATAGGAAATAATTAATGGTGAGGGGCAGCATATGAAATAATTAATGGTGGGGGGCAGTATAGGAAATAATTAATGGTTAGGGGCAGCATAGGAAATAATTAATGGTGGAGGGGCAGTGTAGGAAATAAATAATTTGAGGGGAAATATAGGAAATAATTAATTTGAGGGGCAGTATAGGAAATAATTATGAGGGGCAGTATAGGAAATAATTATGAGGGGCAGTATAGGAAATAATTTATGGTGGGGGGCAGGATAGGAAATAATTAATGGTGAGGGGCAGTATAGAAAATAATTCCTTATGAGGGTCAGTATAGATAATAATTATGAGGGGCAGCATAGGAAATAATTATAAGGGGCAGTAAAGGAAATAATTATGAGGGGCAGTATAGGAAATAATTAATGATGAGGGGCAGCATAGGAAATAATTAATAGTGGGGGGCTGTATGGGAAATAATTAATGGTGAGGGGCAGCATAGGAAATAATTAATGGTGGAGGGGCAGTATGGGAAATAATTAATTTGAGGGGAATTATAGGAAATAATTAATTTGAGAGGAAGTATAGGAAATAATTGATGGTGGAGGGGCAGTATAGGAAATAATTATGAGGGGCAGCATAGGAAATAATTAATGGTGGAGGGGCAGTAAAGGAAATAATTATGAGGGGCAGCATAGGAAATAATTATTTATGAGGGGCAGTATAGGAGATAATTAATTTGAGGGGCAACATAGGGAATAATTATGAGGGGCAGTATAGGAAATAATTAATGGTGGGGGGCAGTATAGGAAATAATTAATTATGAAGGGCAGTATAGGAAATAATTAATTATTAGGGACAGTATAGGAAATAATTAATGGTGAGGGGCAGCATAGGGAATAATTAATTATGAGGGGCAGTATAGGAGATAATTAATTTGAGGGGCAACATAGGGAATAATTATGAGGGGCAGTATAGGAAATAATTAATAATGAGGGGCAGTATAGGAAACCATTATGAGGGGCAGTATAGGAAATAATTAATTTGAGGGGAAGTATAGGAAATAATTAATTTGAGGGGAAGTATAGGAAATAATTAATGGTGAGGGGCAGCATAGGAAATAATTAATGGTGGGGGGCAGTATAGGAAATAATTAATTATGAGGGGCAGTTTAGGAAATAATTAATTATGAGGGGCAGTATAGGAAATAATTAATGGTGAGGGGCAGTATAGGAAATAATTAATTATGAGGGGCAGTATAGGAAATAATTAATGGTGAGGGGCAGGATAGGAAATAATTAATGGTGAGGGGCAGTATAGAAAATAATTAATTTTGAGGGGCAGTATAGGAAATAATTATGAGGGGCAGTATAGGAAATAATTAATTTGAGGGGCAGTATAGGAAATAATTAATGGTGGAGGGGCAGTATAGGAAATAATTAATGGTGAGGTGCAGCATAGGAAATAATTAATGGTGGGGGCAGTATAGGAAAAAATTAATGGTGAGGGGCAGCATATGAAATAATTAATGGTGGAGGGCAGTATAGGAAATATTTAATTTGAGGGGAAGTATAGGAAATAATTAATTTGAGAGGAAGTATAGAAAATAATTAATGGTGGAGGGGCAGTATAGGAAATAATTAATTTGAGGGGCAGTATAGGAAATAATTAATGATGAGGGGCAGTTTAGGAAATAATTAATTATGAGGGGCAGTATAGGAAATAATTAATGGTGAGGGGAAGCATAGGAAATAATTAATGGTGTAGGGGGCAGTATAGGAAATAATTAATTTGAGGGACAGTATAGGAAATAATTAATGGTGAGGGGCAGTATAGGAAATAATTAATGGTGAGGGGCAGTATAGGAAATAATTATGAGGGGCAGTATAGGAAATAATTATGAGGGGCAGTATAGGAAATAACTAATGGTGAGGGGCAGCATAGGAAATAATTAATTATGAGGGGCAGTATAGGAAATAATTATGAGGGGCAGCATAGGAAATAATTAATGGTGGAGGGCAGTATAGGAAATATTTAATGGTTGAGGGGCAGTATAGGAAATAATTAATTTGAGGGGCAGTATAGGAAATAATTAATGGTGAGGGGCAGCATAGGAAATAATTAATGGTTGAGGGGCAGTATAGGAAATAATTAATTTGAGGGGCAGTATAGGAAATAATTAATGGTGAGGGGCAGGATAGGAAATAATTAATGGTGAGGGGCAGTATAGAAAATAATTAATTATGAGGGGCAGTATAGGAAATAATTATGAGGGGCAGCATAGGAAATAATTATAAGGGGCAGTAAAGGAAATAATTATGAGAGGCAGTATAGGAAATAATTAATGATGAGGGGCAGCATAGGAAATAATTAATAGTGGGGGGCAGTATGGGAAATAATTAATGGTGAGGGGCAGCATAGGAAATAATTAATGGTGGAGGGGCAGTATGGGAAATAATTATTTTGAGGGGAATTATAGGAAATAATTAATTTGAGAGGAAGTATAGGAAATAATTGATGGTGGAGGGGCAGTATAGGAAATAATTATGAGGGGCAGCATAGGAAATAATTTATGGTGGAGGGGCAGTAAAGGAAATAATTATGAGGGGCAGCATAGGAAATAATTAATTATGAGGGGCAGTATAAGAGATAATTAATTTGAGGGGCAACATAGGGAATAATTATGAGGGGCAGTATAGGAAATAATTAATGGTGGAGGGGCAGTATAGGAAATAATTAATGGTGAGGGGCAGTATAGGAAATAATTATGAGGGGCAGTATAGGAAATAACTAATGGTGAGGGGCAGCATAGGAAATAATTAATTATGAGGGGCAGTATAGGAAATAATTATGAGGGGCAGCATAGGAAATAATTAATGGTGGAGGGCAGTATAGGGAATAATTAATGGTTGAGAGGCAGTATAGGAAATAATTAATTTGAGGGGCAGTATAGGAAATAATTAATGGTGAGGGGCAGCATAGGAAATAATTAATGGTGGAGGGGCAGTATAGGAAATAATTAATTTGAGAGGAAGTATAGGAAATAATTAATGGTGGAGGGGCAGTAAAGGAAATAATTATGAGGGGCAGCATAGGAAATAATTAATTATGAGGGGCAGTATAGGAGATAATTAATTTGAGGGGCAACATAGGGAATAATTATGAGGGGCAGTATAGGAAATAATTAATGGTGGAGGGGCAGTATAGGAAATAATTAATGGTGAGGGGCAGTATAGGAAATAATTATGAGGGGCAGTATAGGAAATAATTAATGGCGAGGGGCAGCATAGGAAATAATTAATGGTGAGGGGTAGTATAGGAAATAATTAATTTGAGGGGCAGTATAGGAAATAATTAATGGTGACGGGCAGCATAGGAAATAATTAATGGTGGTGGGCAGTATAGAAAATAATTAATTATGAGGGGCAGTATAGGAAATAATTAATTATGAGGGGCAGTATAGGAAATAATTAACGGTGGGGGGGTAGTATAGGAAATAATTAATTATGAGGGGCAGCATAGGAAATAATAAATTATGAGGGGGGACATAGGAAATAATTAATGGTGAGGGGCAGTATAGGAAATAATTAATGGTGAGGGGCAGCATAGGAAATAATTAATGGTGGAGGGGCAGTATAGGAAATAATTAATTTGAGGGGAATTATAGGAAATAATTAATTTGAGAGGAAGTATAGGAAATAATTAATGGTGGAGGGGCAGTATATGAAATAATTAATTTGAGGGGCAGTATAGGAAATAATTAATGATGAGGGGCAGTTTAGGAAATAATTAATTATGAGGGGCAGTATAGTAAATAATTAATTTTAAGGGCTGTATAGGAAATAATTAATGGTGGAGGGGCAGTATAGGAAATAATTAATGGTGGAGGGGCAGTATAGAAAATAATTAATTATGAGGGGCAGTATAGGAAATAATTTATGGTGGGGGGCAGGATAGGAAATAATTAATGGTGAGGGGCAGTATAGAAAATAATTAATTATGAGGGGCAGTATAGGAAATAATTATGAGGGGCAGCATAGGAAATAATTATAAGGGGCAGTAAAGGAAATAATTATGAGAGGCAGTATAGGAAATAATTAATGATGAGGGGCAGCATAGGAAATAATTAATGGTGGAGGGGCAGTATGGGAAATAATTAATTTGAGGGGAATTATAGGAAATAATTAATTTGAGAGGAAGTATAGGAAATAATTGATGGTGGAGGGGCAGTATAGGAAATAATTATGAGGGGCAGCATAGGAAATAATTAATGGTGGAGGGGCAGTAAAGGAAATAATTATGAGGGGCAGCATAGGAAATAATTATTTATGAGGGGCAGTATAGGAGATAATTAATTTGAGGGGCAACATAGGGAATAATTATGAGGGGCAGTATAGGAAATAATTAATGGTGGAGGTTCAGTAAAGGAAATAATTATGAGGGGCAGCATAGGAAATAATTATTTATGAGGGGCAGTATAGGAGATAATTAATTTGAGGGGCAACATAAGGAATAATTATGAGGGGCAGTATAGGAAATAATTAATGGTGGGGGGCAGTATAGGAAATAATTAAATATGAAGGGCAGTATAGGAAATAATTAATTATTAGGGACAGTATAGGAAATAATTAATGGTGAGGGGCAGCATAGGGAATAATTAATTATGAGGGGCAGTATAGGAGATAATTAATTTGAGGGGCAACATAGGGAATAATTATGAGGGGCAGTATAGGAAATAATTAATGGTGAGGGGCAGTATAGGAAATAATTATGAGGGGCAGTATAGGAAATAATTAATTATGAGGGGCAGTATAGGAAATAATTAATGGTGAGGGGCAGTATAGGAAATAATTAATGGTGAGGTGCAGCATAGGAAATAATTAATGGTGGGGGCAGTATAGGAAAAAATTAATGGTGAGGGGCAGCATATGAAATAATTAATGGTGGAGGGCAGTATAGGAAATATTTAATTTGAGGGGAAGTATAGGAAATAATTAATTTGAGAGGAAGTATAGGAAATAATTAATGGTGGAGGGGCAGTATAGGAAATAATTAATTTGAGGGGCAGTATAGGAAATAATTAATGATGAGGGGCAGTTTAGGAAATAATTAGTTATGAGGGGCAGTATAGGAAATAATTAATGGTGAGGGGCAGTATAGGAAATAATTAGTTATGAGGGGCAGTATAGGAAATAATTAATGGTGAGGGGCAGTATAGGAAATAATTATGAGGGGCAGTATAGGAAATAATTAATTATGAGGGGCAGTATAGGAAATAATTATGAGGGGCAGCATAGGAAATAATTAATGGTGGAGGGCAGTATAGGAAATAATTAATGGTTGAGGGGCAGTATAGGAAATAATTAATTTGAGGGGCAGTATAGGAAATAATTAATGGTGAGGGGCAGCATAGGAAATAATTAATGGTTGAGGGGCAGTATAGGAAATAATTAATTTGAGGGGCAGTATAGGAAATAATTAATGGTGGAGGGGCAGTATAGGAAATAATTAATGGTGAGGTGCAGCATAGGAAATAATTAATGGTGGGGGCAGTATAGGAAAAAATTAATGGTGAGGGGCAGCATATGAAATAATTAATGGTGGAGGGCAGTATAGGAAATATTTAATTTGAGGGGAAGTATAGGAAATAATTAATTTGAGAGGAAGTATAGGAAATAATTAATGGTGGAGGGGCAGTATAGGAAATAATTAATGGTGAGGGGCAGCATAGGAAATAATTAATGGTGGGGGGCAGTATAGGAAATAATTAATTTGAGGGGCAGTATAGGAAATAATTAATGGTGGAGGGGCAGTATAGGAAATAATTAATGGTGAGGTGCAGCATAGGAAATAATTAATGGTGGAGGGCAGTATAGGAAATATTTAATTTGAGGGGAAGTATAGGAAATAATTAATTTGAGAGGAAGTATAGGAAATAATTAATGGTGGAGGGGCAGTATAGGAAATAATTAATTTGAGGGGCAGTATAGGAAATAATTAATGATGAGGGGCAGTTTAGGAAATAATTAGTTATGAGGGGCAGTATAGGAAATAATTAATGGTGAGGGGCAGCATAGGAAATAATTAATGGTGTAGGGGCAGTATAGGAAATAATTAATTTGAGGGGAAGTATAGGAAATAATTAATTTGAGAGGAAGTATAGGAAATAATTAATGGTGGAGGGGCAGTATAGGAAATAATTATGAGGGGCAGCATAGGAAATAATTAATGGTGGAGGGGCAGTAAAGGAAATAATTATGAGGGGCAGCATAGGAAATAATTTATTATGAGGGGCAGTATAAGAGATAATTAATTTGAGGGGCAACATAGGGAATAATTATGAGGGGCAGTATAGGAAATAATTAATGGTGGAGGGGCAGTATAGGAAATAATTAATGGTGAGGGGCAGTATAGGAAATAATTATGAGGGGCAGTATAGGAAATAATTATGAGGGGCAGTATAGGAAATAATTATGAGGGGCAGTATAGGAAATAACTAATGGTGAGGGGCAGCATAGGAAATAATTAATTATGAGGGGCAGTATAGGAAATAATTATGAGGGGCAGCATAGGAAATAATTAATGGTGGAGGGCAGTATAGGAAATAATTAATGGTTGAGGGGCAGTATAGGAAATAATTAATTTGAGGGGCAGTATAGGAAATAATTAATGGTGAGGGGCAGCATAGGAAATAATTAATGGTTGAGGGGCAGTATAGGAAATAATTAATGGTGAGGGGCAGTATAGGAAATAATTAATGGTGAGGGGCAGGATAGGAAATAATTAATGGTGAGGGGCAGTATAGGAAATAATTAATTATGAGGGGCAGTATAGGAAATAATTATGAGGGGCAGCATAGGAAATAATTAATGGTGGAGGGCAGTATAGGAAATAATTAATGGTTGAGGGGCAGTATAGGAAATAATTAATTTAAGGGGCAGTATAGGAAATAATTAATGGTGAGGGGCAGCATAGGAAATAATTAATGGTTGAGGGGCAGTATAGGAAATAATTAATGGTGAGGGGCAGTATAGGAAATAATTAATGGTGAGGGGCAGGATAGGAAATAATTAATGGTGAGGGGCAGTATAGAAAATAATTAATTATGAGGGGCAGTATAGGAAATAATTATGAGGGGCAGCATAGGAAATAATTATAAGGGGCAGTAAAGGAAATAATTATGAGAGGCAGTATAGGAAATAATTAATGATGAGGGGCAGCATAGGAAATAATTAATAGTGGGGGGCAGTATGGGAAATAATTAATGGTGAGGGGCAGCATAGGAAATAATTAATGGTGGAGGGGCAGTATGGGAAATAATTAATTTAAGGGGAATTATAGGAAATAATTAATTTGAGAGGAAGTATAGGAAATAATTGATGGTGGAGGGGCAGTATAGGAAATAATTATGAGGGGCAGCATAGGAAATAATTAATGGTGGAGGGGCAGTAAAGGAAATAATTATGAGGGGCAGCATAGGAAATAATTATTTATGAGGGGCAGTATAGGAGATAATTAATTTGAGGGGCAACATAGGGAATAATTATGAGGGGCAGTATAGGAAATAATTAATGATGAGGGGCAGCATATGAAATAATTAATAGTGGGGGGCAGTATAGGAAATAATTAATGGTTAGGGGCAGCATAGGAAATAATTAATGGTGGAGGGGCAGTGAAGGAAATAAATAATTTGAGGGGAAATATAGGAAATAATTAATTTGAGGGGCAGTATAGGAAATAATTATGAGGGGCAGTATAGGAAATAATTATGAGGGGCAGTATAGGAAATAATTTATGGTGGGGGGCAGGATAGGAAATAATTAATGGTGAGGGGCAGTATAGAAAATAATTAATTATGAGGGGCAGTATAGGAAATAATTATGAGGGGCAGCATAGGAAATAATTATAAGGGGCAGTAAAGGAAATAATTATGAGAGGCAGTATAGGAAATAATTAATGATGAGGGGCAGCATAGGAAATAATTAATAGTGGGGGGCAGTATGGGAAATAATTAATGGTGAGGGGCAGCATAGGAAATAATTAATGGTGGAGGGGCAGTATGGGAAATAATTAATTTGAGGGGAATTATAGGAAATAATTAATTTGAGAGGAAGTATAGGAAATAATTGATGGTGGAGGGGCAGTATAGGAAATAATTATGAGGGGCAGCATAGGAAATAATTAATGGTGGAGGGGCATTAAAGGAAATAATTATGAGGGGCAGCATAGGAAATAATTATTTATGAGGGGCAGTATAGGAGATAATTAATTTGAGGGACAACATAGGGAATAATTATGAGGGGCAGTATAGGAAATAATTAATGGTGGGGGCAGTATAGGAAATAATTAATTATGAAGGGCAGTATAGGAAATAATTAATTATTAGGGACAGTATAGGAAATAATTAATGGTGAGGGGCAGCATAGGGAATAATTAATTATGAGGGGCAGTATAGGAGATAATTAATTTGAGGGGCAACATAGGGAATAATTATGAGGGGCAGTATAGGAAATAATTAATGGTGAGGGGCAGTATAGGAAATAATTATGAGGGGCAGTATAGGAAATAATTAATTTGAGGGGAAGTATAGGAAATAATTAATTTGAGGGGCAGTATAGAAAATAATTAATGGTGAGGGGCAGCATAGGGAATAATTAATGGTGGAGGGGCAGTATAGGAAATAATTAATGGTGGAGGGACAGTATAGAAAATAATTAATTTGAAGGTCAGTATAGGAAATAATTAATGGTGGAGGGGCAGTATAGAAAATAATTAATTTGAGGGGCAGTATAGGAAATAATTAATGGTGAGGGGCAGCATAGGAAATAAGTAATGGTGGGGGGCAGTATAGGAAATAATTAATTATGAGGGGCAGCGTAGGAAATAATTCATGGTGGAGGGGCAGTATAGGAAATAATTATGAGGGGCAGTATAGGAAATAATTAATGGTGAGGGGCAGCATAGGAAATAATTAATGGTGGAGGGGCAGTATAGGAAATAATTAATTTGAGGGGCAGTATAGGAAATAATTAATGGTGAGGGGCAGCATAGGAAATAATTAATGGTGGGGGGCAGTATAGGAAATAATTATGAGGGGCAGTATAGGAAATAATTATGAGGGGCAGCATAGGGAATAATTAATTATGAGGGGCAGTATAGGAAATAATTAATGGTGAGGGGCAGCATAGGAAATAATTAATTATGAGGGGCAGTATAGGAAATAATTATGAGGGGCAGCATAGGAAATAATTAATGGTGGAGGGGCAGTATGGGAAATAATTAATGGTGAGGGGCAGCATAGGAAATAATTAATGGTGGAGGGGCAGTATAGGAAATAATTAATTTGAGGGGATGTATAGGAAATAATTAATTATGAGGGGCAGTATAGGAAATAATTAATGGTGGAGGGGCAGTATAGGAAATAATTAATGGTGAGGGGCAGTATAGGAAATAATTATGAGGGGCAGTATAGGAAATATTTATGAGGGCAGTATAGGAAATAATTAATGGTGAGGGGCAGCATAGGAAATAATTAATTATGAGGGGCAGTAGAGGAAATAATTATGAGGGGCAGTATAGGAAATAATTATGAGGGGCAGCATAGGAAATAATTAATGGTGGAGGGGCAATAAAGGAAATAATTATGAGGGGCAGCATAGGAAATAATTAATTATGAGGGGCAGTATAGGAGATAATTAATTTGAGGGGCAACATAGGGAATAATTATGAGGGGCAGTATAGGAAATAATTAATGGTGGAGGGGCAGTATAGGAAATAATTAATGGTGAGGGGCAGTATAGGAAATAATTAATTTGAGGGGAAGTAAAGGAAATAATTAATGGTGGAGTGGCAGTATAGGGAATAATTAATGGTGGAGGGGCAGTATAGGAAATAATTAATTTAAGGGGCAGTATAGGAAATAATAATGGTGAGGGGCAGCATAGGAAATAATTAATGGTGGGGGGCAGTATAGGAAATAATTAATGGTGAGGGGCAGCATAGGAAATAATTAATGGTGGAGGGGCAGTATAGGAAATAATTAATTTGAGGGGAAGTATAGGAAATAATTAATGATGAGGGGCAGCATAGGAAATAATTAATGGTGAGGGGTAGTATAGAAAATATTTAATGTGGAGGGGCAGTATAGGAAATAATTAATTTAAGGGGCAGTATAGGAAATAATTAATGGTGAGGGGCAGCATAGGAAATAATTAATGGTGGGGGGCAGTATAGGAAATAATTAATGGTGAGGGGCAGCATAGGAAATAATTAATGGTGGAGGGGAAGTATAGGAAATAATTATGAGGGGCAGTATAGGAAATAATTAATGGTGAGGGCAGCATAGGAAATAATTAATTATGAGGGGCAGTATAGGAAATAATTATGAGGGGCAGTATAGGAAATAATTAATGGTGAGGGGCAGTATAGGAAATAATTAATGGTGAGGGGCAGCATAGGAAATAATTAATGGTGGGGGCAGTATAGGAAATAATTAATGGTGAGGGGCAGCATAGGAAATCATTAATGATGGAGGGGCAGTATAGGAAATATTTAATTTGAGGGGAAGTAAAGGAAATAATTAATTTGAGAGGAAGTATAGGAAATAATTAATGGTGGAGGGGCAGTATAGGAAATAATTAATTTGAGGGGCAGTATAGGAAATAATTAATGATGAGGGGCAGTTTAGAAAATAATTAATTATGAGGGGCAGTATAGGAAATAATTCATGGTGAGGGGCAGCATAGGAAATAATTAATGGTGGAGGGGCAGTATAGGAAATAATTAATTTGAGGGGAAGTATAGGAAATAATTAATTTGAGAGGAAGTATAGGAAATAATTAATGGTGGAGGGGCAGTATAGGAAATAATTATGAGGGGCAGCATAGGAAATAATTAATGGTGGAGGGGCAGTAAAGGAAATAATTATGAGGTGCAGCATAGGAAATAATTAATTATGAGGGGCAGTATAAGAGATAATTAATTTGAGGGGCAACATAGGGAATAATTATGAGGGGCAGTATAGGAAATAATTAATGGTGGAGGGGCAGTATAGGAAATAATTAATGGTGAGGGGCAGTATAGGAAATAATTATGAGGGGCAGTATAGGAAATAATTATGAGGGGCAGTATAGGAAATAACTAATGGTGAGGGGCAGCATAGGAAATAATTAATGGTGGGGGGCAGTATGGGAAATAATTAATAGTGAGGGGCAGCATAGGAAATAATTAATGGTGGAGGGGCAGTATAGGAAATAATTAATTTGAGGGGAAGTATAGGAAATAATTAATTTGAGAGGAAGTATAGGAAATAATTAATGGTGGAGGGGCAGTAAAGGAAATAATTATGAGGGGCAGCATAGGAAATAATTAATTATGAGGGGCAGTATAGGAGATAATTAATTTGAGGGGCAACATAGGGAATAATTATGAGGGGCAGTATAGAAAATAATTAATGGTGGAGGGGCAGTATAGGAAATAATTAATGGTGAGGGGCAGTATAGGAAATAATTATGAGGGGCAGTATAGGAAATAATTAATGGCGAGGGGGCAGCATAGGAAATAATTAATTATGAGGGGCAGTATAGGAAATAATTATGAGGGGCAGCATAGGAAATAATTAATGGTGGAGGGGCAGTATAGGAAATAATTAATGGTGGTGGGCAGTATAGAAAATATCTAATTATGAGGGGCAGTATAGGAAATAATTAATTATGAGGGGCAGTATAGGAAAAAATTAACGGTGGAGGGGTAGTATAGGAAATAATAAATTATGAGGGGGGACATAGGAAATAATTAATGGTGAGGGGCAGTATAGGAAATAATTAATGGTGAGGGGCAGCATAGGAAATAATTAATGGTGGAGGGGCAGTATAGGAAATAATTAATTTGAGGGGAAGTATAGGAAATAATTAATTTGAGAGGAAGTATAGGAAATAATTAATGGTGGAGGGGCAGTATATGAAATAATTAATTTGAGGGGCAGTATAGGAAATAATTAATGATGAGGGGCAGTTTAGGAAATAATTAATTATGAGGGGCAGTATAGGAAATAATTAATTTAAAGGGCTGTATAGGAAATAATTAATGGTGGAGGGGCAGTATAGGAAATAATTAATAGTGGAGGGGCAGTATAGAAAATAATTAATTATGAGGGGCTGTATAGGAAAGAATTATGAGGGGCAGTATAGGTAATAATTATGAGGGGCAATAAAGGAAATAATTATGAGGGGCAGTATAGGAAATAATTAATGATGAAAGGCAGCATAGGAAATAATTAATGGTGGAGGGGCAGTATAGGAAATAATTAATGGTGGAGGGGCAGTATAGGAAATAATTAATGGTGGAGGGGCAGTATAGAAAATAATTAATTATGAGGGGCAGTATAGGAAATAATTATGAGGGGCAGTATAGGAAATAATTATGAGGGGCAGTAAAGGAAATAATTATGAGGGGCAGTATAGGAAATAATTAATGATGAGGGGCAGCATAGGAAATAATTAATAGTGGGGGGCAGTATAGGAAATAATTAATGGTGGGGGGGCAGTATAGGAAATAATTAATTTGAGGGGAAATATAGGAAATAATTAATTTGAGGGGCAGTATAGGAAATAATTATGAGGGGCAGTATAGGAAATAATTAATGGTGAGGGGCAGCATAGGAAATAATTAATGGTGGTGAGCAGTATAGAAAATAATTAGTTATGAGGGGCAGTATAGGAAATAATTAATTATGAGGGGCAGCATAGGGAATAATTATGAGGGGCAGAATAGGAAATAATTAACGGTGGAGGGGTAGTATAGGAAATAATTAATTATGAGGGGCAGCATAGGAAATAATAAATTATGAGGGGGGACATAGGAAATAATTAATGAAGAGGGGCAGTATAGGAAATAATTAATGGTGAGGGGCAGCATAGGAAATAATTAATGGTGGAGGGGCAGTATAGGAAATAATTAATTTGAGGGGAAGTATAGGAAATAATTAATTTGAGAGGAAGTATAGGAAATAATTAATGATGGAGGGGCAGAATATGAAATAATTAATTTGAGGGGCAGTATAGGAAATAATTAATGATGAGGGGCAGTTTAGGAAATAATTAATTATGAGGGGCAGTATAGGAAATAATTAATGATGAGGGGCAGCATACGAAATAATTAATGGTGGAGGGGCAGTATAGGAAATAATTAATTTGAGGGGAAATATAGGAAATAATTAATTTGAGGGGCAGTATAGGAAATAATTAATTTTGAGGGGCAGTATAGGAAATAATTATGAGGGGCAGTATAGGAAATAATTAATGGTGAGGGGCAGTATAGGAAATAATTAATGGTGGAGGGGCAGTATAGAAAATAATTAATTATGAGGGGCAGTATAGGAAATAATTAATTATGAGGGGCAGCATAGGGAATAATTATGAGGGGCAGTATATGAAACAATTAACGGTGGAGGGGTAGTATAGGAAATAATTAATTATGAGGGGCAGCATAGGAAATAATAAATTATGAGGGGGGAACATAGGAAATAATTAATGGTGAGGGGCAGTATAGGAAATAATTAATGGTGAGGGGCAGCATAGGAAATAATTAATGGTGGAGGGGCAGTGTAGGAAATAAATAATTTGAGGGGAAATATAGGAAATAATTAATTTGAGGGGCAGTATAGGAAATAATTATGAGGGGCAGTATAGGAAATAATTATGAGGGGCAGTATAGGAAATAATTAATGGTGAGGGGCAGTATAGGAAATAATTAACGCTGGAGGGGCAGTATAGGAAATAATTAATGGTGGAGAGGCAGTATAGGAAATAATTAATGGTGAGGTGCAGCATAGGAAATAATTAATGGTGGGGGCAGTATAGGAAATAATTAATGGTGAGGGGCAGCATAGGAAATAATTAATGGTGGAGGGCAGTATAGGAAATATTTAATTTGAGGGGAAGTATAGGAAATAATTAATTTGAGAGGAAGTATAGGAAATAATTAATGGTGGAGGGGCAGTATAGGAAATAATTAATTTGATGGGCAGTATAGGAAATAATTAATGATGAGGGGCAGTTTAGGAAATAATTAATTATGAGGGGCAGTATAGGAAATAATTAATGGTGAGGGGCAGCATAGGAAATAATTAATGGTGGAGGGGCAGTATAGGAAATAATTAATTTGATGGGCAGTATAGGAAATAATTAATTTGAGAGGAAGTATAGGAAATAATTAATGGTGGAGGGGCAGCATAGGAAATAATTAATGGTGGAGGGGCAGTAAAGGAAATAATTATGAGGGGCAGTATAGGAAATAATTAATTATGAGGGGCAGTATAAGAGATAATTAATTTGAGGGGCAACATAGGGAATAATTATGAGGGGCAGTATAGGAAATAATTAATGGTGGAGGGGCAGTATAGGAAATAATTAATGGTGAGGGGCAGTATAGGAAATAATTATGAGGGGCAGTATAGGAAATAATTATGAGGGGCCGTATAGGAAATAACTAATGGTGAGGGGCAGTATAGGAAATAATTAATGGTGAGGGGCAGTATAGGAAATAATTAATTATGAGGGGCAGTATAGGAAATAAAAATGAGGGGCAGCATAGGAAATAATTAATGGTGGAGGGGCAGTATAGGAAATAATTAATTTGAGGGGCAGTATAGGAAATAATTAATGGTGAGGGGCAGCATAGGAAATAATTAATGGTGGGGGGCAGTATAGGAAATAATTAATGGTGAGGGGCAGCATAGGAAATAATTAATGGTGTAGGGGCAGTATAGGAAATAATTAATTTGAGGGGAAGTATAGGAAATAATTAATTTGAGAGGAAGTATAGGAAATAATTAATGGTGGAGGGGCAGTATAGGAAATAATTAATTTGAGGGGCAGTATAGGAAATAATTAATGATGAGGGGCAGTTTAGGAAATAATTAATTATGAGGGGCAGTATAGGAAATAATTAATGGTGAGGGGCAGCATAGGGAATAATTAATTATGAGGGGCAGTATAGGAAATAATTGTGAGGGGCAGTATAGGAAATAATTAATGGTGAGGGGCAGGATAGGAAATAATTAATGGTGAGGGTCAGTATAGAAAATAATTAATTTTGAGGGGCAATATAGGAAATAATTAATTATGAGGGGCAGCATAGGGAATAATTATGAGGGGCAGTATATGAAACAATTAACGGTGGAGGGGTAGTATAGGAAATAATTAATTATGAGGGGCAGCATAGGAAATAATAAATTATGAGGGGGGAACATAGGAAATAATTAATGGTGAGGGGCAGTATAGGAAATAATTAATGGTGAGGGGCAGCATAGGAAATAATTAATGGTGGAGGGGCAGTGTAGGAAATAAATAATTTGAGGGGAAATATAGGAAATAATTAATTTGAGGGGCAGTATAGGAAATAATTATGAGGGGCAGTATAGGAAATAATTATGAGGGGCAGTATAGGAAATAATTAATGGTGAGGGGCAGTATAGGAAATAATTAACGCTGGAGGGGCAGTATAGGAAATAATTAATGGTGGAGAGGCAGTATAGGAAATAATTAATGGTGAGGTGCAGCATAGGAAATAATTAATGGTGGGGGCAGTATAGGAAATAATTAATGGTGAGGGGCAGCATAGGAAATAATTAATGGTGGAGGGCAGTATAGGAAATATTTAATTTGAGGGGAAGTATAGGAAATAATTAATTTGAGAGGAAGTATAGGAAATAATTAATGGTGGAGGGGCAGTATAGGAAATAATTAATTTGATGGGCAGTATAGGAAATAATTAATGATGAGGGGCAGTTTAGGAAATAATTAATTATGAGGGGCAGTATAGGAAATAATTAATGGTGAGGGGCAGCATAGGAAATAATTAATGGTGGAGGGGCAGTATAGGAAATAATTAATTTGATGGGCAGTATAGGAAATAATTAATTTGAGAGGAAGTATAGGAAATAATTAATGGTGGAGGGGCAGCATAGGAAATAATTAATGGTGGAGGGGCAGTAAAGGAAATAATTATGAGGGGCAGCATAGGAAATAATTAATTATGAGGGGCATTATAAGAGATAATTAATTTGAGGGGCAACATAGGGAATAATTATGAGGGGCAGTATAGGAAATAATTAATGGTGGAGGGGCAGTATAGGAAATAATTAATGGTGAGGGGCAGTATAGGAAATAATTATGAGGGGCAGTATAGGAAATAATTATGAGGGGCCGTATAGGAAATAACTAATGGTGAGGGGCAGTATAGGAAATAATTAATGGTGAGGGGCAGTATAGGAAATAATTAATTATGAGGGGCAGTATAGGAAATAAAAATGAGGGGCAGCATAGGAAATAATTAATGGTGGAGGGGCAGTATAGGAAATAATTAATTTGAGGGGCAGTATAGGAAATAATTAATGGTGAGGGGCAGCATAGGAAATAATTAATGGTGGGGGGCAGTATAGGAAATAATTAATGGTGAGGGGCAGCATAGGAAATAATTAATGGTGTAGGGGCAGTATAGGAAATAATTAATTTGAGGGGAAGTATAGGAAATAATTAATTTGAGAGGAAGTATAGGAAATAATTAATGGTGGAGGGGCAGTATAGGAAATAATTAATTTGAGGGGCAGTATAGGAAATAATTAATGATGAGGGGCAGTTTAGGAAATAATTAATTATGAGGGGCAGTATAGGAAATAATTAATGGTGAGGGGCAGCATAGGGAATAATTAATTATGAGGGGCAGTATAGGAAATAATTGTGAGGGGCAGTATAGGAAATAATTAATGGTGAGGGGCAGGATAGGAAATAATTAATGGTGAGGGGCAGTATAGAAAATAATTAATTTTGAGGGGCAATATAGGAAATAATTATGAGGGGCAGTATAGGAAATAATTAATGGTGAGGGGCAGTATAGGAAATAATTAATTATGAGGGGCAGTATAGGAAATAAAAATGAGGGGCAGCATAGGAAATAATTATTGGTGGAGGGGCAGTATAGGAAATAATTAATTTGAGGGGCAGTATAGGAAATAATTAATGGTGAGGGGCAGCATAGGAAATAATTAATGGTGGAGGGGCAGTATAGGAAATAATTAATTTGAGGGGAAATATAGGAAATAATTAATTTGAGTGGCAGTATAGGAAATAATTAGTTTGAGGGGAAGTATAGGAAATAATTAATTTGAGGGGAAGTATAGGAAATAATTAATTTGAGAGCAAGTATAGGAAATAATTAATGGTGGAGGGGCAGTATAGGAAATAATTAATTTGAGGGGCAGTATAGGAAATAATTATGAGGGGCAGTATAGGAAATAATTATGAGGGGCAGTATAGGAAATAATTAATGGTGAGGGGCAGCATAGGAAATAATTAATTATGAGGGGCAGTATAGGAAATAAAAATGAGGGGCAGCATAGAAAATAATTAATGGTGGAGGGGCAGTATAGGAAATAATTAATTTGAGGGGCAGCATAGGAAATAATTAATGGTGGGGGGCAGTATAGGAAATAATTAATGGTGAGGGGCAGCATAGGAAATTATTAATGGTGGAGGGGCAGTATAGGAAATAATTAATTTGCGGGGCAGTATAGGAAATAATTAATGATGAGGGGCAGTTTAGGAAATAATTAATTATGAGGGGCAGTATAGGAAATAATTAATGGTGAGGGGCAGGATAGGAAATAATTAATGGTGAGGGGCAGTATAGAAAATAATTAATTTTGAGGGGCAATATAGAAAATAATTATGAGGGGCAGTATAGGAAATAATTAATGGTGAGGGGCAGTATAGGAAATAATTAATGGTGGAGGGGCAGTATAGGAAATAATTAATTTGAGGGGAAGTATAGGAGATAATTAATTTGAGGGGCAACATAGGGAATAATTATGAGGGGCAGTATAGGAAATAATTAATGGTGAGGGGCAGCATATGAAATAATTAATGGTGGGGGGCAGTATAGGAAATAATTAATGGTTAGGGGCAGCATAGGAAATAATTAATGGTGGAGGGGCAGTGTAGGAAATAAATAATTTGAGGGGAAATATAGGAAATAATTAATTTGAGGGGCAGTATAGGAAATAATTATGAGGGCCAGTATAGAAAATAATTATGAGGGGCAGTATAGGAAATAATTTATGGTGGGGGGCAGGATAGGAAATAATTAATGGTGAGGGGCAGTATAGAAAATAATTCATTATGAGGGTCAGTATAGATAATAATTATGAGGGGCAGCATAGGAAATAATTATAAGGGGCAGTAAAGGAAATAATTATGAGGGGCAGTATAGGAAATAATTAATGATGAGGGGCAGCATAGGAAATAATTAATAGTGGGGGGCTGTATGGGAAATAATTAATGGTGAGGGGCAGCATAGGAAATAATTAATGGTGGAGGGGCAGTATGGGAAATAATTAATTTGAGGGGAATTATAGGAAATAATTAATTTGAGAGGAAGTATAGGAAATAATTGATGGTGGAGGGGCAGTATAGGAAATAATTATGAGGGGCAGCATAGGAAATAATTAATGGTGGAGGGGCAGTAAAGGAAATAATTATGAGGGGCAGCATAGGAAATAATTATTTATGAGGGGCAGTATAGGAGATAATTAATGGTGGGGGGCAGTATAGGAAATAATTAATTATGAAGGGCAGCATAGGAAATAATTAATTATTAGGGACAGTATAGGAAATAATTAATGGTGAGGGGCAGCATAGGGAATAATTAATTATGAGGGGCAGTATAGGAGATAATTAATTTGAGGGGCAACATAGGGAATAATTATGAGGGGCAGTATAGGAAATAATTAATGGTGAGGGGCAGTATAGGAAATAATTATGAGGGGCAGTATAGGAAATAATTAATGGTGAGGGGCAGTATAGGAAATAATTAATGGTGGAGGGGCAGTATAGGAAATAATTAATTTGAGGGGAAGTATAGGAATAATTAATTTGAGGGGAAGTATAGGAAATAATTAATGGTGGAGGGGCAGTATAGGAAATAATTAATTTGAGGGGCAGTATAGGAGATAATTAATTTGAGGGGCAACATAGGGAATAATTATGAGGGGCAGTATAGGAAATAATTAATGGTGAGGGGCAGCATAGGAATTAATTAATTATGAGGGGCAGTATAGGAAAAAATTATGAGGGGCAGCATAGGAAATAATTAATGGTGGAGGGGCAGTATAGAAAATAATTAATGGTGGAGGGGCAGTATAGGAAATAATTAATGGTGAGGGGCAGTATAGGAAATAATTAATGGTGAGGGGCAGCATAGGAAATAATTAATGGTGGGGGGCAGTCTAGGAAATAATTAATGGTGAGGGGCAGCATAGGAAATAATTAATGGTGGAGGGGCAGTAAAGGAAATATTTAATTTGAGGGGAAGTATAGGAAATAATTAATGTTTTGGGGCAGCATAAGAAATAATAATGGTGGGGGGCAGTATAGAAAATAATAAATGGTGAGGGGCAGTATAGGAAATAATTATGAGGGGCAGTATAGGAAATAATTATGAGGGGCAGTATAGGATATAATTAATTTAAAGGGCTGTATAGGAAATAATTAATGGTGGAGGGGCAGTATAGGAAATAATTAATGGTGGAGGGGCAGTATAAAAAATAATTAATTATGAGGGGCAGTATAGGAAATAATTATGAGGGGCAGTATAGGAAATAATTATGAGGGGCAGTAAAGGAAATAATTATGAGGGGCAGTATAGGAAATAATTAATGATGAGGGGCAGCATAGGAATTAATTAATAGTGGGGGGCAGTATAGGAAATAATTAATGGTGG
The DNA here is from genome assembly GCF_040894005.1 of Engystomops pustulosus. Taxonomy (NCBI): domain Eukaryota; kingdom Metazoa; phylum Chordata; class Amphibia; order Anura; family Leptodactylidae; genus Engystomops; species Engystomops pustulosus. Next base: position 1,999,894 of record NW_027284960.1, read on the forward strand.
AGGGGCAGTATAGGAAATAATTAATTTGAGGGGAAATATAGGAAATAATTAATTTGAGGGGCAGTATAGGAAATAATTATGAGGGGCAGTATAGGAAATAATTAATTATGAGGGGCATCATAGGGAATAATTATGAGGGGCAGTATAGGAAATAATTAACGGTGGAGGGGTAGTATAGGAAATAATTAATTATGAGGGGCAGCATAGGAAATAATAAATTATGAGGGGGGACATAGGAAATAATTAATGGTGAGGGGCAGTATAGGAAATAATTAATTTGAGGGGCAGCATAGGGAATAATTAATGGTGGAGGGGCAGTATAGGAAATAATTAATGGTGGAGGGGCAGTATAGGAAATAATTAATGGTGGAGGGGCAGTATAGGAAATAATTAATGGTGAGGGGCAGTATAGAAAATAATTAATTTGAGGGGCAGTATAGGAAATAATTAATGGTGGAGGGGCAGTATAGGAAATAATTAATGGTGGAGGGGCAGTATAGGAAATAATTAATTTGAGGGGCAGTATAGGAAATAATTAATGGTGGAGGGGCAGTATAGGAAATAATTAATTTGAGGGGCAGTATAGGAAATAATTAATGGTGAGGGGCAGCATAGGAAATAATTAATGGTGGAGGGGCAGTATAGGAAATAATTAATGGTGGAGGGGCAGTATAGGAAATAATTAATGGTGAGGGGCAGTATAGGAAATAATTTATGGTGAGGGGCAGTATAGGAAATAATTATGAGGGGCAATATAGGAAATAATTAATGTTGAGGGGCAGTATAGAAAATAATTAATTATGAGGGGCAGTATAGGAAATAATTATGAAGGGCAGTATAGGAAATAATTAATTTAAGGAGGAGGATAGTAAATAATTAATTTGAGGGGCAGTATAGGAAATAATTAATGGTGAGGGGCAGCATAGGAAATAATTAATGGTGGAGGGGCAGTATAGGAAATTATTATGAGGGGCAGTATAGGAAATAATTAATGGTGAGGGGCAGCATAGGAAATAATTAATGGTGGAGGGGCAGTAAAGGAAATAATTAATTTGAGGGGAAGTATAGGAAATAATTAATTATGAGGGGCAGTATAGGAAATAATTAATGGTGGAGGGGCAGTATAGGAAATAATTAATTATGAGGGGCAGCATAGGAAATAATTAATGATGGGGGGAAGCATAAGACATAATTAATGGGGGAAGGGCAGCATAGGAAATAATTAATGGTGGTGGTGTAAGAAATAATCAATTATGAGGGGCTGTCTAGTAATTAATGGGGGGAAGGCATATTCAATAATTAATGGAGAGAGGTCCCAGTATATTAATTAATTAATTGGGACAATATATATAAAATAGTTCAATAGGAGTGCAGTATATTAAATAAATAATTGAGGGGGGCCCAGTGTATTACGGATGCGGTCACATGTACCGCTATTTCTTTTTAAACTTAAGTCCGGCCCTCCAACGATCTGAGGGGGACAGTGAACGGCCCCCTACATAAAAAGTTTGGGGACCCCTGTATTAGGGGTTTGATTGAATTAGGCACAGTCTGACGATTTTTTTTTTTTTTTCCAAAACTTAAAGTGACTTAAAATCCAGTTGTGTGCTGTCAGTGTAGGTTAGAAACTAGGCATACAAGAACCCAACCGGCTTTCTTAGGCCTACAAGAAGATAGAAGACGTGGTGGTGAGTACAGGGTTTTTATTTTTTTTATTAAAAAGGGCAGTAAAAAGGTTGTGGTGGGCGGAGGCCAATAGTTAGTTATGAGGGGCAGAATAGGAAATAATTAATGGTGAGGGGCAGTATAGAAAATAATTAATGGTGAGGGGCAGCATAGGGAATAATTAATGGTGGAGGGGCAGTATAAGAAATAATTAATGGTGGAGGGACAGTATAGAAAATAATTAATTTGAAGGTCAGTATAGGAAATAATTAATGGTGGAGGGGCAGTATAGGAAATAATTAATTTGAGGGGCAGTATAGGAAATAATTAATGGTGAGGGGCAGCATAGGAAATAAGTAATGGTGGGGGGCAGTATAGGAAATAATTAATTATGAGGGGCAGTATAGGAAATAATTAATGGTGAGGGGCAGCATAGGAAATAATTAATGGTGGAGGGGCAGTATAGGAAATAATTATGAGGGGCAGTATAGGAAATAATTAATGGTGAGGGGCAGCATAGGAAATAATTAATGGTGGAGGGGCAGTATAGGAAATAATTAATTTGAGGGGCAGTATAGGAAATAATTAATGGTGAGGGGCAGCATAGGAAATAATTAATGGTGGGGGGCAGTATAGGAAATAATTATGAGGGGCAGTATAGGAAATAATTATGAGGGGCAGCATAGGGAATAATTAATTATGAGGGGCAGTATAGGAAATAATTAATGGTGAGGAGCAGCATAGGGAATAATTAATGGTGGAGGGGCAGTATAGGAAATAATTAATGGTGAGGGGAAGTATAGGAAATAATTATGAGGGGCAGTATAGGAAATAATTATGAGGGGCAGTATAGGAAATAATTAATGGTGAGGGGCAGCATAGGAAATAATTAATTATGAGGGGCAGTATAGGAAATAATTATGAGGGGCAGCATAGGAAATAATTAATGGTGGAGGGGCAGTATGGGAAATAACTAATGGTGAGGGGCAGCATAGGAAATAATTAATGGTGGAGGGGCAGTATAGGAAATAATTAATTTGAGGGGATGTATAGGAAATAATTAATTATGAGGGGCAGTATAGGAAATAATTAATGGTGGAGGGGCAGTATAGGAAATAATTAATGGTGAGGGGCAGTATAGGAAATAATTATGAGGGGCAGTATAGGAAATATTTATGAGGGCAGTATAGTAAATAATTAATGGTGAGGGGCAGCATAGGAAATAATTAATTATGAGGGGCAGTAGAGGAAATAATTATGAGGGGCAGTATAGGAAATAATTATGAGGGGCAGCATAGGAAATAATTAATGGTGGAGGGGCAATAAAGGAAATAATTATGAGGGGCAGCATAGGAAATAATTAATTATGAGGGGCAGTATAGGAGATAATTAATTTGAGGGGCAACATAGGGAATAATTATGAGGGGCAGTATAGGAAATAATTAATGGTGGAGGGGCAGTATAGGAAATAATTAATTTGAGGGGAAGTAAAGGAAATAATTAATGGTGGAGTGGCAGTATAGGGAATAATTAATGGTGGAGGGGCAGTATAGGAAATAATTAATTTAAGGGGCAGTATAGGAAATAATAATGGTGAGGGGCAGCATAGGAAATAATTAATGGTGGGGGGCAGTATAGGAAATAATTAATTTGAGGGGAAGTATAGGAAATAATTAATTAGGAGGGGCAGTATAGGAAATAATTATGAGGGGCAGTATATGAAATAATTAATGTTGAGGGGCAGTATAGAAAATAATTAATTATGAGGGGCAGTATAGGAAATAATTATGAGGGGCAGTATAGGAAATAATTAATTTGAGGGACAGTATAGGAAATACTTAATGGTGAGGGGCAGCATAGGAAATAATTAATGGTGGAGGGGCAGTATAGGAGAATAATTATGAGGGGCAGTATAGGAAATAATTAATGGTGAGGGGCAGCATAGGAAATAATTAATGGTGGAGGGGCAGTATAGGAAATAATTAATTTGAGGGGAAGTATAGGAAATAATTAATTTGAGGGGCAGTATAGCAAATAATTAATGGTGAGGGGCATCATAGGAAATAATTAATGGTGGGGGCAGTATAGGAAATAATTATGAGGGGCAGTATAGGAAATAATTATGAGGGGCAGTATAGGAAATAATTAATGGTGAGGAGCAGCATAGGGAATAATTAATGGTGGAGGGGCAGTATAGGAAATAATTAATTTGAGTGGCAGTATAGGAAATAATTAATGGTGGAGGGGCAGCATAGGAAATAATTAATGGTGGGGGGCAGTATAGAAAATAATTAATGGTGAGGGGCAGCATAGGAAATAATTAATGGTGGAGGGGCAGTATAGGAAATAATTAATTTGAGGGGAAGTATAGGAAATAATTAATTTGAAGGGAAGTATAGGAAATAATTAATGGTGGAGGGGCAGTATAGGAAATAATTAATTTGAGGGGCAGTATAGGAAATATTAATGGTGGAGGGGCAGTAAAGGAAATAATTATGAGGGGCAGCATAGGAAATAATTAATTATGAGGGGCAGTATAGGAGATAATTAATTTGAGGGGCAACATAGGGAATAATTATGAGGGGCAGTATAGGAAATAATTAATGGAGACGGGCAGCATAGGAAATAATTAATGGTGGTGGGCAGTATAGAAAATAATTATTTATGAGGGGCAGTATAGGAAATAATTAATTATGAGGGGCAGTATAGGAAATAATTAACGGTGGAGGGGTAGTATAGAAAATAATTAATTATGAGGGGCAGCATAGGAAATAATAAATTATGAGGGGGGACATAGGAAATAATTAATGGTGAGGGGCAGTATAGGAAATAATTAATGGTGAGGGGCAGCATAGGAAATAATTAATGGTGGAGGGGCAGTATAGGAAATAATTAATTTGAGGGGAAGTATAGGAAATAATTAATTTGAGAGGAAGTATAGGAAATAATTAATGGTGGAGGGGCAGTATATGAAATAATTAATTTGAGGGGCAGTATAGGAAATAATTAATGATGAGGGGCAGTTTAGAAAATAATTAATTATGAGGGGCAGTATAGGAAATAATTAATTTAAAGGGCTGTATAGGAAATAATTAATGGTGGAGGGGCAGTATAGGAAATAATTAATGGTGGAGGGGCAGTATAGAAAATAATTAATTATGAGGGGCAGTATAGGAAATAATTATGAGGGGCAGTATAGGAAATAATTATGAGGGGCAGTAAAGGAAATAATTATGAGGGGCAGTATAGGAAATAATTAATGATGAGGGGCAGCATAGGAAATAATTAATGGTGGAGGGGCAGTATAGGAAATAATTAATGGTGGAGGGGCAGTATAGGAAATAATTAATGGTGGAGGGGCAGTATAGAAAATAATTAATTATGAGGGGCAGTATAGGAAATAATTATGAGGGGCAGTATAGGAAATAATTATGAGGGGCAGTAAAGGAAATAATTATGAGGGGCAGTATAGGAAATAATTAATGATGAGGGGCAGCATAGGAAATAATTAATAGTGGGGGGCAGTATAGGAAATAATTAATGGTGGGGGGCAGTATAGGAAATAATTAATTTGAGGGGAAATATAGGAAATAATTAATTTGAGGGGCAGTATAGGAAATAATTATGAGGGGCAGTATAGGAAATAATTAATGGTGAGGGGCAGCATAGGAAATAATTAATGGTGGTGGGCAGTATAGAAAATAATTAGTTATGAGGGGCAGTATAGGAAATAATTAATTATGAGGGGCAGCATAGGGAATAATTATGAGGGGCAGTATAGGAAATAATTAACGGTGGAGGGGTAGTATAGGAAATAATTAATTATGAGGGGCAGCATAGGAAATAATAAATTATGAGGGGGGACATAGGAAATAATTAATGAAGAGGGGCAGTATAGGAAATAATTAATGGTGAGGGGCAGCATAGGAAATAATTAATGGTGGAGGGGCAGTATAGGAAATAATTAATTTGAGGGGAAGTATAGGAAATAATTAATTTGAGAGGAAGTATAGGAAATAATTAATGATGGAGGGGCAGTATATGAAATAATTAATTTGAGGGGCAGTATAGGAAATAATTAATGATGAGGGGCAGTTTAGGAAATAATTAATTATGAGGGGCAGTATAGGAAATAATTAATGATGAGGGGCAGCATACGAAATAATTAATGGTGGAGGGGCCGTATAGGAAATAATTAATTTGAGGGGAAATATAGGAAATAATTAATTTGAGGGGCAGTATAGGAAATAATTAATTTTGAGGGGCAGTAAAGGAAATAATTGTGAGGGGCAGTATAGGAAATAATTAATGGTGAGGGGCAGCATAGGAAATAATAAATTATGAGGGGGGACATAGGAAATAATTAATGAAGAGGGGCAGTATAGGAAATAATTAATGGTGAGGGGCAGCATAGGAAATAATTAATGGTGGAGGGGCAGTATAGGAAATAATTAATTTGAGGGGGAAATATAGGAAATAATTAATTTGAGGGGCAGTATAGGAAATAATTAATTTTGAGGGGCAGTAAAGGAAATAATTATGAGGGGTAGTATAGGAAATAATTAATTATGAGGGGCAGCATAGGAAATAATAAATTATGAGGGGGGACATAGGAAATAATTAATGAAGAGGGGCAGTATAGGAAATAATTAATGGTGAGGGGCAGCATAGGAAATAATTAATGGTGGAGGGGCAGTATAGGAAATAATTAATTTGAGGGGAAGTATAGGAAATAATTAATTTGAGAGGAAGTATAGGAAATAATTAATGATGGAGGGGCAGTATATAAAATAATTAATTTGAGGGGCAGTATAGGAAATAATTAATGATGAGGGGCAGTTTAGGAAATAATTAATTATGAGGGGCAGTATAGGAAATAATTAATGATGAGGGGCAGCATACGAAATAATTAATGGTGGAGGGGCAGTATAGGAAATAATTAATTTGAGGGGAAATATAGGAAATAATTAATTTGAGGGGCAGTATAGGAAATAATTAATTTTGAGGGGCAGTAAAGGAAATAATTGTGAGGGGCAGTATAGGAAATAATTAATGGTGAGGGGCAGTATAGGAAATAATTAATGGTGGAGGGGCAGTATAGGAAATAATTAATGGTGAGGGGCAGTATAGGAAATAATTAATGGTGGAGGGGCAGTATAGGAAATAATTAATGGTGAGGGGCAGTATAGGAAATAATTATGAGGGACAGTATAGGAAATAATTATGAGGGGCAGTATAGGAAATAATTAATTTAAAGGGCTGTATAGGAAATAATTAATGGTGGAGGGGCAGTATAGGAAATAATTAATGGTGGAGGGGCAGTATAGAAAATAATTAATTATGAGGGGCAGTATAGGAAATAATTATGAGGGGCAGTATAGGAAATAAATAATGATGAGGGGCAGCATAGGAAATAATTATGAGGGGCAGTATAGGAAATAATTAATGATGAGGGGCAGCATAGGAAATAATTAATAGTGGGGGGCAGTATAGGAAATAATTAATGGTGGAGGGGCAGTATAGGAAATAATTAATGGTGAGGGGCAGTATAGGAAATAATTAATGGTGGAGGGGCAGTATAGGAAATAATTAATGGTGAGGGGCAGTATAGGAAATAATTAATGGTGGAGGGGCAGTATAGGAAATAATTAATGGTGAGGGGCAGTATAGGAAATAATTATGAGGGACAGTATAGGAAATAATTATGAGGGGCAGTATAGGAAATAATTAATTTAAAGGGCTGTATAGGAAATAATTAATGGTGGAGGGGCAGTATAGGAAATAATTAATGGTGGAGGGGCAGTATAGAAAATAATTAATTATGAAGGGCAGTATAGGAAATAATTATGAGGGGCAGTATAGGAAATAAATAATGATGAGGGGCAGCATAGGAAATAATTATGAGGGGCAGTATAGGAAATAATTAATGATGAGGGGCAGCATAGGAAATAATTAATAGTGGGGGGCAGTATAGGAAATAATTAATGGTGGAGGGGCAGTATAGGAAATAATTAATTTGAGGGGAAATATAGGAAATAATTAATTTGAGGGACAGTATAGGAAATAATTATGAGGGGCGGTATAGGAAATAATTAATGGTGAGGGGCAGCATAGGAAATAATTAATGGTGGTGGGCAGTATAGAAAATAATTAATTATGAGGGGCAGTATAGGAAATAATTAATTATGAGGGGCAGCATAGGGAATAATTATGAGGGGCAGCATAGGAAATAATTAATGGTGGAGGGGTAGTATAGGAAATAATTAATTTGAGGGGCAGTATAGGAAATAATTAATGGTGACGGGCAGCATAGGAAATAATTAATGGTGGTGGGCAGTATAGAAAATAATTAATTATGAGGGGCAGTATAGGAAATAATTAATTATGAGGGGCAGTATAGGAAATAATTAACGGTGGAGGGGTAGTATAGGAAATAATTAATGGTGATGGGCAGCATAGGAAATAATTAATGGTGGAGAGGCAGTATAGGAAATAATTAATGGTGAAGTGCAGCATAGGAAATAATTAATGGTGGGGGCAGTATAGGAAATAATTAATGGTGAGGGGCAGCATAGGAAATAATTAATGGTGGAGGGGCAGTATAGGAAATAATTAATTTGAGGGGAAGTATAGGAAATAATTAATTTGAGAGGAAGTATAGGAAATAATTAATGGTGGAGGGGCAGCATAGGAAATAATTAATGGTGGAGGGGCAGTAAAGGAAATAATTATGAGGGGCAGCATAGGAAATAATTAATTATGAGGGGCAGTATAAGAGATAATTAATTTGAGGGGCAACATAGGGAATAATTATGAGGGGCAGTATAGGAAAAAATTAATGGTGGAGGGGCAGTATAGGAAATAATTAATGGTGGAGGGGCAGTATAGGAAATAATTAATGGTGAGGGGCAGTATAGGAAATAATTATGAGGGGCAGCATAGGAAATAATTAATGGTGGAGTTCAGTATAGGAAATAATTTATGGTTGAGGGGCAGTATAGGAAATAATTAATTTGAGGGGCAGTATAGGAAATAATTAATGGTGAGGGGCAGCATAGGAAATAATTAATGGTGGGGGGCAGTATGGGAAATAATTAATTTGAGGGGAAGTATAGGAAATAATTAATTTGAGAGGAAGTATAGGAAATAATTAATGGTGGAGGGGCAGTAAAGGAAATTATTATGAGGGGCAGCATAGGAAATAATTAATTATGAGGGGCAGTATAGGAGATAATTAATTTGAGGGGCAACATAGGGAATAATTATGAGGGGCAGTATAGGAAATAATTAATGGTGGAGGGGCAGTATAGGAAATAATTAATGGTGAGGGGCAGTATAGGAAATAATTATGAGGGGCAGTATAGGAAATAATTAATGGCGAGGGGCAGCATAGGAAATAATTAATTATGAGGGGCAGTATAGGAAATAATTATGAGGGGCAGCATAGGAAATAATTAATGGTGGAGGGGCAGTATAGGAAATAATTAATGGTGGAGGGGCAGTATAGGAAATAATTAATGGTGAGGGGCAGCATAGGAAATAATTAATGGTGGAGGGGCAGTATAGGAAATAATTAATTTGAGGGGCAGTATAGGAAATAATTAATGGTGAGGGGCAGCATAGGAAATAATTAATGGTGGGGGGCAGTATAGGAAATAATTAATGGTGAGGGGCAGCATAGGAAATAATTAATGGTGTAGGGGCAGTATAGGAAATAATTAATTTGAGGGGAAGTATAGGAAATAATTAATTTGAGAGGAAGTATAGGAAATAATTAATGGTGGAGGGGCAGTATAGGAAATAATTAATTTGAGGGGCAGTATAGGAAATAATTAATGATGAGGGGCAGTTTAGGAAATAATTAATTATGAGGGGCAGTATAGGAAATAATTAATGGTGAGGGGCAGCATAGGGAATAATTAATTATGAGGGGCAGTATAGGAAATAATTGTGAGGGGCAGTATAGGAAATAATTAATGGTGAGGGGCAGGATAGGAAATAATTAATGGTGAGGGGCAGTATAGAAAATAATTAATTTTGAGGGGCAATATAGGAAATAATTATGAGGGGCAGTATAGGAAATAATTAATGGTGAGGGGCAGTATAGGAAATAATTAATTATGAGGGGCAGTATAGGAAATAAAAATGAGGGGCAGCATAGGAAATAATTATTGGTGGAGGGGCAGTATAGGAAATAATTAATTTGAGGGGCAGTATAGGAAATAATTAATTATGAAGGGCAGTTTAGGAAATAATTAATGATGAGGGGCAGCATACGAAATAATTAATGGTGGAGGGGCAGTATAGGAAATAATTAATTTGAGGGGAAATATAGGAAATAATTAATTTGAGGGGCAGTATAGGAAATAATTAATTTTGAGGGGCAGTATAGGAAATAATTATGAGGGGCAGTATAGGAAATAATTAATGGTGAGGGGCAGTATAGGAAATCATTAATGGTGGAGGGGCAGTATAGAAAATAATTAATTATGAGGGGCAGTATAGGAAATAATTAATTATGAGGGGCAGCATAGGGAATAATTATGAGGGGCAGTATATGAAACAATTAACGGTGGAGGGGTAGTATAGGAAATAATTAATTATGAGGGGCAGCATAGGAAATAATAAATTATGAGGGGGGAACATAGGAAATAATTAATGGTGAGGGGCAGTATAGGAAATAATTAATGGTGAGGGGCAGCATAGGAAATAATTAATGGTGGAGGGGCAGTGTAGGAAATAAATAATTTGAGGGGAAATATAGGAAATAATTAATTTGAGGGGCAGTATAGGAAATAATTATGAGGGGCAGTATAGGAAATAATTATGAGGGGCAGTATAGGAAATAATTAATGGTGAGGGGCAGTATAGGAAATAATTAACGCTGGAGGGGCAGTATAGGAAATAATTAATGGTGGAGAGGCAGTATAGGAAATAATTAATGGTGAGGTGCAGCATAGGAAATAATTAATGGTGGGGGCAGTATAGGAAATAATTAATGGTGAGGGGCAGCATAGGAAATAATTAATGGTGGAGGGCAGTATAGGAAATATTTAATTTGAGGGGAAGTATGGGAAATAATTAATTTGAGAGGAAGTATAGGAAATAATTAATGGTGGAGGGGCAGTATAGGAAATAATTAATTTGATGGGCAGTATAGGAAATAATTAATGATGAGGGGCAGTTTAGGAAATAATTAATTATGAGGGGCAGTATAGGAAATAATTAATGGTGAGGGGCAGCATAGGAAATAATTAATGGTGGAGGGGCAGTATAGGAAATAATTAATTTGAGGGGAAGTATAGGAAATAATTAATTTGAGAGGAAGTATAGGAAATAATTAATGGTGGAGGGGCAGCATAGGAAATAATTAATGGTGGAGGGGCAGTAAAGGAAATAATTATGAGGGGCAGCATAGGAAATAATTAATTATGAGGGGCAGTATAAGAGATAATTAATTTGAGGGGCAACATAGGGAATAATTATGAGGGGCAGTATAGGAAATAATTAATGGTGGAGGGGCAGTATAGGAAATAATTAATGGTGAGGGGCAGTATAGGAAATAATTATGAGGGGCAGTATAGGAAATAACTAATGGTGAGGGGCAGTATAGGAAATAATTAATGGTGAGGGGCAGTATAGGAAATAATTAATTATGAGGGGCAGTATAGGAAATAAAAATGAGGGGCAGCATAGGAAATAATTAATGGTGGAGGGGCAGTATAGGAAATAATTAATTTGAGGGGCAGTATAGGAAATAATTAATGGTGAGGGGCAGCATAGGAAATAATTAATGGTGGGGGGCAGTATAGGAAATAATTAATGGTGAGGGGCAGCATAGGAAATAATTAATGGTGTAGGGGCAGTATAGGAAATAATTAATTTGAGGGGAAGTATAGGAAATAATTAATTTGAGAGGAAGTATAGGAAATAATTAATGGTGGAGGGGCAGTATAGGAAATAATTAATTTGAGGGGCAGTATAGGAAATAATTAATGATGAGGGGCAGTTTAGGAAATAATTAATTATGAGGGGCAGTATAGGAAATAATTAATGGTGAGGGGCAGCATAGGGAATAATTAATTATGAGGGGCAGTATAGGAAATAATTGTGAGGGGCAGTATAGGAAATAATTAATGGTGAGGGGCAGGATAGGAAATAATTAATGGTGAGGGGCAGTATAGAAAATAATTAATTTTGAGGGGCAATATAGGAAATAATTATGAGGGGCAGTATAGGAAATAATTAATGGTGAGGGGCAGTATAGAAAATAATTAATTATGAGGGGCAGTATAGGAAATAAAAATGAGGGGCAGCATAGGAAATAATTAATTTGAGGGGAAATATAGGAAATAATTAATTTGAGGGGCAGTATAGGAAATAATTAGTTTGAGGGGAAGTATAGGAAATAATTAATTTGAGGGGAAGTATAGGAAATAATTAATTTGAGAGCAAGTATAGGAAATAATTATTGGTGGAGGGGCAGTATAGGAAATAATTAATTTGAGGGGCAGTATAGGAAATAATTATGAGGGGCAGTATAGGAAATAATTATGAGGGGCAGTATAGGAAATAATTAATGGTGAGGGGCAGCATAGGAAATAATTAATTATGAGGGGCAGTATAGGAAATAATTAATTTGAGGGGCAGCATAGGAAATAATTAATGGTGAGGGGCAGTATAGAAAATAATTAATTTTGAGGGGCAATATAGAAAATAATTATGAGGGGCAGTATAGGAAATAATTAATGGTGAGGGGCAGTATAGGAAATAATTAATGGTGGAGGGGCAGTATAGGAAATAATTAATTTGAGGGGAAGTATAGGAAATAATTAATGGCGGAGGGGCAGTATAGGATATAATTAATTTGAGGGGCAGTATAGGAGATAATTAATTTGAGGGGCAACATAGGGAATAATTATGAGGGGCAGTATAGGAAATAATTAATGGTGAGGGGCAGCATATGAAATAATTAATGGTGGGGGGCAGTATAGGAAATAATTAATGGTTAGGGGCAGCATAGGAAATAATTAATGGTGGAGGGGCAGTGTAGGAAATAAATAATTTGAGGGGAAATATAGGAAATAATTAATTTGAGGGGCAGTATAGGAAATAATTATGAGGGGCAGTATAGGAAATAATTAATGGTGGAGGGGCAGTATAGGAAATAATTAATGGTGAGGGGCAGTATAGGAAATAATTATGAGGGGCAGTATAGGAAATAACTAATGGTGAGGGGCAGTATAGGAAATAATTAATGGTGAGGGGCAGTATAGGAAATAATTAATTATGAGGGGCAGTATAGGAAATAAAAATGAGGGGCAGCATAGGAAATAATTAATGGTGGAGGGGCAGTATAGGAAATAATTAATTTGAGGGGCAGTATAGGAAATAATTAATGGTGAGGGGCAGCATAGGAAATAATTAATGGTGGGGGGCAGTATAGGAAATAATTAATGGTGAGGGGCAGCATAGGAAATAATTAATGGTGTAGGGGCAGTATAGGAAATAATTAATTTGAGGGGAAGTATAGGAAATAATTAATTTGAGAGGAAGTATAGGAAATAATTAATGGTGGAGGGGCAGTATAGGAAATAATTAATTTGAGGGGCAGTATAGGAAATAATTAATGATGAGGGGCAGTTTAGGAAATAATTAATTATGAGGGGCAGTATAGGAAATAATTAATTGTGAGGGGCAGCATAGGGAATAATTAATTATGAGGGGCAGTATAGGAAATAATTGTGAGGGGCAGTATAGGAAATAATTAATGGTGAGGGGCAGGATAGGAAATAATTAATGGTGAGGGGCAGTATAGAAAATAATTAATTTTGAGGGGCAATATAGGAAATAATTATGAGGGGCAGTATAGGAAATAATTAATGGTGAGGGGCAGTATAGGAAATAATTAATTATGAGGGGCAGTATAGGAAATAAAAATGAGGGGCAGCATAGGAAATAATTATTGGTGGAGGGGCAGTATAGGAAATAATTAAATTGAGGGGAAATATAGGAAATAATTAATTTGAGGGGCAGTATAGGAAATAATTAGTTTGAGGGGAAGTATAGGAAATAATTAATTTGAGGGGAAGTATAGGAAATAATTAATTTGAGAGCAAGTATAGGAAATAATTATTGGTGGAGGGGCAGTATAGGAAATAATTAATTTGAGGGGCAGTATAGGAAATAATTATGAGGGGCAGTATAGGAAATAATTATGAGGGGCAGTATAGGAAATAATTAATGGTGAGGGGCAGCATAGGAAATAATTAATTATGAGGGGCAGTATAGGAAATAATTAATTTGAGGGGCAGCATAGGAAATAATTAATGGTGAGGGGCAGTATAGAAAATAATTAATTTTGAGGGGCAATATAGAAAATAATTATGAGGGGCAGTATAGGAAATAATTAATGGTGAGGGGCAGTATAGGAAATAATTAATGGTGGAGGGGCAGTATAGGAAATAATTAATTTGAGGGGAAGTATAGGAAATAATTAATGGCGGAGGGGCAGTATAGGATATAATTAATTTGAGGGGCAGTATAGGAGATAATTAATTTGAGGGGCAACATAGGGAATAATTATGAGGGGCAGTATAGGAAATAATTAATGGTGAGGGGCAGCATATGAAATAATTAATGGTGGGGGGCAGTATAGGAAATAATTAATGGTTAGGGGCAGCATAGGAAATAATTAATGGTGGAGGGGCAGTGTAGGAAATAAATAATTTGAGGGGAAATATAGGAAATAATTAATTTGAGGGGCAGTATAGGAAATAATTATGAGGGGCAGTATAGAAAATAATTATGAGGGGCAGTATAGGAAATAATTTATGGTGGGGGGCAGGATAGGAAATAATTAATGGTGAGGGGCAGTATAGAAAATAATTCATTATGAGGGTCAGTATAGATAATAATTATGAGGGGCAGCATAGGAAATAATTATAAGGGGCAGTAAAGGAAATAATTATGAGGGGCAGTATAGGAAATAATTAATGATGAGGGGCAGCATAGGAAATAATTAATAGTGGGGGGCTGTATGGGAAATAATTAATGGTGAGGGGCAGCATAGGAAATAATTAATGGTGGAGGGGCAGTATGGGAAATAATTAATTTGAGGGGAATTATAGGAAATAATTAATTTGAGAGGAAGTATAGGAAATAATTGATGGTGGAGGGGCAGTATAGGAAATAATTATGAGGGGCAGCATAGGAAATAATTAATGGTGGAGGGGCAGTAAAGGAAATAATTATGAGGGGCAGCATAGGAAATAATTATTTATGAGGGGCAGTATAGGAGATAATTAATGGTGGGGGGCAGTATAGGAAATAATTAATTATGAAGGGCAGCATAGGAAATAATTAATTATTAGGGACAGTATAGGAAATAATTAATGGTGAGGGGCAGCATAGGGAATAATTAATTATGAGGGGCAGTATAGGAGATAATTAATTTGAGGGGCAACATAGGGAATAATTACGAGGGGCAGTATAGGAAATAATTAATGGTGAGGGGCAGTATAGGAAATAATTATGAGGGGCAGTATAGGAAATAATTAATGGTGAGGGGCAGTATAGGAAATAATTAATGGTGGAGGGGCAGTATAGGAAATAATTAATTTGAGGGGAAGTATAGGAATAATTAATTTGAGGGGAAGTATAGGAAATAATTAATGGTGGAGGGGCAGTATAGGAAATAATTAATTTGAGGGGCAGTATAGGAGATAATTAATTTGAGGGGCAACATAGGGAATAATTATGAGGGGCAGTATAGGAAATAATTAATGGTGAGGGGCAGCATAGGAATTAATTAATTATGAGGGGCAGTATAGGAAAAAATTATGAGGGGCAGCATAGGAAATAATTAATGGTGGAGGGGCAGTATAGAAAATAATTAATGGTGGAGGGGCAGTATAGGAAATAATTAATGGTGAGGGGCAGTATAGGAAATAATTAATGGTGAGGGGCAGCATAGGAAATAATTAATGGTGGGGGGCAGTCTAGGAAATAATTAATGGTGAGGGGCAGCATAGGAAATAATTAATGGTGGAGGGGCAGTAAAGGAAATATTTAATTTGAGGGGAAGTATAGGAAATAATTAATGTTTTGGGGCAGCATAAGAAATAATAATGGTGGGGGGCAGTTTAGGAAATAATTAATGGTGGAGGGGCAGTATAGAAAATAATAAATGGTGAGGGGCAGTATAGGAAATAATTATGAGGGGCAGTATAGGAAATAATTATGAGGGGCAGTATAGGATATAATTAATTTAAAGGGCTGTATAGGAAATAATTAATGGTGGAGGGGCAGTATAGGAAATAATTAATGGTGGAGGGGCAGTATAAAAAATAATTAATTATGAGGGGCAGTATAGGAAATAATTATGAGGGGCAGTATAGGAAATAATTATGAGGGGCAGTAAAGGAAATAATTATGAGGGGCAGTATAGGAAATAATTAATGATGAGGGGCAGCATAGGAAATAATTAATAGTGGGGGGCAGTATAGGAAATAATTAATGGTGGAGGGGCAGTATAGGAAATAATTAATTTGAGGGGAAATATAGGAAATAATTAATTTGAGGGGCAGTATAGGAAATAATTATGAGGGGCAGTATAGGAAATAATTAATTATGAGGGGCATCATAGGGAATAATTATGAGGGGCAGTATAGGAAATAATTAACGGTGGAGGGGTAGTATAGGAAATAATTAATTATGAGGGGCAGCATAGGAAATAATAAATTATGAGGGGGGACATAGGAAATAATTAATGGTGAGGGGCAGTATAGGAAATAATTAATTTGAGGGGCAGCATAGGGAATAATTAATGGTGGAGGGGCAGTATAGGAAATAATTAATGGTGGAGGGGCAGTATAGGAAATAATTAATGGTGGAGGGGCAGTATAGGAAATAATTAATGGTGAGGGGCAGTATAGAAAATAATTAATTTGAGGGGCAGTATAGGAAATAATTAATGGTGGAGGGGCAGTATAGGAAATAATTAATGGTGGAGGGGCAGTATAGGAAATAATTAATTTGCGGGGCAGTATAGGAAATAATTAATGGTGGAGGGGCAGTATAGGAAATAATTAATTTGAGGGGCAGTATAGGAAATAATTAATGGTGAGGGGCAGCATAGGAAATAATTAATGGTGGAGGGGCAGTATAGGAAATAATTAATGGTGGAGGGGCAGTATAGGAAATAATTAATGGTGAGGGGCAGTATAGGAAATAATTTATGGTGAGGGGCAGTATAGGAAATAATTATGAGGGGCAGTATAGGAAATAATTAATGTTGAGAGGCAGTATAGAAAATAATTAATTATGAGGGGCAGTATAGGAAATAATTATGAAGGGCAGTATAGGAAATAATTAATTTAAGGAGGAGGATAGTAAATAATTAATTTGAGGGGCAGTATAGGAAATAATTAATGGTGAGGGGCAGCATAGGAAATAATTAATGGTGGAGGGGCAGTATAGGAAATTATTATGAGGGGCAGTATAGGAAATAATTAATGGTGAGGGGCAGCATAGGAAATAATTAATGGTGGAGGGGCAGTAAAGGAAATAATTAATTTGAGGGGAAGTATAGGAAATAATTAATTATGAGGGGCAGTATAGGAAATAATTAATGGTGGAGGGGCAGTATAGGAAATAATTAATTATGAGGGGCAGCATAGGAAATAATTAATGATGGGGGGAAGCATAAGACATAATTAATGGTGGAAGGGCAGCATAGGAAATAATTAATGGTGGTGGTGTAAGAAATAATCAATTATGAGGGGCTGTCTAGTAATTAATGGGGGGAAGGCATATTCAATAATTAATGGAGAGAGGTCCCAGTATATTAATTAATTAATTGGGACAATATATATAAAATAGTTCAATAGGAGTGCAGTATATTAAATAAATAATTGAGGGGGGCCCAGTGTATTACGGATGCGGTCACATGTACCGCTATTTCTTTTTAAACTTAAGTCCGGCCCTCCAACGATCTGAGGGGGACAGTGAACGGCCCCCTACATAAAAAGTTTGGGGACCCCTGTATTAGGGGTTTGATTGAATTAGGCACAGTCTGACGATTTTTTTTTTTTTTTCCAAAACTTAAAGTGACTTAAAATCCAGTTGTGTGCTGTCAGTGTAGGTTAGAAACTAGGCATACAAGAACCCAACCGGCTTTCTTAGGCCTACAAGAAGATAGAAGACGTGGTGGTGAGTACAGGGTTTTTATTTTTTTTATTAAAAAGGGCAGTAAAAAGGTTGTGGTGGGCGGAGGCCAATATGTAGTTATGAGGGGCAGAATAGGAAATAATTAATGGTGAGGGGCAGTATAGAAAATAATTAATGGTGAGGGGCAGCATAGGGAATAATTAATGGTGGAGGGGCAGTATAGGAAATAATTAATGGTGGAGGGACAGTATAGAAAATAATTAATTTGAAGGTCAGTATAGGAAATAATTAATGGTGGAGGGGCAGTATAGGAAATAATTAATTTGAGGGGCAGTATAGGAAATAATTAATGGTGAGGGGCAGCATAGGAAATAAGTAATGGTGGGGGGCAGTATAGGAAATAATTAATTATGAGGGGCAGTATAGGAAATAATTAATGGTGAGGGGCAGCATAGGAAATAACTAATGGTGGAGGGGCAGTATAGGAAATAATTATGAGGGGCAGTATAGGAAATAATTAATGGTGAGGGGCAGCATAGGAAATAATTAATGGTGGAGGGGCAGTATAGGAAATAATTAATTTGAGGGGCAGTATAGGAAATAATTAATGGTTAGGGGCAGCATAGGAAATAATTAATGGTGGGGGGCAGTATAGGAAATAATTATGAGGGGCAGTATAGGAAATAATTATGAGGGGCAGCATAGGGAATAATTAATTATGAGGGGCAGTATAGGAAATAATTAATGGTGAGGAGCAGCATAGGGAATAATTAATGGTGGAGGGGCAGTATAGGAAATAATTAATTATGAGGGGCAGTATAGGAAATAATTATGAGGGGCAGCATAGGAAATAATTAATGGTGGAGGGGCAGTATGGGAAATAATTAATGGTGAGGGGCAGCATAGGAAATAATTAATTATGAGGGGCAGTATAGGAAATAATTATGAGGGGCAGCATAGGAAATAATTAATGGTGGAGGGGCAGTATAGGAAATAACTAATTTGAGGGGATGTATAGGAAATAATTAATTATGAGGGGCAGTATAGGAAATAATTAATGGTGGAGGGGCAGTATAGGAAATAATTAATGGTGAGGGGCAGTATAGGAAATAATTATGAGGGGCAGTATAGGAAATATTTATGAGGGCAGTATAGGAAATAATTAATGGTGAGGGGCAGCATAGGAGATAATTAATTATGAGGGGCAGTAGAGGAAATAATTATGAGGGGCAGTATAGGAAATAATTATGAGGGGCAGCATAGGAAATAATTAATGGTGGAGGGGAAATAAAGGAAATAATTATGAGGGGCAGCATAGGAAATAATTAATTATGAGGGGCAGTATAGGAGATAATTAATTTGAGGGGCAACATAGGGAATAATTATGAGGGGCAGTATAGGAAATAATTAATGGTGGAGGGGCAGTATAGGAAATAATTAATGGTGAGGGGCAGTATAGGAAATAATTAATTTGAGGGGAAGTAAAGGAAATAATTAATGGTGGAGTGGCAGTATAGGGAATAATTAATGGTGGAGGGGCAGTATAGGAAATAATTAATTTAAGGGGCAGTATAGGAAATAATAATGGTGAGGGGCAGCATAGGAAATAATTAATGGTGGGGGGCAGTATAGGAAATAATTAATGGTGAGGGGCAGCATAGGAAATAATTAATGGTGGAGGGGCAGTATAGGAAATAATTAATTTGAGGGGAAGTATAGGAAATAATTAATGATGAGGGGCAGCATAGGAAATAATTAATGGTGAGGGGTAGTATAGAAAATAATTAATGGTGGAGGGGCAGTATAGGAAATAATTAAATTAAGGGGCAGTATAGGAAATAATTAATGGTGAGGGGCAGCATAGGAAATAATTAATGGTGGGGGGCAGTATAGGAAATAATTAATGGTGGAGGGGAAGTATAGGAAATAATTATGAGGGGCAGTATAGGAAATAATTAATGGTGAGGGGCAGTATAGGAAATAATTAATGGTGAGGGGCAGCATAGGAAATAATTAATGGTGGGGGCAGTATAGGAAATAATTAATGGTGAGGGGCAGCATAGGAAATAATTAATGGTGAGGGGCAGCATAGGAAATAATTAATGGTGGAGGGGAAGTATAGGAAATAATTATGAGGGGCAGTATAGGAAATAATTAATGGTGAGGGGCAGTATAGGAAATAATTAATGGTGAGGGGCAGCATAGGAAATAATTAATGGTGGGGGCAGTATAGGAAATAATTAATGGTGAGGGGCAGCATAGGAAATAATTAATGATGGAGGGGCAGTATAGGAAATATTTAATTTGAGGGGAAGTAAAGGAAATAATTAATTTGAGAGGAAGTATAGGAAATAATTAATGGTGGAGGGGCAGTATAGGAAATAATTAATTTGAGGGGCAGTATAGGAAATAATTAATGATGAGGGGCAGTTTAGAAAATAATTAATTATGAGGGGCAGTATAGGAAATAATTCATGGTGAGGGGCAGCATAGGAAATAATTAATTTGAGGGGAAGTATAGGAAATAATTAATGATGAGGGGCAGCATAGGAAATAATTAATGGTGAGGGGTAGTATAGAAAATAATTAATGGTGGAGGGGCAGTATAGGAAATAATTAAATTAAGGGGCAGTATAGGAAATAATTAATGATGGAGGGGCAGTATAGGAAATATTTAATTTGAGGGGAAGTAAAGGAAATAATTAATTTGAGAGGAAGTATAGGAAATAATTAATGGTGGAGGGGCAGTATAGGAAATAATTAATTTGAGGGGCAGTATAGGAAATAATTAATGATGAGGGGCAGTTTAGAAAATAATTAATTTGAGGGGAAGTATAGGAAATAATTAATTTGAGAGGAAGTATAGGAAATAATTAATGGTGGAGGGGCAGTATAGGAAATAATTATGAGGGGCAGCATAGGAAATAATTAATGGTGGAGGGGCAGTAAAGGAAATAATTATGAGGTGCAGCATAGGAAATAATTAATTATGAGGGGCAGTATAAGAGATAATTAATTTGAGGGGCAACATAGGGAATAATTATGAGGGGCAGTATAGGAAATAATTAATGGTGGAGGGGCAGTATAGAAAATAATTAATGGTGAGGGGCAGCATAGGAAATAATTAATGGTGGAGGGGCAGTATAGGAAATAATTAATTTGAGGGGCAGTATAGGAAATAATTAATGGTGAGGGGCAGCATAGGAAATAATTAATGGTGGGGGGCAGTATAGGAAATAATTATGAGGGGCAGTATAGGAAATAATTATGAGGGGCAGCATAGGGAATAATTAATTATGAGGGGCAGTATAGGAAATAATTAATGGTGAGGAGCAGCATAGGGAATAATTAATGGTGGAGGGGCAGTATAGGAAATAATTAATTATGAGGGGCAGTATAGGAAATAATTATGAGGGGCAGCACAGGAAATAATTAATGGTGGAGGGGCAGTATGGGAAATAATTAATGGTGAGGGGCAGCATAGGAAATAATTAATTATGAGGGGCAGTATAGGAAATAATTATGAGGGGCAGCATAGGAAATAATTAATGGTGGAGGGGCAGTATGGGAAATAATTAATGGTGAGGGGCAGCATAGGAAATAATTAATGGTGGAGGGGCAGTATAGGAAATAACTAATTTGAGGGGATGTATAGGAAATAATTAATTATGAGGGGCAGTATAGGAAATAATTAATGGTGGAGGGGCAGTATAGGAAATAATTAATGGTGAGGGGCAGTATAGGAAATAATTATGAGGGGCAGTATAGGAAATATTTATGAGGGCAGTATAGGAAATAATTAATGGTGAGGGGCAGCATAGGAAATAATTAATTATGAGGGGCAGTAGAGGAAATAATTATGAGGGGCAGTATAGGAAATAATTATGAGGGGCAGCATAGGAAATAATTAATGGTGGAGGGGCAATAAAGGAAATAATTATGAGGGGCAGCATAGGAAATAATTAATTATGAGGGGCAGTATAGGAGATAATTAATTTGAGGGGCAACATAGGGAATAATTATGAGGGGCAGTATAGGAAATAATTAATGGTGGAGGGGCAGTATAGGAAATAATTAATGGTGAGGGGCAGTATAGGAAATAATTAATTTGAGGGGAAGTAAAGGAAATAATTAATGGTGGAGTGGCAGTATAGGGAATAATTAATGGTGGAGGGGCAGTATAGGAAATAATTAATTTAAGGGGCAGTATAGGAAATAATAATGGTGAGGGGCAGCATAGGAAATAATTAATGGTGGGGGGCAGTATAGGAAATAATTAATGGTGAGCGGCAGCATAGGAAATAATTAATGGTGGAGGGGCAGTATAGGAAATAATTAATTTGAGGGGAAGTATAGGAAATAATTAATGATGAGGGGCAGCATAGGAAATAATTAATGGTGAGGGGTAGTATAGAAAATAATTAATGGTGGAGGGGCAGTATAGGAAATAATTAAATTAAGGGGCAGTATAGGAAATAATTAATGGTGAGGGGCAGCATAGGAAATAATTAATGGTGGGGGGCAGTATAGGAAATAATTAATGGTGAGGGGCAGCATAGGAAATAATTAATGGTGGAGGGGAAGTATAGGAAATAATTATGAGGGGCAGTATAGGAAATAATTAATGGTGAGGGGCAGTATAGGAAATAATTAATGGTGAGGGGCAGCATAGGAAATAATTAATGGTGGGGGCAGTATAGGAAATAATTAATGGTGAGGGGCAGCATAGGAAATAATTAATGATGGAGGGGCAGTATAGGAAATATTTAATTTGAGGGGAAGTAAAGGAAATAATTAATTTGAGAGGAAGTATAGGAAATAATTAATGGTGGAGGGGCAGTATAGGAAATAATTAATTTGAGGGGCAGTATAGGAAATAATTAATGATGAGGGGCAGTTTAGAAAATAATTAATTATGAGGGGCAGTATAGGAAATAATTCATGGTGAGGGGCAGCATAGGAAATAATTAATTTGAGGGGAAGTATAGGAAATAATTAATGATGAGGGGCAGCATAGGAAATAATTAATGGTGAGTGGTAGTATAGAAAATAATTAATGGTGGAGGGGCAGTATAGGAAATAATTAAATTAAGGGGCAGTATAGGAAATAATTAATGATGGAGGGGCAGTATAGGAAATATTTAATTTGAGGGGAAGTAAAGGAAATAATTAATTTGAGAGGAAGTATAGGAAATAATTAATGGTGGAGGGGCAGTATAGGAAATAATTAATTTGAGGGGCAGTATAGGAAATAATTAATGATGAGGGGCAGTTTAGAAAATAATTAATTTGAGGGGAAGTATAGGAAATAATTAATTTGAGAGGAAGTATAGGAAATAATTAATGGTGGAGGGGCAGTATAGGAAATAATTATGAGGGGCAGCATAGGAAATAATTAATGGTGGAGGGGCAGTAAAGGAAATAATTATGAGGTGCAGCATAGGAAATAATTAATTATGAGGGGCAGTATAAGAGATAATTAATTTGAGGGGCAACATAGGGAATAATTATGAGGGGCAGTATAGGAAATAATTAATGGTGGAGGGGCAGTATAGGAAATAATTAATGATGAGGGGCAGCATAGGAAATAATTAATGGTGAGGGGTAGTATAGAAAATAATTAATGGTGGAGGGGCAGTATAGGAAATAATTAAATTAAGGGGCAGTATAGGAAATAATTAATGGTGAGGGGCAGCATAGGAAATAATTAATGGTGGGGGGCAGTATAGGAAATAATTAATGGTGAGGGGCAGCATAGGAAATAATTAATGGTGGAGGGGAAGTATAGGAAATAATTATGAGGGGCAGTATAGGAAATAATTAATGGTGAGGGGCAGTATAGGAAATAATTAATGGTGAGGGGCAGCATAGGAAATAATTAATGGTGGGGGCAGTATAGGAAATAATTAATGGTGAGGGGCAGCATAGGAAATAATTAATGATGGAGGGGCAGTATAGGAAATATTTAATTTGAGGGGAAGTAAAGGAAATAATTAATTTGAGAGGAAGTATAGGAAATAATTAATGGTGGAGGGGCAGTATAGGAAATAATTAATTTGAGGGGCAGTATAGGAAATAATTAATGATGAGGGGCAGTTTAGAAAATAATTAATTATGAGGGGCAGTATAGGAAATAATTCATGGTGAGGGGCAGCATAGGAAATAATTAATTTGAGGGGAAGTATAGGAAATAATTAATGATGAGGGGCAGCATAGGAAATAATTAATGGTGAGGGGTAGTATAGAAAATAATTAATTTGAGGGGAAGTATAGGAAATAATTAATTTGAGAGGAAGTATAGGAAATAATTAATGGTGGAGGGGCAGTATAGGAAATAATTATGAGGGGCAGCATAGGAAATAATTAATGGTGGAGGGGCAGTAAAGGAAATAATTATGAGGTGCAGCATAGGAAATAATTAATTATGAGGGGCAGTATAAGAGATAATTAATTTGAGGGGCAACATAGGGAATAATTATGAGGGGCAGTATAGGAAATAATTAATGGTGGAGGGGCAGTATAGGAAATAATTAATGGTGAGGGGCAGTATAGGAAATAATTATGAGGGGCAGTATAGGAAATAATTATGAGGGGCAGTATAGGAAATAACTAATGGTGAGGGGCAGCATAGGAAATAATTAATGGTGGGGGGCAGTATGGGAAATAATTAATAGTGAGGGGCAGCATAGGAAATAATTAATGGTGGAGGGGCAGTATAGGAAATAATTAATTTGAGGGGAAGTATAGGAAATAATTAATTTGAGAGGAAGTATAGGAAATAATTAATGGTGGAGGGGCAGTAAAGGAAATAATTATGAGGGGCAGCATAGGAAATAATTAATTATGAGGGGCAGTATAGGAGATAATTAATTTGAGGGGCAACATAGGGAATAATTATGAGGGGCAGTATAGAAAATAATTAATGGTGGAGGGGCAGTATAGGAAATAATTAATGGTGAGGGGCAGTATAGGAAATAATTAATTATGAGGGGCAGTATAGGAAATAATTAGTTATGAGGGGCAGTATAGGAAAAAATTAACGGTGGAGGGGTAGTATAGGAAATAATTAATTATGAGGGGCAGCATAGGAAATAATAAATTATGAGGGGGGACATAGGAAATAATTAATGGTGAGGGGCAGTATAGGAAATAATTAATGGTGAGGGGCAGCATAGGAAATAATTAATGGTGGAGGGGCAGTATAGGAAATAATTAATTTGAGGGGAAGTATAGGAAATAATTAATTTGAGAGGAAGTATAGGAAATAATTAATGGTGGAGGGGCAGTATATGAAATAATTAATTTGAGGGGCAGTATAGGAAATAATTAATGATGAGGGGCAGTTTAGGAAATAATTAATTATGAGGGGCAGTATAGGAAATAATTAATTTAAAGGGCTGTATAGGAAATAATTAATGGTGGAGGGGCAGTATAGGAAATAATTAATAGTGGAGGGGCAGTATAGAAAATAATTAATTATGAGGGGCTGTATAGGAAATAATTATGAGGGGCAGTATAGGAAATAATTATGAGGGGCAATAAAGGAAATAATTATGAGGGGCAGTATAGGAAATAATTAATGATGAGGGGCAGCATAGGAAATAATTAATGGTGGAGGGGCAGTATAGGAAATAATTAATGGTGGAGGGGCAGTATAGGAAATAATTAATGGTGGAGGGGCAGTATAGAAAATAATTAATTATGAGGGGCAGTATAGGAAATAATTATGAGGGGCAGTATAGCAAATAATTAT
This sequence comes from Engystomops pustulosus, assembly GCF_040894005.1. NCBI lineage: Eukaryota > Metazoa > Chordata > Amphibia > Anura > Leptodactylidae > Engystomops > Engystomops pustulosus. The sequence continues at coordinate 2,025,482 of NW_027284960.1, forward strand.
GAGGGGCAGTAAAGGAAATAATTATGAGGGGCAGTATAGGAAATAATTAATGATGAGGGGCAGCATAGGAAATAATTAATAGTGGGGGGCAGTATAGGAAATAATTAATGGTGGGGGGGCAGTATAGGAAATAATTAATTTGAGGGGAAATATAGGAAATAATTAATTTGAGGGGCAGTATAGGAAATAATTATGAGGGGCAGTATAGGAAATAATTAATGGTGAGGGGCAGCATAGGAAATAATTAATGGTGGTGGGCAGTATAGAAAATAATTAGTTATGAGGGGCAGTATAGGAAATAATTAATTATGAGGGGCAGCATAGGGAATAATTATGAGGGGCAGAATAGGAAATAATTAACGGTGGAGGGGTAGTATAGGAAATAATTAATTATGAGGGGCAGCATAGGAAATAATAAATTATGAGGGGGGACATAGGAAATAATTAATGAAGAGGGGCAGTATAGGAAATAATTAATGGTGAGGGGCAGCATAGGAAATAATTAATGGTGGAGGGGCAGTATAGGAAATAATTAATTTGAGGGGAAGTATAGGAAATAATTAATTTGAGAGGAAGTATAGGAAATAATTAATGATGGAGGGGCAGTATATGAAATAATTAATTTGAGGGGCAGTATAGGAAATAATTAATGATGAGGGGCAGTTTAGGAAATAATTAATTATGAGGGGCAGTATAGGAAATAATTAATGATGAGGGGCAGCATACGAAATAATTAATGGTGGAGGGGCAGTATAGGAAATAATTAATTTGAGGGGAAATATAGGAAATAATTAATTTGAGGGGCAGTATAGGAAATAATTAATTTTGAGGGGCAGTATAAGAAATAATTAATGGTGAGGGGCAGTATAGGAAATAATTAATGGTGGAGGGGCAGTATAGGAAATAATTAATGGTGAGGGGCAGTATAGGAAATAATTAATGGTGGAGGGGCATTATAGGAAATAATTAATGGTGAGGGGCAGTATAGGAAATAATTATGAGGGACAGTATAGGAAATAATTATGAGGGGCAGTATAGGAAATAATTAATTTAAAGGGCTGTATAGGAAATAATTAATGGTGGAGGGGCAGTATAGGAAATAATTAATGGTGGAGGGGCAGTATAGAAAATAATTAATTATGAGGGGCAGTATAGGAAATAATTATGAGGGGCAGTATAGGAAATAATTAATGATGAGGGGCAGCATAGGAAATAATTAATGGTGAGGGGCAGTATAGAAAATAATTAATTTTGAGGGGTAATATAGAAAATAATTATGAGGGGCAGTATAGGAAATAATTAATGGTGAGGGGCAGTATAGGAAATAATTAATGGTGGAGGGGCAGCATAGGAAATAATTAATGGTGGAGGGGCAGTAAAGGAAATAATTATGAGGGGCAGCATAGGAAATAATTAATTATGAGGGGCAGTATAAGAGATAATTAATTTGAGGGGCAACATAGGGAATAATTATGAGGGGCAGTATAGGAAATAATTAATGGTGGAGGGGCAGTATAGGAAATAATTAATGGTGAGGGGCAGTATAGGAAATAATTATGAGGGGCAGTATAGGAAATAACTAATGGTGAGGGGCAGTATAGGAAATAATTAATGGTGAGGGGCAGTATAGGAAATAATTAATTATGAGGGGCAGTATAGGAAATAAAAATGAGGGGCAGCATAGGAAATAATTAATGGTGGAGGGGCAGTATAGGAAATAATTAATTTGAGGGGCAGTATAGGAAATAATTAATGGTGAGGGGCAGCATAGGAAATAATTAATGGTGGGGGGCAGTATAGGAAATAATTAATGGTGAGGGGCAGCATAGGAAATAATTAATGGTGTAGGGGCAGTATAGGAAATAATTAATTTGAGGGGAAGTATAGGAAATAATTAATTTGAGAGGAAGTATAGGAAATAATTAATGGTGGAGGGGCAGTATAGGAAATAATTAATTTGAGGGGCAGTATAGGAAATAATTAATGATGAGGGGCAGTTTAGGAAATAATTAATTATGAGGGGCAGTATAGGAAATAATTAATTGTGAGGGGCAGCATAGGGAATAATTAATTATGAGGGGCAGTATAGGAAATAATTGTGAGGGGCAGTATAGGAAATAATTAATGGTGACGGGCAGGATAGGAAATAATTAATGGTGAGGGGCAGTATAGAAAATAATTAATTTTGAGGGGCAATATAGGAAATAATTATGAGGGGCAGTATAGGAAATAATTAATGGTGAGGGGCAGTATAGGAAATAATTAATTATGAGGGGCAGTATAGGAAATAAAAATGAGGGGCAGCATAGGAAATAATTATTGGTGGAGGGGCAGTATAGGAAATAATTAAATTGAGGGGAAATATAGGAAATAATTAATTTGAGGGGCAGTATAGGAAATAATTAGTTTGAGGGGAAGTATAGGAAATAATTAATTTGAGGGGAAGTATAGGAAATAATTAATTTGAGAGCAAGTATAGGAAATAATTATTGGTGGAGGGGCAGTATAGGAAATAATTAATTTGAGGGGCAGTATAGGAAATAATTATGAGGGGCAGTATAGGAAATAATTATGAGGGGCAGTATAGGAAATAATTAATGGTGAGGGGCAGCATAGGAAATAATTAATTATGAGGGGCAGTATAGGAAATAATTAATATGAGGGGCAGCATAGGAAATAATTAATGGTGAGGGGCAGTATAGAAAATAATTAATTTTGAGGGGCAATATAGAAAATAATTATGAGGGGCAGTATAGGAAATAATTAATGGTGAGGGGCAGTATAGGAAATAATTAATGGTGGAGGGGCAGTATAGGAAATAATTAATTTGAGGGGAAGTATAGGAAATAATTAATGGCGGAGGGGCAGTATAGGATATAATTAATTTGAGGGGCAGTATAGGAGATAATTAATTTGAGGGGCAACATAGGGAATAATTATGAGGGGCAGTATAGGAAATAATTAATAGTGAGGGGCAGCATATGAAATAATTAATGGTGGGGGGCAGTATAGGAAATAATTAATGGTTAGGGGCAGCATAGGAAATAATTAATGGTGGAGGGGCAGTGTAGGAAATAAATAATTTGAGGGGAAATATAGGAAATAATTGATTTGAGGGGCAGTATAGGAAATAATTATGAGGGGCAGTATAGAAAATAATTATGAGGGGCAGTATAGGAAATAATTTATGGTGGGGGGCAGGATAGGAAATAATTAATGGTGAGGGGCAGTATAGAAAATAATTCATTATGAGGGTCAGTATAGATAATAATTATGAGGGGCAGCATAGGAAATAATTATAAGGGGCAGTAAAGGAAATAATTATGAGGGGCAGTATAGGAAATAATTAATGATGAGGGGCAGCATAGGAAATAATTAATAGTGGGGGGCTGTATGGGAAATAATTAATGGTGAGGGGCAGCATAGGAAATAATTAATGGTGGAGGGGCAGTATGGGAAATAATTAATTTGAGGGGAATTATAGGAAATAATTAATTTGAGAGGAAGTATAGGAAATAATTGATGGTGGAGGGGCAGTATAGGAAATAATTATGAGGGGCAGCATAGGAAATAATTAATGGTGGAGGGGCAGTAAAGGAAATAATTATGAGGGGCAGCATAGGAAATAATTATTTATGAGGGGCAGTATAGGAGATAATTAATGGTGGGGGGCAGTATAGGAAATAATTAATTATGAAGGGCAGCATAGGAAATAATTAATTATTAGGGACAGTATAGGAAATAATTAATGGTGAGGGGCAGCATAGGGAATAATTAATTATGAGGGGCAGTATAGGAGATAATTAATTTGAGGGGCAACATAGGGAATAATTATGAGGGGCAGTATAGGAAATAATTAATGGTGAGGGGCAGTATAGGAAATAATTATGAGGGGCAGTATAGGAAATAATTAATGGTGAGGGGCAGTATAGGAAATAATTAATGGTGGAGGGGCAGTATAGGAAATAATTAATTTGAGGGGAAGTATAGGAATAATTAATTTGAGGGGAAGTATAGGAAATAATTAATGGTGGAGGGGCAGTATAGGAAATAATTAATTTGAGGGGCAGTATAGGAGATAATTAATTTGAGGGGCAACATAGGGAATAATTATGAGGGGCAGTATAGGAAATAATTAATGGTGAGGGGCAGCATAGGAATTAATTAATTATGAGGGGCAGTATAGGAAAAAATTATGAGGGGCAGCATAGGAAATAATTAATGGTGGAGGGGCAGTATAGAAAATAATTAATGGTGGAGGGGCAGTATAGGAAATAATTAATGGTGAGGGGCAGTATAGGAAATAATTAATGGTGAGGGGCAGCATAGGAAATAATTAATGGTGGGGGGCAGTCTAGGAAATAATTAATGGTGAGGGGCAGCATAGGAAATAATTAATGGTGGAGGGGCAGTAAAGGAAATATTTAATTTGAGGGGAAGTATAGGAAATAATTAATGTTTTGGGGCAGCATAAGAAATAATAATGGTGGGGGGCAGTTTAGGAAATAATTAATGGTGGAGGGGCAGTATAGAAAATTATAAATGGTGAGGGGCAGTATAGGAAATAATTATGAGGGGCAGTATAGGAAATAATTATGAGGGGCAGTATAGGATATAATTAATTTAAAGGGCTGTATAGGAAATAATTAATGGTGGAGGGGCAGTATAGGAAATAATTAATGGTGGAGGGGCAGTATAAAAAATAATTAATTATGAGGGGCAGTATAGGAAATAATTATGAGGGGCAGTATAGGAAATAATTATGAGGGGCAGTAAAGGAAATAATTATGAGGGGCAGTATAGGAAATAATTAATGATGAGGGGCAGCATAGGAAATAATTAATAGTGGGGGGCAGTATAGGAAATAATTAATGGTGGAGGGGCAGTATAGGAAATAATTAATTTGAGGGGAAATATAGGAAATAATTAATTTGAGGGGCAGTATAGGAAATAATTATGAGGGGCAGTATAGGAAATAATTAATTATGAGGGGCATCATAGGGAATAATTATGAGGGGCAGTATAGGAAATAATTAACGGTGGAGGGGTAGTATAGGAAATAATTAATTATGAGGGGCAGCATAGGAAATAATAAATTATGAGGGGGGACATAGGAAATAATTAATGGTGAGGGGCAGTATAGGAAATAATTAATTTGAGGGGCAGCATAGGGAATAATTAATGGTGGAGGGGCAGTATAGGAAATAATTAATGGTGGAGGGGCAGTATAGGAAATAATTAATGGTGGAGGGGCAGTATAGGAAATAATTAATGGTGAGGGGCAGTATAGAAAATAATTAATTTGAGGGGCAGTATAGGAAATAATTAATGGTGGAGGGGCAGTATAGGAAATAATTAATGGTGGAGGGGCAGTATAGGAAATAATTAATTTGCGGGGCAGTATAGGAAATAATTAATGGTGGAGGGGCAGTATAGGAAATAATTAATTTGAGGGGCAGTATAGGAAATAATTAATGGTGAGGGGCAGCATAGGAAATAATTAATGGTGGAGGGGCAGTATAGGAAATAATTAATGGTGGAGGGGCAGTATAGGAAATAATTAATGGTGAGGGGCAGTATAGGAAATAATTTATGGTGAGGGGCAGTATAGGAAATAATTATGAGGGGCAGTATAGGAAATAATTAATGTTGAGAGGCAGTATAGAAAATAATTAATTATGAGGGGCAGTATAGGAAATAATTATGAAGGGCAGTATAGGAAATAATTAATTTAAGGAGGAGGATAGTAAATAATTAATTTGAGGGGCAGTATAGGAAATAATTAATGGTGAGGGACAGCATAGGAAATAATTAATGGTGGAGGGGCAGTATAGGAAATTATTATGAGGGGCAGTATAGGAAATAATTAATGGTGAGGGGCAGCATAGGAAATAATTAATGGTGGAGGGGCAGTAAAGGAAATAATTAATTTGAGGGGAAGTATAGGAAATAATTAATTATGAGGGGCAGTATAGGAAATAATTAATGGTGGAGGGGCAGTATAGGAAATAATTAATTATGAGGGGCAGCATAGGAAATAATTAATGATGGGGGGAAGCATAAGACATAATTAATGGTGGAAGGGCAGCATAGGAAATAATTAATGGTGGTGGTGTAAGAAATAATCAATTATGAGGGGCTGTCTAGTAATTAATGGGGGGAAGGCATATTCAATAATTAATGGAGAGAGGTCCCAGTATATTAATTAATTAATTGGGACAATATATATAAAATAGTTCAATAGGAGTGCAGTATATTAAATAAATAATTGAGGGGGGCCCAGTGTATTACGGATGCGGTCACATGTACCGCTATTTCTTTTTAAACTTAAGTCCGGCCCTCCAACGATCTGAGGGGGACAGTGAACGGCCCCCTACATAAAAAGTTTGGGGACCCCTGTATTAGGGGTTTGATTGAATTAGGCACAGTCTGACGATTTTTTTTTTTTTTCCCAAAACTTAAAGTGACTTAAAATCCAGTTGTGTGCTGTCAGTGTAGGTTAGAAACTAGGCATACAAGAACCCAACCGGCTTTCTTAGGCCTACAAGAAGATAGAAGACGTGGTGGTGAGTACAGGGTTTTTATTTTTTTTATTAAAAAGGGCAGTAAAAAGGTTGTGGTGGGCGGAGGCCAATAGTTAGTTATGAGGGGCAGAATAGGAAATAATTAATGGTGAGGGGCAGTATAGAAAATAATTAATGGTGAGGGGCAGCATAGGGAATAATTAATGGTGGAGGGGCAGTATAGGAAATAATTAATGGTGGAGGGACAGTATAGAAAATAATTAATTTGAAGGTCAGTATAGGAAATAATTAATGGTGGAGGGGCAGTATAGGAAATAATTAATTTGAGGGGCAGTATAGGAAATAATTAATGGTGAGGGGCAGCATAGGAAATAAGTAATGGTGGGGGGCAGTATAGGAAATAATTAATTATGAGGGGCAGTATAGGAAATAATTAATGGTGAGGGGCAGCATAGGAAATAACTAATGGTGGAGGGGCAGTATAGGAAATAATTATGAGGGGCAGTATAGGAAATAATTAATGGTGAGGGGCAGCATAGGAAATAATTAATGGTGGAGGGGCAGTATAGGAAATAATTAATTTGAGGGGCAGTATAGGAAATAATTAATGGTGAGGGGCAGCATAGGAAATAATTAATGGTGGGGGGCAGTATAGGAAATAATTATGAGGGGCAGTATAGGAAATAATTATGAGGGGCAGCATAGGGAATAATTAATTATGAGGGGCAGTATAGGAAATAATTAATGGTGAGGAGCAGCATAGGGAATAATTAATGGTGGAGGGGCAGTATAGGAAATAATTAATTATGAGGGGCAGTATAGGAAATAATTATGAGGGGCAGCATAGGAAATAATTAATGGTGGAGGGGCAGTATGGGAAATAATTAATGGTGAGGGGCAGCATAGGAAATAATTAATTATGAGGGGCAGTATAGGAAATAATTATGAGGGGCAGCATAGGAAATAATTAATGGTGGAGGGGCAGTATGGGAAATAATTAATGGTGAGGGGCAGCATAGGAAATAATTAATGGTGGAGGGGCAGTATAGGAAATAACTAATTTGAGGGGATGTATAGGAAATAATTAATTATGAGGGGCAGTATAGGAAATAATTAATGGTGGAGGGGCAGTATAGGAAATAATTAATGGTGAGGGGCAGTATAGGAAATAATTATGAGGGGCAGTATAGGAAATATTTATGAGGGCAGTATAGGAAATAATTAATGGTGAGGGGCAGCATAGGAAATAATTAATTATGAGGGGCAGTAGAGGAAATAATTATGAGGGGCAGTATAGGAAATAATTATGAGGGGCAGCATAGGAAATAATTAATGGTGGAGGGGCAATAAAGGAAATAATTATGAGGGGCAGCATAGGAAATAATTAATTATGAGGGGCAGTATAGGAGATAATTAATTTGAGGGGCAACATAGGGAATAATTATGAGGGGCAGTATAGGAAATAATTAATGGTGGAGGGGCAGTATAGGAAATAATTAATGGTGAGGGGCAGTATAGGAAATAATTAATTTGAGGGGAAGTAAAGGAAATAATTAATGGTGGAGTGGCAGTATAGGGAATAATTAATGGTGGAGGGGCAGTATAGGAAATAATTAATTTAAGGGGCAGCATAGGAAATAATTAATGGTGGGGGGCAGTATAGGAAATAATTAATGGTGAGGGGCAGCATAGGAAATAATTAATGGTGGAGGGGCAGTATAGGAAATAATTAATTTGAGGGGAAGTATAGGAAATAATTAATGATGAGGGGCAGCATAGGAAATAATTAATGGTGAGGGGTAGTATAGAAAATAATTAATGGTGGAGGGGCAGTATAGGAAATAATTAATTTAAGGGGCAGTATAGGAAATAATTAATGGTGAGGGGCAGCATAGGAAATAATTAATGGTGGGGGGCAGTATAGGAAATAATTAATGGTGAGGGGCAGCATAGGAAATAATTAATGGTGGAGGGGAAGTATAGGAAATAATTATGAGGGGCAGTATAGGAAATAATTAATGGTGAGGGGCAGTATAGGAAATAATTAATGGTGAGGGGCAGCATAGGAAATAATTAATGGTGGGGGCAGTATAGGAAATAATTAATGGTGAGGGGCAGCATAGGAAATAATTAATGATGGAGGGGCAGTATAGGAAATATTTAATTTGAGGGGAAGTAAAGGAAATAATTAATTTGAGAGGAAGTATAGGAAATAATTAATGGTGGAGGGGCAGTATAGGAAATAATTAATTTGAGGGGCAGTATAGGAAATAATTAATGATGAGGGGCAGTTTAGAAAATAATTAATTATGAGGGACAGTATAGGAAATAATTCATGGTGAGGGGCAGCATAGGAAATAATTAATGGTGGAGGGGCAGTATAGGAAATAATTAATTTGAGGGGAAGTATAGGAAATAATTAATTTGAGAGGAAGTATAGGAAATAATTAATGGTGGAGGGGCAGTATAGGAAATAATTATGAGGGGCAGCATAGGAAATAATTAATGGTGGAGGGGCAGTATAGAAAATAATTAATTATGAGGGGCAGTATAGGAAATAATTATAAGGGGCAGTATAGCAAATAATTATGAGGGGCAGTAAAGGAAATAATTATGAGGGGCAGTATAGGAAATAATTAATGATGAGGGGCAGCATAGGAAATAATTAATAGTGGGGGGCAGTATAGGAAATAATTAATGGTGGGGGGGCAGTATAGGAAATAATTAATTTGAGGGGGAATATAGGAAATAATTAATTTGAGGGGCATTATAGGAAATAATTATGAGGGGCAGTATAGGAAATAATTAATGGTGAGGGGCAGCATAGGAAATAATTAATGGTGGTGGGCAGTATAGAAAATAATTAGTTATGAGGGGCAGTATAGGAAATAATTAATTATGAGGGGCAGCATAGGGAATAATTATGAGGGGCAGAATAGGAAATAATTAACGGTGGAGGGGTAGTATAGGAAATAATTAATTATGAGGGGCAGCATAGGAAATAATAAATTATGAGGGGGGACATAGGAAATAATTAATGAAGAGGGGCAGTATAGGAAATAATTAATGGTGAGGGGCAGCATAGGAAATAATTAATGGTGGAGGGGCAGTATAGGAAATAATTAATTTGAGGGGAAGTATAGGAAATAATTAATTTGAGAGGAAGTATAGGAAATAATTAATGATGGAGGGGCAGTATATGAAATAATTAATTTGAGGGGCAGTATAGGAAATAATTAATGATGAGGGGCAGTTTAGGAAATAATTAATTATGAGGGGCAGTATAGGAAATAATTAATGATGAGGGGCAGCATACGAAATAATTAATGGTGGAGGGGCAGTATAGGAAATAATTAATTTGAGGGGAAATATAGGAAATAATTAATTTGAGGGGCAGTATAGGAAATAATTAATTTTGAGGGGCAGTAAAGGAAATAATTGTGAGGGGCAGTATAGGAAATAATTAATGGTGAGGGGCAGTATAGGAAATAATTAATGGTGGAGGGGCAGTATAGGAAATAATTAATGGTGAGGGGCAGTATAGGAAATAATTAATGGTGGAGGGGCATTATAGGAAATAATTAATGGTGAGGGGCAGTATAGGAAATAATTATGAGGGACAGTATAGGAAATAATTATGAGGGGCAGTATAGGAAATAATTAATTTAAAGGGCTGTATAGGAAATAATTAATGGTGGAGGGGCAGTATAGGAAATAATTAATGGTGGAGGGGCAGTATAGAAAATAATTAATTATGAGGGGCAGTATAGGAAATAATTATGAGGGGCAGTATAGGAAATAATTAATGATGAGGGGCAGCATAGGAAATAATTATGAGGGGCAGTATAGGAAATAATTAATGATGAGGGGCAGCATAGGAAATAATTAATAGTGGGGGGCAGTATAGGAAATAATTAATGGTGGAGGGGCAGTATAGGAAATAATTAATTTGAGGGGAAATATAGGAAATAATTAATTTGAGGGGCAGTATAGGAAATAATTATGAGGGGCGGTATAGGAAATAATTAATGGTGAGGGGCAGCATAGGAAATAATTAATGGTGGTGGGCAGTATAGAAAATAATTAATTATGAGGGGCAGTATAGGAAATAATTAATTATGAGGGGCAGCATAGGGAATAATTATGAGGGGCAGTATAGGAAATAATTAACGGTGGAGGGGCAGTATAGGAAATAATTATGAGGGGCAGCATAGGAAATAATTAATGGTGGAGGGGCAGTATAGGAAATAATTAATGGTGGAGGGGCAGTATAGGAAATAATTAATTTGAGGGGCAGTATAGGAAATAATTAATGGTGACGGGCAGCATAGGAAATAATTAATGGTGGTGGGCAGTATAGAAAATAATTAATTATGAGGGGCAGTATAGGAAATAATTAATTATGAGGGGCAGTATAGGAAATAATTAACGGTGGAGGGGTAGTATAGGAAATAATTAATTATGAGGGGCAGCATAGGAAATAATAAATTATGAGGGGGGACATAGGAAATAATTAATGGTGAGGGGCAGTATAGGAAATAATTAATGGTGAGGGGCAGCATAGGAAATAATTAATGGTGGAGGGGCAGTATAGGAAATAATTAATTTGAGGGGCAGTATAGGAAATTATTAATGATGAGGGGCAGTTTAGGAAATAATTAATGGTGGAGGGGCAGTATATGAAATAATTAATTTGAGGGGCAGTATAGGAAATAATTAATGATGAGGGGCAGTTTAGGAAATAATTAATTATGAAGGGCAGTATAGGAAATAATTAATGATGAGGGGCAGCATACGAAATAATTAATGGTGGAGGGGCAGTATAGGAAATAATTAATTTGAGGGGAAATATAGGAAATAATTAATTTGAGGGGCAGTATAGGAAATAATTAATTTTGAGGGGCAGTATAGGAAATAATTATGAGGGGCAGTATAGGAAATAATTAATGGTGAGGGGCAGTATAGGAAATAATTAATGGTGGAGGGGCAGTATAGAAAATAATTAATTATGAGGGGCAGTATAGGAAATAATTAATTATGAGGGGCAGCATAGGGAATAATTATGAGGGGCAGTATATGAAACAATTAACGGTGGAGGGGTAGTATAGGAAATAAGTAATTATGAGGGGCAGCATAGGAAATAATAAATTATGAGGGGGTAACATAGGAAATAATTAATGGTGAGGGGCAGTATAGGAAATAATTAATGGTGAGGGGCAGCATAGGAAATAATTAATGGTGGAGGGGCAGTGTAGGAAATAAATAATTTGAGGGGAAATATAGGAAATAACTAATTTGAGGGGCAGTATAGGAAATAATTATGAGGGGCAGTATAGGAAATAATTATGAGGGGCAGTATAGGAAATAATTAATGGTGAGGGGCAGTATAGGAAATAATTAACGCTGGAGGGGCAGTATAGGAAATAATTAATGGTGGAGAGGCAGTATAGGAAATAATTAATGGTGAGGTGCAGCATAGGAAATAATTAATGGTGGGGGCAGTATAGGAAATAATTAATGGTGAGGGGCAGCATAGGAAATAATTAATGGTGGAGGGCAGTATAGGAAATATTTAATTTGAGGGGAAGTATAGGAAATAATTAATTTGAGAGGAAGTATAGGAAATAATTAACGGTGGAGGGGCAGTATAGGAAATAATTAATTTGAGGGGCAGTATAGGAAATAATTAATGGTGAGGGGCAGCATAGGAAATAATTAATGGTGGAGGGGCAGTATAGGAAATAATTAATTTGAGGGGCAGTATAGGAAATAATTAATGGTGAGGGGCAGCATAGGAAATAATTAATGGTGGGGGGCAGTATAGGAAATAATTAATGGTGAGGGGCAGCATAGGAAATAATTAATGGTGTAGGGGCAGTATAGGAAATAATTAATTTGAGGGGAAGTATAGGAAATAATTAATGGTGGAGGGGCAGTATAGGAAATAATTAATTTGAGGGGCAGTATAGGAAATAATTAATGATGAGGGGCAGTTTAGGAAATAATTAATTATGAGGGGCAGTATAGGAAATAATTAATGGTGAGGGGCAGCATAGGGAATAATTAATTATGAGGGGCAGTATAGGAAATAATTGTGAGGGGCAGTATAGGAAATAATTAATGGTGAGGGGCAGGATAGGAAATAATTAATGGTGAGGGGCAGTATAGAAAATAATTAATTTTGAGGGGCAATATAGGAAATAATTATGAGGGGCAGTATAGGAAATAAATAATGGTGAGGGGCAGTATAGGAAATAATTAATTATGAGGGGCAGTATAGGAAATAAAAATGAGGGGCAGCATAGGAAATAATTATTGGTGGAGGGGCAGTATAGGAAATAATTAATTTGAGGGGCAGTATAGGAAATAATTAATGGTGAGGGGCAGCATAGGAAATAACTAATGGTGGAGGGGCAGTATAGGAAATAATTAATTTGCGGGGCAGTATAGGAAATAATTAATGATGAGGGGCAGTTTAGGAAATAATTAATTATGAGGGGCAGTATAGGAAATAATTAATGGTGAGGGGCAGCATAGGGAATAATTATGAGGGGCAGTATAGGAAATAATTATGAGGGGCAGTATAGGAAATAATTAATGGTGAGGGGCAGGATAGGAAATAATTAATGGTGAGGGGCAGTATAGAAAATAATTAATTTTGAGGGGCAATATAGGAAATAATTATGAGGGGCAGTATAGGAAATAATTAATGGTGAGGGGCAGTATAGGAAATAATTAATGGTGGAGGGGCAGTATAGGAAATAATTAATTTGAGGGGAAATATAGGAAATAATTAATTTGAGGGGCAGTATAGGAAATAATTAGTTTGAGGGGAAGTATAGGAAATAATTAATTTGAGGGGAAGTATAGGAAATAATTAATTTGAGAGCAAGTATAGGAAATAATTAATGGTGGAGGGGCAGTATAGGAAATAATTAATTTGAGGGGCAGTATAGGAAATAATTATGAGGGGCAGTATAGGAAATAATTATGAGGGGCAGTATAGGAAATAATTAATGGTGAGGGGCAGCATAGGAAATAATTAATTATGAGGGGCAGTATAGGAAATAAAAATGAGGGGCAGCATAGGAAATAATTAATGGTGGAGGGGCAGTATAGGAAATAATTAATTTGAGGGGCAGCATAGGAAATAATTAATGGTGGGGGGCAGTATAGGAAATAATTAATGGTGAGGGGCAGCATAGGAAATTATTAATGGTGGAGGGGCAGTATAGGAAATAATTAATTTGCGGGGCAGTATAGGAAATAATTAATGATGAGGGGCAGTTTAGGAAATAATTAATTATGAGGGGCAGTATAGGAAATAATTAATGGTGAGGGGCAGCATAGGGAATAATTAATTTTGAGGGGCAATATAGAAAATAATTATGAGGGGCAGTATAGGAAATAATTAATGGTGAGGGGCAGTATAGGAAATAATTAATGGTGGAGGGGCAGTATAGGAAATAATTAATTTGAGGGGAAGTATAGGAAATAATTAATGGCGGGGGGGCAGTATAGGAGATAATTAATTTGAGGGGCAACATAGGGAATAATTATGAGGGGCAGTATAGGAAATAATTAATGGTGAGGGGCAGCATATGAAATAATTAATGGTGGGGGGCAGTATAGGAAATAATTAATGGTGGGGGGGCAGTATAGGAAATAATTAATTTGAGGGGAAATATAGGAAATAATTAATTTGAGGGGCAGTATAGGAAATAATTATGAGGGGCAGTATAGGAAATAATTAATGGTGAGGGGCAGCATAGGAAATAATTAATGGTGGTGGGCAGTATAGAAAATAATTAGTTATGAGGGGCAGTATAGGAAATAATTAATTATGAGGGGCAGCATAGGGAATAATTATGAGGGGCAGAATAGGAAATAATTAACGGTGGAGGGGTAGTATAGGAAATAATTAATTATGAGGGGCAGCATAGGAAATAATAAATTATGAGGGGGGACATAGGAAATAATTAATGAAGAGGGGCAGTATAGGAAATAATTAATGGTGAGGGGCAGCATAGGAAATAATTAATGGTGGAGGGGCAGTATAGGAAATAATTAATTTGAGGGGAAGTATAGGAAATAATTAATTTGAGAGGAAGTATAGGAAATAATTAATGATGGAGGGGCAGTATATGAAATAATTAATTTGAGGGGCAGTATAGGAAATAATTAATGATGAGGGGCAGTTTAGGAAATAATTAATTATGAGGGGCAGTATAGGAAATAATTAATGATGAGGGGCAGCATACGAAATAATTAATGGTGGAGGGGCAGTATAGGAAATAATTAATTTGAGGGGAAATATAGGAAATAATTAATTTGAGGGGCAGTATAGGAAATAATTAATTTTGAGGGGCAGTATAAGAAATAATTAATGGTGAGGGGCAGTATAGGAAATAATTAATGGTGGAGGGGCAGTATAGGAAATAATTAATGGTGAGGGGCAGTATAGGAAATAATTAATGGTGGAGGGGCATTATAGGAAATAATTAATGGTGAGGGGCAGTATAGGAAATAATTATGAGGGACAGTATAGGAAATAATTATGAGGGGCAGTATAGGAAATAATTAATTTAAAGGGCTGTATAGGAAATAATTAATGGTGGAGGGGCAGTATAGGAAATAATTAATGGTGGAGGGGCAGTATAGAAAATAATTAATTATGAGGGGCAGTATAGGAAATAATTATGAGGGGCAGTATAGGAAATAATTAATGATGAGGGGCAGCATAGGAAATAATTAATGGTGAGGGGCAGTATAGAAAATAATTAATTTTGAGGGGTAATATAGAAAATAATTATGAGGGGCAGTATAGGAAATAATTAATGGTGAGGGGCAGTATAGGAAATAATTAATGGTGGAGGGGCAGCATAGGAAATAATTAATGGTGGAGGGGCAGTAAAGGAAATAATTATGAGGGGCAGCATAGGAAATAATTAATTATGAGGGGCAGTATAAGAGATAATTAATTTGAGGGGCAACATAGGGAATAATTATGAGGGGCAGTATAGGAAATAATTAATGGTGGAGGGGCAGTATAGGAAATAATTAATGGTGAGGGGCAGTATAGGAAATAATTATGAGGGGCAGTATAGGAAATAACTAATGGTGAGGGGCAGTATAGGAAATAATTAATGGTGAGGGGCAGTATAGGAAATAATTAATTATGAGGGGCAGTATAGGAAATAAAAATGAGGGGCAGCATAGGAAATAATTAATGGTGGAGGGGCAGTATAGGAAATAATTAATTTGAGGGGCAGTATAGGAAATAATTAATGGTGAGGGGCAGCATAGGAAATAATTAATGGTGGGGGGCAGTATAGGAAATAATTAATGGTGAGGGGCAGCATAGGAAATAATTAATGGTGTAGGGGCAGTATAGGAAATAATTAATTTGAGGGGAAGTATAGGAAATAATTAATTTGAGAGGAAGTATAGGAAATAATTAATGGTGGAGGGGCAGTATAGGAAATAATTAATTTGAGGGGCAGTATAGGAAATAATTAATGATGAGGGGCAGTTTAGGAAATAATTAATTATGAGGGGCAGTATAGGAAATAATTAATTGTGAGGGGCAGCATAGGGAATAATTAATTATGAGGGGCAGTATAGGAAATAATTGTGAGGGGCAGTATAGGAAATAATTAATGGTGACGGGCAGGATAGGAAATAATTAATGGTGAGGGGCAGTATAGAAAATAATTAATTTTGAGGGGCAATATAGGAAATAATTATGAGGGGCAGTATAGGAAATAATTAATGGTGAGGGGCAGTATAGGAAATAATTAATTATGAGGGGCAGTATAGGAAATAAAAATGAGGGGCAGCATAGGAAATAATTATTGGTGGAGGGGCAGTATAGGAAATAATTAAATTGAGGGGAAATATAGGAAATAATTAATTTGAGGGGCAGTATAGGAAATAATTAGTTTGAGGGGAAGTATAGGAAATAATTAATTTGAGGGGAAGTATAGGAAATAATTAATTTGAGAGCAAGTATAGGAAATAATTATTGGTGGAGGGGCAGTATAGGAAATAATTAATTTGAGGGGCAGTATAGGAAATAATTATGAGGGGCAGTATAGGAAATAATTATGAGGGGCAGTATAGGAAATAATTAATGGTGAGGGGCAGCATAGGAAATAATTAATTATGAGGGGCAGTATAGGAAATAATTAATATGAGGGGCAGCATAGGAAATAATTAATGGTGAGGGGCAGTATAGAAAATAATTAATTTTGAGGGGCAATATAGAAAATAATTATGAGGGGCAGTATAGGAAATAATTAATGGTGAGGGGCAGTATAGGAAATAATTAATGGTGGAGGGGCAGTATAGGAAATAATTAATTTGAGGGGAAGTATAGGAAATAATTAATGGCGGAGGGGCAGTATAGGATATAATTAATTTGAGGGGCAGTATAGGAGATAATTAATTTGAGGGGCAACATAGGGAATAATTATGAGGGGCAGTATAGGAAATAATTAATAGTGAGGGGCAGCATATGAAATAATTAATGGTGGGGGGCAGTATAGGAAATAATTAATGGTTAGGGGCAGCATAGGAAATAATTAATGGTGGAGGGGCAGTGTAGGAAATAAATAATTTGAGGGGAAATATAGGAAATAATTGATTTGAGGGGCAGTATAGGAAATAATTATGAGGGGCAGTATAGAAAATAATTATGAGGGGCAGTATAGGAAATAATTTATGGTGGGGGGCAGGATAGGAAATAATTAATGGTGAGGGGCAGTATAGAAAATAATTCATTATGAGGGTCAGTATAGATAATAATTATGAGGGGCAGCATAGGAAATAATTATAAGGGGCAGTAAAGGAAATAATTATGAGGGGCAGTATAGGAAATAATTAATGATGAGGGGCAGCATAGGAAATAATTAATAGTGGGGGGCTGTATGGGAAATAATTAATGGTGAGGGGCAGCATAGGAAATAATTAATGGTGGAGGGGCAGTATGGGAAATAATTAATTTGAGGGGAATTATAGGAAATAATTAATTTGAGAGGAAGTATAGGAAATAATTGATGGTGGAGGGGCAGTATAGGAAATAATTATGAGGGGCAGCATAGGAAATAATTAATGGTGGAGGGGCAGTAAAGGAAATAATTATGAGGGGCAGCATAGGAAATAATTATTTATGAGGGGCAGTATAGGAGATAATTAATGGTGGGGGGCAGTATAGGAAATAATTAATTATGAAGGGCAGCATAGGAAATAATTAATTATTAGGGACAGTATAGGAAATAATTAATGGTGAGGGGCAGCATAGGGAATAATTAATTATGAGGGGCAGTATAGGAGATAATTAATTTGAGGGGCAACATAGGGAATAATTATGAGGGGCAGTATAGGAAATAATTAATGGTGAGGGGCAGTATAGGAAATAATTATGAGGGGCAGTATAGGAAATAATTAATGGTGAGGGGCAGTATAGGAAATAATTAATGGTGGAGGGGCAGTATAGGAAATAATTAATTTGAGGGGAAGTATAGGAATAATTAATTTGAGGGGAAGTATAGGAAATAATTAATGGTGGAGGGGCAGTATAGGAAATAATTAATTTGAGGGGCAGTATAGGAGATAATTAATTTGAGGGGCAACATAGGGAATAATTATGAGGGGCAGTATAGGAAATAATTAATGGTGAGGGGCAGCATAGGAATTAATTAATTATGAGGGGCAGTATAGGAAAAAATTATGAGGGGCAGCATAGGAAATAATTAATGGTGGAGGGGCAGTATAGAAAATAATTAATGGTGGAGGGGCAGTATAGGAAATAATTAATGGTGAGGGGCAGTATAGGAAATAATTAATGGTGAGGGGCAGCATAGGAAATAATTAATGGTGGGGGGCAGTCTAGGAAATAATTAATGGTGAGGGGCAGCATAGGAAATAATTAATGGTGGAGGGGCAGTAAAGGAAATATTTAATTTGAGGGGAAGTATAGGAAATAATTAATGTTTTGGGGCAGCATAAGAAATAATAATGGTGGGGGGCAGTTTAGGAAATAATTAATGGTGGAGGGGCAGTATAGAAAATTATAAATGGTGAGGGGCAGTATAGGAAATAATTATGAGGGGCAGTATAGGAAATAATTATGAGGGGCAGTATAGGATATAATTAATTTAAAGGGCTGTATAGGAAATAATTAATGGTGGAGGGGCAGTATAGGAAATAATTAATGGTGGAGGGGCAGTATAAAAAATAATTAATTATGAGGGGCAGTATAGGAAATAATTATGAGGGGCAGTATAGGAAATAATTATGAGGGGCAGTAAAGGAAATAATTATGAGGGGCAGTATAGGAAATAATTAATGATGAGGGGCAGCATAGGAAATAATTAATAGTGGGGGGCAGTATAGGAAATAATTAATGGTGGAGGGGCAGTATAGGAAATAATTAATTTGAGGGGAAATATAGGAAATAATTAATTTGAGGGGCAGTATAGGAAATAATTATGAGGGGCAGTATAGGAAATAATTAATTATGAGGGGCATCATAGGGAATAATTATGAGGGGCAGTATAGGAAATAATTAACGGTGGAGGGGTAGTATAGGAAATAATTAATTATGAGGGGCAGCATAGGAAATAATAAATTATGAGGGGGGACATAGGAAATAATTAATGGTGAGGGGCAGTATAGGAAATAATTAATTTGAGGGGCAGCATAGGGAATAATTAATGGTGGAGGGGCAGTATAGGAAATAATTAATGGTGGAGGGGCAGTATAGGAAATAATTAATGGTGGAGGGGCAGTATAGGAAATAATTAATGGTGAGGGGCAGTATAGAAAATAATTAATTTGAGGGGCAGTATAGGAAATAATTAATGGTGGAGGGGCAGTATAGGAAATAATTAATGGTGGAGGGGCAGTATAGGAAATAATTAATTTGCGGGGCAGTATAGGAAATAATTAATGGTGGAGGGGCAGTATAGGAAATAATTAATTTGAGGGGCAGTATAGGAAATAATTAATGGTGAGGGGCAGCATAGGAAATAATTAATGGTGGAGGGGCAGTATAGGAAATAATTAATGGTGGAGGGGCAGTATAGGAAATAATTAATGGTGAGGGGCAGTATAGGAAATAATTTATGGTGAGGGGCAGTATAGGAAATAATTATGAGGGGCAGTATAGGAAATAATTAATGTTGAGAGGCAGTATAGAAAATAATTAATTATGAGGGGCAGTATAGGAAATAATTATGAAGGGCAGTATAGGAAATAATTAATTTAAGGAGGAGGATAGTAAATAATTAATTTGAGGGGCAGTATAGGAAATAATTAATGGTGAGGGACAGCATAGGAAATAATTAATGGTGGAGGGGCAGTATAGGAAATTATTATGAGGGGCAGTATAGGAAATAATTAATGGTGAGGGGCAGCATAGGAAATAATTAATGGTGGAGGGGCAGTAAAGGAAATAATTAATTTGAGGGGAAGTATAGGAAATAATTAATTATGAGGGGCAGTATAGGAAATAATTAATGGTGGAGGGGCAGTATAGGAAATAATTAATTATGAGGGGCAGCATAGGAAATAATTAATGATGGGGGGAAGCATAAGACATAATTAATGGTGGAAGGGCAGCATAGGAAATAATTAATGGTGGTGGTGTAAGAAATAATCAATTATGAGGGGCTGTCTAGTAATTAATGGGGGGAAGGCATATTCAATAATTAATGGAGAGAGGTCCCAGTATATTAATTAATTAATTGGGACAATATATATAAAATAGTTCAATAGGAGTGCAGTATATTAAATAAATAATTGAGGGGGGCCCAGTGTATTACGGATGCGGTCACATGTACCGCTATTTCTTTTTAAACTTAAGTCCGGCCCTCCAACGATCTGAGGGGGACAGTGAACGGCCCCCTACATAAAAAGTTTGGGGACCCCTGTATTAGGGGTTTGATTGAATTAGGCACAGTCTGACGATTTTTTTTTTTTTTCCCAAAACTTAAAGTGACTTAAAATCCAGTTGTGTGCTGTCAGTGTAGGTTAGAAACTAGGCATACAAGAACCCAACCGGCTTTCTTAGGCCTACAAGAAGATAGAAGACGTGGTGGTGAGTACAGGGTTTTTATTTTTTTTATTAAAAAGGGCAGTAAAAAGGTTGTGGTGGGCGGAGGCCAATAGTTAGTTATGAGGGGCAGAATAGGAAATAATTAATGGTGAGGGGCAGTATAGAAAATAATTAATGGTGAGGGGCAGCATAGGGAATAATTAATGGTGGAGGGGCAGTATAGGAAATAATTAATGGTGGAGGGACAGTATAGAAAATAATTAATTTGAAGGTCAGTATAGGAAATAATTAATGGTGGAGGGGCAGTATAGGAAATAATTAATTTGAGGGGCAGTATAGGAAATAATTAATGGTGAGGGGCAGCATAGGAAATAAGTAATGGTGGGGGGCAGTATAGGAAATAATTAATTATGAGGGGCAGTATAGGAAATAATTAATGGTGAGGGGCAGCATAGGAAATAACTAATGGTGGAGGGGCAGTATAGGAAATAATTATGAGGGGCAGTATAGGAAATAATTAATGGTGAGGGGCAGCATAGGAAATAATTAATGGTGGAGGGGCAGTATAGGAAATAATTAATTTGAGGGGCAGTATAGGAAATAATTAATGGTGAGGGGCAGCATAGGAAATAATTAATGGTGGGGGGCAGTATAGGAAATAATTATGAGGGGCAGTATAGGAAATAATTATGAGGGGCAGCATAGGGAATAATTAATTATGAGGGGCAGTATAGGAAATAATTAATGGTGAGGAGCAGCATAGGGAATAATTAATGGTGGAGGGGCAGTATAGGAAATAATTAATTATGAGGGGCAGTATAGGAAATAATTATGAGGGGCAGCATAGGAAATAATTAATGGTGGAGGGGCAGTATGGGAAATAATTAATGGTGAGGGGCAGCATAGGAAATAATTAATTATGAGGGGCAGTATAGGAAATAATTATGAGGGGCAGCATAGGAAATAATTAATGGTGGAGGGGCAGTATGGGAAATAATTAATGGTGAGGGGCAGCATAGGAAATAATTAATGGTGGAGGGGCAGTATAGGAAATAACTAATTTGAGGGGATGTATAGGAAATAATTAATTATGAGGGGCAGTATAGGAAATAATTAATGGTGGAGGGGCAGTATAGGAAATAATTAATGGTGAGGGGCAGTATAGGAAATAATTATGAGGGGCAGTATAGGAAATATTTATGAGGGCAGTATAGGAAATAATTAATGGTGAGGGGCAGCATAGGAAATAATTAATTATGAGGGGCAGTAGAGGAAATAATTATGAGGGGCAGTATAGGAAATAATTATGAGGGGCAGCATAGGAAATAATTAATGGTGGAGGGGCAATAAAGGAAATAATTATGAGGGGCAGCATAGGAAATAATTAATTATGAGGGGCAGTATAGGAGATAATTAATTTGAGGGGCAACATAGGGAATAATTATGAGGGGCAGTATAGGAAATAATTAATGGTGGAGGGGCAGTATAGGAAATAATTAATGGTGAGGGGCAGTATAGGAAATAATTAATTTGAGGGGAAGTAAAGGAAATAATTAATGGTGGAGTGGCAGTATAGGGAATAATTAATGGTGGAGGGGCAGTATAGGAAATAATTAATTTAAGGGGCAGTATAGGAAATAATAATGGTGAGGGGCAGCATAGGAAATAATTAATGGTGGGGGGCAGTATAGGAAATAATTAATGGTGAGGGGCAGCATAGGAAATAATTAATGGTGGAGGGGCAGTATAGGAAATAATTAATTTGAGGGGAAGTATAGGAAATAATTAATGATGAGGGGCAGCATAGGAAATAATTAATGGTGAGGGGTAGTATAGAAAATAATTAATGGTGGAGGGGCAGTATAGGAAATAATTAATTTAAGGGGCAGTATAGGAAATAATTAATGGTGAGGGGCAGCATAGGAAATAATTAATGGTGGGGGGCAGTATAGGAAATAATTAATGGTGAGGGGCAGCATAGGAAATAATTAATGGTGGAGGGGAAGTATAGGAAATAATTATGAGGGGCAGTATAGGAAATAATTAATGGTGAGGGGCAGTATAGGAAATAATTAATGGTGAGGGGCAGCATAGGAAATAATTAATGGTGGGGGCAGTATAGGAAATAATTAATGGTGAGGGGCAGCATAGGAAATAATTAATGATGGAGGGGCAGTATAGGAAATATTTAATTTGAGGGGAAGTAAAGGAAATAATTAATTTGAGAGGAAGTATAGGAAATAATTAATGGTGGAGGGGCAGTATAGGAAATAATTAATTTGAGGGGCAGTATAGGAAATAATTAATGATGAGGGGCAGTTTAGAAAATAATTAATTATGAGGGACAGTATAGGAAATAATTCATGGTGAGGGGCAGCATAGGAAATAATTAATGGTGGAGGGGCAGTATAGGAAATAATTAATTTGAGGGGAAGTATAGGAAATAATTAATTTGAGAGGAAGTATAGGAAATAATTAATGGTGGAGGGGCAGTATAGGAAATAATTATGAGGGGCAGCATAGGAAATAATTAATGGTGGAGGGGCAGTATAGAAAATAATTAATTATGAGGGGCAGTATAGGAAATAATTATGAGGGGCAGTATAGCAAATAATTATGAGGGGCAGTAAAGGAAATAATTATGAGGGGCAGTATAGGAAATAATTAATGATGAGGGGCAGCATAGGAAATAATTAATAGTGGGGGGCAGTATAGGAAATAATTAATGGTGGGGGGGCAGTATAGGAAATAATTAATTTGAGGGGGAATATAGGAAATAATTAATTTGAGGGGCATTATAGGAAATAATTATGAGGGGCAGTATAGGAAATAATTAATGGTGAGGGGCAGCATAGGAAATAATTAATGGTGGTGGGCAGTATAGAAAATAATTAGTTATGAGGGGCAGTATAGGAAATAATTAATTATGAGGGGCAGCATAGGGAATAATTATGAGGGGCAGAATAGGAAATAATTAACGGTGGAGGGGTAGTATAGGAAATAATTAATTATGAGGGGCAGCATAGGAAATAATAAATTATGAGGGGGGACATAGGAAATAATTAATGAAGAGGGGCAGTATAGGAAATAATTAATGGTGAGGGGCAGCATAGGAAATAATTAATGGTGGAGGGGCAGTATAGGAAATAATTAATTTGAGGGGAAGTATAGGAAATAATTAATTTGAGAGGAAGTATAGGAAATAATTAATGATGGAGGGGCAGTATATGAAATAATTAATTTGAGGGGCAGTATAGGAAATAATTAATGATGAGGGGCAGTTTAGGAAATAATTAATTATGAGGGGCAGTATAGGAAATAATTAATGATGAGGGGCAGCATACGAAATAATTAATGGTGGAGGGGCAGTATAGGAAATAATTAATTTGAGGGGAAATATAGGAAATAATTAATTTGAGGGGCAGTATAGGAAATAATTAATTTTGAGGGGCAGTAAAGGAAATAATTGTGAGGGGCAGTATAGGAAATAATTAATGGTGAGGGGCAGTATAGGAAATAATTAATGGTGGAGGGGCAGTATAGGAAATAATTAATGGTGAGGGGCAGTATAGGAAATAATTAATGGTGGAGGGGCATTATAGGAAATAATTAATGGTGAGGGGCAGTATAGGAAATAATTATGAGGGACAGTATAGGAAATAATTATGAGGGGCAGTATAGGAAATAATTAATTTAAAGGGCTGTATAGGAAATAATTAATGGTGGAGGGGCAGTATAGGAAATAATTAATGGTGGAGGGGCAGTATAGAAAATAATTAATTATGAGGGGCAGTATAGGAAATAATTATGAGGGGCAGTATAGGAAATAATTAATGATGAGGGGCAGCATAGGAAATAATTATGAGGGGCAGTATAGGAAATAATTAATGATGAGGGGCAGCATAGGAAATAATTAATAGTGGGGGGCAGTATAGGAAATAATTAATGGTGGAGGGGCAGTATAGGAAATAATTAATTTGAGGGGAAATATAGGAAATAATTAATTTGAGGGGCAGTATAGGAAATAATTATGAGGGGCGGTATAGGAAATAATTAATGGTGAGGGGCAGCATAGGAAATAATTAATGGTGGTGGGCAGTATAGAAAATAATTAATTATGAGGGGCAGTATAGGAAATAATTAATTATGAGGGGCAGCATAGGGAATAATTATGAGGGGCAGTATAGGAAATAATTAACGGTGGAGGGGCAGTATAGGAAATAATTATGAGGGGCAGCATAGGAAATAATTAATGGTGGAGGGGCAGTATAGGAAATAATTAATGGTGGAGGGGCAGTATAGGAAATAATTAATTTGAGGGGCAGTATAGGAAATAATTAATGGTGACGGGCAGCATAGGAAATAATTAATGGTGGTGGGCAGTATAGAAAATAATTAATTATGAGGGGCAGTATAGGAAATAATTAATTATGAGGGGCAGTATAGGAAATAATTAACGGTGGAGGGGTAGTATAGGAAATAATTAATTATGAGGGGCAGCATAGGAAATAATAAATTATGAGGGGGGACATAGGAAATAATTAATGGTGAGGGGCAGTATAGGAAATAATTAATGGTGAGGGGCAGCATAGGAAATAATTAATGGTGGAGGGGCAGTATAGGAAATAATTAATTTGAGGGGCAGTATAGGAAATTATTAATGATGAGGGGCAGTTTAGGAAATAATTAATGGTGGAGGGGCAGTATATGAAATAATTAATTTGAGGGGCAGTATAGGAAATAATTAATGATGAGGGGCAGTTTAGGAAATAATTAATTATGAAGGGCAGTATAGGAAATAATTAATGATGAGGGGCAGCATACGAAATAATTAATGGTGGAGGGGCAGTATAGGAAATAATTAATTTGAGGGGAAATATAGGAAATAATTAATTTGAGGGGCAGTATAGGAAATAATTAATTTTGAGGGGCAGTATAGGAAATAATTATGAGGGGCAGTATAGGAAATAATTAATGGTGAGGGGCAGTATAGGAAATAATTAATGGTGGAGGGGCAGTATAGAAAATAATTAATTATGAGGGGCAGTATAGGAAATAATTAATTATGAGGGGCAGCATAGGGAATAATTATGAGGGGCAGTATATGAAACAATTAACGGTGGAGGGGTAGTATAGGAAATAAGTAATTATGAGGGGCAGCATAGGAAATAATAAATTATGAGGGGGTAACATAGGAAATAATTAATGGTGAGGGGCAGTATAGGAAATAATTAATGGTGAGGGGCAGCATAGGAAATAATTAATGGTGGAGGGGCAGTGTAGGAAATAAATAATTTGAGGGGAAATATAGGAAATAACTAATTTGAGGGGCAGTATAGGAAATAATTATGAGGGGCAGTATAGGAAATAATTATGAGGGGCAGTATAGGAAATAATTAATGGTGAGGGGCAGTATAGGAAATAATTAACGCTGGAGGGGCAGTATAGGAAATAATTAATGGTGGAGAGGCAGTATAGGAAATAATTAATGGTGAGGTGCAGCATAGGAAATAATTAATGGTGGGGGCAGTATAGGAAATAATTAATGGTGAGGGGCAGCATAGGAAATAATTAATGGTGGAGGGCAGTATAGGAAATATTTAATTTGAGGGGAAGTATAGGAAATAATTAATTTGAGAGGAAGTATAGGAAATAATTAACGGTGGAGGGGCAGTATAGGAAATAATTAATTTGAGGGGCAGTATAGGAAATAATTAATGGTGAGGGGCAGCATAGGAAATAATTAATGGTGGAGGGGCAGTATAGGAAATAATTAATTTGAGGGGCAGTATAGGAAATAATTAATGGTGAGGGGCAGCATAGGAAATAATTAATGGTGGGGGGCAGTATAGGAAATAATTAATGGTGAGGGGCAGCATAGGAAATAATTAATGGTGTAGGGGCAGTATAGGAAATAATTAATTTGAGGGGAAGTATAGGAAATAATTAATGGTGGAGGGGCAGTATAGGAAATAATTAATTTGAGGGGCAGTATAGGAAATAATTAATGATGAGGGGCAGTTTAGGAAATAATTAATTATGAGGGGCAGTATAGGAAATAATTAATGGTGAGGGGCAGCATAGGGAATAATTAATTATGAGGGGCAGTATAGGAAATAATTGTGAGGGGCAGTATAGGAAATAATTAATGGTGAGGGGCAGGATAGGAAATAATTAATGGTGAGGGGCAGTATAGAAAATAATTAATTTTGAGGGGCAATATAGGAAATAATTATGAGGGGCAGTATAGGAAATAATTAATGGTGAGGGGCAGTATAGGAAATAATTAATTATGAGGGGCAGTATAGGAAATAAAAATGAGGGGCAGCATAGGAAATAATTATTGGTGGAGGGGCAGTATAGGAAATAATTAATTTGAGGGGCAGTATAGGAAATAATTAATGGTGAGGGGCAGCATAGGAAATAACTAATGGTGGAGGGGCAGTATAGGAAATAATTAATTTGCGGGGCAGTATAGGAAATAATTAATGATGAGGGGCAGTTTAGGAAATAATTAATTATGAGGGGCAGTATAGGAAATAATTAATGGTGAGGGGCAGCATAGGGAATAATTATGAGGGGCAGTATAGGAAATAATTATGAGGGGCAGTATAGGAAATAATTAATGGTGAGGGGCAGGATAGGAAATAATTAATGGTGAGGGGCAGTATAGAAAATAATTAATTTTGAGGGGCAATATAGGAAATAATTATGAGGGGCAGTATAGGAAATAATTAATGGTGAGGGGCAGTATAGGAAATAATTAATGGTGGAGGGGCAGTATAGGAAATAATTAATTTGAGGGGAAATATAGGAAATAATTAATTTGAGGGGCAGTATAGGAAATAATTAGTTTGAGGGGAAGTATAGGAAATAATTAATTTGAGGGGAAGTATAGGAAATAATTAATTTGAGAGCAAGTATAGGAAATAATTAATGGTGGAGGGGCAGTATAGGAAATAATTAATTTGAGGGGCAGTATAGGAAATAATTATGAGGGGCAGTATAGGAAATAATTATGAGGGGCAGTATAGGAAATAATTAATGGTGAGGGGCAGCATAGGAAATAATTAATTATGAGGGGCAGTATAGGAAATAAAAATGAGGGGCAGCATAGGAAATAATTAATGGTGGAGGGGCAGTATAGGAAATAATTAATTTGAGGGGCAGCATAGGAAATAATTAATGGTGGGGGGCAGTATAGGAAATAATTAATGGTGAGGGGCAGCATAGGAAATTATTAATGGTGGAGGGGCAGTATAGGAAATAATTAATTTGCGGGGCAGTATAGGAAATAATTAATGATGAGGGGCAGTTTAGGAAATAATTAATTATGAGGGGCAGTATAGGAAATAATTAATGGTGAGGGGCAGCATAGGGAATAATTAATTTTGAGGGGCAATATAGAAAATAATTATGAGGGGCAGTATAGGAAATAATTAATGGTGAGGGGCAGTATAGGAAATAATTAATGGTGGAGGGGCAGTATAGGAAATAATTAATTTGAGGGGAAGTATAGGAAATAATTAATGGCGGGGGGGCAGTATAGGAGATAATTAATTTGAGGGGCAACATAGGGAATAATTATGAGGGGCAGTATAGGAAATAATTAATGGTGAGGGGCAGCATATGAAATAATTAATGGTGGGGGGCAGTATAGGAAATAATTAATGGTTAGGGGCAGCATAGGAAATAATTAATGGTGGAGGGGCAGTGTAGGAAATAAATAATTTGAGGGGAAATATAGGAAAGAATTAATTTGAGGGGCAGTATAGGAAATAATTATGAGGGGCAGTATAGGAAATAATTTATGGTGGGGGGCAGGATAGGAAATAATTAAAGGTGAGGGGCAGTATAGAAAATAATTCATTATGAGGGTCAGTATAGATAATAATTATGAGGGGCAGCATAGGAAATAATTATAAGGGGCAGTAAAGGAAATAATTATGAGGGGCAGTATAGGAAATAATTAATGATGAGGGGCAGCATAGGAAATAATTATTAGTGGGGGGCTGTATGGGAAATAATTAATGGTGAGGGGCAGCATAGGAAATAATTAATGGTGGAGGGGCAGTATGGGAAATAATTAATTTGAGGGGAATTATAGGAAATAATTAATTTGAGAGGAAGTATAGGAAATAATTGATGGTGGAGGGGCAGTATAGGAAATAATTATGAGGGGCAGCATAGGAAATAATTAATGGTGGAGGGGCAGTAAAGGAAATAATTATGAGGGGCAGCATAGGAAATAATTATTTATGAGGGGCAGTATAGGAGATAATTAATGGTGGGGGGCAGTATAGGAAATAATTAATTATGAAGGGCAACATAGGAAATAATTAATTATTAGGGACAGTATAGGAAATAATTAATGGTGAGGGGCAGCATAGGGAATAATTAATTATGAGGGGCAGTATAGGAGATAATTAATTTGAGGGGCAACATAGGGAATAATTATGAGGTGCAGTATAGGAAATAATTAATTATGAGGGGCAGTATAGGAAATAATTAATGGTGAGGGGCAGCATAGGGAATAATTAATTATGAGGGGCAGTATAGGAAATAATTATGAGGGGCAGTATAGGAAATAATTAATGGTGAGGGGCAGGATAGGAAATAATTAATGGTGAGGGGCAGTATAGAAAATAATTAATTTTGAGGGGTAATATAGAAAATAATTATGAGGGGCAGTATAGGAAATAATTAATGGTGAGGGGCAGTATAGGAAATAATTAATGGTGGAGGGGCAGCATAGGAAATAATTAATGGTGGAGGGGCAGTAAAGGAAATAATTATGAGGGGCAGCATAGGAAATAATTAATTATGAGGGGCAGTATAAGAGATAATTAATTTGAGGGGCAACATAGGGAATAATTATGAGGGGCAGTATAGGAAATAATTAATGGTGGAGGGGCAGTATAGGAAATAATTAATGGTGAGGGGCAGTATAGGAAATAATTATGAGGGGCAGTATAGGAAATAACTAATGGTGAGGGGCAGTATAGGAAATAATTAATGGTGAGGGGCAGTATAGGAAATAATTAATTATGAGGGGCAGTATAGGAAATAAAAATGAGGGGCAGCATAGGAAATAATTAATGGTGGAGGGGCAGTATAGGAAATAATTAATTTGAGGGGCAGTATAGGAAATAATTAATGGTGAGGGGCAGCATAGGAAATAATTAATGGTGGGGGGCAGTATAGGAAATAATTAATGGTGAGGGGCAGCATAGGAAATAATTAATGGTGTAGGGGCAGTATAGGAAATAATTAATTTGAGGGGAAGTATAGGAAATAATTAATTTGAGAGGAAGTATAGGAAATAATTAATGGTGGAGGGGCAGTATAGGAAATAATTAATTTGAGGGGCAGTATAGGAAATAATTAATGATGAGGGGCAGTTTAGGAAATAATTAATTATGAGGGGCAGTATAGGAAATAATTAATTGTGAGGGGCAGCATAGGGAATAATTAATTATGAGGGGCAGTATAGGAAATAATTGTGAGGGGCAGTATAGGAAATAATTAATGGTGAGGGGTAGGATAGGATAGGAAATAATTAATGGTGAGGGGCAGTATAGAAAATAATTAATTTTGAGGGGCAATATAGGAAATAATTATGAGGGGCAGTATAGGAAATAATTAATGGTGAGGGGCAGTATAGGAAATAATTAATTATGAGGGGCAGTATAGGAAATAAAAATGAGGGGCAGCATAGGAAATAATTATTGGTGGAGGGGCAGTAAAGGAAATAATTAAATTGAGGGGAAATATAGGAAATAATTAATTTGAGGGGCAGTATAGGAAATAATTAGTTTGAGGGGAAGTATAGGAAATAATTAATTTGAGGGGAAGTATAGGAAATAATTAATTTGAGAGCAAGTATAGGAAATAATTATTGGTGGAGGGGCAGTATAGGAAATAATTAATTTGAGGGGCAGTATAGGAAATAATTATGAGGGGCAGTATAGGAAATAATTATGAGGGGCAGTATAGGAAATAATTAATGGTGAGGGGCAGCATAGGAAATAATTAATTATGAGGGGCAGTATAGGAAATAATTAATATGAGGGGCAGCATAGGAAATAATTAATGGTGAGGGGCAGTATAGAAAATAATTAATTTTGAGGGGCAATATAGAAAATAATTATGAGGGGCAGTATAGGAAATAATTAATGGTGAGGGGCAGTATAGGAAATAATTAATGGTGGAGGGGCAGTATAGGAAATAATTAATTTGAGGGGAAGTATAGGAAATAATTAATGGCGGAGGGGCAGTATAGGATATAATTAATTTGAGGGGCAGTATAGGAGATAATTAATTTGAGGGGCAGTGTAGGAAATAAATAATTTGAGGGGAAATATAGGAAATAATTAATTTGAGGGGCAGTATAGGAAATAATTATGAGGGGCAGTATAGAAAATAATTATGAGGGGCAGTATAGAAAATAATTTATGGTGGGGGGCAGGATAGGAAATAATTAATGGTGAGGGGCAGTATAGAAAATAATTCATTATGAGGGTCAGTATAGATAATAATTATGAGGGGCAGCATAGGAAATAATTATAAGGGGCAGTAAAGGAAATAATTATGAGGGGCAGTATAGGAAGTAATTAATGATGAGGGGCAGCATAGGAAATAATTAATAGTGGGGGGCTGTATGGGAAATAATTAATGGTGAGGGGCAGCATAGGAAATAATTAATGGTGGAGGGGCAGTATGGGAAATAATTAATTTGAGGGGAATTATAGGAAATAATTAATTTGAGAGGAAGTATAGGAAATAATTGATGGTGGAGGGGCAGTATAGGAAATAATTATGAGGGGCAGCATAGGAAATAATTAATGGTGGAGGGGCAGTAAAGGAAATAATTATGAGGGGCAGCATAGGAAATAATTATTTATGAGGGGCAGTATAGGAGATAATTAATGGTGGGGGGCAGTATAGGAAATAATTAATTATGAAGGGCAGCATAGGAAATAATTAATTATTAGGGACAGTATAGGAAATAATTAATGGTGAGGGGCAGCATAGGGAATAATTAATTATGAGGGGCAGTATAGGAAATAATTAATGGTTAGGGGCAGTATAGGAAATAATTATGAGGGGCAGTATAGGAAATAATTAATGGTGGTGGGGCAGTATAGGAAATAATTAATTTGAGGGGAAGTATAGGAATAATTAATTTGAGGGGAAGTATAGGAAATAATTAATGGTGGAGGGGCAGTATAGGAAATAATTAATTTGAGGGGCAGTATAGGAGATAATTAATTTGAGGGGCAACATAGGGAATAATTATGAGGGGCAGTATAGGAAATAATTAATGGTGAGGGGCAGCATAGGAAATAATTAATTATGAGGGGCAGTATAGGAAAAAATTATGAGGGGCAGCATAGGAAATAATTAAAGGTGGAGGGGCAGTATAGGAAATAATTAATGGTGGAGGGGCAGTATAGGAAATAATTAATGGTGAGGGGCAGTATAGGAAATAATTAATGGTGAGGGGCAGCATAGGAAAAAATTAATGGTGGGGGGCAGTCTAGGAAATAATTAATGGTGAGGGGCAGCATAGGAAATAATTAATGGTGGAGGGGCAGTAAAGGAAATATTTAATTTGAGGGGAAGTATAGGAAATAATTAATGTTTTGGGGCAGCATAAGAAATAATAATGGTAGGGGGCAGTTTAGGAAATAATTAATGGTGGAGGGGCAGTATAGGAAATAATTAATGGTGAGGGGCAGTATAGGAAATAATTATGAGGGGCAGTATAGGAAATAATTATGAGGGGCAGTATAGGATATAATTAATTTAAAGGGCTGTATAGGAAATAATTAATGGTGGAGGGGCAGTATAGGAAATAATTAATGGTGGAGGGGCAGTATAGAAAATAATTAATTATGAGGGGCAGTATAGGAAATAATTATGAGGGGCAGTATAGGAAATAATTATGAGGGGCAGTAAAGGAAATAATTATGAGGGGCAGTATAGGAAATAATTAATGATGAGGGGCAGCATAGGAAATAATTAATAGTGGGGGGCAGTATAGGAAATAATTAATGGTGGAGGGGCAGTATAGGAAATAATTAATTTGAGGGGAAATATAGGAAATAATTAACGTGGAGGGGTAGTATAGGAAATAATTAATTATGAGGGGCAGCATAGGAAATAATAAATTATGAGGGGGGACATAGGAAATAATTAATGGTGAGGGGCAGTATAGGAAATAATTAATGGTGAGGGGCAGCATAGGAAATAATTAATGGTGGGGGGCAGTATAGGAAATAATTAATTTGAGGGGAAGTATAGGAAATAATTAATTTGAGAGGAAGTATAGGAAATAATTAATGGTGGAGGGGCAGTATATGAAATAATTAATTTGAGGGGCAGTATAGGAAATAATTAGTGATGAGGGGCAGTTTAGGA
The DNA here is from genome assembly GCF_040894005.1 of Engystomops pustulosus. Taxonomy (NCBI): domain Eukaryota; kingdom Metazoa; phylum Chordata; class Amphibia; order Anura; family Leptodactylidae; genus Engystomops; species Engystomops pustulosus. The sequence continues at coordinate 2,058,488 of NW_027284960.1, forward strand.
AATAATTAATTATGAGGGGCAGTATAGGAAATAATTAATGATGAGGGGCAGCATACGAAATAATTAATGGTGGAGGGGCAGTATAGGAAATAATTAATTTGAGGGGAAATATAGGAAATATTTAATTTGAGGGGCAGTAAAGGAAATAATTAATTTTGAGGGGCAGTATAGGAAATAATTATGAGGGGCAGTATAGGAAATAATTAATGGTGAGGGGCAGTATAGGAAATAATTAATGGTGGAGGGGCAGTATAGGAAATAATTAATTTGAGGGGAAGTATAGGAAAAATTAATTTGAGGGGAAGTATAGGAAATAATTAATGGTGGAGGGGCAGTATAGGATATAATTAATTTGAGGGGCAGTATAGGAGATAATTAATTTGAGGGGCAACATAGGGAATAATTATGAGGGGTAGTATAGGAAATAATTAATGGTGAGGGGCAGCATATGAAATTATTAATGGTGGGGGGCAGTATAGGAAATAATTAATGGTTAGGGGCAGCATAGGAAATTATTAATGGTGGTGGGGCAGTGTAGGAAATAAATAATTTGAGGGGAAATATAGGAAATAATTAATTTGAGGGGCAGTATAGGAAATAATTATGAGGGGCAGTATAGGAAATAATTATGAGGGGCAGTATAGGAAATAATTTATGGTGGGGGGCAGGATAGGAAATAATTAATGGTGAGGGGCAGTATAGAAAATAATTAATTATGAGGGGCAGTATAGGAAATAATTATGAGGGGCAGCATAGGAAATAATTATAAGGGGCAGTAAAGGAAATAATTATGAGAGGCAGTATAGGAAATAATTAATGATGAGGGGCAGCATAGGAAATAATTAATAGTGGGGGGCAGTATGGGAAATAATTAATGGTGAGGGGCAGCATAGGAAATAATTAATTGTGGAGGGGCAGTATGGGAAATAATTAATTTGAGGGGAATTATAGGAAACAATTAATTTGAGAGGAAGTATAGGAAATAATTGATGGTGGAGGGGCAGTAAAGGAAATAATTATGAGGGGCAGCATAGGAAATAATTATTTATGAGGGGCAGTATAGGAGATAATTAATTTGAGGGGCAACATAGGGAATAATTATGAGGGGCAGTATAGGAAATAATTAATGGTGGGGGGCAGTATAGGAAATAATTATGAGGGGCAGTATAGGAAATAATTAATTATTAGGGACAGTATAGGAAATAATTAATGGCGAGGGGCAGCATAGGGAATAATTAATTATGAGGGGCAGTATAGGAGATAATTAATTTGAGGGGCAACATAGGGAATAATTATGAGGGGCAGTATAGGAAATAATTAATGGTGAGGGGCAGTATAGGAAATAATTGAGGGGCAGTATAGGAAATAATTAATTTGAGGGGAAGTATAGGAAATAATTAATTTGAGGGGAAGTATAGGAAATAATTAATGGTGAGGGGCAGCATAGGAAATAATTAATGGTGGGGGGCAGTATAGGAAATAATTAATGATGAGGGGCAGTTTAGGAAATAATTAATTATGAGGGGCAGTATAGGAAATAATTAATGATGAGGGGAAATATAGGAAATAATTAATTTGAGGGGCAGTAAAGGAAATAATTAATTTTGAGGGGCAGTATAGGAAATAATTATGAGGGGCAGTATAGGAAATAATTAATGGTGAGGGGCAGCATAGGAAATAATTAATTATGAGGGGCAGTATAGGAAATAATTAATATGAGGGGCAGCATAGGAAATAATTAATGGTGAGGGGCAGTATAGAAAATAATTAATTTTGAGGGGCAATATAGAAAATAATTATGAGGGGCAGTATAGGAAATAATTAATGGTGAGGGGCAGTATAGGAAATAATTAATGGTGGAGGGGCAGTATAGGAAATAATTAATTTGAGGGGAAGTATAGGAAATAATTAATGGCGGAGGGGCAGTATAGGATATAATTAATTTGAGGGGCAGTATAGGAGATAATTAATTTGAGGGGCAACATAGGGAATAATTATGAGGGGCAGTATAGGAAATAATTAATAGTGAGGGGCAGCATATGAAATAATTAATGGTGGGGGGCAGTATAGGAAATAATTAATGGTTAGGGGCAGCATAGGAAATAATTAATGGTGGAGGGGCAGTGTAGGAAATAAATAATTTGAGGGGAAATATAGGAAATAATTGATTTGAGGGGCAGTATAGGAAATAATTATGAGGGGCAGTATAGAAAATAATTATGAGGGGCAGTATAGGAAATAATTTATGGTGGGGGGCAGGATAGGAAATAATTAATGGTGAGGGGCAGTATAGAAAATAATTCATTATGAGGGTCAGTATAGATAATAATTATGAGGGGCAGCATAGGAAATAATTATAAGGGGCAGTAAAGGAAATAATTATGAGGGGCAGTATAGGAAATAATTAATGATGAGGGGCAGCATAGGAAATAATTAATAGTGGGGGGCTGTATGGGAAATAATTAATGGTGAGGGGCAGCATAGGAAATAATTAATGGTGGAGGGGCAGTATGGGAAATAATTAATTTGAGGGGAATTATAGGAAATAATTAATTTGAGAGGAAGTATAGGAAATAATTGATGGTGGAGGGGCAGTATAGGAAATAATTATGAGGGGCAGCATAGGAAATAATTAATGGTGGAGGGGCAGTAAAGGAAATAATTATGAGGGGCAGCATAGGAAATAATTATTTATGAGGGGCAGTATAGGAGATAATTAATGGTGGGGGGCAGTATAGGAAATAATTAATTATGAAGGGCAGCATAGGAAATAATTAATTATTAGGGACAGTATAGGAAATAATTAATGGTGAGGGGCAGCATAGGGAATAATTAATTATGAGGGGCAGTATAGGAGATAATTAATTTGAGGGGCAACATAGGGAATAATTATGAGGGGCAGTATAGGAAATAATTAATGGTGAGGGGCAGTATAGGAAATAATTATGAGGGGCAGTATAGGAAATAATTAATGGTGAGGGGCAGTATAGGAAATAATTAATGGTGGAGGGGCAGTATAGGAAATAATTAATTTGAGGGGAAGTATAGGAATAATTAATTTGAGGGGAAGTATAGGAAATAATTAATGGTGGAGGGGCAGTATAGGAAATAATTAATTTGAGGGGCAGTATAGGAGATAATTAATTTGAGGGGCAACATAGGGAATAATTATGAGGGGCAGTATAGGAAATAATTAATGGTGAGGGGCAGCATAGGAATTAATTAATTATGAGGGGCAGTATAGGAAAAAATTATGAGGGGCAGCATAGGAAATAATTAATGGTGGAGGGGCAGTATAGAAAATAATTAATGGTGGAGGGGCAGTATAGGAAATAATTAATGGTGAGGGGCAGTATAGGAAATAATTAATGGTGAGGGGCAGCATAGGAAATAATTAATGGTGGGGGGCAGTCTAGGAAATAATTAATGGTGAGGGGCAGCATAGGAAATAATTAATGGTGGAGGGGCAGTAAAGGAAATATTTAATTTGAGGGGAAGTATAGGAAATAATTAATGTTTTGGGGCAGCATAAGAAATAATAATGGTGGGGGGCAGTTTAGGAAATAATTAATGGTGGAGGGGCAGTATAGAAAATTATAAATGGTGAGGGGCAGTATAGGAAATAATTATGAGGGGCAGTATAGGAAATAATTATGAGGGGCAGTATAGGATATAATTAATTTAAAGGGCTGTATAGGAAATAATTAATGGTGGAGGGGCAGTATAGGAAATAATTAATGGTGGAGGGGCAGTATAAAAAATAATTAATTATGAGGGGCAGTATAGGAAATAATTATGAGGGGCAGTATAGGAAATAATTATGAGGGGCAGTAAAGGAAATAATTATGAGGGGCAGTATAGGAAATAATTAATGATGAGGGGCAGCATAGGAAATAATTAATAGTGGGGGGCAGTATAGGAAATAATTAATGGTGGAGGGGCAGTATAGGAAATAATTAATTTGAGGGGAAATATAGGAAATAATTAATTTGAGGGGCAGTATAGGAAATAATTATGAGGGGCAGTATAGGAAATAATTAATTATGAGGGGCATCATAGGGAATAATTATGAGGGGCAGTATAGGAAATAATTAACGGTGGAGGGGTAGTATAGGAAATAATTAATTATGAGGGGCAGCATAGGAAATAATAAATTATGAGGGGGGACATAGGAAATAATTAATGGTGAGGGGCAGTATAGGAAATAATTAATTTGAGGGGCAGCATAGGGAATAATTAATGGTGGAGGGGCAGTATAGGAAATAATTAATGGTGGAGGGGCAGTATAGGAAATAATTAATGGTGGAGGGGCAGTATAGGAAATAATTAATGGTGAGGGGCAGTATAGAAAATAATTAATTTGAGGGGCAGTATAGGAAATAATTAATGGTGGAGGGGCAGTATAGGAAATAATTAATGGTGGAGGGGCAGTATAGGAAATAATTAATTTGCGGGGCAGTATAGGAAATAATTAATGGTGGAGGGGCAGTATAGGAAATAATTAATTTGAGGGGCAGTATAGGAAATAATTAATGGTGAGGGGCAGCATAGGAAATAATTAATGGTGGAGGGGCAGTATAGGAAATAATTAATGGTGGAGGGGCAGTATAGGAAATAATTAATGGTGAGGGGCAGTATAGGAAATAATTTATGGTGAGGGGCAGTATAGGAAATAATTATGAGGGGCAGTATAGGAAATAATTAATGTTGAGAGGCAGTATAGAAAATAATTAATTATGAGGGGCAGTATAGGAAATAATTATGAAGGGCAGTATAGGAAATAATTAATTTAAGGAGGAGGATAGTAAATAATTAATTTGAGGGGCAGTATAGGAAATAATTAATGGTGAGGGACAGCATAGGAAATAATTAATGGTGGAGGGGCAGTATAGGAAATTATTATGAGGGGCAGTATAGGAAATAATTAATGGTGAGGGGCAGCATAGGAAATAATTAATGGTGGAGGGGCAGTAAAGGAAATAATTAATTTGAGGGGAAGTATAGGAAATAATTAATTATGAGGGGCAGTATAGGAAATAATTAATGGTGGAGGGGCAGTATAGGAAATAATTAATTATGAGGGGCAGCATAGGAAATAATTAATGATGGGGGGAAGCATAAGACATAATTAATGGTGGAAGGGCAGCATAGGAAATAATTAATGGTGGTGGTGTAAGAAATAATCAATTATGAGGGGCTGTCTAGTAATTAATGGGGGGAAGGCATATTCAATAATTAATGGAGAGAGGTCCCAGTATATTAATTAATTAATTGGGACAATATATATAAAATAGTTCAATAGGAGTGCAGTATATTAAATAAATAATTGAGGGGGGCCCAGTGTATTACGGATGCGGTCACATGTACCGCTATTTCTTTTTAAACTTAAGTCCGGCCCTCCAACGATCTGAGGGGGACAGTGAACGGCCCCCTACATAAAAAGTTTGGGGACCCCTGTATTAGGGGTTTGATTGAATTAGGCACAGTCTGACGATTTTTTTTTTTTTTCCCAAAACTTAAAGTGACTTAAAATCCAGTTGTGTGCTGTCAGTGTAGGTTAGAAACTAGGCATACAAGAACCCAACCGGCTTTCTTAGGCCTACAAGAAGATAGAAGACGTGGTGGTGAGTACAGGGTTTTTATTTTTTTTATTAAAAAGGGCAGTAAAAAGGTTGTGGTGGGCGGAGGCCAATAGTTAGTTATGAGGGGCAGAATAGGAAATAATTAATGGTGAGGGGCAGTATAGAAAATAATTAATGGTGAGGGGCAGCATAGGGAATAATTAATGGTGGAGGGGCAGTATAGGAAATAATTAATGGTGGAGGGACAGTATAGAAAATAATTAATTTGAAGGTCAGTATAGGAAATAATTAATGGTGGAGGGGCAGTATAGGAAATAATTAATTTGAGGGGCAGTATAGGAAATAATTAATGGTGAGGGGCAGCATAGGAAATAAGTAATGGTGGGGGGCAGTATAGGAAATAATTAATTATGAGGGGCAGTATAGGAAATAATTAATGGTGAGGGGCAGCATAGGAAATAACTAATGGTGGAGGGGCAGTATAGGAAATAATTATGAGGGGCAGTATAGGAAATAATTAATGGTGAGGGGCAGCATAGGAAATAATTAATGGTGGAGGGGCAGTATAGGAAATAATTAATTTGAGGGGCAGTATAGGAAATAATTAATGGTGAGGGGCAGCATAGGAAATAATTAATGGTGGGGGGCAGTATAGGAAATAATTATGAGGGGCAGTATAGGAAATAATTATGAGGGGCAGCATAGGGAATAATTAATTATGAGGGGCAGTATAGGAAATAATTAATGGTGAGGAGCAGCATAGGGAATAATTAATGGTGGAGGGGCAGTATAGGAAATAATTAATTATGAGGGGCAGTATAGGAAATAATTATGAGGGGCAGCATAGGAAATAATTAATGGTGGAGGGGCAGTATGGGAAATAATTAATGGTGAGGGGCAGCATAGGAAATAATTAATTATGAGGGGCAGTATAGGAAATAATTATGAGGGGCAGCATAGGAAATAATTAATGGTGGAGGGGCAGTATGGGAAATAATTAATGGTGAGGGGCAGCATAGGAAATAATTAATGGTGGAGGGGCAGTATAGGAAATAACTAATTTGAGGGGATGTATAGGAAATAATTAATTATGAGGGGCAGTATAGGAAATAATTAATGGTGGAGGGGCAGTATAGGAAATAATTAATGGTGAGGGGCAGTATAGGAAATAATTATGAGGGGCAGTATAGGAAATATTTATGAGGGCAGTATAGGAAATAATTAATGGTGAGGGGCAGCATAGGAAATAATTAATTATGAGGGGCAGTAGAGGAAATAATTATGAGGGGCAGTATAGGAAATAATTATGAGGGGCAGCATAGGAAATAATTAATGGTGGAGGGGCAATAAAGGAAATAATTATGAGGGGCAGCATAGGAAATAATTAATTATGAGGGGCAGTATAGGAGATAATTAATTTGAGGGGCAACATAGGGAATAATTATGAGGGGCAGTATAGGAAATAATTAATGGTGGAGGGGCAGTATAGGAAATAATTAATGGTGAGGGGCAGTATAGGAAATAATTAATTTGAGGGGAAGTAAAGGAAATAATTAATGGTGGAGTGGCAGTATAGGGAATAATTAATGGTGGAGGGGCAGTATAGGAAATAATTAATTTAAGGGGCAGTATAGGAAATAATAATGGTGAGGGGCAGCATAGGAAATAATTAATGGTGGGGGGCAGTATAGGAAATAATTAATGGTGAGGGGCAGCATAGGAAATAATTAATGGTGGAGGGGCAGTATAGGAAATAATTAATTTGAGGGGAAGTATAGGAAATAATTAATGATGAGGGGCAGCATAGGAAATAATTAATGGTGAGGGGTAGTATAGAAAATAATTAATGGTGGAGGGGCAGTATAGGAAATAATTAATTTAAGGGGCAGTATAGGAAATAATTAATGGTGAGGGGCAGCATAGGAAATAATTAATGGTGGGGGGCAGTATAGGAAATAATTAATGGTGAGGGGCAGCATAGGAAATAATTAATGGTGGAGGGGAAGTATAGGAAATAATTATGAGGGGCAGTATAGGAAATAATTAATGGTGAGGGGCAGTATAGGAAATAATTAATGGTGAGGGGCAGCATAGGAAATAATTAATGGTGGGGGCAGTATAGGAAATAATTAATGGTGAGGGGCAGCATAGGAAATAATTAATGATGGAGGGGCAGTATAGGAAATATTTAATTTGAGGGGAAGTAAAGGAAATAATTAATTTGAGAGGAAGTATAGGAAATAATTAATGGTGGAGGGGCAGTATAGGAAATAATTAATTTGAGGGGCAGTATAGGAAATAATTAATGATGAGGGGCAGTTTAGAAAATAATTAATTATGAGGGACAGTATAGGAAATAATTCATGGTGAGGGGCAGCATAGGAAATAATTAATGGTGGAGGGGCAGTATAGGAAATAATTAATTTGAGGGGAAGTATAGGAAATAATTAATTTGAGAGGAAGTATAGGAAATAATTAATGGTGGAGGGGCAGTATAGGAAATAATTATGAGGGGCAGCATAGGAAATAATTAATGGTGGAGGGGCAGTATAGAAAATAATTAATTATGAGGGGCAGTATAGGAAATAATTATGAGGGGCAGTATAGCAAATAATTATGAGGGGCAGTAAAGGAAATAATTATGAGGGGCAGTATAGGAAATAATTAATGATGAGGGGCAGCATAGGAAATAATTAATAGTGGGGGGCAGTATAGGAAATAATTAATGGTGGGGGGGCAGTATAGGAAATAATTAATTTGAGGGGGAATATAGGAAATAATTAATTTGAGGGGCATTATAGGAAATAATTATGAGGGGCAGTATAGGAAATAATTAATGGTGAGGGGCAGCATAGGAAATAATTAATGGTGGTGGGCAGTATAGAAAATAATTAGTTATGAGGGGCAGTATAGGAAATAATTAATTATGAGGGGCAGCATAGGGAATAATTATGAGGGGCAGAATAGGAAATAATTAACGGTGGAGGGGTAGTATAGGAAATAATTAATTATGAGGGGCAGCATAGGAAATAATAAATTATGAGGGGGGACATAGGAAATAATTAATGAAGAGGGGCAGTATAGGAAATAATTAATGGTGAGGGGCAGCATAGGAAATAATTAATGGTGGAGGGGCAGTATAGGAAATAATTAATTTGAGGGGAAGTATAGGAAATAATTAATTTGAGAGGAAGTATAGGAAATAATTAATGATGGAGGGGCAGTATATGAAATAATTAATTTGAGGGGCAGTATAGGAAATAATTAATGATGAGGGGCAGTTTAGGAAATAATTAATTATGAGGGGCAGTATAGGAAATAATTAATGATGAGGGGCAGCATACGAAATAATTAATGGTGGAGGGGCAGTATAGGAAATAATTAATTTGAGGGGAAATATAGGAAATAATTAATTTGAGGGGCAGTATAGGAAATAATTAATTTTGAGGGGCAGTAAAGGAAATAATTGTGAGGGGCAGTATAGGAAATAATTAATGGTGAGGGGCAGTATAGGAAATAATTAATGGTGGAGGGGCAGTATAGGAAATAATTAATGGTGAGGGGCAGTATAGGAAATAATTAATGGTGGAGGGGCATTATAGGAAATAATTAATGGTGAGGGGCAGTATAGGAAATAATTATGAGGGACAGTATAGGAAATAATTATGAGGGGCAGTATAGGAAATAATTAATTTAAAGGGCTGTATAGGAAATAATTAATGGTGGAGGGGCAGTATAGGAAATAATTAATGGTGGAGGGGCAGTATAGAAAATAATTAATTATGAGGGGCAGTATAGGAAATAATTATGAGGGGCAGTATAGGAAATAATTAATGATGAGGGGCAGCATAGGAAATAATTATGAGGGGCAGTATAGGAAATAATTAATGATGAGGGGCAGCATAGGAAATAATTAATAGTGGGGGGCAGTATAGGAAATAATTAATGGTGGAGGGGCAGTATAGGAAATAATTAATTTGAGGGGAAATATAGGAAATAATTAATTTGAGGGGCAGTATAGGAAATAATTATGAGGGGCGGTATAGGAAATAATTAATGGTGAGGGGCAGCATAGGAAATAATTAATGGTGGTGGGCAGTATAGAAAATAATTAATTATGAGGGGCAGTATAGGAAATAATTAATTATGAGGGGCAGCATAGGGAATAATTATGAGGGGCAGTATAGGAAATAATTAACGGTGGAGGGGCAGTATAGGAAATAATTATGAGGGGCAGCATAGGAAATAATTAATGGTGGAGGGGCAGTATAGGAAATAATTAATGGTGGAGGGGCAGTATAGGAAATAATTAATTTGAGGGGCAGTATAGGAAATAATTAATGGTGACGGGCAGCATAGGAAATAATTAATGGTGGTGGGCAGTATAGAAAATAATTAATTATGAGGGGCAGTATAGGAAATAATTAATTATGAGGGGCAGTATAGGAAATAATTAACGGTGGAGGGGTAGTATAGGAAATAATTAATTATGAGGGGCAGCATAGGAAATAATAAATTATGAGGGGGGACATAGGAAATAATTAATGGTGAGGGGCAGTATAGGAAATAATTAATGGTGAGGGGCAGCATAGGAAATAATTAATGGTGGAGGGGCAGTATAGGAAATAATTAATTTGAGGGGCAGTATAGGAAATTATTAATGATGAGGGGCAGTTTAGGAAATAATTAATGGTGGAGGGGCAGTATATGAAATAATTAATTTGAGGGGCAGTATAGGAAATAATTAATGATGAGGGGCAGTTTAGGAAATAATTAATTATGAAGGGCAGTATAGGAAATAATTAATGATGAGGGGCAGCATACGAAATAATTAATGGTGGAGGGGCAGTATAGGAAATAATTAATTTGAGGGGAAATATAGGAAATAATTAATTTGAGGGGCAGTATAGGAAATAATTAATTTTGAGGGGCAGTATAGGAAATAATTATGAGGGGCAGTATAGGAAATAATTAATGGTGAGGGGCAGTATAGGAAATAATTAATGGTGGAGGGGCAGTATAGAAAATAATTAATTATGAGGGGCAGTATAGGAAATAATTAATTATGAGGGGCAGCATAGGGAATAATTATGAGGGGCAGTATATGAAACAATTAACGGTGGAGGGGTAGTATAGGAAATAAGTAATTATGAGGGGCAGCATAGGAAATAATAAATTATGAGGGGGTAACATAGGAAATAATTAATGGTGAGGGGCAGTATAGGAAATAATTAATGGTGAGGGGCAGCATAGGAAATAATTAATGGTGGAGGGGCAGTGTAGGAAATAAATAATTTGAGGGGAAATATAGGAAATAACTAATTTGAGGGGCAGTATAGGAAATAATTATGAGGGGCAGTATAGGAAATAATTATGAGGGGCAGTATAGGAAATAATTAATGGTGAGGGGCAGTATAGGAAATAATTAACGCTGGAGGGGCAGTATAGGAAATAATTAATGGTGGAGAGGCAGTATAGGAAATAATTAATGGTGAGGTGCAGCATAGGAAATAATTAATGGTGGGGGCAGTATAGGAAATAATTAATGGTGAGGGGCAGCATAGGAAATAATTAATGGTGGAGGGCAGTATAGGAAATATTTAATTTGAGGGGAAGTATAGGAAATAATTAATTTGAGAGGAAGTATAGGAAATAATTAACGGTGGAGGGGCAGTATAGGAAATAATTAATTTGAGGGGCAGTATAGGAAATAATTAATGGTGAGGGGCAGCATAGGAAATAATTAATGGTGGAGGGGCAGTATAGGAAATAATTAATTTGAGGGGCAGTATAGGAAATAATTAATGGTGAGGGGCAGCATAGGAAATAATTAATGGTGGGGGGCAGTATAGGAAATAATTAATGGTGAGGGGCAGCATAGGAAATAATTAATGGTGTAGGGGCAGTATAGGAAATAATTAATTTGAGGGGAAGTATAGGAAATAATTAATGGTGGAGGGGCAGTATAGGAAATAATTAATTTGAGGGGCAGTATAGGAAATAATTAATGATGAGGGGCAGTTTAGGAAATAATTAATTATGAGGGGCAGTATAGGAAATAATTAATGGTGAGGGGCAGCATAGGGAATAATTAATTATGAGGGGCAGTATAGGAAATAATTGTGAGGGGCAGTATAGGAAATAATTAATGGTGAGGGGCAGGATAGGAAATAATTAATGGTGAGGGGCAGTATAGAAAATAATTAATTTTGAGGGGCAATATAGGAAATAATTATGAGGGGCAGTATAGGAAATAATTAATGGTGAGGGGCAGTATAGGAAATAATTAATTATGAGGGGCAGTATAGGAAATAAAAATGAGGGGCAGCATAGGAAATAATTATTGGTGGAGGGGCAGTATAGGAAATAATTAATTTGAGGGGCAGTATAGGAAATAATTAATGGTGAGGGGCAGCATAGGAAATAACTAATGGTGGAGGGGCAGTATAGGAAATAATTAATTTGCGGGGCAGTATAGGAAATAATTAATGATGAGGGGCAGTTTAGGAAATAATTAATTATGAGGGGCAGTATAGGAAATAATTAATGGTGAGGGGCAGCATAGGGAATAATTATGAGGGGCAGTATAGGAAATAATTATGAGGGGCAGTATAGGAAATAATTAATGGTGAGGGGCAGGATAGGAAATAATTAATGGTGAGGGGCAGTATAGAAAATAATTAATTTTGAGGGGCAATATAGGAAATAATTATGAGGGGCAGTATAGGAAATAATTAATGGTGAGGGGCAGTATAGGAAATAATTAATGGTGGAGGGGCAGTATAGGAAATAATTAATTTGAGGGGAAATATAGGAAATAATTAATTTGAGGGGCAGTATAGGAAATAATTAGTTTGAGGGGAAGTATAGGAAATAATTAATTTGAGGGGAAGTATAGGAAATAATTAATTTGAGAGCAAGTATAGGAAATAATTAATGGTGGAGGGGCAGTATAGGAAATAATTAATTTGAGGGGCAGTATAGGAAATAATTATGAGGGGCAGTATAGGAAATAATTATGAGGGGCAGTATAGGAAATAATTAATGGTGAGGGGCAGCATAGGAAATAATTAATTATGAGGGGCAGTATAGGAAATAAAAATGAGGGGCAGCATAGGAAATAATTAATGGTGGAGGGGCAGTATAGGAAATAATTAATTTGAGGGGCAGCATAGGAAATAATTAATGGTGGGGGGCAGTATAGGAAATAATTAATGGTGAGGGGCAGCATAGGAAATTATTAATGGTGGAGGGGCAGTATAGGAAATAATTAATTTGCGGGGCAGTATAGGAAATAATTAATGATGAGGGGCAGTTTAGGAAATAATTAATTATGAGGGGCAGTATAGGAAATAATTAATGGTGAGGGGCAGCATAGGGAATAATTAATTTTGAGGGGCAATATAGAAAATAATTATGAGGGGCAGTATAGGAAATAATTAATGGTGAGGGGCAGTATAGGAAATAATTAATGGTGGAGGGGCAGTATAGGAAATAATTAATTTGAGGGGAAGTATAGGAAATAATTAATGGCGGGGGGGCAGTATAGGAGATAATTAATTTGAGGGGCAACATAGGGAATAATTATGAGGGGCAGTATAGGAAATAATTAATGGTGAGGGGCAGCATATGAAATAATTAATGGTGGGGGGCAGTATAGGAAATAATTAATGGTTAGGGGCAGCATAGGAAATAATTAATGGTGGAGGGGCAGTGTAGGAAATAAATAATTTGAGGGGAAATATAGGAAAGAATTAATTTGAGGGGCAGTATAGGAAATAATTATGAGGGGCAGTATAGGAAATAATTTATGGTGGGGGGCAGGATAGGAAATAATTAAAGGTGAGGGGCAGTATAGAAAATAATTCATTATGAGGGTCAGTATAGATAATAATTATGAGGGGCAGCATAGGAAATAATTATAAGGGGCAGTAAAGGAAATAATTATGAGGGGCAGTATAGGAAATAATTAATGATGAGGGGCAGCATAGGAAATAATTATTAGTGGGGGGCTGTATGGGAAATAATTAATGGTGAGGGGCAGCATAGGAAATAATTAATGGTGGAGGGGCAGTATGGGAAATAATTAATTTGAGGGGAATTATAGGAAATAATTAATTTGAGAGGAAGTATAGGAAATAATTGATGGTGGAGGGGCAGTATAGGAAATAATTATGAGGGGCAGCATAGGAAATAATTAATGGTGGAGGGGCAGTAAAGGAAATAATTATGAGGGGCAGCATAGGAAATAATTATTTATGAGGGGCAGTATAGGAGATAATTAATGGTGGGGGGCAGTATAGGAAATAATTAATTATGAAGGGCAACATAGGAAATAATTAATTATTAGGGACAGTATAGGAAATAATTAATGGTGAGGGGCAGCATAGGGAATAATTAATTATGAGGGGCAGTATAGGAGATAATTAATTTGAGGGGCAACATAGGGAATAATTATGAGGTGCAGTATAGGAAATAATTAATTATGAGGGGCAGTATAGGAAATAATTAATGGTGAGGGGCAGCATAGGGAATAATTAATTATGAGGGGCAGTATAGGAAATAATTATGAGGGGCAGTATAGGAAATAATTAATGGTGAGGGGCAGGATAGGAAATAATTAATGGTGAGGGGCAGTATAGAAAATAATTAATTTTGAGGGGTAATATAGAAAATAATTATGAGGGGCAGTATAGGAAATAATTAATGGTGAGGGGCAGTATAGGAAATAATTAATGGTGGAGGGGCAGCATAGGAAATAATTAATGGTGGAGGGGCAGTAAAGGAAATAATTATGAGGGGCAGCATAGGAAATAATTAATTATGAGGGGCAGTATAAGAGATAATTAATTTGAGGGGCAACATAGGGAATAATTATGAGGGGCAGTATAGGAAATAATTAATGGTGGAGGGGCAGTATAGGAAATAATTAATGGTGAGGGGCAGTATAGGAAATAATTATGAGGGGCAGTATAGGAAATAACTAATGGTGAGGGGCAGTATAGGAAATAATTAATGGTGAGGGGCAGTATAGGAAATAATTAATTATGAGGGGCAGTATAGGAAATAAAAATGAGGGGCAGCATAGGAAATAATTAATGGTGGAGGGGCAGTATAGGAAATAATTAATTTGAGGGGCAGTATAGGAAATAATTAATGGTGAGGGGCAGCATAGGAAATAATTAATGGTGGGGGGCAGTATAGGAAATAATTAATGGTGAGGGGCAGCATAGGAAATAATTAATGGTGTAGGGGCAGTATAGGAAATAATTAATTTGAGGGGAAGTATAGGAAATAATTAATTTGAGAGGAAGTATAGGAAATAATTAATGGTGGAGGGGCAGTATAGGAAATAATTAATTTGAGGGGCAGTATAGGAAATAATTAATGATGAGGGGCAGTTTAGGAAATAATTAATTATGAGGGGCAGTATAGGAAATAATTAATTGTGAGGGGCAGCATAGGGAATAATTAATTATGAGGGGCAGTATAGGAAATAATTGTGAGGGGCAGTATAGGAAATAATTAATGGTGAGGGGTAGGATAGGATAGGAAATAATTAATGGTGAGGGGCAGTATAGAAAATAATTAATTTTGAGGGGCAATATAGGAAATAATTATGAGGGGCAGTATAGGAAATAATTAATGGTGAGGGGCAGTATAGGAAATAATTAATTATGAGGGGCAGTATAGGAAATAAAAATGAGGGGCAGCATAGGAAATAATTATTGGTGGAGGGGCAGTAAAGGAAATAATTAAATTGAGGGGAAATATAGGAAATAATTAATTTGAGGGGCAGTATAGGAAATAATTAGTTTGAGGGGAAGTATAGGAAATAATTAATTTGAGGGGAAGTATAGGAAATAATTAATTTGAGAGCAAGTATAGGAAATAATTATTGGTGGAGGGGCAGTATAGGAAATAATTAATTTGAGGGGCAGTATAGGAAATAATTATGAGGGGCAGTATAGGAAATAATTATGAGGGGCAGTATAGGAAATAATTAATGGTGAGGGGCAGCATAGGAAATAATTAATTATGAGGGGCAGTATAGGAAATAATTAATATGAGGGGCAGCATAGGAAATAATTAATGGTGAGGGGCAGTATAGAAAATAATTAATTTTGAGGGGCAATATAGAAAATAATTATGAGGGGCAGTATAGGAAATAATTAATGGTGAGGGGCAGTATAGGAAATAATTAATGGTGGAGGGGCAGTATAGGAAATAATTAATTTGAGGGGAAGTATAGGAAATAATTAATGGCGGAGGGGCAGTATAGGATATAATTAATTTGAGGGGCAGTATAGGAGATAATTAATTTGAGGGGCAGTGTAGGAAATAAATAATTTGAGGGGAAATATAGGAAATAATTAATTTGAGGGGCAGTATAGGAAATAATTATGAGGGGCAGTATAGAAAATAATTATGAGGGGCAGTATAGAAAATAATTTATGGTGGGGGGCAGGATAGGAAATAATTAATGGTGAGGGGCAGTATAGAAAATAATTCATTATGAGGGTCAGTATAGATAATAATTATGAGGGGCAGCATAGGAAATAATTATAAGGGGCAGTAAAGGAAATAATTATGAGGGGCAGTATAGGAAGTAATTAATGATGAGGGGCAGCATAGGAAATAATTAATAGTGGGGGGCTGTATGGGAAATAATTAATGGTGAGGGGCAGCATAGGAAATAATTAATGGTGGAGGGGCAGTATGGGAAATAATTAATTTGAGGGGAATTATAGGAAATAATTAATTTGAGAGGAAGTATAGGAAATAATTGATGGTGGAGGGGCAGTATAGGAAATAATTATGAGGGGCAGCATAGGAAATAATTAATGGTGGAGGGGCAGTAAAGGAAATAATTATGAGGGGCAGCATAGGAAATAATTATTTATGAGGGGCAGTATAGGAGATAATTAATGGTGGGGGGCAGTATAGGAAATAATTAATTATGAAGGGCAGCATAGGAAATAATTAATTATTAGGGACAGTATAGGAAATAATTAATGGTGAGGGGCAGCATAGGGAATAATTAATTATGAGGGGCAGTATAGGAAATAATTAATGGTTAGGGGCAGTATAGGAAATAATTATGAGGGGCAGTATAGGAAATAATTAATGGTGGTGGGGCAGTATAGGAAATAATTAATTTGAGGGGAAGTATAGGAATAATTAATTTGAGGGGAAGTATAGGAAATAATTAATTTGAGGGGCAGTATAGGAAATAATTAATTTGAGGGGCAGTATAGGAGATAATTAATTTGAGGGGCAACATAGGGAATAATTATGAGGGGCAGTATAGGAAATAATTAATGGTGAGGGGCAGCATAGGAAATAATTAATTATGAGGGGCAGTATAGGAAAAAATTATGAGGGGCAGCATAGGAAATAATTAAAGGTGGAGGGGCAGTATAGGAAATAATTAATGGTGGAGGGGCAGTATAGGAAATAATTAATGGTGAGGGGCAGTATAGGAAATAATTAATGGTGAGGGGCAGCATAGGAAAAAATTAATGGTGGGGGGCAGTCTAGGAAATAATTAATGGTGAGGGGCAGCATAGGAAATAATTAATGGTGGAGGGGCAGTAAAGGAAATATTTAATTTGAGGGGAAGTATAGGAAATAATTAATGTTTTGGGGCAGCATAAGAAATAATAATGGTAGGGGGCAGTTTAGGAAATAATTAATGGTGGAGGGGCAGTATAGGAAATAATTAATGGTGAGGGGCAGTATAGGAAATAATTATGAGGGGCAGTATAGGAAATAATTATGAGGGGCAGTATAGGATATAATTAATTTAAAGGGCTGTATAGGAAATAATTAATGGTGGAGGGGCAGTATAGGAAATAATTAATGGTGGAGGGGCAGTATAGAAAATAATTAATTATGAGGGGCAGTATAGGAAATAATTATGAGGGGCAGTATAGGAAATAATTATGAGGGGCAGTAAAGGAAATAATTATGAGGGGCAGTATAGGAAATAATTAATGATGAGGGGCAGCATAGGAAATAATTAATAGTGGGGGGCAGTATAGGAAATAATTAATGGTGGAGGGGCAGTATAGGAAATAATTAATTTGAGGGGAAATATAGGAAATAATTAATTTGAGGGGCAGTATAGCAAATAATTATGAGGGGCAGTATAGGAAATAATTAATTATGAGGGGCATCATAGGGAATAATTATGAGGGGCAGTATAGGAAATAATTAACGTGGAGGGGTAGTATAGGAAATAATTAATTATGAGGGGCAGCATAGGAAATAATAAATTATGAGGGGGGACATAGGAAATAATTAATGGTGAGGGGCAGTATAGGAAATAATTAATGGTGAGGGGCAGCATAGGAAATAATTAATGGTGGGGGGCAGTATAGGAAATAATTAATTTGAGGGGAAGTATAGGAAATAATTAATTTGAGAGGAAGTATAGGAAATAATTAATGGTGGAGGGGCAGTATATGAAATAATTAATTTGAGGGGCAGTATAGGAAATAATTAGTGATGAGGGGCAGTTTAGGAAATAATTAATTATGAGGGGCAGTATAGGAAATAATTAATGATGAGGGGCAGCATACGAAATAATTAATGGTGGAGGGGCAGTATAGGAAATAATTAATTTGAGGGGAAATATAGGAAATATTTAATTTGAGGGGCAGTAAAGGAAATAATTAATTTTGAGGGGCAGTATAGGAAATAATTATGAGGGGCAGTATAGGAAATAATTAATGGTGAGGGGCAGTATAGGAAATAATTAATGGTGGAGGGGCAGTATAGGAAATAATTAATTTGAGGGGAAGTATAGGAAAAATTAATTTGAGGGGAAGTATAGGAAATAATTAATGGTGGAGGGGCAGTATAGGATATAATTAATTTGAGGGGCAGTATAGGAGATAATTAATTTGAGGGGCAACATAGGGAATAATTATGAGGGGTAGTATAGGAAATAATTAATGGTGAGGGGCAGCATATGAAATTATTAATGGTGGGGGGCAGTATAGGAAATAATTAATGGTTAGGGGCAGCATAGGAAATTATTAATGGTGGTGGGGCAGTGTAGGAAATAAATAATTTGAGGGGAAATATAGGAAATAATTAATTTGAGGGGCAGTATAGGAAATAATTATGAGGGGCAGTATAGGAAATAATTATGAGGGGCAGTATAGGAAATAATTTATGGTGGGGGGCAGGATAGGAAATAATTAATGGTGAGGGGCAGTATAGAAAATAATTAATTATGAGGGGCAGTATAGGAAATAATTATGAGGGGCAGCATAGGAAATAATTATAAGGGGCAGTAAAGGAAATAATTATGAGAGGCAGTATAGGAAATAATTAATGATGAGGGGCAGCATAGGAAATAATTAATAGTGGGGGGCAGTATGGGAAATAATTAATGGTGAGGGGCAGCATAGGAAATAATTAATTGTGGAGGGGCAGTATGGGAAATAATTAATTTGAGGGGAATTATAGGAAATAATTAATTTGAGAGGAAGTATAGGAAATAATTGATGGTGGAGGGGCAGTAAAGGAAATAATTATGAGGGGCAGCATAGGAAATAATTATTTATGAGGGGCAGTATAGGAGATAATTAATTTGAGGGGCAACATAGGGAATAATTATGAGGGGCAGTATAGGAAATAATTAATGGTGGGGGGCAGTATAGGAAATAATTATGAGGGGCAGTATAGGAAATAATTAATTATTAGGGACAGTATAGGAAATAATTAATGGCGAGGGGCAGCATAGGGAATAATTAATTATGAGGGGCAGTATAGGAGATAATTAATTTGAGGGGCAACATAGGGAATAATTATGAGGGGCAGTATAGGAAATAATTAATGGTGAGGGGCAGTATAGGAAATAATTGAGGGGCAGTATAGGAAATAATTAATTTGAGGGGAAGTATAGGAAATAATTAATTTGAGGGGAAGTATAGGAAATAATTAATGGTGAGGGGCAGCATAGGAAATAATTAATGGTGGGGGGCAGTATAGGAAATAATTAATGATGAGGGGCAGTTTAGGAAATAATTAATTATGAGGGGCAGTATAGGAAATAATTAATGATGAGGGGAAATATAGGAAATAATTAATTTGAGGGGCAGTAAAGGAAATAATTAATTTTGAGGGGCAGTATAGGAAATAATTATGAGGGGCAGTATAGGAAATAATTAATGGTGAGGGGCAGTATAGGAAATAATTAATGGTGGAGGGGCAGTATAGGAAATAATTAATTTGAGGGGAAGTATAGGAATAATTAATTTGAGGGGAAGTATAGGAAATAATTAATGGTGGAGGGGCAGTATAGGAAATAATTAATTTGAGGGGCAGTATAGGAGATAATTAATGGTGGGGGGCAGGATAGGAAATAATTAATGGTGAGGGGCAGTATAGAAAATAATTCCTTATGAGGGTCAGTATAGATAATAATTATGAGGGGCAGCATAGGAAATATTTATAAGGGGCAGTAAAGGAAATAATTATGAGGGGCAGTATAGGAAATAATTAATGATGAGGGGCAGTATAGGAAATAATTAATTATGAAGGGCAGCATAGGAAATAATTAATTATTAGGGACAGTATAGGAAATAATTAATGGTGAGGGGCAGCATAGGGAATAATTAATTATGAGGGGCAGTTTAGGAGATAATTAATTTGAGGGGCAACATAGGGAATAATTATGAGGGGCAGTATAGGAAATAATTAATGGTGAGGGGAAGTATAGGAAATAATTAATGGTGGAGGGGCAGTATAGGAAATAATTAATTTGAGGGGCAGTATAGGAGATAATTAATTTGAGGGGCAACATAGGGAATAATTATGAGGGGCAGTATAGGAAATAATTAATGGTGAGGGGCAGCATAGGAAATAATTAATTATGAGGGGCAGTATAGGAAAAAATTATGAGGGGCAGCATAGGAAATAATTAATGGTGGAGGGGCAGTATAGGAAATAATTAATGGAGGAGGGGCAGTATAGGAAATAATTAATGGTGAGGGGCAGTATAGGAAATAATTAATGGTGAGGGGCAGCATAGGAAATAATTAATGGTGGGGGGCAGTCTAGGAAATAATTAATGGTGGAGGGGCAGTATATACGAAATAATTAATGGTGGGGGGCAGTATGGGAAATAATTAATGGTGAGGGGCAGCATAGGAAATAATGGTGGAAGGGCAGTATAGGAAATAATTAATTTGAGGGGATGTATAGGAAATAATTAATTGTGAGGGGCAGTATAGGAAATAATTAATGGTGGAGGGGCAGTATAGGAAATAATTAATGGTGAGGGGCAGTATAGGAAATAATTATGAGGGGCAGTATAGGAAGTAATTATGAGGGCAGTATAGGAAATAATTAATTTGAGGGGAAGTATAGGAAATAATTAATTTAAGGGGCAGTATAGGAAATAATAATGGTGAGGGGCAGCATAGGAAATAATTAATGGTGGGGGGCAGTATAGGAAATAATTAATGGTGAGGGGAAGCATAGGATATAATTAATGGTGGAGGGGCAGTATAGGAAATAATTAATTTGAGGGGAAGTATAGGAAATAATTAATGATGAGGGGCAGCATAAGAAATAATTAATGGTGAGGGGTAGTATAGAAAATAATTAATGGTGAGGGGCAGTATAGAAAATAATTAATTATGAGGGGCAGTTTAGGAAATAATTATGAGGGGCAGTATAGGAAATAATTAATTTGAGGGGAAGTATAGGAAATAATTAATTTGAGGGGCAGTATAGGAAATAATTAATGGTGAGGGGCAGCATAGGAAATAATTAATGGGGGGGCAGTATAGAAAATAATTAATTATGAGGGGCAGCATAGGAAATAATTAATGGTGGGGGGGGGGCAGTATAGGAAATAATTAATTTGAGGGGCAGTATAGGAAATAATTAATAGTGAGGGGCAGCATAGGAAATAATTAATGGTGGGGAGCAGTATGGGAAATAATTAATGGTGAGGGGCAGCATAGGAAATAATTAATGGTGGAGGGGCAGTATAGGAAATAATTAATTTGAGGGGAAGTATAGGAAATAATTAATTTGAGAGGAAGTATAGGAAATAATTAATGGTGGAGGGGCAGTATAGGAAATAATTATGAGGGGCAGCATAGGAAATAATTAATGGTGGAGGGGCAGTAAAGGAAATAATTATGAGGGGCAGCATAGGAAATAATTAATTATGAGGGGCAGTATAGGAGATAATTAATTTGAGGGGCAACATAGGGAATAATTATGAGGGGCAGTATAGGAAATAATTATTGGTGAGGGGCAGTATAGGAAATAATTATTGGTGAGGGGCAGTATAGGAAATAATTATGAGGGGCAGTAGAGGAAATAATTAATGGTGAGGGGCAGCATAGGAAATAATTAATTATGAGGGGCAGTATAGGAAATAATTATGAGGGGCAGCATAGGAAATAATTAATGGTGGAGGGGCAGTATAGGAAATAATTAATGGTGGAGGGGCAGTATAGGAAATAATTAATGGTGAGGGGCAGTATAGGAAATAATTAATGGTGAGGGGCAGCATAGGAAATAATTAATGGTGAGGGGCAGCATAGGAAATAATTAATGGTGGAGGGGCAGTATAGGAAATATTTAATTTGAGGGGAAATATAGGAAATAATTATGAGGGGCAGTATAGGAAATAATTAATTTGAGAGGAAGTATAGGAAATAATTAATGGTGGAGGGGCAGTATAGGAAATAATTAATTTGAGGGGCAGTATAGGAAATAATTAATGGTGAGGGGCAGCATAGGAAATAATTAATGGTAGGGGACAGTATAGAAAATAATTAATTATGAGGGGCAGTATAGGAAATAATTAATTATGAGGGGCAGCATAAAGAATAATTATGAGGGGCAGTATAGGAAATAATTAATGGTGGAGGGGCAGTATAGGAAATAATTAATGGTGTAGGGGCAGTATAGGAAATAATTAATTTGAGGGGAAGTATAGGAAATAATTAATTTGAGAGAAAGTATAGGAAATAATTAATGGTGGAGGGGCAGTAAAGGAAATAATTATGAGGGGCAGCATAGGAAATAATTAATTATGAGGGGCAGTTTAGGAGATAATTAATTTGAGGGGCAACATAGGGAATAATTATGAGGGGCAGTATAGGAAAAAATTAATGGTGGAGGGACAGTATAGGAAATAATTAATGGTGAGGGGCAGTATAGAAAATAATTAATTATGAGGGGCAGTATAGGAAATAATTAATGGTGAGGGGCAGTATAGGAAATAATTAATGGCTAGGGGCAGCATAGGAAATAATTAATGGTGGGGGGCAGTATAGGAAATAATTAATGGTAAGGGGCAGCATAGGAAATAATTAATGGTGGAGGGGCAGTGTAGGAAATAATTAATTTGAGGGGAAATATAGGAAATAATTAATTTGAGGGGCAGTATAGGAAATAATTAATAGTGAGGGGCAGCATAGGAAATAATTAATGGTGGGGAGCAGTATGGGAAATAATTAATGGTGAGGGGCAGCATAGGAAATAATTAATGGTGGAGGGGCAGTATAGGAAATAATTAATTTGAGGGGAAGTATTGGAAATAATTAATTTGAGAGGAAGTATAGGAAATAATTAATGGTGGAGGGGCAGTATAGGAAATAATTATGAGAGGCAGCATAGGAAATAATTAATGGTGGAGGGGCAGTAAAGGAAATAATTATGAGGGGCAGCATAGGAAATAATTAATTATGAGGGGCAGTATAGGAGATAATTAATTTGAGGGGCAACATAGGGAATAATTATGAGGGGCAGTATAGGAAATAATTATTGGTGAGGGGCAGTATAGGAAATAATTATGAGGGGCAGTATAGGAAATAATTATGAGGGACAGTAGAGGAAATAATTAATGGTGAGGGGCAGCATAGGAAATAATTAATTATGAGGGGCAGTATAGGAAATAATTATGAGGGGCAGCATAGGAAATAATTAATGGTGGAGGGGCAGTATAGGAAATAATTAATGGTGGAGGGGCAGTATAGGAAATAATTAATGGTGAGGGGCAGTATAGGAAATAATTAATGGTGAGGGGCAGCATAGGAAATAATTAATGGTGAGGGGCAGCATAGGAAATAATTAATGGTGGAGGGGCAGTATAGGAAATATTTAATTTGAGGGGAAATATAGGAAATAATTATGAGGGGCAGTATAGGAAATAATTAATTTGAGAGGAAGTATAGGAAATAATTAATGGTGGAGGGGCAGTATAGGAAATAATTAATTTGAGGGGCAGTATAGGAAATAATTAATGATGAGGGGCAGTTTAGGAAATAATTAATTATGAGGGGCAGTATAGGAAATAATTAATGGTGAGGGGCAGCATAGGAAATAATTAATGGTGGAGGGGCAGTATAGGAAATAATTAATTTGAGGGGAAGTATAGGAAATAATTAATTTGAGAGGAAGTATAGGAAATAATTAATGGTGGAGGGGCAGTATAAGAAATAATTATGAGGGGCAGCATAGGAAATAATTAATGGTGGAGGGCAGTATAGGAAATAATTAATGGTTGAGGGGCAGTATAGGAAATAATTAATTTGAGGGGCAGTATAGGAAATAATTAATGGTGAGGGGCAGCATAGGAAATAACTAATGGTGGGGGGCAGTATGGGAAATAATTAATGGTGAGGGGGCAGCATAGGAAATAATTAATGGTGGAGGGGCAGTATAGGAAATAATTAATTTGAGGGGAAGTATAGGAAATAATTAATTTGAGAGGAAGTATAGGAAATAATTAATGGTGGAGGGGCAGTAAAGGAAATAATTATGAGGGGCAGCATAGGAAATAATTAATGGTGAGGGGCAGCATAGGAAATAATTAATGGTTAGGGGCAGCATAGGAAATAATTAATGGTGGAGGGGCAGTATAGGAAATAATTAATTTGAGGGGAAATATAGGAAATAATTAATTTGAGGGGCAGTATAGGAAATAATTAATATTGAGGTGCAGTATAGGAAATAATTATGAGGGGCAGTATAGGAAATAATTATAAGGGGCAGTATAGGAAATAATTAATGGTGAGGGGCAGCATAGGAAATAATTAATGGTGGGGGACAGTATAGAAAATAATTAATTATGAGGGGCAGTATAGGAAATAATTAATTATGAGGGGCAGCATAGGGAATAATTATGAGGGGCAGTATAGGAAATAATTAATGGTGGAGGGGCAGTATAGGAAATAATTAATTATGAGGGGCAGTATAGGAAATAATTAATGGTGGAGGGGCAGTATAGGAAATAATTAATGGTGAGGGGCAGCATAGGAAATAATTAATGATAGGGGGAAGCATAAGACATAATTAATGGTGGAAGGGCAGCATAGGAAATAATTAATGGTGGTGGTGTAAGAAACAATCAATTATGAGGGGCTGTCTAGTAATTAATGGGGGGAAGGCATATTCAATAATTAATGGAGAGAGGTCCCAGTATATTAATTAATTAATTGGGACAATATATATAAAATAGTTCAATAGGAGTGCAGTATATTAAATAAATAATTGAGGGGGGCCCAGTGTATTACGGATGCGGTCACATGTACTGCTATTTCTTTTTAAACTTAAGTCCGGCCCTCCAACGATCTGAGGGGGACAGTGAACGGCCCCCTATATAAAAAGTTTGGGGACCCCTGTATTAGGGGTTTGATTGAATTAGGCACAGTCTGACGATTTTTTTTTTTTTTCCAAAACTTAAAGTGACTTAAAATCCAGTTGTGTGCTGCCAGTGTAGGTTAGAAACTAGGCATACAAGAACCCAACCGGCTTTCTTAGGCCTACAAGAAGATAGAAGACGTGGTGGTGAGTACAGGGTTTTTATTTTTTTTATTAAAAAGGGCAGTAAAAAGGTTGTGGTGGGCGGAGGCCAATAGTTAGTTATGAGGGGAAGTATAGGAAATAATTAATGGTGAGGGGCAGTATAGAAAATAATTAATGGTGAGGGGCAGCATAGGGAATAATTAATGGTGGAGGGACAGTATAGAAAATAATTAATTTGAAGGTCAGTATAGGAAATAATTAATGGTGGAGGGGCAGTATAGGAAATAATTAATTTGAGGGGCAGTATAGGAAATAATTAATGGTGAGGGGCAGCATAGGAAATAAGTAATGGTGGGGGGCAGTATAGGAAAAAATTAATTATGAGGGGCAGTAAAGGAAATAATTAATGGTGAGGGGCAGTATAGGAAATAATTAATGGTGAGGGGCAGCATAGGGAATAATTAATTATGAGGGGCAGTATAGGAAATAATTATGAGGGGCAGTATAGGAAATAATTAATGGTGGGGGGCAGTATAGGAAATAATTAATTATGAGGGGCAGTATAGGAAATAATTAATTATGAGGGGCAGTATAGGAAATAATTAATTATGAGGGGCAGTATAGGAGATAATTAATTTGAGGGGCAACATAGGGAATAATTATGAGGGGCAGTATAGGAAATAATTAATGGTGGAGGGGCAGTATAGGAAATAATTAATTATGAGGGGCAGCATAGGAAATAATTAATTATGAGGGGCAGCATAGGGACTAATTAATTATGAAGGGCAGTATAGAAGATAATTATGAGGGGCAGTATAGGAAATAATTATGAGGGGCAGTATAGGAAATAATTAATGGTGGAGGGAAAGTATAGGAAATAATTAATGGTGGAGGGGCAGTATAGGAAGTAATTATTTTGAGGGGCAGTATAGGAAATAATTAATTGTGAGGGGCAGCATAGGAAATAATTAATGGTGAGGGGCAGCATAGGAAATAATTAATGGTGGAGGGGCAGTATAGGAAGTAATTATTTTGAGGGGCAGTAAAGGAAATAATTAATGGTGAGGGGCAGCCTAGGAAATAATTAATGGTGAGGGGCAGCATAGGAAATAATTAATGGTGGGGGCAGTATAGGAAACAATTAATGGTGAGGGGCAGTATAGGAAATAATTAATGGTGAGGGGCAGCATAGGAAATAATTAATGATGAGGGGCAGCATAGGAAATAATTATGAGGGGCAGTATAGGAAATAATTAATGGTGAGGGGCAGTATAGGAAATAATTAATGGTGGAGGGGCAGTATAGGAAATAATTAATTTGAGGGGCAGCATAGGAAATAATTAATGGTGGGGGCAGTATAGGAAATAATTATGAGGGGCAGCATAGGAAATAATTAATGGTGGAGGGGCAGTATAGGAAATATTTAATGGTGAGGGGCAGCATAGGAAATAATTAATGGTGAGGGGCAGTATAGGAAATAATTAATGGTGAGGGGCAGCATAGGAAATAATTAATGGTGGAGGGGTAGTATAGGAAATAATTAATGGTGGAGGGGCAGTATAGGAAATATCTAATGGTGGAGGGGCAGTATAGGAAATAATTAATGGTGAGGGGCAGTATAGGAAATTAATGGTGAGGGGCAGCATAGGAAATAATTAATGGTGGGGGGCAGTATAGGAAATAATTAATTATGAGGGGCAGTATAGGAAATAATCAATTATGAGGGGCAGTATAGGAAATAATTAATGGTGAGGGGCAGCATAGGGAATAATTAATTATGAGGGGCAGTATAGGAAATAATTATGAGGGGCAGTATAGGAAATAATTATGAGGGGCAGTATAGGAAATAATTAATGGTGAGGGGCAGCATAGGAAATAATTAATGGTGAGGGGCAGCATAGGAAATAATTAATTTGAGGGGCAGTATAGGAAATAATTAATGGTGGAGGGGCAGTATAGGAAATAATTATGAGGGGCAGCATAGAAAATAATTAATTATGAGGGGCAGTATAGGAGATAATTAATTTGAGGGGCAACATAGGGAATAATTATGAGGGGCAGTATAGGAAATAATTAATGGTGGAGGGGCAGTATAGGAAATAATTAATTATGAGGATCAGCATAGGAAATAATTAATTATGAGGGGCAGTATAGGAAATAATCAATTATGAGGGGCAGTATAGGAAATAATTAATGGTGAGGGGCAGCATAGGGAATAATTAATTATGAGGGGCAGTATAGGAAATAATTATGAGGGGCAGTAAAGGAAATAATTATGAGGGGCAGTATAGGAAATAATAATGGTGAGGGGCAGCATAGGAAATAATTAATTTGAGGGACAGTATAGGAAATAATTAATGGTGGAGGGGCAGTATAGGAAATAATTAATTTGAGGGGCAGTATAGGAAATAATTAATGGTGGAGGGGCAGTATAGGAAATAATTATGAGGGGCAGCATAGAAAATAATTAATTATGAGGGGCAATATAGGAGATAATTAATTTGAGGGGCAACATAGGGAATAATTATGAGGGGCAGCATAGGAAATAATTAATGGTGGGGGGCAGTATAGGAAATAATTAATGGTGGAGGGGCAGTATAGGAAATAATTAATGATGGGGGGAAGCATAGAAAATAATTAATGGTGGTGGTGTAAGAAATAATTAATTATGAGGGGCTGTCTACTAATTAATGGGGGAAGGCATATTCAATAATTAATGGAGAGAGGTCCCAGTATATTAATTAATTAATTGGGACAATATATATAAAATAGTTCAATAGGAGTGCAGTATATTAAATAAATAATTGTTAGAAATATGTTAGAAATAGAAATGAGCGAACATACTCGTCCGAGCTTGATGCTCGTTCGAGCATTAGCGTACTCGAAACTGCTCGTTGCTCGGACGAATACTTCGCCCGCTCGAGAAAATGGCATCTCCCGCCGTTTTGATTTTTGGCGGCCAGAAACAGAGCCAATCACAAGCCAGGAGACTCTGCACTCCACCCAGCATGACGTGGTACCCTTACATGTCGATAGCAGTGGTTGGCTGGCCTGATCAGGTGACCCTAGAATAGACTAGCCCCTGCCCGCGCTGCACGGATCATTCTCTGTCTGGATGCCGTTAGGGAGAGAGCTGCTGCTGCTGCAGGGATAGCGTTAGGGTGTTCTATTAGCTTACTGTTAGGCAGGAGTGATTCTACAAGAACCCAACAGCCCTTCTTAGGGCTACAATAACGTTATACATTTTTTTTTTTATTTGCAGCTAGTACCATATTGTGAGGAATTTGTAGTGAGACTTGCTACCACTGTGTTTTAGTGACGCACATATCCACCTCAAACACCGAAGTGGGAAAATTTATTAGGGGTTTGATTTCAATTAGGCACAGTCTGCCATTTACTTTTTATTTTACGTTTATTTTTTCATAACTCAGCGTCATCTCATCTGGCATAGCAGTGTGCTTTCATACTTGGCTAGAAAATAGCCATAGCAATAGGATAGCATCGTTTGGTTTTAAAAACTAAAAAACACAAAAAAAAAACACAAAAAAACACAAAAAAAAGTAAAAAAAAAATAAAAGTTATAACTTTCATTTTCAAAATGTTTAACCCAAGGGCTAGGGGTAGAGGACGAGGGCGGGGACGTGGGCGTCCAACTACTGCAGGGGTCAGAGGCCGTGGTCCTGGGCGGGGGGAGACACCACCTGCTGATGAGGGAGCAGGGGATCGCCGCAGAGCTACACTCCCTAGGTTCATGTCTGAAGTTACTGGGACTCGTGGTAGAGCACTGTTGAGGCCAGAACAGTGCGAACAGGTGATGTCGTGGATTGCCGACAATGCTTCGAGCAATTTGTCCACCAGTCAGTCTTCCACGCAGTCCACCCATGTCACCGAAATCGGCACTCCTCCAGCTCCTGCACCCCAGCCTCCTCCCCCCCAGTCTGCCCCCTCCCATGAAAATTTGGCATTTGAACCGGCATACTCTGAGGAACTGTTTTCTGGACCCTTCCCACAGTCACAAACCACTTGTCCGGTTGCTGCTGAGCAATTTTCCGATGCCCAGGTTTTCCACCAGTCGCAGTCTGTGGGTGATGATGACCTTCTTGACGTAGTGGAAGAAGTGTGTAAAGAGGTGTCCGACGATGAGGAGACACGGTTGTCAGACAGTGGTGAAGTTGTTGTCAGGGCAGGAAGTCCGAGGGGGGAGCAGACTGAGGGATCGGAGGATGATGAGGTGACAGACCCAAGCTGGGTTGAGAGGCCGGGTGAACACAGTGCTTCTGATATGGAGGAGAGTCCTCGACCAGAACAGGTTGGAAGAGGCAGTGGTGGGGCCAGACGGAGAGGCAGGGCCAGAGCAGGTGCATCAGCGCCAAATGTGTCACGTAGTGAAGCTCCCGTGGCGAGGGCTCCCGCGGCGAGGGCTAGATTTTCAGAAGTCTGGAGGTTCTTTAAGGAAACACCGGATGACCGACGGACTGTGGTGTGCAACCTTTGCCAAACCAGGATCAGCAGGGGTTCCACCACTACTAGCTTAACTACCACCAGTATGCGCAGGCATATGAATGCTAAACACCCCACTCAGCTGATAGTCAGCCCCCTGCCCAGGACCCTGGCACAAAAACCCCATCGTCGCCTCCACGATCCTCCACAGCATCCACCAGCGTTCAGCTCTCCATACCCCAGACGCTGGAGCGGAAACGTAAATATAGTGCAACCCACCCGCACGCCCAAGCCCTTAATGTCCACATCTCCAGATTGCTTAGCCTGGAGATGCTGCCCTATAGGCTAGTAGAGACCGAGGCCTTTCGCAACCTCATGGCGGCGGCCGCCCCTCGGTATTCGGTCCCCAGCCGCCACTACTTTTCCCGATGTGCCGTCCCAGCCCTGCACCAGCACGTGTCAGACAACATCATCCGTGCCCTGACCAACGACGTTTCTGACAAGGTCCACCTGACCACGGACACGTGGATGAGTGCTGCCGGGCAGGGCCACTATATATCGCTGACGGCACATTGGGTTAACTTGGTGGAGGCTGGGACCGAGTCTGACCCTGCGCCTGGTCATATACTGCCGACGCCGAGGATTGCGGGGCCTACCTCGGTCCAGGTCTTTCAGGCCTACTATGCCTCCTCCTCCTCCCACCCCTCCTCCACCTCCTCCTCCGAACTACCATCCGTGGGCATGGCGCCATCAGTCGCTAGCTCTAGGCACAGCAGCAGTGCCGTCGCTAAGCGACAGCAGGCGGTGCTCAAACTGCTGAGCCTAGGCGATAAAAGGCACACCGCCCAAGAACTATTACAGGGCATCACGGCGCAGACTGATCTGTGGCTGGCACCGCTGAACCTGAAGCCAGGCATGGTTGTGTGTGACAACGGCCGTAACCTGGTGGCGGCTCTGCAACTCGGCAGACTGACACATGTGCCATGCCTGGCCCATGTGTTAAATCTGATAGTTCAGCGTTTCCTCAAGACATACCCCAATCTGTCTGATTTGCTCACGAAGGTGCGCCGCATCTGTGCGCATTTCAGGAAGTCCAGCACAGATGCTGCCACTCTCAGGGCAGCGCAGCGCCGCCTCCAACTGCCCGCTCGCCGACTGTTGTGCGACGTGCCCACGAGGTGGAATTCAACATTAACCATGTTATCCAGAGTTTACCAGCAGCGCAGAGCGATTGTAGACTGCCAGATGTCAACTTCCACCAGAACTGGTAGTCAGGTCAGTCAGCTTCCTCAAGTCTACAATGAGGAGTGGACGTGGATGTCTGATATCTGTCAGGTGCTGAGTAACTTTGAGGAGTCAACACAGATGGTCAGTGGCGATGCCGCCATCATCAGCCTCACCATCCCGCTGCTTGGCCTGTTGAAAAACTCTCTGGTCAGCATGAAGTCAGAAGCTTTGCGCTCGTCACAAGAGACGGGGGAAGAAGATTCCCTTGTTGATAGCCAAAGCACCCTTAGGTCTGTTTCTCAGCGCATATAGGAGGAGGTGGAGGAGGATGAGGAGGAAGAGGAGGAGAATGTTGGCGAGACACAAGAGGGGACCATTGTTCAGTCCTTCACTGTTCAGCATGTATGGGCAGAAGAAGAGGAGTTGGAGGAGTTGGAGGAGGAGGAAATGGAGAGTCAGGCCAGTGAGGGGAGTGAATTCTTGCACGTTGGTACTCTGGCGCATATGGCAGATTTCATGCTAGGCTGCCTATCCCGTGACCCTCGCGTTCAAAGAATTTATTCCAGCACCGATTACTGGGTATTCACTCTCCTGGACCCACGGTACAAGCAAAATCCTTCCACTCTCATCCCTGGAGAGGAAAGGAGTGTGAGAATGAATACCAGCAGGCCCTGGTGCACAAGCTGAAACAGTATTTCCCTTCTGACAGCGCTAGCGGCAGAGGGCGTAATTCTGCGGGACAAGTAGCGAGGGAGAGTAGGTGAGCAGGCAGCTTGTCCAGCACTGGCAAGGGTACGCTTTACAAGGCTTTTGCCAGCTTTATGTCACCCCAGCAAGACACTGTCACCTGTCCCCAGTCTCGGCAGAGTAGGGCTGATCTTTACAGAAAGATGGTGAGGGAGTACGTAGCTGACCATACCATCGTCCTAAATGATCACACAGCTCCCTACAACTACTGGGTTTCAAAGCTGGACATGTGGCACGAACTGGCGCTGTACGCCTTGGAGGTTCTTGCCTGCCCTGCCGCTAGCGTGTTGTCCGAGCGGGTTTTCAGTGCAGCTGGTGGCATCATCACCGATAAGCGTACACACCTGTCGACTGACAGCGCTGACAGGCTGACGCTTATTAAGATGAATAAAGCCTGGATTTCTCATAATTTCCAATCTCCACCAGGTGAAGGAAGCTCAACCTGAATAATTTATGCACTCCTCCTCCTCATTTTCCTCCTTCTCCTCCTCTTTGTACACTAAAGCAGAGGAAACTGGCTATTTTTTGACAGGGCCCACTGGCTCTAGCTATAGTACTTTATGCATTTAATTTTTCTGGAGGGCCACCTACCCGGTCCTCTGTTTTAAACAATTTTTGGGAGTGCCACATACAGGCACTCAATCTATTCAATTTTTCTGGAGGGCCACCTACCTGCTCCTCTGGTTTGAAAACTTTTTTGGACTGCCACATACAGGCACTCAATCTATTTAATTTTTCTGGAGGGCCACCTACCTGCTCCTCTGGTTTGAAAACTTTTTTGGACTGCCACATACAGGCACTCAATCTATTTCATTTTTCTGGAGGGCCACCTACCTGCTCCTCTGGTTTGAAAACCTTTTTGGACTGCCACATACAGGCACTCAATCTATTTCATTTTTCTGGAGGGCCACCTACCTGCTCCTCTGGTTTGAAAACTTTTTTGGACTGCCACATACAGGCACTCAATCTATTTAATTTTTCTGGAGGGCCACCTACCTGCTCCTCTGGTTTGAAAACTTTTTTGGACTGCCACATACAGGCACTATCCAAATTAAATTGTCTCCATAGCAGCCTCCACACGTTGTCTCCATTGCTACCTCCAAAAGTCGTCCATATAGCTGCCTCCATACATCGTCCCCTTATCAAACGAGGTGTGTCAGGCAGAAATTTGGGTTGTTTTCATGGATTCCACATCAAAGTTGTTAACTTTGTCGCCACCCTGCTGTGTTATCCACAAAATATACTGGCAAACTTTAATGATTAACCGATATTATTTCAGCGCTTCTTGCGCATCTGTTGATTACACTGCTGTGTAATCCACAAAATATACTGCCAAACTTTTACCATTTACCGATATTATTTCAGCGCTTCTTGCGCATCTGTTTACATTCCCCTCACCCGCCATATCCCAAACTTATAAGAACGCTACTACACTTAACTTGGTGGAGGCTGGGACCGAGTCTGACCCTGGGGCTGGTCATATACTGCCGACGCCGAGGATTGCGGGGCCTACCTCGGTCCAGGTCTCAAAGGCCTACTATACCTCCTCCTCCTCCCACCCCTCCTCCACCTCCTCCTCCTCCGAATTACCATCCGTGGGCATGGCGCCATCAGTCGGTAGCTCTAGGCACAGCAGAAGTGCCGTCGCTAAGCGACAGCAGGCGGTGCTCAAACTGCTAAGCCTAGGCGATAAAAGGCACACCGCCTAAGAGCTATTACAGGGCATTCCACATCAAACTTGTTAACTTTGTCGCCACCCTGCTGTGTAATCCACAAAATATACTGGCAAACTTTTATCATTTACCGATATTATTTCAGCGCTTCTTGCGCATCTGTTTACATTCCCCTCACCCGCCATATCCCAAACTTATAAGAACGCTGTCACAGGTGGTCCCGCGACCCATATCACGGGTCGCGGGCTCACCCGTGCCCCCCGAGCCTCGCAGGCGCGGTGCCGGCGCGACTCACCTCTCCCCGCTCCGGAATCGCTGCCAGGTTCCGGCCGCGCGCGTCCCCGCCTCCCAGGGCGCGCGCGGTATCTTCAGGAAATTTAAAGGGCCAGTGCACCGCTAATTGGTGCACTGGCTGATCACTTCCCCTTTAAAAACTCTGCACCTCCCTCACACTCTTGCTGGATCTTTGTGCCTCATAGCCTTAGAGAAAGCTCTGTTGCGATTTGCCTGCGTTCCAGTGTCTCCTGCGTTCCAGTGTCTCCTGCGTTCCAGTGTCTCCTGCGTTCCTGTGTCTTCTGCGTTCCTGACTCCCTCCGTGTTCCTGTGTTGCCTGACTACCTCCGTGTTCCCGTGTACCAGTGTCCCTCCGTATTGCTGTCATGAGTTCTGTGTTCCCGTACCCTTCTGCTTGGACCTCCTGTTGCTGACCCCGGTTTGGATTCTGATATTGCATCTCTGCCGCCTGCCCTGACCCTGTGCCTGGACTGTGACCACGAGCTTGACTGCTGTTTCCGTACCTCAACCTTGGCCGCCACTGCAGACAAGTCACGCCTGTGGAACGACCTGGTGGTACCACGCCGCAGCTTGTCTAACCCGCTTTGCGGCGGGCTCTGGTGAAAACCGGGTACCACTTAGACTCCGGTCCCAGGTTGTGGCTTGAGTCATCGTCTGCAGTGGTCCAGCGGATCCACAACCCGTAAGCCTGACAGTAAGATCCGGCCATGGATCCCGCCGAGGTTCCGTCTCCCAGCAAGCCAGATCTTGCCACTATTGTGATCCACCAGTCTCGGCAGATTGCTGCCCAGCGAGATCAACTGGAGTAAGTTACCGCCATGCTTCAGCAACTGTTAGCTAACCAGCAACAGCAACAGGTACCTGAGGCTGCTCTTGTGACCCCTACTGCTCCAACTAGTCTGCCTGCTCTTGAACCTAGAATGCGGTTGTCTATGCCTAGCAAGTACGATGGCGATCCCAAGATGTGCCGGAGTTTTATTACCCAATGCTCCCTGCACATAGAGCTTATGCTGACCCAATTCATCACAGAGCGATCTAAGGTGGCATTTATAGTCAGCCTCCTCTCGGGGAAAGCCTTGGCCTGGGCTACTCCCCTTTGGGATAGGAACGACCCAGTTACGGCTTCTCTTGCAGCCTTTTTGTCTGAATTCCGGTCAGTATTTGAAGAACCGGCTCGGGCCTCCTCCGCAGAGTCAGCTTTATTGAATTTACATCAGGGGAATCGCTCCGTGGGAGAGTATGCGGTCCAGTTCCGTACCTTAGCGTCGGAACTTTCCTGGAACGACGCAGCCTTGTCTGCAGCTTTTAAGAAAGGTCTGTCCTCACAGGTTAAGGACGCTCTGGCTGCTCGTGACCTACCATCTTCTCTGAGTGGGCTCATCTCCCTAGCCACCCGGATAGATGTGCGCTTCAGGGAGCGTGCCGAAGAGTCACGTTTCGAGCAGAATCCAGTCCGACCACGACGCCTTCCACGACTAGCTCCTGTCTTCCAAAGACCGTTCCAGTCTCCAGTTGTACCATCTGCAGAGGAGTCTATGGAGGTGGATAGAGCCAAATTGTCTCCTCAGGAGCGTATCAGAAGACGCCAAGGAAACCTTTGCCTCTATTGCGGTAGTCCTGAGCATTTCCTTGCATCTTGTCCCATCCGACCCCAACGCCCGGGAAACGCCAGCACCTAGGGTTATTGGGAGAAGTGTCCCTAGGTGTGAACAGTGCTTCTCCATGCCTGTTGATTCCGGTGCTGCTCAGCGTTGGTTCCGGCAATCAAACCCAAGTATCTGCCTTCCTGGACTCCGGCTCCGCTGGGAACTTCATAGATGCTGCATTGGTTTCCCAGTACCACATTCCAGTGATTCTTCTTGACAAACCGCTTGTTATTTCTTCGGTCAGTGGACAAATTCTCTCGGACCCAGTACGGTACCGCACGGAGCCGATAATCATGCAAGTTGGTGCTCTGCATAAGGAGACTCTGTCCTTCCTGGTTTTGCCACGCTCAACCTCGCCCCTTCTGCTAGGTCTTCCGTGGTTGCAGTTCCATTCACCAGTCCTTGATTGGAGGACAGGGGAGGTCCTACGTTGGGGTCCTGACTGCCAATCTCGTTGCTTGGATGCTCTTCTCCCTGTGCCTCACATGCTAACTTCCGTAGTTGCCAAGTCTCTGAAGGACCTTCCGGTTTGCTACCGAGACTTCGCCGACGTTTTCTCTGAGAAGCAAGCAGAGGTTCTGCCTCCCCATCGCCCCTATGACTGTCCCATTGATTTGCTGCCGGGTACATCTCCTCCACGAGGTCGGGTTTATCTGTTATCCGTGCCCGAGACTGAAGCCATGTCCGCTTACATAAAGGAAAATTTGCAAAAGGGGTTCTTCCTCCCCCGCTGGAGCTGGATTTTTCTTTGTCTCTAAAAAGGATGGTTCCCTTCGACCCTGCATAGACTATCGCGGTCTCAACAAGGTTAAGGTGAAGAACCGCTACCCTTTGCCTCTCATCACCGAACTTTTTGACCGTCTACGAGGGGCCAAAGTGTTTACCAAGCTGGATCTGCGAGGAGCATATAACCTCATCCGAATTCGGGAGGGCGATGAGTGGAAGACGGCTTTCAATACTCGTGACGGACATTTTGAGTATTTGGTAATGCCCTTTGGTCTCTGCAATGCTCCAGCAGTATTCCAGGAGTTTGTTAATGATATTTTTAGAGACCTGCTCTACTCCTGTGTTATAGTCTACTTGGACGACATTTTGGTGTATTCTTCAGATCTTTCCTCTCACCAAAATCACGTCCGGCAGGTTCTCAGACGCTTAAGGACTAATCATTTATATGCCAAACTCGAGAAGTGTCAATTCCACCAGAGCAGTCTTCCGTTTTTGGGATACGTCATTTCTGGCCAGGGACTCCAGATGGATCCTTCTAAATTGGCAGCCGTACTTCAGTGGCCTCGCCCAGTGGGACTGCGTGCTGTTCAGAGATTTCTGGGCTTCGACAATTACTATAGACAGTTTATTCCGCACTTCTCTTCACTTGTGGCTCCTATTGTGGCATTGACTAAGAAGAATGCCAATCCTAGACAATGGTCTCCAGCTGCTGGGGAAGCCTTTACTAAGTTAAAATCTGCCTTTGCCTCTGCGCCAGTACTTACAAGACCAGATACGGAGAAACCTTTTCAGTTGGAGGTTGATGCTTCATCCGTCGGTGCTGGTGCAGTTCTTACCCAGAAGGGGCCTAAGGGTCGTACCTTCACCTGCGGGTTCTTCTCGAAGACATTCTCTCCTGCCGAGAAGAATTATTCCATTGGTGATCGGGAACTGTTGGCCATAAAGTTGGCTTTGGAGGAGTGGCGCTATCTCCTGGAGGGGGCTCGTCACCCGGTCCACATTTATACCGACCACAAGAACCTCCTGTACCTTCAGACCGCTCAGCGACTGAATCCTCGTCAAGCCCGTTGGTCTCTTTTTTTTCTCCCGATTTGATTTCTTAATCCATTTCCGTCCTGCGGAGAAGAACGTTAAGGCAGATGCGCTCTCCCGTGCTTCGGATGTGGTTGGAGAAGACCCTGTGCCCAGTCATATTGTGCCTCCAGAACGTCTGGTCCTTGCAGCTCCAGTGGACCTTAGGCAGCTTCCACCAGGCAAGACATACGTCAGACCTGCCCTTCGTAAGAGGATCCTGATATGGGTACATTGCTCTCGTGTGGCTGGACACCCTGGAGTGCAGCGTTCCATAGCCCTTATTTCCCGTTATTATTGGTGGCCAGACCTGGCCAAAGATGTGCGGGATTTTGTGGGTTCCTGCACCTCCTGTGCCCGAAACAAGTCATCACGCCTTAAACCTGCCGGCCCCTTGATGCCGTTGCCGATACCCAGCCGCCCGTGGACTCATGTGGCAATGGACTTCGTCACTGACCTGCCATCATCCTCGGGGAATACTGTCATCTGGGTGGTAACCGACCGGTTCTCGAAGATGTCCCATTTTGTCTCCTTGCCAGGTTTGTCATCTGCTCCGCGTCTTGCCAGCC
This sequence comes from Engystomops pustulosus, assembly GCF_040894005.1. Classification (NCBI taxonomy): domain Eukaryota; kingdom Metazoa; phylum Chordata; class Amphibia; order Anura; family Leptodactylidae; genus Engystomops; species Engystomops pustulosus. The sequence goes on from NW_027284960.1 coordinate 2,096,251, forward strand.
TGTTCTTCTCCCACATCTTTCGGCTGCATGGACTCCCATTGCACATTGTTTCGGACCGTGGGGTCCAGTTTGTCTCCGGTTTCTGGCGATCCCTGTGTAACCATCTTCAGGTGAAATTGGACTTCTCGTCAGCATATCATCCTCAGTCGAATGGACAGGTAGAGAGAGTCAATCAAACCCTTGGCTGCTACCTTCGGCACTTCGTCTCGGCCCGCCAAGATGACTGGTCTTCCTTGTTGCCATGGGCGGAGTTCTCGTACAATTCCCTGGACTCTGAAGCTTCTGGTTCTACTCCCTTCTTCATCGTTTATGGACAACATCCACGTCCTCCTCTCCCTCTGCATGTGTCCACGGAGGTTCCTGCTGTTGACGAGTTGGTACGAGACCTTAAGACCATTTGGGAACAAACTCGCCTTGCGTTGAAGCAGGCTTCCGCCCGTACCATCTCCAAGCAGATAAGAAACGCAGGCCATCTCCTGTTTTTTCTCCTGGGGACAAGGTCTGGTTGTCAGCTAAATACATCCGGTTAAAGATTCCTGGATACAAGCTTGGTCCACGGTTCTTAGGTCCTTTCGAGTTTATATCCCGCATCAATCCGGTGTCTTACAAGCTGCGCCTTCCTTCCACCATGCGCATCCCGAACTCCTTCCATGTCTCTCTACTCAAGCCTGTTATTCTGAACCGCTTCTCCCGTCAAGTACCTCCTCCTGCTCCGGTGGCTGACTCCTCAGATATTTATGTGGTAAAGGAGATCCTCGACATGAAGACTGTAAAGGGTAAGCGGTTCTTCTTGGTTGACTGGAAGGGGTTCGGGCCTGAGGAGAGATCTTGGGAGCCTGAAGACAACATCCTGGACCATGATTTACTACAGAGATTTTTACAACCCAAGAAGAGGGGGAGGCCGAAGGGGGGTGTACTGTCACGGGTGGCTCACCCGTGCCCCCCGAGCCTCGCAGGCGCGGTGCCGGTGCGACTCACCTCTCCCCACTCCGGAATCGCTGCCAGGTTCCGGCCGCGCGCGTCCCCACCTCCCAGGGCGCGCGCGCGGTATCTTCAGGAAATTTAAAGGGCCAGTGCACTGCTAATTGGTGCACTGGCTGATCACTTCCCCTTTAAAAACTCTGCACCTCCCTCACACTCTTGCCGGATCTTTGTGCCTCATAGCCTTAGAGAAAGCTCTGTTGCGATTTGCCTGCGTTCCAGTGTCTCCTGCGTTCCAGTGTCTCCTGCGTTCCAGTGTCTCCTGCGTTCCTGTGTCTCCTGCGTTCCTGTGTCTTCTGCGTTCCTGACTCCCTCCGTGTTCCTGTGTTGCCTGACTACCTCCGTGTTCCCGTGTACCAGTGTCCCTCCGTATTGCTGTCGTGAGTTCTGTGTTCCCGTACCCTTCTGCTTGGACCTCCTGTTGCTGACCCCGGTTTGGATTCTGATATTGCATCTCTGCCGCCTGCCCTGACCCTGTGCCTGGACTGTGACCACGAGCTTGACTGCTGTTTCCGTACCTCAACCTTGGCCGCCACTGCAGACAAGTCACGCCTGTGGAACGACCTGGTGGTACCACGCCGCAGCAGATCCTGTTGCAGTGAGCTCTGCAGATTTTTGTGGCAGATAACTTTTAAAAAAGCATTAGCAAAGCGAGTGTATGAGCTTGGCGGCGAGTGTGCATTGATCTGAAGTGTGTGCAGTGTCTTAAGTGTGACTTACGTTTAAGGAAGGATTACTTTTTGGATCCAGCAACAAATAGATAAGTGCATCTACATTTTTTTATTTCCTGATATTCATTGTGTGATTTTTATTGCAACCAAGTAGATCTGAAGGTATTTTACTTGCATAATCTGTATATTGTGTGGGGGGTATAGGGAGGCATTCACCTTGCTTATCTAGACAGTATAGTCACAGGTGCTGCCTAATTAATAGTGGGGTGTGGCTATCTAATTAGCAGCCTTTATATACTTCTGTGGTCAGTTTGTTTGGTGGTTTGCAGCCAGATCCTGTTGCAGTGAGCTCTGCAGAGTTTTGTGGCAGATAACCTTTAAAAGAAGCATCACAAAAGCGAGTGTGTGAGCTTGGCGGCGAGTGTGCATTGATCTGAAGTGTGTGCAGTGTCTTAAGTGTGACTTACGTTTAAGGAAGGATTACTTTTTGGATCCAGCAACAAATAGATAAGTGCATCTACATTTTTTTATTTCCTGATATTCATTGTGTGATTTTTATTGCAACCAAGTAGATCTGAAGGTATTTTACTTGCATAATCTGTATATTGTGTGGGGGGTATAGGGAGGCATTCACCTTGCTTATCTAGACAGTATAGTCACAGGTGCTGCCTAATTAATAGTGGGGTGTGGCTATCTAATTAGCAGCCTTTATATACTTCTGTGGTCAGTTTGTTTGGTGGTTTGCAGCCAGATCTTGTGCAGTGAGCTCTGCAGATTTTTGTGGCAGATAACTTTTAAAAAAGCATTAGCAAAGCGAGTGTATGAGCTTGGCGGCGAGTGTGCATTGATCTGAAGTGTGTGCAGTGTCTTAAGTGTGACTTACGTTTAAGGGACTTAAGTTTGAGGGGCTTTAGCAGGTAACTTCTGTGTTCTGTGTTACTCTGACTGTAAATTCTTCTTTCTGTGCATATTTCTATTATAATCCCCATTAGAATAATGGACTCCATAAGTGGCATTGCTACACGGTGTACATCCTGTGCCATGTATGCTTTCCTTGAACAGCCGTTCGAGGGGGGATACTGCTGTGTGGGGTGTGTGAAAATTGCTCATCTGGAAGCCCAGATTCTGGATCTAAATGAGCAAGTTTCAAGGCTGCGGGCAATTGATAATATGGAACGAAGTTTGCTGCTCCTGGAGCACAAACTCTCTGGGGAAGATGGGTGTGGGGAGGGAAGTATGGAGGTGCAGAGTGGGGGGGCAGCTAGTTGGGTAACATGTAGAAGGCGGGGGTAGAGGGAAGAGTTGTAGAGAGTCTAGTCCTGATCTGGTGCACCCCAATAAGTTTGCCAGGCTGGCGGATGAGGGGGATATCAGCTCTGGGGTAGCAATGCTGCAGAAAGATGTGGCCACTAGCAACCAGGGGACTGTCTGCTCCGGTAAGAAGGGTAATGGGAGCACAGGCAAGGTCAGACAGGTGCTGGTAGTGGGAGATTCCATTATTAGGGGAACACACAGGGCAATCTGTCACAAAGACCGTGCATACCGAACAGTGTGTTGTTTGCCGGGTGCTCGGGTTCGGCATGTTGCGGATCGGGTTGATGGATTACTGGGAGGGGCTGGTGAGGAACCAGCGGTCATGGTCCACATTGGCACTAATGACAAAGTAACAGGTAGGTGGAAGGTCCTTAAAAATGATTTCAGAGATTTAGGCCATAAGCTCAGGGCAAGGACCTCAAAGGTAATTTTCTCCGAAATACTGCCTGTACCACGTGCCACACCAGAAAGGCAGCGGGAGATCAAGGAGGTAAATAAGTGGCTCAAAAGTTGGTGTAGGAAGGAGGGTTTTGGGTTCATGGAGAACTGGGCTGACTTTTCTGTGGGCTACAGGCTCTACAGTAGGGATGGGCTGCACCTCAATGGGGAGGGGACTGCTGTTTTAGGGGAAAAAATGGCTAGAAGGTTGGAGGAGTGTTTAAACTAGAGACCTGGGGGGAGGGCAACTACACTTGTGCAGGGCAACTAGACGGTGTACATAGAGAGCTGGGAAGAGCCATAGTCCATGGGGGAGGAAGGGGGGCTGGAATGAGGTTGGGGAATAAGGACAAAAGGAATACGGACAGGGAAAACCATATAAAGTGTATGTACACAAATGCCAGAAGCCTCACAAACAAAATGGAGGAACTGGAACTCTTGATGTTGGAACGGAAATATGATATAGTGGGTATCAGCGAGACCTGGCTGGACAGTAGCTATGACTGGGCTGTTACTATAGATGGTTATAGTCTTTTTAGAAAGGATCGTATAAATAAAAAAGGGGGAGGCGTTTGTTTATATGTGAATTCTCGCCTCAAGCCCGTCCTGCGAGATGACATCAGTAACGCAAATGTGGAGTCCCTATGGGTGGAGATAAGGGGAGGGAAAAAGAATAATAAAATATTACTAGGGGTTTGTTATAAGGCTCCAAATATAGTGGAGGCAGCAGAGGAAATGCTGATAAGTGAAATGGATGCGGCTTCAAAGCATGGTGAAGTACTTATCATGGGGGACTTCAATTACCCAGATATTGACTGGGGGGCAGAAACCTGCAGGTCCTTCAAAGGTAGCAGGTTCTTGTCAACAACAAAAGACAATTACCTGTCGCAACTAGTCCTGGAGCCAACAAGAGGGGGGGCACTGCTGGACCTTATCCTTACCAACAGACCTGATAGGGTATCAAAACTACAGGTTGGGGGGAACCTGGGGAATAGTGATCATAATATCATTGATTTTGTATTACGCTTTACTAAGCACGTTAGTGAAGGGGCAACCAACACTCTAAACTTCAGGAGGGCAAATTTTCATCAACTAAGGGAAGACCTTAAAGGCATAGACTGGGATAATGCTCTCAAAGACAAAAGCCCCCCCCAAAAATGGGACTTTTTCTCATATATTCTGAAAAAGTCCTGTGAGAAACACATACCTTATGGGAAAAAGCATAAAAGGAACAAGAAAAAGCCTATGTGGCTAACTAGTCTTGTAAGGAAAGCAATAAGCGAGAAAGATAAAGCGTTTAAGGTGCTAAAACGTGAAGGTAGCGATGAGGCATTACAGGATTATAGAGAGAAAAATAAATCATGTAAAAAGCAGATAAAGGCCGCAAAAATAGAGACTGAAAGAAATATTGCCAGGGAGAGCAAAAATAATCCCAAATTATTTTTCAAGTATATAAATGATAAGAAACTAAAAACAGAGAGTGTGGGTCCCCTTAGAAATAACATGGGGGTCATGGTGGAAGGAGATGAGGAAAGGGCCAATCTACTGAATGTCGCCTTCTCAACTGTCTTTACCCAGGAAAATCCCCTGGTGGAAGACACAATGAGGAATAATGGAAATTCTTTTTATAATGTCAACAGTTTAACCCAGGAAGAGGTACGGCGCCGCCTCGCAACCACTAAGATAGATAAATCACCTGGGCCAGATGGCATACACCCCCGGGTTCTGCATGAATTATGTACGGTGATAGACAGACCGTTATTTTTAATATTTGAAGATTCACTGAGGACTGGTTATGTTCCACAGGAATGGCGCATAGCAAATGTGGTGCCAATATACAAAAAAGGATCAAATAGCGATCCTGGAAACTACAGACCCGTAAGTCTAACTGCTGTGGTGGGGAAAATATTTGAGGGGTTTATTAGAGATGCTATCCTGGAGTATCTCACTGTGCACAACCTTATAACCCAGCGTCAGCATGGGTTTATGAGAGATCGGTCCTGTCAGACTAATCTGATTGGTTTCTACGAGGAGGTAAGTTCAAGACTGGATCTGGGGGACGCTGTGGATGTTGTATATCTGGACTTTTCAAAGGCATTTGACACCGTGCCACATAAAAGGTTGGTATATAAAATGAGACTGCTGGGAATAGGAGAAAATCTGTGTATCTGGGTAAGTAATTGGCTTAGTGATAGAAAACAGAGGGTGGTCATTAATGGCACATTCTCCGATTGGGTTGATGTTACCAGTGGAGTGCCACAGGGGTCAGTATTGGGGCCACTTCTTTTTAATATTTTTATTAATGACCTTGTAGTGGGTTTACACAGTCAAGTTTCAATATTTGCAGATGATACTAAGCTGTGTAAAGTAATAAATACTGAGGTCGATAGTTTAGCATTACAGAGGGATTTGTGGAAGCTTGAGGGATGGGCAGAGAAATGGTTGATGAGGTTTAATGTTGATAAATGTAAAGTTATGCACTTGGGCCATGGAAACAAAAAGTATAATTATGTTCTAAACGGTCAATTACTTAGTAAAACTGAGGCTGAAAAGGACTTGGGGGTATTGGTGGATGGTAAACTTAATTTTAGTGACCAGAGCCAGGCGGCTGCTGCTAAAGCAAATAAAATAATGGGATGTATCAAGAGAGGAATAGATTCTCATGATAAAGACATAGTTCTGCCCTTATACAAATCCCTGGTCAGACCACACATGGAATATTGTGTACAGTTTTGGGCACCAGTGTATAAAAAGGATATAATAGAGCTGGAACGGGTGCAGAGGAGAGCAACAAGGATTATTAGGGGAATGGGGGAACTAGAATACACTGACAGATTAAAAAATTTGGGATTATTCAGTTTAGAAAAAAGACGACTGAGGGGAGACCTCATTACAATGTACAAATACCTGAATGGACAGTACAAGGATCTCTCCAAAGATCTCTTTATACCTAGGCCTGTGACCAGGACAAGGGGGCATCCTCTACGCCTGGAGGAGAGGCGATTTTACCATCAACATAGACAAAGGTTCTTTACTGTAAGAGCAGTGAGACTGTGGAACTCTCTGCCGCATGAGGTTGTTATGGCGGACTCTATGTACATGTTCAAGAGAGGCCTGGATGCCTTTCTGGAGAGAAAAAATATCACGGGTTATGGGGATAAAACATTTAATTCTTGAAGGTTGGACTTGATGGACTTGCGTCTCCTTCCAGCCTTATATACTATGATACTATGATGTCTAACCCGCTTTGCGGCGGGCTCTGGTGAAAACCGGGTACCACTTAGACTCCGGTCCCAGGTTGTGGCTTGAGTCATCGTCTGCAGTGGTCCAGCGGATCCACAATCCGTAAGCCTGACAAACGCTACTACACTTGATCTTATACAAAAGGTTCTTAGAAGTGCTGTTTGGGGAGTAGCCTAGAGACAGGGGCTTGGATTGGCGAAAGCTCGCCTGGAAGCGGAGCGCCAGCTCCATCCCAAGATCCAACTAACATAGTTTTAACTGCAGCACCTTTAATCTACTACTAGTTCACTGCCTCCATAATAATAATAATAATAATCTTTATTTATATAGCGTCATCATATTCTGTAGCGCTTTACAAATCATAGGAAACAAATACAAATGTAATGTAACAGAGCACAACATTTGTATGGAACAACAGGAGTGAGGTCCCTGCTCGCCAGAGCTTACGGTTTATGAAGATGATGGGGTAACACGAGGTAAAAGAATATTTAATGGTCAAGCCATTCTTCTTAGGGAATAGAAAAAAATATAATAAATGGAATTGCTGTCGCTTGAACCACTCAGCCGTCATCTTATATACCAGGTCCAGGGTGAATGGGACTGCAGAGAAGTCTGGTGCCTGTTAATTGCTGGATAACAGATGGGAGGACGACACAGGACGGGTTAGTAGAAGAGTTAAAACTTCATGCAGTTAATGAGTGTTATAGGCTTGCCTAAAGAAATGGGTTTTAAGAGCACGTTTGAAACTTTGGAGGTTAGGTATTAGTCTGATAGTCCGGGGCAGAGCATTCCATAGAATTGGTGCAGCTCTAGAGAAGTCTTGGAGACGCGAGTGGGAGGTCCGCACTAGGGTAGAGGTTAATCTAAGATCACTGGCGGATCTAAGAGCACGGGTTGGGCGATAGACTGAGATAAGAGAGGAGAGGTAGGGGGGTGCAGCATTATACAGAGCTTTATGGATGAGGGTTATTATTTTAAACTGTATTCGAAAGGAGACTGGCAGCCAGTGCAGCGACTGGCATGAACTGTAGGCATACATGGTCCCCTTATCAAACGAGCTGTGTCAGGCAGAATTTTGGGTTGTTTTCATGGCTTCCACATCAAACTTGTTAACTTTGTCGCCACCCTGCTGTGTAATCCACAAAATATACTGGCAAACTTTTATCATGTAGCGATATTATTTGAGCGCTTCTTGCTCACCTCCTTTGGTTCCTCTCTGACACCCATTGGTTTTAAGCCTGAGTCCATTTAGGGTATGTTGCCAAGACACTCTCTAGCCTGCCGCTGCTGCTGCTGCCTCTGCATGCCGTCCCCTATAGTGTCAGGATCAATCATTGGATGTTTTAGATGCTATCTAGCCTCATTCGGTCACTCTGTCATGGCCATGCTGTTGCCCATAATTTTGGCATAATGGTGCGATTAAGCAGCCTCAGAGGCATCCATGCATGCTGCCCCTGCTGTTTCCTGTCCATTTCCGTGGTGTTTCCAGCCTTTTCTGAGGTTCCCAGGTGTTTGGCCAAGCTTCCCTGTGCAGAGCCTTGGTCCCCTTGAAAAATGCTCGAGTCTCCCATTGACTTCAATGGGGTTCGTTATTCGAGACGAGCACTCGAGCATCGGGAAAAGTTCGTCTCGAATAACGAGTACCCGAGCATTTTAGTGCTCGCTCATCTCTAACTGTACCCCATATACATCCCCCAGCTTAGTAATATACTTTATCCAATATACATCCCCCCAGCTTAGTAATATACTGTATCCCATATACATCCCCCACAGCTTAGTAATATATGTATCCCATATACATCCCCCCAGCTTAGTAATATACTGTATCCCATATACATCCCCCAGCTTAGTAATATACTGTACCCCATATACAGCCCCCAGCTTAGTAATATACTGTACCCCATATACAGCCCCCCAGCTTAGTAATATACTGTATCCCATATACAGCCCCCCAGCTTAGTAATATACTGTATCCCATATACAGCCCCCCAGCTTAGTAATATACTGTACCCCATATACAGCCCCCCAGCTTAGTAATATACTGTATCCCATATACAGCCCCCCAGCTTAGTAATATACTGTATCCCATATACAGCCCCCCAGCTTAGTAATATACTGTATCCCATATACAGCCCCCCAGCTTAGTAATATACTGTACCCCATATACAGCCCCCCAGCTTAGTAATATACTGTACCCCATATACAGCCTCCCAGCTTAGTAATATACTGCATCCCATATACATCCCCCCAGCTTAGTAATATACTGTATCCCATATACAGCCCGCAGGTTAGTAATATACTGTACCCCATATACAGCCCCCCCAGCTTAGTAATATACTGTATCCCATATACATCCCCCCAGCTTAGTAATATACTGTATCCCATATACAGCCTCCCAGCTTAGTAATTAACTGTATCCCATATACAGCCCCCAGCTTAGTAATATACTGTATCCCATATACAGCCCCTCCAGCTTAGTAATATACTGTATCCCATATACATCCCCCAGCTTAGTAATATACTGTATCCCATATACATCCCCCCAGCTTAGTAATATACTGTATCCCATATACATCCCCCAGCTTAGTAATATACTGTACCCCATATACAGCCACCCCAGCTTAGTAATATACTGTATCCCATATACATCCCCCCAGCTTAGTAATATACTGTATCCCATATACAGCCCGCAGGTTAGTAATATACTGTACCCCATATACAGCCCCCCCAGCTTAGTAATATACTGTATCCCATATACATCCCCCCAGCTTAGTAATATACTGTATCCCATATACAGCCTCCCAGCTTAGTAATATACTGTATCCCATATACATCCCCCCAGCTTAGTAATATACTGTATCCCATATACATCCCCCCAGCTTAGTAATATACTGTATCCCATATACATCCCCCAGCTTAGTAATATACTGTACCCCATATACATCCCCCAGCTTAGTAATATACTGTATCCCATATACATCCCGACAGATTAGTAATATAGTGTATCCCATATACAGCCCCCCCAGCTTAGTAATATACTGTATCCCATATACATCCCCCCAGCTTAGTAATATACTGTATCCCATATACAGTCCCCCAGCTTAGTGATATACTGTATCCCATATACATCCCCCCCCAGCTTAGTAATATACTGTACCCCATATACATCCCCCCAGCTTAGTAATATACTGTATCCCATATACAGCCTCCCAGCTTAGTAATTAACTGTATCCCATATACAGCCCCCAGCTTAGTAATATACTGTATCCCATATACAGCCCCTCCAGCTTAGTAATATACTGTATCCCATATACATCCCCCAGCTTAGTAATATACTGTATCCCATATACAGCCCCCCAGCTTAGTAATATACTGTATCCCATATACATCCCCCCAGCTTAGTAATATACTGTATCCCATATACATCCCCCCAGCTTAGTAATATACTGTATCCCATATACATCCCCCAGCTTAGTAATATACTGTACCCCATATACAGCCCCTCCAGCTTAGTAATATACTGTATCCCATATACAGCCCCCAGCTTAGTAATATACTGTATCCCATATACATCATCCAGCTTAGTAATATACTGTACCCCATATACATCCCCCCAGCTTAGTAATATACTGTATCCCATATACAGCCCCCAGCTTAGTAATATACGGTACCCCATATACATCACCCCAGCTTAGTAATATACTGTATCCCATATACATCCCCCCAGCTTAGTAATATACTGTATCCCATATACAGCCCGCAGGTTAGTAATATACTGTACCCCATATACAGCCCCCCCAGCTTAGTAATATACTGTATCCCATATACATCCCCCCAGCTTAGTAATATACTGTATCCCATATACAGCCCCCCAGCTTAGTAATATACTGTACCCCATATACAGCCCCCCAGCTTAGTAATATACTGTACCCCATATACATCCTCCCAGCTTAGTAATATACTGTATCCCATATACATCCCCCAGCTTAGTAATATACTGTATCCCATATACATCCCCCCAGCTTAGAAATATACTGTATCCCATATACATCCTCCCCAGCTTAGTAATATACTGTATCCCATATACAGCCTCCCAGCTTAGTAATATACTGTATCCCATATACAGCCCCCAGCTTAGTAATATACTGTATCCCATATACATCCCCCAGCTTAGTAATATACTGTATCCCATATACATCCCCCAGCTTAGTAATATACTGTATCCCATATACATCCCCCCAGCTTAGTAATATACTGTATCCAATATACAGCCTCCCAGCTTAGTAATATACTGTATCCCATATACAGCCTCCCAGCTTAGTAATATACTGTATCCCATATACATCCCCCAGCTTAGTAATATACTGTATCCCATATACATCCCCCAGCTTAGTAATATACTGTATCCCATATACATCCCCCCAGCTTAGTAATATACTGTATCCAATATACAGCCTCCCAGCTTAGTAATATACTGTATCCCATATACAGCTCCCCAGCTTAGTAATATACTGTATCCCATATACAGCCCCCCAGCTTAGTAATATACTGTATCCCATATACATCCCCCAGCTTAGTAATATACTGTATCCCATATACAGCCTCCCAGCTTAGTAATATACTGTATCCCATATACAGCCTCCCAGCTTAGTAATATACTGTATCCCATATACAGCCCCCCAGCTTAGTAATATACTGTATCCCATATACATCCCCCCAGCTTAGTAATATACTGTATCCCATATACATCCCCCAGCTTAGTAATATACTGTATCCCATATACATCCCCCAGCTTAGTAATATACTGTACCCCATATACATCCCCCAGCTTAGTAATATACTGTATCCCATATACATCCCCCCAGATTAGTAATATACTGTATCCCATATACAGCCCCCCCAGCTTAGTAATATACTGTATCCCATATACATCCCCCCAGCTTAGTAATATACTGTACCCCATATACATCCTCCCAGCTTAGTAATATACTGTATCCCATATACAGCCCCCCAGCTTAGTAATATACTGTATCCCATATACATCCCCCCCAGCTTAGTAATATACTGTACCCCATATACATCACCCAGCTTAGTAATATACTGTATCCCATATACAGCCCCTCCAGCTTAGTAATATACTGTATCCCATATACATCCCCCCAGCTTAGTAATATACTGTACCCCATATACATCCCCCCAGCTTAGTAATATACTGTACTCCATATACAGCCCCCCCAGCTTAGTAATATACTGTATCCCATATACATCCCCCCAGCTTAGTAATATACTGTATCCCATATACAGTCCCCCAGCTTAGTAATATACTGTATCCCATATACAGCCCCCCCAGCTTAGTAATATACTGTATCCCATATACATCCCCCCAGCTTAGTAATATACTGTATCCCATATACAGCCTCCCAGCTTAGTAATATACTGTATCCTATATACATCCCCCCAGCTTAGTAATATACTGTATCCCATATACATCCCCCCCAGCTTAGTAATATATGTATCCCATATACATCCCCCCAGCTTAGTAATATACTGTATCCCATATACATCCCCCAGCTTAGTAATATACTGTATCCCATATACAGCCCCCCAGCTTAGTAATATACTGTACCCCATATACAGCCACCCCAGCTTAGTAATATACTGTATCCCATATACATCTCCCCAGCTTAGTAATATACTGTATCCCATATACAGCCCGCAGGTTAGTAATATACTGTATCCCATATACATCCCCCCAGCTTAGTAATATACTGTACCCCATATACATCCCCCAGCTTAGTAATATACTGTATCCCATATACATCCCCCCAGCTTAGTAATATACTGTACCCCATATACAGCCCCCCCAGCTTAGTAATATACTGTATCCCATATACATCCCCCCAGCTTAGTAATATACTGTATCCCATATACAGCCTCCCAGCTTAGTAATATACTGTATCCCATATACAGCCCCCAGCTTAGTAATATACTGTATCCCATATACAGCCCCTCCAGCTTAGTAATATACTGTATCCCATATACATCCCCCAGCTTAGTAATATACTGTATCCCATATACAGCCCCCAGCTTAGTAATATACTGTATCCCATATACAGCCCCTCCAGCTTAGTAATATACTGTATCCCATATACAGCCTCCCAGCTTAGTAATATACTGTATCCCATATACATCCCCCAGCTTAGTAATATACTGTATCCCATATACATCCCCCCAGCTTAGTAATATACTGTATCCCATATACATCCTCCAGCTTAGTAATATACTGTACCCCATATACAGCCACCCCAGCTTAGTAATATACTGTATCCCATATACATCCCCCCAGCTTAGTAATATACTGTATCCCATATACAGCCCGCAGGTTAGTAATATACTGTATCCCATATACATCCCCCCAGCTTAGTAATATACTGTATCCCATATACAGCCCCCAGCTTAGTAATATACTGTACCCCATATACAGCCCCCCCAGCTTAGTAATATACTGTATCCCATATACATCCCCCAGCTTAGTAATATACTGTATCCCATATACAGCCTCCCAGCTTAGTAATATACTGTATCCCATATACAGCCCCCAGCTTAGTAATATACTGTATCCCATATACAGCCCCTCCAGCTTAGTAATATACTGTATCCCATATACATCCCCCAGCTTAGTAATATACTGTATCCCATATACAGCCCCCCAGCTTAGTAATATACTGTACCCCATATACATCACCCAGCTTAGTAATATACTGTATCCCATATACAGCTCCCCAGCTTAGTAATATACTGTATCCCATATACAGCCCCCCAGCTTAGTAATATACTGTATCCCATATACATCCCCCCAGCTTAGTAATATACTGTATCCCATATACATCCCCCCAGCTTAGTAATATACTGTATCCCATATACATGCCCCCAGCTTAGTAATATACTGTATACCATATACAGCCCGCAGGTTAGTAATATACTGTACCCCATATACAGCCCCCCCAGCTTAGTAATATACTGTACCCCATATACAGCCCCCCAGCTTAGTAATATACTGTATCCCATATACAGCCCCCCAGCTTAGTAATATACTGTATCCCATATACAGCCCCCCAGCTTAGTAATATACTGTATCCCATATACAGCCTCCCAGCTTAGTAATATACTGTATCCCATATACAGCCCCCAGCTTAGTAATATACTGTACCCCATATACATCCCCCCAGCTTAGTAATATACTGTATCCGATATACATCCTCCCAGCTTAGTAATATACTGTATCCCATATACAGCCCCCCAGCTTAGTAATATACTGTATCCCATATACAGCCCCCCAGCTTAGTAATATACTGTATCCCATATACATCCCCCAGCTTAGTAATATACTGTATCCCATATACATCCCCCAGCTTAGTAATATACTGTATCCCATATACAGCCCCAGCTTAGTAATATACTGTATCCCATATACAGCCCCAGCTTAGTAATATACTGTATCCCATATACAGTCCCCCAGCTTAGTAATATACTGTATCCCATATACATCCCCCAGCTTAGTAATATACTGTATCCCATATACATCCCCCAGCTTAGTAATATACTGTATCCCATATACATCCCCCAGCTTAGTAATATACTGTATCCCATATACAGCCCCAGCTTAGTAATATACTGTATCCCATATACATCCCCCCAGCTTAGTAATATACTGTATCCCATATACATCCCCCCCCAGCTTAGTAATATACTGTATCCCATATACAGCCCCCCCAGCTTAGTAATATACTGTATCCCATATACATCCCCCAGCTTAGTAATATACTGTATCCCATATACAGCCCCAGCTTAGTAATATACTGTATCCCATATACAGCCCCCAGCTTAGTAATATACTGTATCCCATATACATCCCCCAGCTTAGTAATATACTGTATCCCATATACATCCCCCAGCTTAGTAATATACTGTATCCCATATACAGCCCCAGCTTAGTAATATACTGTATCCCATATACAGCCCCAGCTTAGTAATATACTGTATCCCATATACATCCCCCAGCTTAGTAATATACTGTATCCCATATACAGCCCCAGCTTAGTAATATACTGTATCCCATATACAGCCCCCAGCTTAGTAATATACTGTACCCCATATACATCCCCCCAGCTTAGTAATATACTGTATCCCATATACAGCCCCAGCTTAGTAATATACTGTATCCCATATACAGCCCCCAGCTTAGTAATATACAGTACCCCATATACATCCCCCAGCTTAGTAATATACTGTATCCCATATACAGCTCCCCAGCTTAGTAATATACTGTATCCCATATACAGCCCCCAGCTTAGTAATATACTGTACCCCATATACATCCCCCCAGCTTAGTAATATACTGTATCCCATATACAGCCCCAGCTTAGTAATATACTGTATCCCATATACAGCCCCCAGCTTAGTAATATACAGTACCCCATATACATCCCCCAGCTTAGTAATATACTGTATCCCATATACAGCTCCCCAGCTTAGTAATATACTGTATCCCATATACATCCCCCCAGCTTAGTAATATACTGTATCCCATATACATCCCCCCAGCTTAGTAATATACTGTATCCCATATACAGTCCCCCAGCTTAGTAATATACCGTACCCCATATACAGCCCCCCAGCTTAGTAATATACTGTATCCCATATACAGCCCCTCCAGCTTAGTAATATACTGTATCCCATATACATCCCCCAGCTTAGTAATATACTGTACCCCATATACATCCCCCCAGCTTAGTAATATACGGTACCCCATATACATCACCCCAGCTTAGTAATATACTGTATCCCATATACAGCCCCCCAGCTTAGTAATATACTGTATCCCATATACAGACCCCAGCTTAGTAATATACTGTATCCCATATACAGCCCCCAGCTTAGTAATATACTGTACCCCATATACATCCCCCAGCTTAGTAATATACTGTATCCCATATACAGCCCCCAGCTTAGTAATATACTGTATCCCATATACAGCCCCCCCAGCTTAGTAATATACTGTATCCCATATACATCCCCCCAGCTTAGTAATATACTGTATCCCATATACAGCCCCCAGCTTAGTAATATACTGTATCCCATATACAGCCCCCCAGCTTAGTAATATACTGTACCCCATATACATCCCCCCAGCTTAGTAATATACTGTATCCCATATACAGCCACCCAGCTTAGTAATATACTGTATCCCATGTAGAGCCTCCCAGCTTAGTAATATACTGTACCCCATATACAGCCCCCCAGCTTAGTAATATACTGTATCCCATATACATCCCCCCAGCTTAGTAATATACTGTATCCCATATACAGCCCCCCAGCTTAGTAATATACTGTATCCCATATACAGACTGCCCCCAGCTTAGTAATATACTGTACCCCATATACATCCCCCCAGCTTAGTAATATACTGTATCCCATATACAGCCCCCCCCAGCTTAGTAATATACTGTATCCCATATACATCCCCTCCAGCTTAGTAATATATTTTATACCATATACAGCCTCCCAGCTTAGTAATATACTGTATCCCATATACATCCCCCCAGCTTAGTAATATACTGTATCCCATATACAGCCCCCAGCTTAGTAATATACTGTATCCCATATACAGCCCCCAGCTTAGTAATATACTGTACCCCATATACAGCCCCCCAGCTTAGTAATATACTGTATCCCATATACAGCCCCCAGCTTAGTAATATACTGTATTCCATATACATCCCCCCAGCTTAGTAATATACTGTATCCCATATACATCCCCCTAGCTTAGTAATATACTGTATCCCATATACATCCCCCAGCTTAGTAATATACTGCATCCCATATACATCCCCCCAGCTTAGTAATATACTGTATCCCATATACATCCCCCCAGCTTAGTAATATACTGTATCCCATATACATCCCCCCCAGCTTAGTAATATACTGTATCCCATATACAGCCCCCCAGCTTAGTAATATACTGTACCCCATATACATCCCCCAGATTAGTAATATACTGTATCCCATATACAGCCCCCCAGCTTAGTAATATACTGTATCCCATATACATCCCCCCAGCTTAGTAATATACTGTATCCCATATACATCCCCCAGCTTAGTAATATACTGTATCCCATATACATCCCCCAGCTTAGTAATATACTGTATCCCATATACATCCCCCAGCTTAGTAATATACTGTATCCCATATACAGCCCCCTAGCTTAGTAATATACTGTATCCCATATACAGCCTCCCAGCTTAGTAATATACTGTATCCCATATACAGCCCCCCAGCTTAGTAATATACTGTATCCCATATACATCCCCCAGCTTAGTAATATACTGTATCCCATATACATCCACTCAACTTAGTAATATACTGTATCCCATATACAGCCCCAGCTTAGTAATATACTGTACCCCATATACATCCCCCCAGCTTAGTAATATACTGTATCCCATATACTGCCCCCAGCTTAGTAATATACTGTATCCCATATACATCCCCCCAGCTTAGTAATATACTGTATCCCATATAGAGCCTCCCAGCTTAGTAATATACTGTATCCCATATACAGCCCCCCAGCTTAGTAATATACTGTATCCCATATACAGCCCCCCAGCTTAGTAATATACTGTATCCCATATACATCCCCCAGCTTAGTAATATATTTTATACCATATACAGCCTCCCAGCTTAGTAATATACTGTATCCCATATACAGCCCCCAGCTTAGTAATATACTGTATTCCATATACATCCCCCCAGCTTAGTAATATACTGTATCCCATATACATCCCCCCAGCTTAGTAATATACTGTATCCCATATACATCCCCCCAGCTTAGTAATATACTGTATCCCATATACATCCCCCCAGCTTAGTAATATACTGTACCCCATATACATTCCCCAGCTTAGTAATATACTGTACCCCATATACATCCCCCCAGCTTAGTAATATACTGTATCCCATATACATCCCCCAGCTTAGTAATATACTGTATCCCATATACATCCCCCAGCTTAGTAATATACTGTACCCCATATACAGCCCCCAGCTTAGTAATATACTGTATCCCATATACAGCCCCTCCAGCTTAGTAATATACTGTATCCCATATACATCCCCCCAGCTTAGTAATATACTGTATCCCATATACATCCCCCAGCTTAGTAATATACTGTATCCCATATACAGCCCCCAGCTTAGTAATATACTGTATCCCATATACATCCCCCAGCTTAGTAATATACTGTATCCCATATACAGCCCCAGCTTAGTAATATACAGTACCCCATATACAGCCCTCCATATTAGTAATATACTGTATCCCATATACATCCCCCCAGCTTAGTAATATACTGTATCCCATATACATCCCCCAGCTTAGTAATATACTGTACCCCATATACTTCCCCCCAGCTTAGTAATATACTGTATCCCATATACAGCCCCCAGCTTAGTAATATACTGTATCCCATATACAGCCTCCCAGCTTAGTAATATACTGTATCCCATATACATCCCCCAGCTTAGTAATATACTGTATCCCATATACAGCCCCAGCTTAGTAATACACTGTATCCCATATACAGCCCCCAGCTTAGTAATATACTGTATCCCATATACAGCCCCCCAGCTTAGTAATATACTGTATCCCATATACATCCCCCCCAGCTTAGTAATATACTGTACCCCATATACATCACCCAGCTTAGTAATATACTGTATCCCATATACAGCCCCTCCAGCTTAGTAATATACTGTATCCCATATACATCCCCCAGCTTAGTAATATACTGTATCCCATATACAGCCCCCCAGCTTAGTAATATACTGTACCCCATATACAGTCCCCCAGCTTAGTAATATACTGTATCCCATATACAGCCCCCCCAGCTTAGTAATATACTGTATCCCATATACATCCCCCCAGCTTAGTAATATACTGTATCCCATATACAGCCTCCCAGCTTAGTAATATACTGTATCCTATATACATCCCCCCAGCTTAGTAATATACTGTATCCCATATACATCCCCCCCAGCTTAGTAATATATGTATCCCATATACATCCCCCCAGCTTAGTAATATACTGTATCCCATATACATCCCCCAGCTTAGTAATATACTGTACCCCATATACAGCCACCCCAGCTTAGTAATATACTGTATCCCATATACATCTCCCCAGCTTAGTAATATACTGTATCCCATATACAGCCCGCAGGTTAGTAATATACTGTATCCCATATACATCCCCCCAGCTTAGTAATATACTGTACCCCATATACATCCCCCAGCTTAGTAATATACTGTATCCCATATACATCCCCCCAGCTTAGTAATATACTGTACCCCATATACAGCCCCCCCAGCTTAGTAATATACTGTATCCCATATACATCCCCCCAGCTTAGTAATATACTGTATCCCATATACAGCCTCCCAGCTTAGTAATATACTGTATCCCATATACAGCCCCCAGCTTAGTAATATACTGTATCCCATATACAGCCCCTCCAGCTTAGTAATATACTGTATCCCATATACATCCCCCCAGCTTAGTAATATACTGTATCCCATATACATCCCCCCAGCTTAGTAATATACTGTATCCCATATACATCCCCCAGCTTAGTAATATACTGTATCCCATATACATCCCCCCAGCTTAGTAATATACTGTATCCCATATACATCCTCCAGCTTAGTAATATACTGTACCCCATATACAGCCACCCCAGCTTAGTAATATACTGTATCCCATATACATCCCCCCAGCTTAGTAATATACTGTATCCCATATACAGCCCGCAGGTTAGTAATATACTGTACCCCATATACAGCCCCCCCAGCTTAGTAATATACTGTATCCCATATACATCCCCCAGCTTAGTAATATACTGTATCCCATATACAGCCTCCCAGCTTAGTAATATACTGTATCCCATATACAGCCCCCAGCTTAGTAATATACTGTATCCCATATACAGCCCCTCCAGCTTAGTAATATACTGTATCCCATATACATCCCCCAGCTTAGTAATATACTGTATCCCATATACAGCCCCCCAGCTTAGTAATATACTGTACCCCATATACATCACCCAGCTTAGTAATATACTGTATCCCATATACAGCTCCCCAGCTTAGTAATATACTGTATCCCATATACAGCCCCCCAGCTTAGTAATATACTGTATCCCATATACATCCCCCCAGCTTAGTAATATACTGTATCCCATATACATCCCCCCAGCTTAGTAATATACTGTATCCCATATACATGCCCCCAGCTTAGTAATATACTGTATACCATATACAGCCCGCAGGTTAGTAATATACTGTACCCCATATACAGCCCCCCCAGCTTAGTAATATACTGTACCCCATATACAGCCCCCCAGCTTAGTAATATACTGTATCCCATATACAGCCCCCCAGCTTAGTAATATACTGTATCCCATATACATCCCCCCAGCTTAGTAATATACTGTATCCCATATACAGCCTCCCAGCTTAGTAATATACTGTATCCCATATACAGCCCCCAGCTTAGTAATATACTGTACCCCATATACATCCCCCCAGCTTAGTAATATACTGTATCCGATATACATCCTCCCAGCTTAGTAATATACTGTATCCCATATACAGCCCCCCAGCTTAGTAATATACTGTATCCCATATACAGCCCCCCAGCTTAGTAATATACTGTATCCCATATACATCCCCCAGCTTAGTAATATACTGTATCCCATATACATCCCCCAGCTTAGTAATATACTGTATCCCATATACAGCCCCAGCTTAGTAATATACTGTATCCCATATACAGCCCCAGCTTAGTAATATACTGTATCCCATATACAGTCCCCCAGCTTAGTAATATACTGTATCCCATATACATCCCCCAGCTTAGTAATATACTGTATCCCATATACATCCCCCAGCTTAGTAATATACTGTATCCCATATACATCCCCCAGCTTAGTAATATACTGTATCCCATATACAGCCCCAGCTTAGTAATATACTGTATCCCATATACAGCCCCAGCTTAGTAATATACTGTATCCCATATACATCCCCCAGCTTAGTAATATACTGTATCCCATATACAGCCCCAGCTTAGTAATATACTGTATCCCATATACATCCCCCAGCTTAGTAATATACTGTATCCCATATACAGCCCCAGCTTAGTAATATACTGTATCCCATATACAGCCCCAGCTTAGTAATATACTGTATCCCATATACATCCCCCAGCTTAGTAATATACTGTATCCCATATACAGCCCCAGCTTAGTAATATACTGTATCCCATATACAGCCCCCAGCTTAGTAATATACTGTACCCCATATACATCCCCCCAGCTTAGTAATATACTGTATCCCATATACAGCCCCAGCTTAGTAATATACTGTATCCCATATACAGCCCCCAGCTTAGTAATATACAGTACCCCATATACATCCCCCAGCTTAGTAATATACTGTATCCCATATACAGCTCCCCAGCTTAGTAATATACTGTATCCCATATACAGCCCCCAGCTTAGTAATATACTGTACCCCATATACATCCCCCCAGCTTAGTAATATACTGTATCCCATATACAGCCCCAGCTTAGTAATATACTGTATCCCATATACAGCCCCCAGCTTAGTAATATACAGTACCCCATATCCATCCCCCAGCTTAGTAATATACTGTATCCCATATACAGCTCCCCAGCTTAGTAATATACTGTATCCCATATACATCCCCCCAGCTTAGTAATATACTGTATCCCATATACATCCCCCCAGCTTAGTAATATACTGTATCCCATATACAGTCCCCCAGCTTAGTAATATACCGTACCCCATATACAGCCCCCCAGCTTAGTAATATACTGTATCCCATATACAGCCCCTCCAGCTTAGTAATATACTGTATCCCATATACATCCCCCAGCTTAGTAATATACTGTACCCCATATACATCCCCCCAGCTTAGTAATATACGGTACCCCATATACATCACCCCAGCTTAGTAATATACTGTATCCCATATACAGCCCCCCAGCTTAGTAATATACTGTATCCCATATACAGACCCCAGCTTAGTAATATACTGTATCCCATATACATCCCCCCAGCTTAGTAATATACTGTATCCCATATACAGCCCCCAGCTTAGTAATATACTGTATCCCATATACAGCCCCCCAGCTTAGTAATATACTGTACCCCATATACATCCCCCCAGCTTAGTAATATACTGTATCCCATATACAGCCACCCAGCTTAGTAATATACTGTATCCCATGTAGAGCCTCCCAGCTTAGTAATATACTGTACCCCATATACAGCCCCCCAGCTTAGTAATATACTGTATCCCATATACATCCCCCCAGCTTAGTAATATACTGTATCCCATATACAGCCCCCCAGCTTAGTAATATACTGTATCCCATATACAGACTGCCCCCAGCTTAGTAATATACTGTACCCCATATACATCCCCCCAGCTTAGTAATATACTGTATCCCATATACAGCCCCCCCCCAGCTTAGTAATATACTGTATCCCATATACATCCCCTCCAGCTTAGTAATATATTTTATACCATATACAGCCTCCCAGCTTAGTAATATACTGTATCCCATATACATCCCCCCAGCTTAGTAATATACTGTATCCCATATACAGCCCCCAGCTTAGTAATATACTGTATCCCATATACAGCCCCCAGCTTAGTAATATACTGTACCCCATATACAGCCCCCCAGCTTAGTAATATACTGTATCCCATATACAGCCCCCAGCTTAGTAATATACTGTATTCCATATACATCCCCCCAGCTTAGTAATATACTGTATCCCATATACATCCACCTAGCTTAGTAATATACTGTATCCCATATACATCCCCCAGCTTAGTAATATACTGCATCCCATATACATCCCCCCAGCTTAGTAATATACTGTATCCCATATACATCCCCCCAGCTTAGTAATATACTGTATCCCATATACATCCCCCCCAGCTTAGTAATATACTGTATCCCATATACAGCCCCCCAGCTTAGTAATATACTGTACCCCATATACATCCCCCAGATTAGTAATATACTGTATCCCATATACAGCCCCCCAGCTTAGTAATATACTGTATCCCATATACATCCCCCAGCTTAGTAATATACTGTATCCTATATACATCCCCCCAGCTTAGTAATATACTGTATCCCATATACATCCCCCCAGCTTAGTAATATACTGTATCCCATATACATCCCCCAGCTTAGTAATATACTGTATCCCATATACATCCCCCAGCTTAGTAATATACTGTACCCCATATACATCCCCCAGCTTAGTAATATACTGTATCCCATATACATCCCCCAGCTTAGTAATATACTATATCCCATATACAGCCCCCTAGCTTAGTAATATACTGTATCCCATATACAGCCTCCCAGCTTAGTAATATACTGTATCCCATATACAGCCCCCCAGCTTAGTAATATACTGTATCCCATATACATCCCCCAGCTTAGTAATATACTGTATCCCATATACATCCACTCAACTTAGTAATATACTGTATCCCATATACAGCCCCAGCTTAGTAATATACTGTATCCCATATACATCCCCCAGCTTAGTAATATACTATATCCCATATACAGCCCCCTAGCTTAGTAATATACTGTATCCCATATACAGCCTCCCAGCTTAGTAATATACTGTATCCCATATACAGCCCCCCAGCTTAGTAATATACTGTATCCCATATACATCCCCCAGCTTAGTAATATACTGTATCCCATATACATCCACTCAACTTAGTAATATACTGTACCCCATATACATCCCCCCAGCTTAGTAATATACTGTATCCCATATACTGCCCCCAGCTTAGTAATATACTGTATCCCATATACATCCCCCCAGCTTAGTAATATACTGTATCCCATATAGAGCCTCCCAGCTTAGTAATATACTGTATCCCATATACAGCCCCCCAGCTTAGTAATATACTGTATCCCATATACAGCCCCCCAGCTTAGTAATATACTGTATCCCATATACATCCCCCAGCTTAGTAATATATTTTATACCATATACAGCCTCCCAGCTTAGTAATATACTGTATCCCATATACAGCCCCCAGCTTAGTAATATACTGTACCCCATATACATCCCCCAGCTTAGTAATATACTGTATCCCATATACAGCCCCCCAGCTTAGTAATATACTGTATCCCATATACACCCCCCAGCTTAGTAATATACTGTATCCCATATACATCCCCCAGCTTAGTAATATACTGTATTCCATATACATCCCCCCAGCTTAGTAATATACTGTATCCCATATACATCCCCCCAGCTTAGTAATATACTGTATCCCATATACATCCCCCCAGCTTAGTAATATACTGTATCCCATATACATCCCCCCAGCTTAGTAATATACTGTACCCCATATACAGCCTCCCAGCTTAGTAATATACTGTATCCCATATACATCCCCCAGCTTAGTAATATACTGTACCCCATATACAGCCCCCAGCTTAGTAATATACTGTATCCCATATACAGCCCCTCCAGCTTAGTAATATACTGTATCCCATATACATCCCCCCAGCTTAGTAATATACTGTATCCCATATACATCCCCCAGCTTAGTAATATACTGTATCCCATATACAGCCCCAGCTTAGTAATATACAGTACCCCATATACAGCCCTCCATATTAGTAATATACTGTATCCCATATACATCCCCCCAGCTTAGTAATATACTGTATCCCATATACATCCCCCAGCTTAGTAATATACTGTACCCCATATACTTCCCCCCAGCTTAGTAATATACTGTATCCCATATACAGCCCCCAGCTTAGTAATATACTGTATCCCATATACAGCCTCCCAGCTTAGTAATATACTGTATCCCATATACATCCCCCAGCTTAGTAATATACTGTATCCCATATACAGCCCCAGCTTAGTAATACACTGTATCCCATATACAGCCCCCAGCTTAGTAATATACTGTATCCCATATACAGCCCCAGCTTAGTAATATACTGTACCCCATATACAGCCCCCCAGCTTAGTAATATACTGTACCCCATATACAGCCCCCCAGCTTAGTAATATACTGTACCCCATATACATCCCCCCAGCTTAGTAATATACTGTATCTCATATACATCCCCCCAGCTTAGTAATATACTGTATCCCATATACATCCCCCCCCAGCTTAGTATTATACTGTATCCCATATACATCCCCCCAGCTTAGTAATATACTGTATCCCATATACAGCCCCAGCTTAGTAATATACTGTATCCCATATACAGCCCCCCAGCTTAGTAATATACTGGATCCCATATACAGACCCCCAGCTTAGTAATATACTGTATCGCATATACAGCCCCCCAGCTTAGTAATATACTGTACCCCATATACATCCTCCCAGCTTAGTAATATACTGTATCCCATATATACCCCCCCAGCTTAGTAATATACTGTATCCCATATACATCCTCCAGCTTAGTAATATACTGTATCCCAAATACATCCCCCCCTGCTTAGTAATATACTGTATCCCATATACAGCCCCCCCAGCTTAGTAATATACTGTACCCCACATACAGCCCCCCAGCTTAGTAATATACTGTACCCCATATACAGCCCCCCAGCTTAGTAATATACTGTATCCCATATACATCCCCCAGCTTAGTAATATACTGTATCCCATATACATCCCACAGCTTAGTAATATACTGTATCCCATATACAGCCCCCCAGCTTAGTAATATACTGTATCCTATATACAGCCCCCCCAGCTTAGTAATATACTGTATCCCATATACAGCCCCCCAGCTTAGTAATATACTGTATCCCATATACAGCCCCCCAGCTTAGTAATATACTTTATCCCATATACATCCCCCAGCTTAGTAATATACTGTACCCCATATACATCCACTCAGCTTAGTAATATACTGTATCCCATATACAGCCTCCCAGCTTAGTAATATACTGTATCCCATATACAGCCGCCAGCTTAGTAATATACTGTACCCCTTATACAGCCCCCCAGCTTAGTAATATACTGTACCCCATATACAGCCCCCCCAGCTTAGTAATATACTGTATCCCATATACATCCCCCAGCTTAGTAATATACTGTATCCCATATACATCCCCCAGCTTAGTAATATACTGTATCCCATATACATCCCCCAGCTTAGTAATATAATGTATCCCATATACAGCCCCACAGCTTAGTAATATACTGTACCCCATATACATCCCCCCAGCTTAGTAATATACTGTATCCCATATACATCCCCCAGCTTAGTAATATACTGTACCCCATATACATCCCGCAGCTTAGTAATATACTGTATCCCATATACAGCCCCAGCTTAGTAATATACTGTATCCCATATATAGCCCCCCAGCTTAGTAATATACTGTATCCCATATACATCCCCCAGCTTAGTGATATACTGTATCCCATATACAGCCTCCAGCTTAGTAATATACGGTATCCCATATACAGCCTCCCAGCTTAGTAATATACTGTATCCCATATACAGCCCCCCAGCTTAGTAATATACTGTATCCCATATACAGCCCGCAGCTTAGTAATATACTGTATCCCATATACAGCCCCCAGCTTAGTAATATACTGTATGCCATATACAGCCCCCCAGCTTAGTAATATACTGTATCCCATATACATCCCCCAGCTTAGTAATATACTGTATCCCATATACAGCCCCCCAGCTTAGTAATATACTGTATCCCATATACATCCCCCCAGCTTAGTAATATACTGTATCCCATATACAGCTCCCCCGCTTAGTAATATACTGTACCCCATATACAGCCCCCCAGTTTAGTAATATACTGTATCCCATATACAGCCCCCCAGCTTAGTAATATACTGTATCCCATATACATCCCCCCAGCTTAGTAATGTACTGTATCCCATATACAGCTCCCCCGCTTAGTAATATACTGTACCCCATATACATCCTCCCAGCTTAGTAATATACTGTATCCCATATACAGCCCCCCAGCTTAGTAATATACTGTACCCCATATACAGCCCCTCCAGCTTAGTAATATACTGTACCCCATATACAGCCTCCAGCTTAGTAATATACTGTATCCCATATACAGCCCCCCAGCTTAGTAATATACTGTATCCCATATACAGCCCCCCGCTTAGTAATATACTGTATCCCATATACATCCCCCCAGCTTAGTAATGTACTGTATCCCATATACAGCTCCCCCGCTTAGTAATATACTGTACCCCATATACAGCCTCCAGCTTAGTAATATACTGTATCCCATATACAGCCCCCCAGCTTAGTAATATACTGTATCCCATATACATCCCCCAGCTTAGTAATATACTGTATCCCATATACAGCTCCCCCAGCTTAGTAATATACTGTATCCCATATACATCCCCCCAGCTTAGTAATATACTGTATCCCATATACAGCCCCCCAGCTTAGTAATATACTGTATCCCATATACAGCCTCCCAGCTTAGTAATATACTGTATCCCATATACATCCCCCCAGCTTAATAATGTACTGTATCCCATATACAGCTCACCCGCTTAGTAATATACTGTATCCTATATACATCCCCCCAGCTTAGTAATATACTGTATCCCATATACATCCCCCCAGCTTAGTAATATACTGTACCCCATATACATCCCCGCAGCTTAGTAATATACTGTATCCCATATACAGCCCCAGCTTAGAAATATACTGTATCCCATATACATCCCCCAGCTTAGTAATATACTGTACCCCATATACATCCCCCAGCTTAGTAATATACTGTACCCCATATACATCCCCCAGCTTAGTAATATACAGTATCCCATATACAGCCCCCCAGCTTAGTAATATACTGTATCCCATATACATCCCCCCAGCTTAGTAATATACTGTATCCCATATACAGCCGCCAGCTTAGTAATATACTGTACCCCATATACATCCCCCCAGCTTAGTAATATACTGTACCCTATATACAGCCCCCAGCTTAGTAATATACTGTATCCCATATACATCCCCCAGCTTAGTAATATACTGTACCCCATATACATCCTCCCAGCTTAGTAATATACTGCATCCCATATACATCCGCCAGCTTAGTAATATACTGTACCCCATATACAGCCCCCCAGCTTAGTAATATACTGTATCCCATATACATCCCCCAGCTTAGTAATATACTGTATCCCATATACATCCCCCATCTTAGTAATATACTGTATCCCATATACAGCCCCCCAGCTTAGTGATATACTGTATCCTATATACATCCCCTCCAGCTTAGTAATATACTGTATCCCATATACATCCCCCCAGCTTAGTAATATACTGTACCCCATATACATCCCCGCAGCTTAGTAATATACTTTATCCCATATACAGCCCCAGCTTAGAAATATACTGTACCCCATATACATCCCCCCAGCTTAGTAATATACTGTACCCCATATACATCCCCCCAGCTTAGTAATATACTGTACCCCATATACAGCCCCCAGCTTAGTAATATACTGTATCCCATATACATCCTCCCAGCTTAGTAATATACTGTATCCCATATACAGCCCCCAGCTTAGTAATATACTGTACCCCATATACAGCCCCTCCAGCTTAGTAATATACTGTATCCCATATACATCCCCCCAGCTTAGTAATATACTGTATCCCATATACATCCTCCCAGCTTAGTAATATACTGTATCCCATATAGAGCCTCCCCGCTTAGTAATATACTGTATCCCATATACACCCCCCAGCTTAGTAATATACTGTACCCCATATACATCCCCCCAGCTTAGTAATATACTGTATCCCATATACATCCCCCCAGCTTAGTAATATACTGTATCCCATATACATCCCTCCAGCTTAGTAATATACTGTATCCCATATACATCCTCCCAGCTTAGTAATATACTGTATCCCATATACATCCCCCCAGCTTAGTAATATACTGTATCCCATATACAGCCCCCCAGCTTAGTAATATACTGTATCCCATATACATCCCCCCAGCTTAGTAATATACTGTATCCCATATACATCCCCCAGCTTAGTAATATACTGTATCCTATATACATCCCCCCAGCTTAGTAATATACTGTATCCCATATACAGCCCCCAGCTTAGTAATATACTGTATCCCATATACATCCCCCCAGCTTAGTAATATACTGTATCCCATATACATCCCTCCAGCTTAGTAATATACTGTATCCCATATACATCCTCCCAGCTTAGTAATATACTGTATCCCATATACATCCCCCAGCTTAGTAATATACTGTACCCCATATACAGCCCCCCAGCTTAGTAATATACTGTATCCCATATACATCCCCCAGCTTAGTAATATACTGTATCCCATATACATCCCCCAGCTTAGTAATATACTGTATCCTATATACATCCCCCCAGCTTAGTAATATACTGTATCCCATATACAGCCCCCAGCTTAGTAATATACTGTATCCCATATACATCCCCCCAGCTTAGTAATATACTGTATCCCATATACAGCCCCCCAGCTTAGTAATATACTGTATCCCATATACATCCCCCCAGCTTAGTAATATACTGTATCCCATATACAGCCCCCAGCTTAGTAATATACTGTATCCCATATACATCCCCCAGCTTAGTAATATACTGTATCCCATATACATCCTCCCAGCTTAGTAATATACTGTATCCCATATACATCCCCCAGCTTAGTAATATACTGTATCCCATATACAGCCCCCAGCTTAGTAATATACTGTACCCCATATACAGCCCCCCAGCTTAGTAATATACTGTATCCCATATACATCCCCCAGCTTAGTAATATACTGTATCCCATATACATCCCCCCAGCTTAGTAATATACTGTATCCCATATACATCCCCCAGCTTAGTAATATACTGTATCCCATATACATCCCCCCCAGCTTAGTAATATACTGTATCCCATATACATCCCCCAGCTTAGTAATATACTGTATCCCATATACATCCCCCCAGCTTAGTAATATACTGTATCCCATATACATCCTCCCAGCTTAGTAATATACTGTATCCCATATACATCCCCCAGCTTAGTAATATACTGTATCCCATATACATCCTCCCAGCTTAGTAATATACTGTATCCCATATACATCCCCCAGCTTAGTAATATACTGTATCCCATATACATCCCCCAGCTTAGTAATATACTGTATCCCATATACATCCCCCCAGCTTAGTAATATACTGTATCCCATATACATCCTCCCAGCTTAGTAATATACTGTATCCCATATACATCCCCCAGCTTAGTAATATACTGTATCCCATATACATCCCCCAGCTTAGTAATATACTGTACCCCATATACAGCCCCCCAGCTTAGTAATATACTGTATCCCATATACATCCCCCAGCTTAGTAATATACTGTATCCCATATACATCCCCCCAGCTTAGTAATATACTGTATCCCATATACATCCTCCCAGCTTAGTAATATACTGTATCCCATATACATCCCCCAGCTTAGTAATATACTGTATCCCATATACAGCCCCCAGCTTAGTAATATACTGTACCCCATATACAGCCCCCCAGCTTAGTAATATACTGTATCCCATATACATCCCCCAGCTTAGTAATATACTGTATCCCATATACATCCCCCCAGCTTAGTAATATACTGTATCCCATATACATCCCCCAGCTTAGTAATATACTGTATCCCATATACATCCTCCCAGCTTAGTAATATACTGTATCCCATATACATCCCCCCAGCTTAGTAATATACTGTATCCCATATACAGCCACCCAGCTTAGTAATATACTGTATCCCATATACATCCCCCAGCTTAGTAATATACTGTATCCCATATACATCCCCCAGCTTAGTAATATACTGTACCCCATATACAGCCCCCCAGCTTAGTAATATACTGTATCCCATATACATCCCCCAGCTTAGTAATATACTGTATCCCATATACATCCCCCCAGCTTAGTAATATACTGTATCCCATATACATCCTCCCAGCTTAGTAATATACTGTATCCCATATACATCCCCCAGCTTAGTAATATACTGTATCCCATATACAGCCCCCAGCTTAGTAATATACTGTACCCCATATACAGCCCCCCAGCTTAGTAATATACTGTATCCCATATACATCCCCCAGCTTAGTAATATACTGTATCCCATATACATCCCCCCAGCTTAGTAATATACTGTATCCCATATACATCCCCCAGCTTAGTAAT
Source organism: Engystomops pustulosus (assembly GCF_040894005.1). Lineage (NCBI taxonomy): Eukaryota > Metazoa > Chordata > Amphibia > Anura > Leptodactylidae > Engystomops > Engystomops pustulosus. Next base: position 2,127,309 of record NW_027284960.1, read on the forward strand.
ATACTGTATCCCATATACATCCTCCCAGCTTAGTAATATACTGTATCCCATATACATCCCCCCAGCTTAGTAATATACTGTATCCCATATACAGCCACCCAGCTTAGTAATATACTGTATCCCATATACATCCCCCAGCTTAGTAATATACTGTATCCCATATACATCCCCCCCAGCTTAGTAATATACTGTACCCCATATACATCCCCCAGCTTAGTAATATACTGTATCCCATATACATCCCCCAGCTTAGTAATATACTGTATCCCATATACATCCCCCAGCTTAGTAATATACTGTATCCCATATACATCCCCCAGCTTAGTAATATACTGTATCCCATATACATCCCCCCCAGCTTAGTAATATACTGTATCCCATATACATCCCCCAGCTTAGTAATATACTGTATCCCATATACATCCCCCCCAGCTTAGTAATATACTGTACCCCATATACATCCCCCAGCTTAGTAATATACTGTATCCCATATACATCCCCCAGCTTAGTAATATACTGTATCACATATACAGCCCCCCAGCTTAGTAATATACTGTATCCAATATACAGCCCCCCAGCTTAGTAATATACTGTATCCCATATACATCCCCCCAGCTTAGTAATATACTGTATCCCATATACATCCCCCAGCTTAGTAATATACTGTATCCCATATACATCCCCCAGCTTAGTAATATACTGTATCCCATATACAGCCCCCCAGCTTAGTAATATACTGTATCCCATATACATCCCCCCAGCTTAGTAATATACTGTATCCCATATACATCCCCCAGCCTTGTAATATACTGTATCCTATATACAGCCCCCAGCTTAGTAATATACTGTATCCCATATACATCCCCCCAGCTTAGTAATATACTGTATCCCATATACAGCCTCCCAGCTTAGTAATATACTGTATCCCATATACATCCCCCAGCTTAGTAATATACTGTATCCCATATACAGCCTCCCAGCTTAGTAATATACTGTATCCCATATACATCCCCCCAGCTTAGTAATATACTGTATCCCATATACAGCCCCCCAGCTTAGTAATATACTGTATCCGATATACAGCCCCCCAGCTTAGCAATATACTGTATCCCATATACAGCTCCCCAGCTTAGTAATATACTGTATCCCATATACATCCCCCAGCTTAGTAATATACTGTACCCCATATACAACCCCCAGCTTAGTAATATACTGTATCCCATATACAGCTCCCCAGCTTAGTAATATACTGTATCCCATATACATCCCCCAGCTTAGTAATATACTGTATCCCATATACATCCCCCAGCTTAGTAATATACTGTATCCCATATACATCCCCCAGCTTAGTAATATACTGTATCCCATATACAACCCCAGCTTAGTAATATACTGTACCCCATATACATCCCCCCAGCTTAGTAATATACTGTACCACATGTAGAGCCCCGCAGCTTCGTAATATACTGTATCCCATATACATCCCCCCAGCTTAGTAATATACTGTATCCCATATACAGCCCCCAGCTTAGTAATATACTGTATCACATATACACCCCCCCCAGCTTAGTAATATACTGTACCCCATATACATCCCCCCAGCTTAGTAATATACTGTACCACATGTAGAGCCCCGCAGTTTAGTAATATACTGTATCCCATATACATCCCCCCAGCTTAGTAATATACTGTATCCCATATACAGCCCTCCCAGCTTAGTAATATACTGTATCCCATATACAGCCCCCAGCTTAGTAATATACTGTATCCCATATACAGCCCCCCCAGCTTAGTAATATACTGTATACCCTATACATCCACTCAGCTTAGTAATATACTGTATCACATATACACCCCCCCCCAGCTTAGTAATATACTGTACCCCATATACATCCCCCCAGCTTAGTAATATACTGTATCCCATATACAGCCCCCCAGCTTAGTAATATACTGTACCCCATATACAGCCCCCAGCTTAGTAATATACTATACCCCATATACATCCCCCCAGCTTAGTAATATACTGTATCCCATATACAGCCCCCCCAGCTTAGTAATATACTGTATCCTATATACATCCCCCAGCTTAGTAATATACTGTATCCCATATACATCCCCCCAGCTTAGTAATATACTGTATCCCATATACATCCCCCAGCTTAGTAATATACTGTATCCCATATACAGCCCCCAGCTTAGTAATATACTGTACCCCATATACATCCCCCAGCTTAGTAATATACTGTATCCCATATACATCCCACCAGCTTAGTAATATACTGTATCCCATATACATCCTCCCAGCTTAGTAATATACTGTACCCCATATACATCCCCCAGCTTAGTAATATACTGTATCCCATATACATCCCCCAGCTTAGTAATATACTGTATCCCATATACAGCCCCCAGCTTAGTAATATACTGTATCCCATATACAGCCCCCCCAGCTTAGTATTATACTGTATCCCATATACAGCCCCCCCAGCTTAGTAATATACTGTACCCCATATACAGCCCCCCCCGGCTTAGTAATATACTCTATCCCATATACATCCCCCCAGCTTAGTAATGTACTGTATCCCATATACAGCCCCCAGCTTAGTAATATACTGTACCCCATATACAGCCCCCCAGCTTAGTAATATACTGTATCCCATATACATCCCCCCAGCTTAGTAATATACTGTATCCCATATACAGCTCCCCCAGCTTAGTAATATACTGTATCCCATATACATCCCCCCAGCTTAGTAATATACTGTATCCCATATACAGCCCCCCCAGCTTAGTAATATACTGTACCCCATATACATCCCCCCAGCTTAGTAATATACTGTACCCCATATACATCCCCCCAGCTTAGTAATGTACTGTATCCCATATACATCCCCCCAGCTTAGTAATATACTGTATCCCATATACATCCCCCAGCTTAGTAATATACTGTATCCCATATACATCCCCCAGCTTAGTAATATACTGTATCCCATATACATCCCCCCAGCTTAGTAATATACTGTATCCCATATACAGCCCCCCCAGCTTAGTAATATACTGTACCCCATATACATCTCCCAGCCTAGTAATATACTGTATCCCATATACAGCCCCCCAGCTTAGTAATATACTGTATCCCATATACAGCCCCCCAGCTTAGTAATATACTGTATCCCATATACAGCCCCCCAGCTTAGTAATATACTGTATCCCATATACAGCCCCCCAGCTTAGTAATATACTGTATCCCATATACAGCCCCCAGCTTAGTAATATACTGTATCCCATATACATCGCCCAGCTTAGTAAAATAATGTATGCCATATACAGCCTCCCAGCTTAGTAATATACTGTACCCCATATACAGCCCCCAGCTTAGTAATATACTGTATCCCATATACATCCTACCAGCTTAGTAATATACTGTATCCCATATACATCCTCCCAGCTTAGTAATATACTGTATCCCATATACAGCCCCCCCAGCTTAGTAATATACTGTATCCCATATACATCCCCCCAGCTTAGTAATATACTGTACCCCATATACATCTCCCAGCTTAGTAATATACTGTATCCCATATACAGCCCCCAGCTTAGTAATTTACTGTATCCCATATACAGCCCCCCCCAGCTTAGTAATATAATGTATGCCATATACAGCCCCCCCAGCTTAGTAATATACTGTATGCCATAAACAGCCTCCCAGCTTAGTAATATACTGTATCCCATATACAGCCCCCAACTTAGTAATATACTGTATCCCATATACATCCCCCCAGCTTAGTAATATACTGTATCCCATATACAGCCTCCCAGGTTAGTAATATACTGTATCCCATATACAGACCCCAGCTTAGTAATATACTGTATCCCATATACAGCCCCCCCAGCTTAGTAATATACTGTACCCCATATACATCCCCCAGCTTAGTAATATACTGTATCCCATATACATCACCCCAGCTTAGTAATGTACTGTATCCCATATACATCCCCCCAGCTTAGTAATATACTGTATCCCATATACACCCCCCCCCAGCTTAGTAATATACTGTATCCCATATACATCCTCCCAGCTTACTAATATACTGTACCCCATATACAGCCCCCCAGCTTAGTAATATACTGTACCCCATATACAACCCCACAGCTTAGTAATATACTGTATCCCATATACATCCCCCCAGCTTAGTAATATTCTGTATTCCATATACAGCCCCAGCTTAGTAATATACTGTATCCCATATACAGCCCCAGCTTAGTAATATACTGTATCCCATATACATCCCCCAGCTTAGTAATATACTGTACCCCATATACATCCTCCCAGCTTAGTAATATACTGTACCCCATATACATCCTCCCAGCTTAGTAATATACTGTATCCCATATACATCCCCCAGCTTAGTAATATACTGTATCCCATATACATTCCCCCAGCTTAGTAATATACTGTACCCCATATACAGCCTCCCAGCTTAGTAATATACTGTACCCCATATACATCCCCCCAGCTTAGTAATATACTGTATCCCATATACAGCCCCCAGCTTAGTAATATACTGTACCCCATATACATCCCCCAGCTTAGTAATATACTGTATCCCATATATAGCCCCCCAGCTTAGTAATATACTTTATACCATGTACATCCTCCCAGCTTAGTAATATACTGTATCCCATATACAGCCCCCCAGCTTAGTAATATACTGTATCCCATATACAGTCCCCCAGCTTAGTAATATACTGTATCCCATATACAGCCCCCAGCTTAGTAATATACTGTATCCCATATACATTCCCCAGCTTAGTAATATACTGTATCCCATATACAGCCCCCCCAGCTTAGTAATATACTGTATCCTATATACAGCCCCCAGCTTAGTAATATACCGTATCCCATATACATCCCCCCAGCTTAGTAATATACTGTATCCCATATACAGCCCCCCAGCTTAGTAATATACTGTATACCATATACAGCTCCCAGCTTAGTAATATACTATATCCCATATACAGCCCCCCAGCTTAGTAATATACTGTATCCCATATACATCCTCCCAGCTTAGTAATATACTGTATACCATATACAGCCCCCAGCTTAGTAATATACTGTATCCCATATACAGCCCCCAGCTTAGTAATATACTGTATCCCATATACATCCCCCAGCTTAGTAATATACTGTATCCCATATACATCCCCCAGCTTAGTAATATACTGTATCCCATATACATCCCCCAGCTTAGTAATATACTGTATCCCATATACATCCCCCCAGCTTAGTAATATACTGTATCCCATATACAGCCCCCCAGCTTAGTAATATACTGTATCCCATATACATCCTCCCAGCTTAGTAATATACTGTATCCCATATACATCCCCCAGCTTAGTAATATACTGTATCCCATATACAGCCCCCCAGCTTAGTAATATACTGTACCCCATATACATCCCCCCAGCTTAGTAATATACTGTATCCCATATACATCCCCCAGCTTAGTAATATACTGTATCCCATATACAGCCCCCCAGCTTAGTAATATACTGTATCCCATATACAGCCCCCCAGCTTAGTAATATACTGTATCCCATATACAGCCCCCCAGCTTAGTAATATACTGTATCCCATATACATCCCCCAGCTTAGTAATATACTGTATCCCATATACATCCCCCCAGCTTAGTAATATACTGTATCCCATATACATCCTCCCAGCTTAGTAATATACTGTACCCCATATACATCCCCCAGCTTAGTAATATACTGTATCCCATATACAGCCCCCAGCTTAGTAATATACTGTATCCCATATACAGCCCCCAGCTAAGTAATATACTGTATCCCATATACAGCCCCCCAGCTTAGTAATATACTGTATCCCATATACATCACGCAGCTTAGTAATATACTGTATCCCATATACATCCACCAGCTTAGTAATATACTGTATCCCATATACATCCCCCCAGCTTAGTAATATACTGTATCCTATACAGCCCCCCAGCTTAGTAATATACTGTATCCCATATACAGCCCCCCAGCTTAGTAATATACTGTATCCCATATACAGCCCCCCCAGCTTAGTAATATACTGTATCCTATATACATCCCCCCAGCTTAGTAATATACTGTATCCCATATACATCCCCCCAGCTTAGTAATATACTGTATCCCATATACATCCCCCCAGCTTAGTAATATACTGTATCCTATATACATCCCCACTGCTTAGTAATATACTGTATCCCATATACATCCCCCCAGCTTATTAATATACTGTATCCCATATACATCTCCCAGCTTAGTAATATACTGTATCCCATATACATCACCCAGCTTAGTAATATAATGCACCCCATATACATCCCCCCAGCTTAGTAATATACTGTACCCCATATACATCCCCCAGCTTAGTAATATACTGTATCCCATATACATCCCCCCAGCTTAGTAATATACTGTATCCCATATACAGCCCCCCCGCTTAGTAATATACTGTATCCCATATACATCCCCCCAGCTTAGTAATATACTGTATCCCATATACAGCCCCCCAGCTTAGTAATATACTGTATCCCATATACAGCCCCCAGCTTAGTAATATACTGTATCCCATATACATCCACCAGCTTAGTAATATATTGTATCCCATATACATCCCCCCAGCTTAGTAATATACTGTATCCCATATACAGCCCCCCAGCTTAGTAATATACTGTATCCCATATACAGCCCCCCAGCTTAGTAATATACTGTACCCCATATACATCCCCCAGCTTAGTAATATACTGTATCCCATATACATCCCCCAGCTTAGTAATATACTGTATCCCATATACATCCCCTAGCTTAGTAATATACTGTATCCCATATACATCCCCCAGCTTAGTAATATACTGTATCCCATATACAGCCCACCAGCTTAGTAATATACTGTATCATATATACATCCCCACAGCTTAGTAATATACTGTATCCTATATACATCCCCCCAGCTTAGTAATATACTGTATCCCGTATACATCCCCCCAGCTTAGTAATGTACTGTATCCCATATACATCCCCCAACTTAGTAATATACTGTATCCCATATACATCCACCAGCTTAGTAATATACTGTATCCCATATACATCCCCCAACTTAGTAATATACTGTATCCCATATACATCCACCAGCTTAGTAATATACTGTACCCCATATACAGCCCCCCAGCTTAGTAATATACTGTATCCTATATACATCCCCACAGCTTAGTAATATACTGTATCCCATATACAGCCCCCCAGCTTAGTAATATACTGTACCCCATATACATCCCCCAGCTTAGTAATATACTGTACCCCATATACAGCCCCCAGCTTAGTAATATACTGTATCCCATATACAGCCCCCAGCTTAGTAATATACTGTATCCCATATACATCCCCCCAGCTTAGTAATATACTGTATCCCATATACATCCCCCCAGCTTAGTAATATACTGTACCCCATATACAGCCCCCAGCTTAGTAATATACTGTATCCCATATACAGCCCCCCAGCTTAGTAATATACTATATCCCATATACAGCCCCCCCAGCTTAGTAATATACTGTATCCCATATACATCCCCCCAGCTTAGTAATATACTGTATCCCATATACATCCCCCAGCTTAGTAATATACTGTACCCCATATACAGCCCCCAGCTTAGTAATATACTGTATCCCATATACAGCCTCCCAGCTTAGTAATATACTGTATCCCATATACATCCCCCCAGCTTAGTAATATACTGTACCCCATATACAGCCCCCAGCTTAGTAATATACTGTATCCCATAAACAGCCTCCCGGCTTAGTAATATACTGTATCCCATATACAGCCTCCCAGCTTAGTAATATACTGTATCCCATATACATCCCCCCAGCTTAGTAATATACTGTACCCCATATACAGCCCCCAGCTTAGTAATATACTGTATCCCATATACAGCCTCCCAGCTTAGTAATATACTGTATCCCATATACATCCCCCCAGCTTATTAATATACTGTATCCCATATACAGCCCCCCAGCTTAGTAATATACTGTATCCCATATACATCCCCACAGCTTAGTAATATACTGTATCCCATATACATCCCCCCAGATTAGTAATATACTGTATCCCATATATAGCCTCCCAGCTTAGTAATATACTGTATCCCATATACATCCCCCCAGCTTAGTAATATACTGTATCCCATATACAGCCCCCAGCTTAGTAATATACTGTATCCCATATACATCCCCCCATCTTAGTAATATACTGTATCCCATATACATCCCCCCAGCTTAGTAATATACTGTATCCCATATACAGCCCCCCAGCTTAGTAATATACTGTATCCCATATACATCCCCCCAGCTTAGTAATATACTGTATCCCATATACATCCCCCAGCTTAGTAATATACTGTATCCCATATACATCCCCCCAGCTTAGTAATATACTGTATCCCATATACAGCCCCCCAGCTTAGTAATATACTGTATCCCATATACAGCCCCCCCAGCTTAGTAATATACTGTATCCCATATACATCCCCCAGCTTAGTAATATACTGTACCCCATATACAGCCTCCCAGCTTAGTAATATACTGTATCCCATATACATCCCCCAGCTTAGTAATATACTGTATCCCATATACATCCCCCAGCTTAGTAATATACTGTATCCCATATACATCCCCCAGCTTAGTAATATACTGTATCCCATATACATCCCCACAGCTTAGTAATATACTGTATCCCATATGCATCCCCACAGCTTAGTAATATACTGTATCCCATATACATCCCCCCAGCTTTGTAATATACTGCATCCCATATACAGCCCCCCAGCTTAGTAATATACTGTATCCCATATACAGCCCCCAGCTTAGTAATATACTGTATCCCATATACATCCCCCAGCTTTGAAATATACTGTATCCTATATACATCCCCACAGCTTAGTAAAATACTGTATCCCATATACATCCCCCCAGCTTAGTAATATACTGTATCCCATATACAGCCTCCCAGCTTAGTAATATACTGTATCCCATATACATCCCCCCAGCTTAGTAATATACTGTATCCCATATACATCCCCCCAGCTTAGTAATATACTGTATCCCATATACAGCCCCCCAGCTTAGTAATATACTGTATCCCATATACAGCCCCCCAGCTTAGTAATATACTGTACCCCATATACAGCCCCCAGCTTAGTAATATACTGTACCCATATACATCCCCCCAGCTTAGTAATATACTGTATCCGATATACAGCCCCCCAGCTTAGTAATATACTGTATCCCATATACAGCCCCCCCCAGCTTAGTAATATACTGTATCCCATATACATCCTCCCAGCTTAGTAATATACTGTATCCCATATACAGCCCCCCAGCTTAGTAATATACTGTGTCCCATATACAGCCCCCAGCTTAGTAATATACTGTATCCCATATATATCCCCCCAGCTTAGTAATATACTGTATCCCATATATAGCCTCCCAGCTTAGTAATATACTGTATCCTATATACATCCCCACAGCTTAGTAATATACTGTATCCCATATACATCCCCCCAGCTTAGTAATATACTGTACCCCATATACATCCCCCAGCTTAGTAATATACTGTATCCCATATACAGCCCCCCAGATTAGTAATATACTGTATCCCATATACAACCCCCCAGCTTAGTAATATACTGTACCCCATATACAGCCCCCCAGCTTAGTAATATACTGTATCCTATATACATCCCCACAGCTTAGTAATATACTGTATCCCATATACATCCCCCCAGCTTAGTAATATACTGTACCCCATATACAGCCCCCAGCTTAGTAATATACTGTATCCAATATACAGCCCCCAGCTTAGTAATATACTGTACCCCATATACAGTCCCCCAGCTTAGTAATATACTGTATCCTATATACATCCCCACAGCTTAGTAATATACTGTATCCCATATACATCCCCCCAGCTTAGTAATATACTGTACCCCATATACATCCCCCAGCTTAGTAATATACTGTATCCCATATACAGCCCCCAGCTTAGTAATATACTGTATCCCATATACAGCCCCCCAGATTAGTAATATACTGTATCCCATATACAGCCCCCCCAGCTTAGTAATATACTGTATCCCATATACATCCCCCAGCTTAGTAATATACTGTATCCCATATACAGCCCCCAGCTTAGTAATATACTGTATCCCATATACAACCCCCCAGCTTAGTAATATACTGTACCCCATATACAGCCTCCCAGCTTAGTAATATACTGTATCCCATATATAACCCCCAGCTTAGTAATATACTGTATCCCATATACAGCCCCCCCAGCTTAGTAATACACTGTATCCCATATACAGCCCCAGCTTAGTAATATAATGTATCCCATATACAGCCCCCCCAGCTTAGTAATGTACTGTACCCCATATACATCCCCCCAGCTTAGTAATATACTGTATCCCATATACAGACCCCAGCTTAGTAATATACTGTATCCCATATACATCCACCCAGCTTAGTAATATACTGTATCCCATATACAGCCCCCCAGCTTAGTAATATACTGTATCCCATATACATCCCCCCAGCTTAGTAATATACTGTATCCCATATACAGCCCCCCCAGCTTAGTAATATACTGTACCCCATATACAGCCCCCCAGCTTAGTAATATACTGTATCCCATATACAGCCCCCCAGCTTAGTAATATAATGTACCCCATATACAGCCCCCAGCTTAGTAATATACTGTATCCCATATACACCCCCAGCTTAGTAATATACTGTACCCCATATACATCCCCCAGCTTAGTAATATACTGTATCCCATATACAGCCCCCAGCTTAGTAATATACTGTATCCCATATACAGCCCCCCAGCTTAGTAATATACTATACCCCATATACATCCCCCAGCTTAGTAATATACTGTATCCCATATACACCCCCAGCTTAGTAATATACTGTACCCCATATACATCCCCCAGCTTAGTAATATACTGTACCCCATATACAGCCCCCCCAGCTTAGTAATATACTGTATCCCATATACATCCCCCCAGCTTAGTAATATACTGTATCCCATATACAGCCCCCCAGCTTAGTAATATACTGTATCCCATATACAGCCCCACCGCTTAGTAATATACTGTACCCCATATACATCCCCCAGCTTAGTAATATACTGTATCACATATACAGCCCCCAGCTTAGTAATATACTGTATCCCATATACAGTCCCCCAGCTTAGTAATATACTGTATCCCATATACACCCCCAGCTTAGTAATATACTGTATCCCATATACAGCTCCCCAGCTTAGTAATATACTGTACCCATATACATCCCCCAGCTTAGTAATATACTGTACCCCATATACAGCCCCCAGCTTAGTAATATACTGTATCCCATATACATCCCCCAGCTTAGTAATATACTGTACCCCATATACATCCCCCAGCTTAGTAATATACTGTACCCCATATACAGCCCCCAGCCTAGTAATATACTGTATCCCATATACAGCCCCCCAGCTTAGTAATATACTGTACCCCATATACAGCCCCCAGCCTAGTAATATACTGTATCCCATATACAGCCCCCCAGCTTAGTAATATACTGTACCCCATATACAGCCCCTCCAGCTTAGTAATATACTGTACCCCATATACATCCCCCAGCTTAGAAATATACTGTACCCCATATACATCCACCAGCTTAGTAATATACTGTATCCCATATACACCCCCAGCTTAGTAATATACTGTACCCCATATACATCCCCCAGCTTAGTAATATACTGTACCCCATATACAGCCCCCCCAGCTTAGTAATATACTGTATCCCATATACATCCCCCCAGCTTAGTAATATACTGTACCCCATATACAGCCCCCCCAGCTTAGTAATATACTGTATCCCATATACATCCCCCCAGCTTAGTAATATACTGTATCCCATATACAGCCCCCAGCTTAGTAATATACTGTATCCCATATACAGCCCCCCAGCTTAGTAATATACTGTATCCCATATACAGCCCCCAAGCTTAGTAATATACTGTATCCCATATACATCCCCCCAGCTTAGTAATATACTGTATCCCATATACAGCCTCCCAGCTTAGTAATATACTGTATCCCATATACATCCCCCCCAGCTTAGTAATATACTGTATCCCATATACAGCCCCCAGCTTAGTAATATACTGTATCCCATATACAGCCCCCCAGCTTAGTAATATACTGTACCCCATATACATCCCCCCAGCTTAGTAATATACTGTATCCCATATACAGCCCCCCAGCTTAGTAATATACTGTATCCCATATACAGCCCCCCAGCTTAGTAATATACTGTATCCCATATACATCCCCCCAGCTTAGTAATATACTGTATCCCATATACAGCCCCCCAGCTTAGTAATATACTGTATCCCATATACAGCCTCCCAGCTTAGTAATATACTGTATCCCATATACAGCCTCCCAGCTTAGTAATATACTGTATCCCATATACAGCCTCCCAGCTTAGTAATATACTGTATCCCATATACATCCTCCCAGCTTAGTAATATACTGTACCCCATATACATCCCCCAGCTTAGTAATATACTGTACCCCATATACATCCCCCCAGCTTAGTAATATACTGTATCCCATATACAGCCCCCCAGCTTAGTAATATACTGTATCCCATATACAGCCCCCCAGCTTAGTAATATACTGTATCCCATATACATCCCCCAGCTTAGTAATATACTGTATCCCATATACATCCCCCAGCTTAGTAATATACTGTATCCTATATACATCCCCCAGCTTAGTAATATACTGTATCCCATATACAGCCGTCCAGCTTAGTAATATACTGTATCCCATATACAGCCGTCCAGCTTAGTAATATACTGTACCCCATATACAGCCGTCCAGCTTAGTAATATACTGTACCCCATATACAGCCCCCCAGCTTAGTAATATACTGTATCCCATATACATCCCCCCAGCTTAGTAATATACTGTATCCCATATACAGCCCCCCAGCTTAGTAATATACTGTATCCCATATACATCCCCCAGCTTAGTAATATACTGTATCCCATATACAGCCCCCCAGCTTAGTAATATACTGTACCCCATATACATCCCCCCAGCTTAGTAATATACTGTATCCCATATACAGCCTCCCAGCTTAGTAATATACTGTATCCCATATACATCCCCCCAGCTTAGTAATATACTGTATCCCATATACAGCCCCCCAGCTTAGTAATATACTGTATCCCATATACATCCCCCGAGCTTAGTAATATACTGTATCCCATATACATCCCCCAGCTTAGTAATATACTGTATCCCATATACATCCCCCCAGCTTAGTAATATACTGTATCCCATATACAGCCTCCCAGCTTAGTAATATACTGTATCCCATATACATCCCCCAGCTTAGTAATATACTGTATCCCATATACATCCCCCCAGCTTAGTAATATACTGTATCCCAAATACAGCCCCCCAGCTTAGTAATATAATGTATGCCATATACAGCCCCCCAGCTTAGTAATATACTGTATCCCATATACAGCCCCCCAGCTTAGTAATATACTGTACCCCATATACAGCCCCCCAGCTTAGTAATATACTGTATCCCATATACAGCCCCCCAGCTTAGTAATATACTGTATCACATATACATCCCCCCAGCTTAGTAATATACTGTATCCCATATACAGACCCCAGCTTAGTAATATACTGTATACCATATACAGCCCTCCAGCTTAGTAATATACTGTATCCCATATACAGCCCCTCAGCTTAGTAATATACTGTATCCCATATACACCCCCCAGCTTAGTAATATACTGTATCCTATATACAGCCCCCAGCTTAGTAATATACTGTACCCCATATACATCCCCCAGTTTAGTAATATACTGTACCCCATATACAGCCCCCCAGCTTAGTAATATACTGTACCCCATATACATCCCCCAGCTTAGTAATATACTGTATCCCATATACATCCTCCAGCTTAGTAATATACTGTATCTCATATACAGCCCCCCCAGCTTAGTAATATACTGTATCCCATATACATCCCCCCAGCTTAGTAATATACTGTATCCTATATACAGCCCCCAGCTTAGTAATATACTGTACCCCATATACATCCCCCAGCTTAGTAATATACTGTATCCCATATACATCCCCCAGCTTAGTAATATACTGTATCCCATATACATCCCCCCAGCTTAGTAATATACTGTATCCCATATACATCCCCCCAGCTTAGTAATATACTGTATCCCATATACATCCCCCCAGCTTAGTAATATACTGTATCCCATATACATCCCCCCAGCTTAGTAATATACTGTATCCCATATACATCCCCCCAGCTTAGTAATATACTGTACCCCATATACAGCCCCCGGCTTAGTAATATACTGTATCCCATATACAGCCCCCAGCTTAGTAATATACTGTATCCCATATACATCCCCCAGCTTAGTAATATACTGTATCCCATATACATCCTCCAGCTTAGTAATATACTGTATCCCATATACATCCCCCAGCTTAGTAATATACTGTATCCCATATACAGCTCCCCAGCTTAGTAATATACTGTATCCCATATACATCCCCCCAGCTTAGTAATATACTGTATCCCATATACAGCCCCCCCCAGCTTAGTAATATACTGTATCCCATATACAGCCCCCAGCTTAGTAATATACTGTACCCCATATACAGCCCCCAGCTTAGTAATATACTGTACCCCATATACAGTCCCCCAGCTTAGTAATATACTGTATCCCATATACATCCCCCAGCTTAGTAATATACTGTATCCCATATACATCCTCCAGCTTAGTAATATACTGTATCCCATATACATCCCCCAGCTTAGTAATATACTGTACCCCATATACAGTCCCCCAGCTTAGTAATATACTGTATCCCATATACATCCCCCAGCTTAGTAATATACTGTATCCCATATACATCCTCCAGCTTAGTAATATACTGTACCCCATATACAGTCCCCCAGCTTAGTAATATACTGTATCCCATATACATCCCCCAGCTTAGTAATATACTGTATCCCATATACATCCTCCAGCTTAGTAATATACTGTATCCCATATACATCCCCCAGCTTAGTAATATACTGTATCCCATATACATCCCCCAGCTTAGTAATATACTGTATCCCATATACAGCCCCCCAGCTTAGTAATATACTGTATCCCATATACAGCCCCCCAGCTTAGTAATATACTGTATCCCATATACGTCCCCCAGCTTAGTAATATACTGTATCCCATATACAGCTCCCCAGCTTAGTAATATACTGTATCCCATATACAGCCCCCAGCTTAGTAATATACTGTATCCCATATACATCCCCCCAGCTTATTAATATACTGTATCCCATATACATCCACTCAACTTAGTAATATACTGTATCCCATATACATCCCCCCAGCTTAGTAATATACTGTATACCATATACATCCACTCAGCTTAGTAATATACTGTATACCATATACATCCACTCAGCTTAGTAATATACTGTACCCCATATACATCCCCCCAGCTTAGTAATATACTGTATCCCATATACATCCCCCAGCTTAGTAATATACTGTACCCCATATACATCCCCGCAGCTTAGTAATATACTTTATCCCATATACAGCCCCCCAGCTTAGTAATATACTGTACCCCATATACATCCCCCAGCTTAGTAATATACTGTATCCCATATACAGCCCCCCAGATTAGTAATATACTGTACCCCATATACATCCCCCAGCTTAGAAATATACTGTACCCCATATACATCCACCAGCTTAGTAATATACTGTATCCCATATACAGCCCCCCAGCTTAGTAATATACTGTATTCCATATACATCCCCCAGCTTAGTAATATACTGTACCCCATATACATCCCCCAGCTTAGTAATATACTGTACCCCATATACAGCCCCCCCAGCTTAGTATTATACTGTACCCTATATACATCCCCCCAAATTAGTAATATACTGTATACCATATACATCCACTCAGCTTAGTAATATACTGTATACCATATACAGCCCCCAGCTTAGTAATATACTGTATCCCATATACAGCCCCCCAGCTTAGTAATATACTGTATCCCATATACATCCCCCCAGCTTAGTAATATACTGTATCCCATATACAGCCCCCCAGCTTAGTAATATACTGTATCCCATATACAGCCCCCAGCTTAGTAATATACTGTATCCCATATACATCCCCCCAGCTTAGTAATATACTGTACCCGATATACAGCCCCCAGCTTAGTAATATACTGTATCCCATATACATCCCCCCAGCTTAGTAATATACTGTACCCCATATACATCCCCCCAGCTTAGTAATATACTGTATCCCATATACATCCCCCCAGCTTAGTAATATACTGTATCCCATATACAGCCCCTCCAGCTTAGTAATATACTGTACCCCATATACAACCCCAGCTTAGTAATATACTGTATCCCATATACATCCCCCCAGCTTAGTAATATACTGTATCCCATATACAGCCCCTCCAGCTTAGTAATATACTGTACCCCATATACAACCCCAGCTTAGTAATATACTGTACCCCATATACATCCCCCAGCTTAGTAATATACTGTATCCCATATACAGCCCCCCAGATTAGTAATATACTGTATCCCATATACAGCCCCCCCAGCTTAGTAATATACTGTATCCCATATACATCCCCCAGCTTAGTAATATACTGTATCCCATATACAGCCCCCCAGCTTAGTAATATACTGTATCCCATATACAGCCCCCCAGCTTAGTAATATACTGTATCCCATATACATCCCCCCAGCTTAGTAATATACTGTATCCCATATACAGCCCCTCAGCTTAGTAATATACTGTATCCCATATACATCCCCCCAGCTTAGTAATATACTGTATCCCATATACATCCACTCAGCTTAGTAATATACTGTATCCCATATACATCCCCCCAGCTTAGTAATATACTGTATCCCATATACATCCACTCAGCTTAGTAATATACTGTATCACATATACATCCCCCCAGCTTAGTAATATACTGTATACCATATACAGCCCCCAGCTTAGTAATATACTGTATCCCATATACATCCCCCCAGCTTAGTAATATACTGTACCCCATATACAGCCCCCCAGCTTAGTAATATACTGTACCCCATATACATCCCCCAGCTTAGTAATATACTGTACCCCATATACAGCCCCTCCAGCTTAGTAATATACTGTACCCCATATACATCCCCCAGCTTAGAAATATACTGTACCCCATATACATCCACCAGCTTAGTAATATACTGTATCCCATATACAGCCCCCCAGCTTAGTAATATACTGTATTCCATATACATCCCCCAGCTTAGTAATATACTGTACCCCATATACATCCCCCAGCTTAGTAATATACTGTACCCCATATACAGCCCCCCCAGCTTAGTATTATACTGTACCCTATATACATCCCCCCAAATTAGTAATATACTGTACCACATATACAGCCCCCCAGCTTAGTAATATACTGTATGCCATATACATCCCCCCAGCTTAGTAATATACTGTATACCCCCATCTGAAATCTGGCCCCATATAAATATATATACCGCCCCCCCCCCCAGGAAAAAAAAGAATCTGGCCCCGTATAATATATACAGGTCCCCCCCCCCCCAAAGTATAAAATGGTTCTGGACCCTTATAACATACACAGCACCCCACCCCCCACAGTATAAAAAATTCTGGTCCCATATAAAATACACACAACCCCCCCCCCCCTACCCTACAGTATAAAAGGATTCTGGCTAGAGATGAGCAAGCACTAAAATGCTCGGTGCTCGTTATTCGAGACAAACTTTTCCCGATGCCCGAGCCCCATTGAAGTCAATGGGAGACTCGAGCATTTTTCAAGGGGACCAAGGCTCTGCACAGGGAAGCTTGGCCAAACACCTGGGAACTTTAGAAAAGGATGGAAACACCACGGAAATGGACAGGAAACAGCAGGGGCAGCATGCATGGATGCCTCTGAGGCTGCTTAATCGCACCATTATGCCAAAATTATGGGCAACAGCATGACCATGACAGAGTGACCGAATGAGGCTAGATAGCATCTAAAACATCCAATAATTGACCCTGACACTATAGGGGACGGCATGCAGAGGCAGCGGCAGCAGTGGCAGGCTAGATGGCATGGATGCTTCTGAGTCTGCCTAATCTTGGGATGGAGCTGGCGGTCCGCTGCCAGGCGAGCTTTCACCTGTCCAAGCCCCTGTCTCTCGGCTCCTCCCCACCCAAAATGGGCCTGGGGGACAGAAGCGTTTACTTTGAAAAAATTATAATTTTCAAAGCAGGCCGGGTCGTTTGAATATTTCACCTAGGAATAATGGGATAGCATAGTGGTTCTATTTTTATTTTTTTTTTCGGAAATGGTTCCATGATTAAGAGCGACAGTATGGGGCATCCATATTGCGCTGCTATGATTGCAACTTCAGGTCTCCAGTTGGCGGCGACAGATGGGCCGAGTTCCACTATGTATCTGGTGAAACACCTGAAAATTCTGCCTGACACAGCTCGTTTGATAAGGGGACCATGTATGGAGGCAGTGAGCTAGTAGTAGATTAAAGGTGCCGCAGTTGAAACTATGTTAGTTGGATCTTGAGATGGAGCTGGCGCTCCGCTGCCAGGCGAGCTTTCGTCTGTCCAAGCCCCTGTCTCTAGGCTACTCCCCAAACAGCACTTCTAAGAACCTTTTGTATAAGATCAAGTGTAGTAGCATTCTTATAAGTTTGGGTTATGGTGGGTGAGGGGAATGTAAACAGATGCACAAGAAGCGCTGAAATAATATCAGTAAATGATAAAAGTTTGCCAGTATATTTTGTGGATAACACAGCAGGGTGGCGACAAAGTTAACAATTTTGATGTGGAAGCCATGAAAACAACCCAAAATTCTGCCTGACCCAGCTCGTTTGATAAGGGAACGATGTATGGAGGAAGCTATATGGACGACTTTTGGAGGCAGCTATGGAGATGACTTGTGGAGGTAGCAATGGAGACAACGTGTGGAGGCAGCTAAAAAGACGACGTGTGTAGGCTGCTATGGAGACAATTTAATTTGGATAGTGCCTGTATGTGGCAGTCCAAAAAAGTTTTCAAACCAGAGGAGCAGGTAGGTGGTCCTCCAGAAAAATTAAATAGATTGAGTGCCTGTATGTGGCACTCCCAAAAATTGTTTAAAACAGAGGACCGGGTAGGTGGCCCTCCAGAAAAATTAAATACATAGAGTACTATAGCTAGAGCCAGTTGGCCCTGGCAAAAAATAGCCAGTTTCCTCTGCTTTAGTGTACAAAGAGGAGGAGAAGGAGGAAAATGAGGAGGAGTGCATAAATTATTCAGGTTGAGCTTCTTTCACCTGGTGGAGAATGGAAATCCTGAGAAATCCAGGCTTTATTCATCTTGATAAGCGTCAGCCTGTCAGCGCTGTCAGTCGACAGGCGTGTACGCTTATCGGTGATGATGCCACCAGCTGCACTGAAAACCCGCTCGGACAACACGCTAGCGGCAGGGCAGGCAAGAACCTCCAAGGCGTACAGCGCCAGTTCGTGCCACATGTCCAGGTTTGAAACCCAGTAGTTGTAGGGAGCTGTGTGATCATATAGGACGATGGTATGGTCAGCTAAGTACTCCCTCACCATCTTTCTGTAAAGATCAGCCCTACTCTGCCGAGACTGGGGACAGGTGACAGTGTCTTGCTGGGGTGACATAAAACTGGCAAAGGCCTTGTAAAGCGTACCCCTGCCAGTGCTGGACAAGCTGCCTGCTCGCCTACTCTCCCTCACTACTTGTCCCGCAGAAGTACGCCCTCTACCTCTAGCGTCAGAAGGGAAATGCTGTTTCAGCTTGTGCACCAGGGCCTGCTGGTATTCATGCATTCTCACACTCCTTTCCTCTCCAGGGATGAGAGTGGAAAGATTTTGCTTGTACCTTGGGTCCAGGAGAGTGAATACCCAGTAATCGGTGCTGGAATAAATTCTTTGAACGCGAGGGTCACGGGATAGGCAGCCTAGCATGAAATCTGCCATATGTGCCAGAGTCCCAACGCGCAAGAATTCACTCCCCTCACTGGCCTGACTGCCCATTTCCTCCTCCTCCAAGTCCTCCAACTCCTCTTCTTCTGCCCATACACGCTGAACAGTGAAGGACTGAACAATGGTCCCCTCTTCTGTCTCGCCAACATTCTCCTCCTCTTCCTCCTCATCCTCCTCCGATATGCGCTGAGAAACAGACCTAAGGGTGCTTTGGCTATCAACAAGGGAAACTTCTTCCCCCGTCTCTTGTGAAGAGCGCAAAGCTTCCGACTTCATGCTGACCAGAGTTTTTCAACAGGCCAAGCAGCGGGATGGTGAGGCTGATGATGGCGGCATCGCCACTGACCATCTGTGTTGACTCTTCAAAGTTACTCAGCACCTGACAGATATCAGACATCCACGTCCACTCCTCATTGTAGACTTGAGGAAGCTGACTGACCTGACTACCAGTTCTGGTGGAAGTTGACATCTGGCAGTCTACAATCGCTCTGCGCTGCTTGTAAACTCTGGATAACATGGTTAATGTTGAATTTTACCTCGTGGGCACGTCGCACAACAGTCGGTGAGCGGGCAGTTGGAGGCGGCGCTGTGCTGCCCTGAGAGTGGCAGCATCTGTGCTGGACTTCCTGAAATGCGCACAGATGCGGCGCACCTTCGTGAGCAAATCAGACAGATTGGGGTATGTCTTGAGGAACCGCTGAACTATGAGATTTAACACATGGGCCAGGCATGGCACATGTGTCAGTCTGCCGAGTTGCAGAGCCGCCACCAGGTTACGGCCGTTGTCACACACAACCATGCCTGGCTTCAGGTTCAGCGGTGCCAGCCACAGATCAGTCTGCGCCGTGATGGCGCCATGCCCACGGATGGTAATTCGGAGGAGGAGGTGGAGGAGGTGGAGGAGGCATAGTAGGCCTGAGAGACCTGGAACGAGGTAGGCCCCGCAATCCTCGGCGTCGGCAGTATATGACCAGCCCTAGGGTCAGACTCGGTCCCAGCCTCCACCAAGTTAACCCAATGTGCCGTCATTATATATATATATAGTGGCCCTACACTTCCTTTTGCGCTCTAACGTCTGGGGTATGGAGAGCTGAACGCTGCTCATGGAGACATTGGTGGATGCTTTGGAGGATTGTGGAGGCGAAGATGTGGTTTTTGCACGGGAGGTGTTTGGGCCGGGGTCTTGGGCAGGGGGCTGACTAGCAGAGGCAGTAGATGACACAGGGGAAGGAGCAGTGGTGTGTCCGGCCGGAGGTGAACGGGCTTGGTGCCATTGAGTGGGGTGTTTAGCATTCATATGCCTGCACATACTGGTGGTAGTTAAGCTAGTAGTGGTGGAACCCCTGCTGATCTTGGTGTGGCACAGGTTGCACACCACAGTCCGTCTGTCATCCGGTGTTTCTTTAAAGAACCTCCAGACTTCCGAAAATCTAGCCCTCGCCACGGGAGCTTGACTACGTGAAACATTTGGCGCTGATGCACCAGCTCTGGCCCTGCCTCTCCGTCTGGCCCCACCACTGCCTCTTCCAACCTGTTGTCGTCGAGGACCCGCCTCCGTCTCAGAAGCACTGTGTTCACCCGGCCTATGAACCCAGCTTGGGTCTGTCACCTCATCATCCTCCGATCCCTCAGTCTGCTCCCCCCTCGGACTTCCTGCCCTGACAACAACTTCACCACTGTCTGACAACCGTGTCTCCTCATCGTCCGACACCTCTTTACACACTTCTTCCACTACATCAACAATGTCATCATCACCCACAGACTGCGACCGGTGGAAAACCTGGGCATCGGAAAATTGCTCAGCAGCAACCGGACAAGTGGTTTGTGACTCTGGGAAGGGTCCAGAAAACTGTTCCTCAGAGTACGCCGGATCAAATGCCAAATTTTCCTGGGAGGGGGTAGACTGGGGGGAAGAAGGCTGAGGTGGAGGAGCTGGAGGAGTGCTGATTTCGGTGACATGGGTGGACTGCGTGGAAGACTGACTGGTGGACAAATGGCTAGAAGCATTGTCCGCAAACCACGACATCACCTGATCGCACTGTTCTGGCCTCAACAGTGCTCTACCACGAGTCCCAGTAACTTGAGACATGAACCTAGGAAGTGTAGCTCTGCAGCGTTCCCCTGCTCCCTCATCAGCAGGTGGTGTCTCACCCCGCCCAGACCACGGCCTCTGACCCCTGCAGTAGTTGGACGCCCACGTCCATGCCCTCGTCCTCTACCCCTAGCCCTCGGGTTCAACATTTACAAAATTGAAGTGTAAACTGTTATGGCTAGTTTCTAACCTACACTGACAGCACACAACTGGATTTTGTGCTGTGCCTGATGACTTTGAGTTATATAAAAAAAAAAAAAGTAAAAAAAAAATCAGCAGACTGTGCCTACCTAATTCAATCAAACCCCTAATAAATTGTCCCACTTAGGTGTTTGAGATGGATATGTGTGTCACTAAGAGCTAAATAGATCGTTCCCAAGTCTCCCTGCAAATTCGTCACAATATGGTACTAGCTGCACTACTAGTGCCAACAAGGCCAGCCACAAGCAAACAAAAAAAAAATATATATATATAACGCTATTCTAGCCCTAACAAGGGCTGTTGGGTTCTTGTAGACTCACTCCTGCCTAACAGTAAGCTAATATAACACCCTAACGCTATCCCTGCAGCAGCAGCAGCTCTCTCCCTAACGGCATCCAGACAGAGAATGATCCGAGCAGCGCAGGCAGGGGCTAGTCTATTCTAGGGTCACCTGATCAGGCCAGCCAACCACTGCTATCGTCATGTAAGGGTACCACGTCATGCTGGGTGGAGTGCAGAGTCTCCTGGCTTGTGATTGGCTCTGTTTCTGGCCCCTGGCTTGTGATTGGCTCTGTTTCTGACCCCTGCAGTAGTTGGACGCCCACGTCCACGCCCTCGTCCTCTACCCCTAGCCCTCGGGTTCAACATTTTCAAAATTAAAGTGCATACTGTAAATTTTTTTGGATTTTTTTTTTTTTTTTTACAAAACGATGCTATCCTATTGCTATGGCTAGTTTCTAACCTACACTGACAGCACTCAACTGGATTTTGTGCTGTGCCTGATGACTTTGAGTTATAAAAAAAAATAAAAGTAAGAAAAAAAAAACAAAAAAACAGCAGACTGTGCCTAATTCAATCAAACCCCTAATAAATTGTCCCACTTGGGTGTTTGAGAGGGATATGTGCGTCACTAAGAGCTAAATAGAACGTTCCCAAGTCTCCCTGTAAATTCGTCACAATATGGTACTAGCTGCACTACTAGTGCCAGCAAGGCCAGCCACAAGCAAACAAAAAAAAATATATATATATATAACGCTATTCTAGCCCTAAGAAGGGCTGTTGGGTTCTTGTAGAATCACTCCTGCCTAACAGTAAGCTAATAGAACACCCGAACGCTTTCCCTGACCAGCAGCAGCTCTCTCCCTAGCGGCATCCAGACAGAGAATGATCCGAGCAGCGTGGGCAGGGGCTAGTCTATTCCAGGGCCACCTGATCAGGCCAGCCAACCACTGCTATCGTCATGTAAGGGTACCACGTCATGCTGGGTGGAGTGCAGAGTCTCCTGGCTTGTGATTGGCTCTGTTTCTGGCCGCCAAAAGTCAAAACGGCGGGAGATGCCATTTTCTCGAGCTGGCGAAATACTTGTCCGAGCAACGAGCAACTTCGAGTACGCTAATGCTCGAATGAGCATCAAGCTCGGACGAGTGTGTTCGCTCATCTCTATTGGTAAGTGAATTATATGTACTGTTACCATAGATTTTGCTATACAAGAGTCAAGTCTGCAACCACTAGGCTGCACAAGAGTCAAGTCAGCAACCACTGGGCTGCACAAGAGTCACGTCAGCAACCACTGGGCTGCAAAAGAGTCAAGTCAGCAACCACTGGGCTGCACAAGAGTCAAGTCAGCAACCAATGGGCTGCACAAAAGAGTGCACCCCTAAATAGCCAAGGCAGCACCCCAGCACAATTGTACTACATGTACACAGTTCAAGTATCACTTTAGGCTTGGTAACTAGAGATGAGCGAGCACTAAAATGCTTGAGTGCTCGTCTTGAATAACGAGCCCCATTGAAGTCAATGGGAGACCCGAGCATTTTTCAAGGGGACCAAGGCTCTGCACAGGGAAGCTTGGCCAAACACCTGGAAACCTCAGAAAAGGATGGAAACACCACGGAAATGGACAGGAAACAGCAGGGGCAGCATGCATGGATGCCTCTGAGGCTGCTTAATCGAACCATTATGCCAAAATTATGGGCAACAGCATGGCCATGACAGAGTGACCGAATGAGGCTAGATAGCATCTAAAACATCCAATACTTGACCCTGACACTATTGAGGACGGCATGCAGAGGCAGCGGCAGCAGCGGCAGGCTAGAGAGTGGCATGGCGTCATACCCTAAATGGACTCAGGCTTCAAACTAATGGGTGGCAGAGAGGAACCAAAGGAGGTGAGCAAGAAGCGCTGAAATGATTTCCTATGTCAACAAAAGGTTGACGGTATATTTAGTCGATAACACAGCATGGCGGGGACATAGTGACCAAGTTCAATAACGTATCTGGTGAAACACCCGAAAAATGAGCCTGACACAGCTCGCTTGATAAGGGGATGACATGTGGAGGAAGCCATGGAGACGACTTCCATGACTAAGAGCGACAGTATGGGGCATCCATATTGCGCTGCTATGATTGCTACTTCAGGTCTCCAGCATGGCGGCGACAGATGGTGAAACACCCGAAAATTCTGCCTGACACAGCTCGTTTGATAAGGGGATGATGTGCTGTATATCCTCTCGCGCTCCAGCGTCTGGGGTATGGAGAGCTGAACGCTGCGCATGGAGACATTGGCGGATGCTGTGGAGGATTGTGGAGGCTAAGATGTGGTTTTCGCACACGGGAGGTGTTTGGGCCGGGGTCCTGGGCAGGGGGCTGACTAGCAGAGGCAGCAGATGACGCAGGGGAAGGAGCAGTGGTGTGCCCGGCCGGAGGTGAAGGGGCTTGGTGTCATTGAGTGGGGTGTTTAGCATTCATATGCCTGCGCATACTGGTGGTAGTTAAGCTAGTAGTGGTGGAACCCCTGCTGATCCTGGTGTGGCACAGGTTGCACACCACAGTCCGTCGGTCATCCTGTGTTTCATTAAAGAACCTCCAGACTTCCGAAAATCTAGCCCTTGCCACAGGAGCTTGACTACGTGAAACATTTGGAGCTGATGCACCAGCTCTGGCCCTGCCTCTCCGTCTGGCCCCACCACTGCCTCTTCCAACCTGTTCTCGTCGAGGACTCGCCTCCGTCTCAGAAGCACTGTGTTCACCCGGCCTATCAACCCAGCTTGGGTCTGTCACCTCATCATCCTCCGATCCCTCAGTCTGCTCCCCCCTCGGACTTCCTGCCCTGACAACAACTTCACCACTGTCTGACAACCGTGTCTCCTCATCGTCCGACACCTCTATACACACTTCTTCCACTACGTCAACAATGTCATCATCGCCCACAGCAGGGGCGTAACTACAGCCGTAGCAGACGTAGCAATTGCTACGGGGCCCGGCAGGATCAGGGGCCCGTACTCGGCCCCTGGCTGTAGTTACGCCCCTGTAATGGGCAGCACAGCGGTACCGCAGAGATACAGGGCTGTATATAGGGGCTGGCACCATCCTCCTGCTCCATGCAGTCTGCACGGAGGATCTTGATATCAGGAGGGAGAGAGGGAGGGGAGGAGACTGTCGGCAGCCAATCCTTGCTCGGGATGTCAGCAGCGCGGGAGACTGAACTTGAGGGAGAAGTCGGCACCTGAAGAGAAGCAGCAGCCTCCTCCATAGCAGCTAAATCAGCTAAAGCTAAGTGCTCCCTCCCCCCAGTGTCTCCTCACACTCTGCCTTAACCCCTTAGTGTCCTGTGTGCAGGAGCAGCTAAGAAGCTCCTGAGTGTCCCTTACAGACCCCTCTGCATCATCCCCTCATACCTTCCCCCACCACCCACTGCATTTCTACATTAATGTGAGGTTCTGCAGCAGCTGTTGTGATACAATCAGTAATAAATGTGATACAGTCAGTAATAAATGTGACGCAGTCAGTAATAAATGTGACGCAGTCAGTAATAAATGTGACGCGGTCAGTAATAAATGTGTTGCGGTCAGTAATAAATGTGTTGCGGTCAGTAATAAATGTGATACAGTCAGTAATAAATGTGATGTAGTCGGTAATAAATGTGATACAGTCAGTAATAAATGTGATGTAGTCAGTAATAAATGTGATGCAGTCAGTAATAAATGTGATGTAGTCAGTAATAAATGTGATACAGTCAGTAATAAATGTGATGTAGTCAGTAATAAATGTGATGCAGTCAGTAATAAATGTGGAGCAGCCAGTAATAAATGTGGTGCAGTCAGTAATAAATGTGATGCAGTCAGTAATAAATGTGATGCAGTCAGTAATAGATGCGGTGCAGTCAATAATAAATGTGGTGCAGTCAGTAATAAATGTGGTGCAGTCAGTAATAAATGTGATGTAGTCGGTAATAAATGTGATGTAGTCGGTAATAAATGTGGTGTAGTCGGTAATAAATGTGATACAGTCAGTAATAAATGTGATGTAGTCGGTAATAAATGTGATGCAGTCAGTAATAAATGTGGAGCAGCCAGTAATAAATGTGGTGCAGTCAGTAATAAATGTGATGCAGTCAGTAATAAATGTGGCGCAGTCAGTAATAAATGTGGCGCAGTCAGTAATAAATGTGATACAGTCAGTAATAAATGTGATGTAGTCGGTAATAAATGTGATACAGTCAGTAATAAATGTGATGTAGTCGGTAATAAATGTGATACAGTCAGTAATAAATGTGGAACAGTCAGTAATAAATGTGGTGTAGTCAGTAATAAATGTGATGCAGTCAGTAATAAATGTGGAGCAGCCAGTAATAAATGTGGTGCAGTCAGTAATAAATGTGGTGCAGTCAGCAATAAATGTGGTGCAGTCGGTAATAAATGTGATGTAGTCGGTAATAAATGTGATACAGTCAGTAATAAATGTGATGTAGTCGGTAATAAATGTGGTGTAGTCGGTAATAAATGTGATACAGTCAGTAATAAATGTGATGTAGTCGGTAATAAATGTGATGCAGTCAGTAATAAATGTGATGTAGTCGGTAATAAATGTGGTGTAGTCGGTAATAAATGTGATACAGTCAGTAATAAATGTGATGTAGTCGGTAATAAATGTGATACAGTCAGTAATAAATGTGATGTAGTCGGTAATAAATGTGGTGTAGTCGGTAATAAATGTGATACAGTCAGTAATAAATGTGATGTAGTCGGTAATAAATGTGATACAGTCAGTAATAAATGTGATGTAGTCGGTAATAAATGTGATGCAGTCAGTAATAAATGTGGTGCAGTCAGTAATAAATGTGGAGCAGCCAGTAATAAATGTGGTGCAGTCAGTAATAAATGTGGAGCAGCCAGTAATAAATGTGGTGC